>NC_060085.1:7067500-7692500 GCF_922984935.1 Meles meles
GAAGGCAGAGGCTTTAACCCACTGAGCCACCCAGGTGCCCCTCAACCAGGAATTTAATCATTTATATTTAAAGTATTAACTGGTAAGGACTTACTAATGCCATCTTATTACGAGTTTTCTGGCTGTTTTGTAGTTCCTTTGTTCCTTTTTTGCTACCTTGAAAAGATGTTTATCCTAAATCTAACCTGTAAACCCATATTGCTCAATAAGCTAGCCACTAGCCAAATTGAAAACTCAATTTCTTAGTCACGCTAGCCATATTTGAAGTGCTGAAGAGTCACATGTGGCTCAAGTCTACTATGTTGAACAGTGCAGATATAGAACATTTCCCTCATCACAAATAGTGCTGCTCTAAGCCATGGTTTCTCAGTTTCAGCACTATTGACACATGAAGCCAGCCAAGTCTTTGTTGGGGAGTGGGGCGTCCTGTGCACTGGAGAATGTTTAGCCACATCCCTGACCTCTACATATTAAATGCCAGAAGCACTCCCAGTTATGACAACCAAAAACATCTCCATATATTGCCAAATGTCCTCTGGGTACAAAATGACCTCCATTAAGAATCATCACTCTAGACCTAACTTCCAATTTGCAGGAAATGCAGGTAACTAAAAACAAGCTAAAAGAAACCATGAGAAAACAATGAAACATCCATAATGTGAAACATCCCACAAGAAATTGATGTAGATTCCTCAAAATGTCATGAAGGCAAAAAAGGGGAGGGGGGCACGTTGGGAGGCACAGTAGTTAGGTGTCTGCCTTAGGCTCAGGTCATGATCCCAGCGTCCTGGGATCCAGCCCCGCATCAGGCTCCCTGCTCAGTGGGATGCCTGCTTCTCCCTCTCCCATTCCCCCTGCTTGTTGTGTTCCCTCTCTCGCTGTCTCTCTCTCTCTCTCTCTCTCTCTGTGTCAAATAAATGAAATCTTTAAAAAAAAAAAAAAGCCAGGAGTACTGTTCTAGATTGACAATATATACAGACGGTAATAACCAATGTAAATGTGTAAACCTTAACTGAATCCTGGATTAAATAAATTAGCTCTGTGAGACTGTATTTTGGATTGAGTATATTGGGTTGTATATTAAATGGCATAACTATTTTTAATTTTTCTAGGTGGAATAACAACATTGTGGTTAAGTAGAAGACAACCCACAGTTCTAGGAGATGCACAGGAAAGCATTTAGGGATCTGACATATGTCTTCTACTTGATTCAGTTCAAGTTCAGCAGGGGGGAAAAGTATAATAGGATTTGGTAAAGGGTTAACAATTGATGGCTCCAGGTTAAGGGTATATATTTACATTCTTTCAACTTTTGAAATATTTTAAAATAAAAGGTTGGCCAGAGGGAGGCAGGGGGTATTTCATTTGGTCCCAAACAAAACCATTTTACAAGGAAATAAATTTTGACATTATTTTTCCAAAGAACCCAGCCTCTCTTCTTAGTGACACTGGGAAGCTACAGCTGGATGAAATGTTAGCGATTTAACTCCTCTCACGCAAGTGGGGATTAGGGGCTGGGCACCTAAAACTTAGTCGGTTTAAGCCTCTGACTTCGGCCCCGGTCATGATCTGAGAGTCCTGGGTCAAGCCCCAGGATGGGTGCCCTGCTCAGCACACAGTGGTTTTGTCGCTCTACACCTCCCCCTGCTCCTGCTCTCTCAAATAAATAAAATCTTGGGGGAAAACATTAAAAAAAAAAAAAAAGAGGGATAGGGGCTCCCCAGGGACAGTCTGTACAGTTCTCACCAGAACCGGCCCACATCTGCAGAGGAGCAAGAATGCGCGGACCAAGCCTCTGTGGAAATGAGAGGAAGTAGCATGTTTTCTCCCCGTCAAAGGCCAGTTTTTCGCCGGAAGCCACGCCTGGCATCGGAGACCAGACTCACACGTTGACCCAGTGCCTACCAGTGCCTACCACGTCCGTCCAGGGCCCCGCGGCCCGTTAAGGTCCAAGACCCGCTGGGCCAGACCGGAAGCCAATTTCGTAGACTCCGCCCCCCGATGTAGTGGGGAAGTTCGGCAGTAACGGCTGTGGCCCAGGAACGCACACTTCCGCTTCCGTTCTGGAGGAAGGAAGGGGTGTGGCCCACTGCCTACCACTTGGAGAGCGGAGAAATCCATGATCCTTCATGGAGAACCTAGTTGAATACAGTGGTTGGACCAGGCCAGAGGCATGGCTTGACTCGGATTCCTACCGACTTGGAGGTGGGGGCTTTGTTTCTGTAAAGTGATATTTTTTTTTCTTTCCGCTAGCATCTGCCTCCCAGGACCATGACCAGTCATGTTTATAATGGCATGCCTGCCAGTCTGTGAAATGTTATATAGCCTCCCGTTCATTGGTTTTTCTTAAAATGTGCTTCACTGGTTTGCTTTTTGCCATGTTGTTTAGAGTCATTCATGGATGCTTCATATACGCGTGTGTATATCTACATTTCACACTGATTAGTTATCTGATTAATAGAATAATGGTATTTTTATGTATCGATCATGAATCTAGTAACCTTGACAAAGACTAGTTCTAATAATTTGCTGATTTTCTTGGATTTTTTTTATGTAAATGGGTCTAAATAGCTATAAACAATAATCTATTTTAAGATATTTTTCTTTTCTGCCAATAACTGTATCTCATTTTTCTTACGGTTTTGATCATAATTTCTAGTATGTTGAATAATGGCAGTGATTAGTAGGCATCCTTGTCTTATTCTTGATGTATAAAGCAGTGATTCTAGAGGCACCTGGGTGGCTCAGCTTGTTAAGCCTCCAACTCTTGATTTCAGCTTAGGTCATGATCTTGGGGTTGTGGGATCGGGCCCCAAGTCTAGCTCTGCGCTGGCTCAGAAACTGCTTGGGATTCTCTCTCTCCCTCTCTGAATAATAGTAAATAGTAATAATAAAGCAATGGTTCTAAAGTTTCTCTATTAATTATGATATTTGTAGTGGAGGGGTGTCAGTGACCTTAACAGGTAAAAGAAATTAATTTTTATCCTTGGATTGGGAAGAGATTTTATTGGAAAATGTGTTGAACTTTATCAAAGACTTTTTATGCTTTTGATTTCTTTAACCTTAGGGAATCATAAGTCATATAAAATATTTGTGTAGTCAAATTTGTCCTTTATAGTTTCTGGAAACTGTTGTGCTTTTAAAAGTGAGTTCATGAATGCCTGGGTAGCTCAGTAAGTTAAGTGTCGCCTTCAACTCGTCATAATCCGAAGGCCTTGGGATCCAGGCCCAGGTCAGTCTTCTTGCTCAGCAGGAAGCCTGCTTCCCCTTTGCCTGCCACTCCCCCTGCTTATGTGCGCTCTCGCGCTCTCTCTCTCTCTCTCTCTCTCTGACAAATAAAATCTTTTAAAGTAAATAAATAAATGTGTGTGTTAGGTCCCCCAACAATGGGTCCGTGATCAAAGGAGTGAGACTGATACAAAGTGAAGGTCAAGCAGATCTTTATTTCGTGCCAAGCATCAAGAATCAAACCAAACGTTCGGGGATGCGCCTCTTACAGAGAGGGCGACCTTTCTCTGCTTCACAGACTAGCTTTTAAGGGCAAAGTCCATGTGGTTGGGCCTGGCCATGCAGAGGTGGCCAATAAAATTGTAACACACAGAGAAAGCTGCACAGTCATGCTAGGTCACACATAAGTGACCAATTGAATTACAATTTACCCTAGTAGATATTTGAATTAGCCTATCACCTTGGTCAGAATTTGCACCCAAAAGGCTCCCAAAGGGCGGGGCCCATACTCCTTGGTAACTAGGGAGACAGTATGCACGCCCCACTGATTGGATGCCTCCACCTGGCCTGACCCACCCTTGTATTTGGGCTTTGTTACCTGGGACTGGTTTCCGGGAGTTGTTTTTGAGTAAGTCCCCTGGGGCGCCTGGGTGGCTCAGTGGGTTAAGGCCTCTGCCTTCAGCTCAGGTCATGATCCCAGGGTCCTGGGATCGAGCCCCACAACAGGCTCTCTGCTCAGCAGGGAGCCTGCTTCCCCCTCTCTCTGCCTGCCTCTCTGACTACTTGTGATCTCTGTCTCTATCAAATAAATAATCTTAAAAAAAATTAAGTCCCCTGGGGGGAAGGGGGGGGCAGAGACAGTTTAAGGGTTAAACAACAAGGTTATTGTTTAATAGGATGGAAGCGCTGTGGCTAAATAGGTCCTTAATAATCGCAAGTAGGCAGAGAGGCAGGCAGAAAGAGGGGGAAGCAGGCTCCCTGCTTAGCAGAAAGCCCAATGCAGGACTCAAACCCAGGACCCCAAGATCACCTTCCAAGCTGAAGGCAGAGGCTTTAACCCACTGAGCCACCCAGGTGCCCAAAATAAATATTTGCCATCCTTATGGGAGGAAAATAATGTTTCAGTATTATTTTAATATTGTTGGGGCCGATTCCACGTTAAAACCTGCTAAACCCCTAGGGCCTGCCTGGGCCTGCTTAGCCAGAGTGACTCCATGTTGCCTAGATAGCCATTTTGTTGTTACCATGTTGCCTAGGTAGCCATTTTGCTGCTTAATAAACACCTCAGCAGTTAGAGATATCAGTTCTGGGTAACCGTTGCTAAAACACACACCTAAAATAAGGCTAGACAGGTAAAAGACATCCAATCAGCCAAAGCCACATATGTAGAGGTCTGCAGTTGTGCCCTATAAAAACTAGCTTGTAAGACGAAGAGGAGTCGCTCTCTTCGGAGGCGGCCCTGGCTGGTCAGTCTAACTTCTAATGCTTGGCATAAAATAAGGCTTTGCATAACTTTCACTTTGTCTCAGTCTCATTCCTTTGGTAACGGACCCAACAAATATACTTCTCCCTGACTATTCCTGAGCAATTGCTTTTTCATTCATCTAATTTCAGGTCTAATTTTATGTCTCGACATGTGAAATCTTTTTCTGTTATTTTTAACATAACCGACCGATGACACCATGTAATAGAAAAACCATTTGTATTTTTATATATTCTACTTTACTAATGAAATTTATTTATAAACTTTCATATTGTTTCAGTTGATTCTTAGACATACAAAATCTTGTCTTGATCTCTTTATCTATTCTTCTGAAGTTTCTCCCATTTCTGTAAAATATCTTAAAGTTCTGCTCATATCTTTTTTTCTGCTCATATCTCTTTTTTTTTTAAAGATTTTTTTTATTAATTTTGACAGAGAGAGATCACAAGTAGGCAGAGAGGCAGGCAGAGAGAGTGAGAGGGAAGCAGGCTCCCTTCAGTGCAGAGAGCCCGACGTGGGACTCGATCCCAGGACCCTGAGATCATGACCTGAGCTGAAGGCAGCGGCTTAAACCACTGAGCCACCCAGGCGCCCCACTGCTCATATCTTTTTAAAATGTTAAACATTAACAATGTTAAAATGTTACTTTAAAAAATTATTATAACTTACTGATCTGTTAAAAATAACATCAAACCATTACATGTAGACATATATAACATTTTTATTTTTGAAAATAGAAGTATATTTTCCAAACCAGAACATTTAGAGAGAAGAGTGGCACTGATATTTTTGCATAACTTTAATGTCTGCTTAACAGGTAAACAGCTGGACTCTCATATCTGCTTCTATGTGATTTGTTTTAATTGAAGCATATGAAGACTTTCAGCTTCACAAAGACACATAGATGGAAAAGAGAAGAGTTTTTTTTTACAGACTTTTCAGATAATTGTGGATAATCTTTTTTGATACTGCATCAAAATTAACAAGTGGTCATTCCTTGAAGATTAGTTACAACGTGGAATCTAAAACTGTATCAGTAAATTTGTTGTGTTCTGTCGCATACAAAAATAGAGATTTTTTTTTTAAGATTTTATTTATTTATTTGACAGACAAAGATCACAAGCAGGCAGAGAAGCAGGCAGAGAGAAAGGAGGAAGCAGGCTCCCCGCCGAGCAGAGAGCCCGACGCAGGGCTCAATCCCAGCACCCTGGGATCATGACCTGAGTCCAACACAGAGGCTTTAACCCACTGAGCCACCCAGGTGCCCCAAAAATAGAGATTTTAAATGTGAAACTGAACTTCAAAAAATGAAGATGACACTAAAACCAAAAACATTTATAACCACTTGTTTGGGGAAGGATTTCTTAAACAAGACACAAAAACTCACACCAAAAAGGAAAAGACTATTAAATTTGACTAAAATTCAGAATCTCTGCCATCGAGAAACCATAAAGAGAGGGACATTTACAGGCAAAAGTAAAAATTGATATCAAAGTTATCACACTCCTAAAAATCATGGGAAAGACAAAGATACAAAGAAAAATCAGCAAAAACATGTATAGGTAATTCCCAAGGGGAAATTAAAAATAGCCAATATTAGGGCACCTGAGTGGCTCAGTTGGTTAGGCAACTGCCTTTGGCTCAGGTCATGATCCCGGAGATCTGGGATCGAGTCCCACATCGGGCTCCCAGCTCCATGGGGAGTCTGCTTCTCCCTATTACTTTCTCCCCTCTCATGCTCTTTCTATTGTCTCTCAAATAAATAAATAAAAATCTTTTTTTTTTTAAATAGCCCATATTGGGGCACCTGGGTGGCTCAGTCGGTTAAGGGGCTGCCTTCAGCTCCAGTCATGATCCCAGGGTCCTGGGATTGAGCCCCGCATCGCGCTCCCTGCTCAGCGGGGAGTCTGCTTCTCCCTCTCCCTCTGCCTGCTGCTCTGCCTACTTGTACTCTCTATCTCTGTGTCAAATAAATCAATAAAATCTTTTTTAAAAAGCCAATATTATTTAAAATGCCCATTCTCAATAGTAGTCAGCAAAACACGAATTAAAACAATGAGATACCATTTCCTAACTACTCAAAAATAAAAAAAAAATACAAGAAAAAGCATAAAACACAAGACAAATTTTAGCATATAGATTCTATAGCCAGCGAGTTCAGTTTTAGAGTAATTCAGTATATATGAGCAAGGGAGATGAGCAAGAATGTTTATGGCAGGGGCACCTGTGTGGCTCGGTCAGTTAAGCAGCTGTCTTCAGCTGTCCTGGGATGCAGCCCTGCATCAGGCTCCCTGATCAGCAGAGAGCCTGCTTCTCTCCCTCTCCCTCTGCCTGCTTCTCTACTTGTGCTCTCTCTGTCAAATAAATAAATAAAAATCTTTTAAAAAAATGTTTATGGCAGCAGTTTTCATGATGGATGAAAGCTACAAACAACCCAAGGAGGTCCATCCACTGTAGATTGGATAAATGAGCTGTGGTATATTCATACAAAAGGCCCCTATGCAGCAATTAAATAAATCTACAACTTTGAGACACACAAATAAAAGTTTAAAAATGTGAGCAAAAATATGTCACAAGAATGTATAAACATTCTATTCACTTACATAGTGTTTTTCCTTCCTTGATTTTTTTTAGTAATTTTATTTTGAAATAGTTTCAGAATCACAAGAAGTTGCAACAATAGAATAGAACTCCCATGTACTCTTCACTCAGCTTCCCCCAAAGGTAACATCTAACATAACCACAGTATATTCTCAAACCAGGACACTGGCATTTCTATAATACTATTTATCTACAGACCTCATCTGGATCTTATCTGTTGTTATTTGCACTCTTTTCTTTTGTGAGGGGAGATAATAAGTTAAGTAGGTAATGTATATGAGTGATAAAGTTCTTTGACTTTTTATCACTTCTTATCACATACACAGATAGGTTCAGGTAACCTTTCTTATAATCAGGATACAAAATGATTCCATCTCTACAAAGAAATCTCCATGTTATCCTTCCCCCAACCCTTGGCAATGTTACCATGCAAGAAATTAATAAATTTAAGAATCATAATGGTTATTTCATCTTGAGAATAATCATGAAGATCCCACACATAAAACCTGAGGTAGAGCAATCTCCTATCTCTTGGCTTGGTTGATGGGTACAAGTTTATTGATCTTTCACTGTATGTGTATATTTTCAACAAATCTCTTATTTCCAATTTTTCCAAAGAAAAATACAGAATAGAAATCACAATGATTACTCTAATTTGGTAGAAATTAATCCAAAATATTAGGTATCATAGTAAGAGACCAGAGTGGTTTATAAACTGAGAGATATTTTCAGATTGGCCTTTCTTATCCAGCTACATCCTATTTATAAGGGACACATCTAAAGCTTAAGTACACGGAAGGTTTAAATTAAAAGAAGGGAGAAATACATAACAGAATTAACAAAAGAAAACTGGCATGGCTTTACTAATAATATTAAATTAATAATATTGAATAAAGATTAAAAAATCTTTCTCTTTCCTATCTCCAATTTTTCTTCTAGTTTGTCCTGAACCCATTTCAGTCAGGCTTTTGTGGGCAATAGGTCACAGAATCAACTTTGACAAGGTCCTCAAGGACTTATACTGATATTTTGATATTTATTGCCAATTCAGTTAGGAAAAAGGGGTAAGGGCCAAGGAGGACCAGGTAGGGAGAGTCTCAAACCTCAGCACAGTCTCACCAAGTCTGGGCCAGGCCAGTGCAGTGTCCTTGAGCCACAGACATCACTTGAAGAGCCCTACACAGGAGTGGGCTTGCACTATTACTCCTGCCATGCTTAGTCACTGCTAGGAGTAGTCTTCGCACAACACCAAGGGTAGGTCCGGGCATGGGTAGCAACCAGGGCCATCAGCCAACTAAGTCCCCAGGTGGCTATCCAAGGAGCAGGTTCTCACGGCTGCCACACAAACTTCTGATTGCTCCCCCACTATGAATCTACAATTAGGACTTTGTTTTTAAAGAATCTCTCTCTTTTTCTCATGTAACTGAGTCTAGAAATAGCAGTTCAGGGCTGGTGCAGTCAGAAACCCCCTGGGGAGCAAGGAGTCCTATGATCTGGCTACACCATCTCTACCTGCGGCTTCTGCCTACGGGTTACAAACTAACCTCCTTCCAACACTAGGCTCTGTATCCAGGGTCTAGGCAGAAAGGAGGAGGAAGGACCGTGAACAGAAAGTGAAAATAACAAGCATGGGGCTGTCCCCTTTCCAAGAACTTTCCCAGAAGCTACACCAGTGACTCTGCCTACCTGCCGCAGGCCAGGGCTCTGGGACCTGACCACTCCTTCAAGAAAGACTGAGAGACCTGGCTGGGTTTTTGTTTTTGTTTGGTTTGTTTTTACAGTAAACATTAACAAATTGAGCAAAATCCAAGTTCTGAGAGTAAGAATGAGGAGAATGGATAGAGAGGCAGCCAGCGGTGTCTGCTACACTGGGCTAGAGAGTACGTCCCAACAAATGCCAAAGAACCCATATCCTACAGATCACTGACTCTGACCACAAAGCAGTTACATGTGAAATGAAAAACAAGCCACCTAAGAACTGGCATTGCACTTGCAAACACATTCCTGAACAACCCACGAGTCCAAGAAGTTGTCAAAATGGAAATGAGACAGCATTTACAATTGGGCCATAGTAAATACAAATATCACCTATCACAATTTGTTCAATAATTAGGATATTTAGAGGGATATGAGTGTTCTTGACCATTTATATTATGAAAGAAAAAAAAACAGTTAGGAGTTAGGGGTCCACCTTAAGAAGGCAGCACAAAGGCAATCCCATGTTCACAACATGGACATGGTCTCTCTCCCTCAGAATGAGTTCTTTTGTGTATAGCAAGGAAGATCCACACCTGAAGACCTTCCATATTCATTACACTAACAGGACCTTCTTCCAATGTGTCCTCATGTGTTTCATACAAGAAGGAGGGCTTGTGAAGGCTTTCACACTTTCCTTTGTGGAAAAAAATATATATATACATATATATGTGTATATATATATGTGTGTTTGACTTTTCTGCGCAGGTCCTGCCCTGATTCTGAGTTGAATAAAGTGACTTTTGCCAAATGGCTCTATTAAGTGTCTGTTATCCTAGAGCTTCGCACATAAGATTTCTTAAAATCATTTTTATAACTAAATTATGTTCCAAATCCTCAAGGATGTTTGGGATGGGAGAGATTTGATTATATTTGTGTGCTAGTAACATTATTTTGTTAATGCTAAATTTCATCAGTGTATTAATGATATTTGATTATAGAGGAAAATGCCTTTGGGAAGGCAATTCTTCATGGGTAGCTCATGTGTGCACACCTTACTCTGCTCTAGACTACGTCTTGGAGGATGTTTATACAACATCCTTAGAGCAAAGGGCGGGTTTTTTGTTGTTCTGTGTAAGAAAGATAACATCTCCCTCCGGGGGAAAGAAAGAACAGGTTTGTGTGCAGCTCTTTAGAAAAGCTTGGGGCTCCAGCTGTGATACAAATCCCTTCATGTCACCCCTGGGGGACTTGGGAATCAGGAGGAACTGACAGCAATATGACGCTTGTACTGCCCGCTGGGCTGTAATAAAGTCCTGACCCAGAAGTCTGGTGTCTTTCGCCAAAATCCATGAAACTGTGGCAGGCTAACTTGTTAGCCTGTAAGTAGGGGGAAATCTCAGATCTTTGAGTTCCTGACAATGTCTGTTCTTAGGATAAACGTTGAAGAAGTCTTATATCTGTAATGACTCATCCATACAATAAAATTATACACAATCAGAAAAGCTTTAACTGTCAAAAATGTTGACAACTGGTGAATCTAGGTGAAGGAATGGACTTTGGGAGAATTTTCCCAGCCAGTACGATAAGGCTACCATATCCTTGAAACAGTAACAAAAGGACAACATGAGAAAGAAAAACTGCAGGGCAATCTCATTCAAAGATGCAAAAATCCTAATATATTAGCAAACTAGGAAAAATGATGTGTCACTGATATGTGATGGTCAAGTTATTTAGGAATGCAAAGTTAATTTCACAGTGAAAGATCAATTAAAGTAATTTACCACATAAACATGTTAAAGATGTTACATATATTCATTCATTCATTCATTCATTCATTCATTCAACAAATACTTATTGAGTGCCTACCCTGTGTCCTACCATTGTTCTAGGAGTTTTGAAATACATCAGTGAACAAATATCATCATCTCAGGAGATGCTGAACAAACATTTGATAAAATTCAACATCTGTTCATGAGAAAGGACGCCAACCAACATCCTAGGAAAAAGAAACTTTCTTACCCTAATAAAGTTATCTACAAAAATGTTATAGAGAACGCCACGCTTAAAGATGAAATATGAAAAAAATGCCCTTTAAGATCAGGAAGAAGACAAGAGTACCTAGGACTGCTTCTAATCAATATGGCTCAAGTCCCAGCCAGAGAGAGTCAGGCAACAGACGCATAAGAAAGGTACACAAATTTAAAAGGAGCAGAGGAAATCTGCCTGTATTGGTACATATGATCATCTACAGAAAACATCAAAAGATCCACACATCAGTTATTCGAATAAGAGTATAGCAAGTCTGCTACAGGCCAAACTCAACATACAAAGAGAATTATAATCTATAAGGTCCAGCAAGATACACATACCCCTAGCCCTTCTCCAGAAACCTTACATCCTGGTTTAGTTTGAAGTACCCAAAGCCTATGAAAGAAAACCATTCAAGGTCTCACAGTAAGTCCAAAAAGACTTTTAAAGAACACAAGGAAAAGAACCAAATTAGGAAGTGTGGCACCGAAACTACTGAGTAAAAGGAGGAAGACTCTGAAAAGGATGACATCTCCAAGCTTAATAAATACCTCACCTGAATCCCAATAAAGGAGCTTATAAAGGGTCATACTCTTCGGTCATGCATCTACTCCAAAAAGGATTCATCAACTGAACTCACGCATCATTTGAGAAAAGATCATGCTGTTGTCCCCTACCAGGAATGCCACTATTGCAACGATGACTTCAGAGCTAAGTATTATGGACATATCCCACCACAACAGAGACCGTGGCTCAATTTATCAACATGAATGTACAGTGGAATCTCCTTTTATAACAGCTTTAGTGAAATATAGTTTACATACCATAAAACTCAACCTTTTTAAGTACATTCAAATGATTTTTAGTGAATGTAGTTGTGCAACAATCAGCACAAACCAGTTTTAGAACATTACTATCAACCCAACAAGATACTTCGTGCCTGTTTAATCAAGGTCCCACCCCCCAGGCGAGGCAAACATGAACCTACTCTCTCTATGGCTTTCCCTATTCTGGATATTTCATATAAATGAAATCATACAATATGTGGTCCTTTGTGACTGGTTTCTCTCACTGAGCATAATGTTTTCCAAGTTCATTCATGTTGTAGCATGTATCAGAACTTCATTTCTTTCTATTGGCAAATATTGCTTCGTATGGATAGCTAGATTTTGTTTACTTATTCTCCAATTGATGGACTTTCAGGGTTTCCTCTTTTCGGCATTATGAAACATGCTATGAACATTTGTGGGCAAGTCTTTGTGTGGAAGTATCTTTTTCTTTCTCTTGAAGGTCAAATGGCAAATTTGTTTTAAGAAATTGCCAAAGTTCAGGATACCTGGGTGGCTCAGAAGGTTGGGTGTCTGCCTTCGGCTCAGGTCATGATCTCAGGGTCCAGGGATTGAGCCCCGCATCAGGCTCCTTGCTTGGTGGGGAGTCTGCTTCTCCCTCTTTCTCCCCACTGTTCCCCTGCTTGTGCTCCCTTGCTCTCTTTGTCCAATAAATAAACAAATAAATAATTAAAGAATCTTTAAAAAAAAAGAAATTGCCAAACTTCTTCAAAATGAACACACATCACTTTACAATCCCACTAGCAACACATGTTCCCTGAATGCTGGAGGCTGCTTTTTTCTGATCCCTCTTTTCCCTCAAGACCCACGTTTGTCAATATAGATGGTTATTTTAGATACTAGGAAACCAATGCCCACCCATTTCATATGTTTAAGAAAATAATATTTTAAATATGTATGTATCAAATGTATAAAACTTTACCGAAAGACATTAGAGAATGACTAAATAAATGAAGTTATTGAGTTTAAGGTCTGAAAGACTTAACAACAATTCTACCAGTACTGATCTAATGAGATGCCAGACATGATACCAATATGACTTTTTGTGGAATTGTGCAAGCTTACTGTAAAATACGTATGAAGAAATGAAAGGCACAGAAGAGAGAAGCTATCTTGAAGAACAGGTTGTAGGGATCTCTTAGATGTTACAAAATAGTGTAAAGTTATTAAAGATGGTGCTGGATTGATACAGGATTAACAAATTTGATTATAATAGAATGGGAGGCCCAGAAACATAAAAACATGCACACAGAAACTTCAAATGGGAGCTTTCAGATTAGAGTTCTAGGAAAACTGGTTATCTACCAGGAAGGAAATTAAATTGGACCCCTCCTGACACCACATATTTAAAAAATCATTAATGGATAGGAGAAAATGTTGGGAGACATTTCAGAAGGATTTCTTAGAAACATTTTAGATGACAAGAGAATAGAACATATTTATGACTGTCTGTTGTTGTCCCAACATAATCCGCCAAAGACCACCAGGGACAAAACCTAGAGTCTAACAAAGTCCAGCTTATTGGCTCCTTGCAACAAGGGGGACCACACACCTAAGGAACCATGGGTGTCCTACCAAAGAACTATGGATATTATAAAATCTGGGGGAAGGAGAAAATTCAGGTGAAATTTAAATGAAGTTGTATTTTGGTAGGCTCAAAAGAAAGTGACATTGTTGAGTTAAAATACATCGAACAGAAACAGTATTTAGAATTAAACCAAAATTAAAAAATACCTTAGGTCGAAACCCATGTAATGTAGCTAGAGGGATATGTAGGGGATCTCTATGGGTGCTTTTATTCACAAGCATGATCTGAAAACTAAGGCGTTAGATTTCCATTTTGAGGAGAAGACCCTGCTGAAAGCAATTCTGTATTTATAACACTCATAAGGTTTCTCTCCCACTCTGTATTTCTTTATGCAGGAACTGAAGTCCCCGGGGAAGGCTTTCTCAGATGAACGATATGCACAGAGTTGCTCACATGTGAGACCAACGGGGGCTTTCCCAGGTGCTTCCAATCCCAGGGCTTCTCTCCACCGTGAGTACTCACGTTTCCTCCGGGGTGGGTGACTACTCAAGTTACTACCGTAGCTGCACTGGTCAATCTTCCCTGCATGTACCCTCTTGTGATCAGTCAGGTTAGGGCTCCTATTGAAGGCTTTTCCACGGTTACTGCAATGGTAAAGCTTCTCCCCATTATGGGTTCCCTTGTGTGCCATCAGATGGAATTTCCTGCTAAAGGCTTCGTGACGATCATCACACAGATAGTCCCTCCCTGGTGTGCACTCTCTTAGGCACGGTCAGGTTCCTGCTCCCGATGAAGTCTTTCCGCAGTCCTTGCATTTATACAGCTTCTCCCAATTGTGTCTCCTCTCCCACGCTGGTTAAACTCACAGGGTTTCTCTCCAGCGTGGAATCGCACGTGTGTCATAAAGGATGGGTGATGACCAGAAGCTTTCCCACGCACAGGGTTTCTGGCCAGCCTAAGAGCACACTTGGGTCTGAAGGGATGAAGGACAACTAGACACTCTCCCACATTCTTTACATTCATTTCACTTCTCTCCTGTGTAACTTCTCTTGGGCCAAACAAGGTTAGAATTCCTTCTGATGGCTTTTCCACATAGATTGTATTCATGGGGTTTCTCTCCAGCTCGATTTAGTGCCTGTTGGTTAAGGGATAAGTGATAACTAAAGGCTTTCTCACTTTCACTGAACTCATGGGGATTCCTCCCCCACCATAGAAAGTCTGCACTAGGGACTCCTGGGTGGCTCCATTGGTTAAGCGGCTGCCTTAGGCTCAGGTCATCATTCCAAGGTCCTAGGATCGAGCCCCGCACTGGGCTCCTTGCTCAGTGGGGAGCCTGTTTCTTCTACCTCTCCCTGCTGCTTCCCCTTGTGCTCTAGCTCTCCAACAAATAAATATAATCTTTTTTTAAAGAATTTTATTTATTTATTTGACAGACAGAGGTCACAAGTGGGCAGAGAGGCAGGCAGAGGAAGGAGGGAAGCAGGCTCCCCGCTGAGCCCAGAGAGCCCGATTTGGGACTCGATCCCAGGACCCTGAGATCATGACCTGAGCCGAAGGCACTGAGCCCACTGAGCCACTCAGGAGCCCCTCAAATAAATAAAATCTTAAAAAAAAAAAAGTCTGCAGGGGCGCCTGGGTGGCTCAGTGGGTTAAGCGTCTGCCTTCGGCTCAGGTCATGATCTCAGGATCCTCAGATCAAGCCCCACATTGGGCTCTCTGCTCAGCAGAGAGCCTGCTTCCCTCCCTTTCTCTCTCTGCCTGCCTCTCTGCCTACTTGTGATCTCTCTCTCTCTCTCTCTGTCAAATGAATAAATGAAACAAAAGTCCGCACTATAAAAAAAAACAAATTGCTACTTGAGAAGTTGCTACCATTTTCAGAGCACGTGCACCACTTCTGCCCTGAGTTCTTTCTAAGTTTAAGGCGAATGCTCTGCCTCAAGGGCCCATCATATAGTCATGACATTCATAAAGCTGCTTATGTATTTTTTTCTTGAAAATTACTTCAACAAAAACTGATTTCTACGTCAACATTCACTAAGTCATATTTATGGATCTGCTTACTTATGGCAACTCTCCATAAACAAATACTGAAACTGGTTTAGAATGTTCCCCAAATTCATGATACTCAGAGACTCTCTCCTGAGAAACAACTTCTTTTGGGTGAAGGTCACTGGACCCAAGTGTTTCCCCATGGTGGCTGCGTTCTTCTATGACACAGTAATCCCAGACTCCTACTGCAGAGAACCAGCAATGTGCCCTCATGAACCTTACCATTTTCCTGATAGTGGATGTTTTTTCCAAACTTTACTCTGCTTTGCAGTGGTCTTTTTGGTTTTCAGTTGAAACTTTTAATCTGAAATTAATGGGAGAGAGGAGGAGAAATAAATGATTTCTTAGAGAAATAAACGATGAGATAAAGATAATTAAAAACAAAAACAAAGAGCCAGGCCCATGTAGCTTTTTTTCATAAACAAACTCTAAATATGAGAGTCTCTAAGCAGGAAAGAATGCCCCAGCAGCTGGACAGACTTTCAGCAATATGAAGAATTTAATAATTTTTATTTTATTTATTATTATTTTTCGAGAATTTATTTATTTATTCATGACAGACAGACAGACAGAGAGAGAGGCAGAGGGAGAAGCAAGGAGCCCAATGTTGGACTCAATCCTAGGACCCTGGGATCATGATCTGAGCTGAAGGCAGACACTTAACCGACTGAGCCACCCAGGTGCCCAGCAATATGAGGAATTTGACAGTGACGGGAACAAGGGATAAAAATGCTAAGAAATGATTTTGTTAAGAATGAGACAGCTGGGAGCCTGGGTGGCTCAGTGGGATGGGCCGCTGCCTTCGGCTTGGGTCATGATCTCAGGGTCCTGGGATCGAGTCCCACATCAGGCTCTCTGCTCGGCGGAGAGCCTGCTTCCCTCTCTCCCTCTCTCTCTCTTCCTGCCTCTCTGTCTACTTGTGATCTCTCTCTGTCAAATGAATAAATAAAATCTTAAAAAAAAAAAAGAATAAGACAGCGGCTAACAGTCTGAGAGAGGGCACTGTCAAAGTTTGAGGACAGTAGAAAAATGAATAAACAAACAGGTGGGGCCATGGTCCAATATTTATAAAGGTGGAAATGTTCAGAAAAAAGGAAGCAAGATAGAGCTTTCTCTGCGAGCAAAAGAAAGTTGGGGAGAAAAGGAAGAAGGAGAGGAAGGGAAGCCAAACCTTCAAGAAACTCATCCCAAGCGGCCTGAGATGATTTCTCAGACGAGATAACATTTTAGACACTGTGGTAGTACCACGTGGTGGAAGATGCTAGCGACACTGGTGGCGAGCACAGCGCAACATAAAAACTTGTCAAATCCCTATTTGTACACCTGAACTAATGGAACACTGTGCAACTATAGCTCAATTTTTTTAAAAGATTTTATTTATTTATTTGACAGAGAGAGATCACAAGTAGGCAGAGAGGCAGGCAGAGAGAGAGGGAAGCAGGCTCCCTGCTGAGCAGAGAGCCTGATGTGGGACTCGATCCCAGGACCCTGAGATCATGACCTGAGCCGAAGGCAGAGGCTTTAACCCACTGAGCCACCCAGGCACCCTGAGTATACCTCAATTTTTTAAAAATCATGGCATTTTAGAAATTCCCTGAATGTTGTTCCTTTCACCTGGGGCTCACCTGCACTAGTTTTTTGGGGAATCAGAACTCTCCCTTCCTTGGTCCCCTGCTCCTCCTGCTCCACCTGGGTGAGCAGGTTGGGTTTATGGAAATGACACCTATACACAGGGAAAGATGCATCAGGGGGATGTGCAGGGATGAAAAGGCAACCTCCCCTCAGAGTGGGGCCAACACCTTCAGAGGTTGGACATGTGTGACCCCATGAGCAATGAGGTGATGGTACCCAGGACCCAAACAAACTACCCCACATCATGCCCTATAGGGATGGGGGACCCTCAGTCCCCAGCTCAGAGACACACTTCAGGAACACCAAAGCTTCTAATCATGAAGCAAACAGAGTCGGCATAATAGATGAATCTTCATTCTCAAGGGGAAGATGCTAGACTGGGGATGAATGGCTAGAGCCCGGAGTTAGCCACCTGCTTTTGTAAATAAACTTTTAGCAGGACACAACTCTTTTTTGTTTACGGACCATACTATTCCGGGCACTATATTAGCAATACTGTGCAGTTGCCCCAGAAACTCTACAGCCCACAATACCGAAAACATCTCCTCTCTGGCCTCTAAAGTGTGGCCATTCCTGTTCTACACTGTCGCTCCTCAAGAGCGGGCCACATCTCCTTCTTCACTACTCTTTTTTTTTTAAGGTTTTATTTATTTATTTGACAGAGCGAGATCACAAGTAGGCAGAGAGGCAGGCAGAGAGAGTGAGAGGGAAGCAGGCTCCCTGCAGAGCAGAGAGCCCTATGCGGGACTCGATCCCAGGACCCTAAGATCATGACCTGAGCCGAAGGCAGAGGCTTTAACCCACTGAGCCACCCAGGCGCCCTTCTTCACTACTCTTTACCCAAGACCAAGAACAGTTCCCGGAATGTAACAGGTGCTTAAGAAATACTTGCAGCAGAAATCTACCAACGAAGAGATAAAAGCATGACTGAGGCCAGGTTCCCGTAGTTCTCTAGTACAGAATTTTCTGAGCAGGCTCCAGGGGCGCCCACACCTGGGAGAAGTCCACCACCACTTCCTCAAAGGTCACTGAATCCTGAAACGTCACACACATTCAGGTTCAGCCAAAGCTCATCTCAATCAGGGTCCCAGGAAGGCGAGGTGTGAGGAGGATGGCACCACAAGAACAAGGAGGGGGAAATTCAGATGCGGAGGGGAAGGGGCTCCTCACTTCATCTCTCTCCATTCACACATCCTCAGCGGTCTAGCTCAGAGATTATTGGCTCTGCCACAAAGTGGCTGAACTTTTCTCTCTGCAATTACTCTGTGAACCCATCCGGCCTGGGTCCCTAGGTGAGATGCCACACAGCCCTGGGCGCATGGAGGCCTGGGACAAATACATAGAGTAAGGAAATGAATGACGTCTCCATGAATTCCTGAGACGAAGTCATCTCATGGCCTTTCCTGGTTTTCCGCCCCAGCTCTGAAGTGACCACTGAGCTAATATGAACAAGGCACTGGAAAAAATTCACAAACACTGAGCATTCTCTGGGAAGTCCCTCAGCCACCATTCATGAGAGACTAAGGATCCTGAGGAAGTGCAGAGACAAGTCCTGGTCAGATTGGAAGGCTCTGGGCCACCCGAAAGCGACACAGCTAACCTCAGGGAGGGAGAAGTCACATTGGAAAAAGGGGGATTAATGATTATCTGCGATCAGATTGTCGGCAACCCTGGAGCCATCACTCCTGCCTCCACATTCCCTTCCTGGGGACAGGCACTCATGAGCAGGCACAGCTAGAGGACAAGAGGGTGGATATGGGAGGCAGGATATGCCCTAGACTCCAGCCGGCACATGCCTGGAAGCTGTGTCCCAGGACCCAGGACCCCGGACCCCACGTGAAGACAAAGCAAATGCCTGCGTGCACACAGGTTTCCTAAAAGGCCACGGGGAGTCCTGTCTCTCACAGCCAGGAAAGAGGCCTCTGGGCCTTGCTGCTCGCGAGGAAGACTAGCAAACTCCCGTGGCTGTTGAGGGTACTCAAGTTCAAAGAGGTTTAGCAAGTCAATTGCCCAAGTTTATGAAAAGAATACAAGGTATAATGTATTATTCCCCAAACATCTCAAACCCAGGCACCAACCCTGGTGCAAGCAGACCAGGAAGGTTTCTGGGGCTCCATTCCCACCTTGTCTGAGCCTTTGGAAGTCCTGGAGGAAGAGGCCAGGGCATGATCTTGCTCCAGACAGGTGCGCAACAAGGAAGAAAGCCCATGCGGGTGTGGCTGGAGTTGGTGTGACCTGGGTGTCTGGAGAAGAAAGTGATGGGAGAGGGTGGCAGAGGCGCCAGGAGCCAGGTCAAGATCAGGGCAAACAAGCCTAGATCTAATCTGAATTTATACCTTCTGACTGGCAGCTTGGCAGAAGTTTTATGAGTTTTCTATTCCTATTTGTATTTTTTTAAGATTTTATTTATTTATGTGACAGAGAGAGAGATCACATGGAGGCAGGGAGGCAGGTAGAGAGAGAGGAGGAAGCAGGCTCCCCGCTGAGCAGAGAGCCTGATGCGGGGCTCGATCCCAGGACCCTGAGATCACGACCTGAGCCGAAGGCAGAGGCTTAACCCACTGAGCCACCCAGGCGCCCCTATTCCTATTTGTATTTTTAAAGATCAAACTGGCTGCTGTTCACAGGACAGAAGAGGGGAAGGCCAGGGTAGAAGCAGGGGTGGGTGGTGAGGGGCAACAGCAGGGTCCAGGTGAGAATGGGGACTCCTTGGGGAGGGAGGAGCAGAAGAGATGACTGTATACATGTGGGAGGAATATCAAAAGATTGGCTAGGGACATACACTAGGATGAAAAGGGAGCTGGGGGAAAGATGCAGCCAGTGAGAGAACTTAGAGAAACCACAGAAGGATCCAGTCTTTATACGGACAGTGCTAAGCTTCACACCCAAACCCTGTGCTTCTAGAAAATTCTGATGGGTAAGAAATCCCCAACACTTTTGTGTTCTGGAAAATGTCTGAATGCAATGAAACACCTTTCCCTATATGATTTTGATAAAACAGAAGGATGACCCCTTGTTTACCTATGACGAGGCCAGGCACAGACTATCCAAATTCCCATTTTTTTTTAATTTCTTTTCAGTGTTCCAGAATCCATTGTTTTTGCACCACACCCAGTGCTCCATGCAATATATACCCTCCCTAATACCCACCACCAGGCTCTCCCAACCCCCCTCCCCTTGCCCCTCCAAAACCTTCAGTTTGTTTCTCAAGCGTCCACAGTCTCTCGTGGTTCGTCATTTTTGTCTCCTGAATGAGTAGCTGAACTGTTTGTCTCCACTGAACTACCTAGATAAGATAGCTTTGAATTTAATTTGATTTCACTACATTTCAGTCAAGTTTTTCTCCTCCCCACAACCTACCCCGAGCGTGGGGACACAGAACAACCCTCTCTACCAGCCCCTCCGTGACAACCCGCTGACCTCCCAGACCAAAAATCCTCTCACCCCACCCACTCATCCGACTTCCCAGCTTGTAAACTCTTTCTTATAAAAGTTTAGCCCCAGACTTTAGGTACAGCAATAGTCTCTCCTTACAGTACCGATAAACTGGGTAGGTAGTGGCATGATAAACCCGAGAGGGAAAGAATACGAGACAAATTTGTTCAAGGTGAGGCTTTACAGGGAAAAAATATACATATTGTATAATATGTGAAAATTGATATATCATACATAATACATATATCATATATAATATACTTCATAACTGTACACAGCACAACACACTTTACATACAGCACCTTACTGCTGTAATAGTAATATTAATTAATACCCCACTGAATTAAACAGGGTATATAGTGACAGAGAGCCCACACCCTAGGGATACATCTATCCATCTGACTCCTGCCTCCCCACATCGAAGCTAGAGGCTGGAGCTAGAGGGTTCAAGAGAAGGGAAATTTCCTTCTGGGACAGGGTCACTTCCACAAGGTTGCTTCCCCCTTAGAGGAGTTTGATAGGGCAGAGGATTTGGGTGGGGTGTTGGGGCTTTGGGGAGGATCTTTTGGCAAGAGGCCTATCAGGGCCTGTTTTTAAGCTTGTGAGAATAATGTGGGTTAGCAGGAATAATTTCAAAACCAGCAGGCTGAGGCGGGGTTCCAAGTTCAAGCTTCCTCAGCACTGGATAGAAAACGTGTCTTAGCCAAAGATGCCAAAGGATGACTAGAGGCCATTGGTAGTTGGGAGTGTGCTGGGGATATTGGAATTTACATCTACAAAATTTTAAATACTCCTGTCCTTAAACCAGTAACTCATAGGATTGTAGCCAAGAGAAATCCCGGTGTCTGTGTAGACAGACAGATAGGTAGAGAGATAGCTTGTCTACTACAAACTGTTTATCATAGGTAAGAACTGAAACTAATCAAAATAGACATTACAGCATTAATTATCAAGTATCATACTATGGGATATGATTATGGTGTTAATTTTTTTAAGATTTTATTTGTTTATTTGAGAGAGAAAGAGTACACAAGCAGGCAGAGGGGCAGAGGGAGAAGGAGAAGCAGACTCCTTGCTGAGCAGGGAGCCAGATGTGGGGCTCAATCCTAGGACCCCACGATCATGACCTGAGTGGAAGGCACTTAACTGACTGAGCCACCCAGGCACCCTGATTATGGTGTTTAAAAGAAAGACTGACATAGATCTTAAGATAAAGTATAACTACATTTATATGATTTATAAAATATATATATATATGTACCTGCATTAAAAATGACTGTTAGGGGTGCCTGGGTGGCTCAGTAGGTTAAGCCTCTGCCTCAGGCTCAGGTCACGTTCCCAGGGTTCTGGTAACAAGACCCGCATCCGGCTCTCTGCTGAGCAGGGAGCCTGCTTCCCCCTCTCTCTCTCTGCCGGCTTGTGATCTCTGGCTGTCAAATAAATAAATAAATATCTTTTTTTAAAAAAGACTGTTAAGCTTTGCGCAGTGGCAGTATCGTAGCCAATGAGGTTTATCCGAGGCGCGATTATTGCTAATTAAAAAAGACTGTTAGGCAAAGGATTTGAACAGAAAGTTCCCCAAAGACATACAGATGGCCAGTAAGCACGTGACAAGATGTTCATCATCACTCATCACTAGGGAAATACAAATCAAAACCATGAGATGCCACTTCATATCCATTAGGATGGCTATTATCGAAACAATAAAAATAACAAGTGTTGGTGAGGATTTGGAGAAATTCGAACCTTGCTCATTGCCGAGGGGATTATGAAACAGTGCAGCCCCGTAGAGAACAGTATGGTGGTTCCTCAAAAAGCGTACACAGAAGAAAAAAAAAAAGCATACACAGAATTACTGCATAATTCAGCAATTCCATTTCTGAGTATATGCCCAAAAGAACTGAAAGCAGAAACTTGACCTGGTATTTGTAAATGAACGTTGATAGCACGATTCACACAATCCAAATATCATCAACAGATGAATGGAGAAACAAAATGTACATTAACATTTTAACTATAGTTTTCTGAATTCTTTGAATGTTAAACAAGAAAAACAACATACCCATGCATCACTGGTGTAATCAAGAAAAATTAAACAGACAAGTACAAACAAAAATAATGCACGTAGCTGAGTCATCACCTCCGCCCACAGGTAATCTCACTGATCCAAGTGCCTTTTCCCATCTCACCTCCACACACACCAGATGCCTTCCATTTGGAGCCCTGCCAACAGCGTACTTTAGACCCACTCGTTACTGACTACAGATTCATATTTCATCTATTTCCCATCTTTCTCTCCAACCAAAGGAAGAGCTTTTTTTTTTTCTAAGATTTATCTATTTATTTGAGTGAGACAAAGGGAGAGGGAGAGAAAGAATTTCAGGCAGACTCCCCACTGAGTATGGAGCCCAACACAGGGCTGGATCTCAAATCCTGAGCCAAAATTAAGAGTTGGATGCTCAACCAACTAAGGCATCCTGGTGACCCGGGAAGAGCTTTTTAAATCAAACATCTACAGCCTTTTGAAATGCATCCACATACAGTATCTTACATTCTTTAGATGGTGCACAGCATACATCATTGTGCATTATGAAGGCAGCATCATTTAACAGCATAGAATGTGCCCAAATTGTGGCTTTTATCACCTCCTGCCTGGAAAATTCCAACGTTTTACAGACTCGTTCCTTTGCTCTCTTGTATCTCTATGCCTAATAGTTAATAATGTTCCCTGAGGTCAACACAACTCTACTAGGGAGGAAAAAAGCCTACAAATCCTATCTTGCCCCCTCCCAGTTTAGTTTAAGAACTTCTAGAATGTCTGCTGCATACAGCACACAGTTCAAATTCCAATCTCAGCAGGTGACCCCTTCCCACCTCTAGCCTTTCACACACCTGTCTTGTCCCTCCCTGGTGGAAATGCTTTGCTGAACGAGGACCAGGAGGACGACCAGGGCTCTTCTGGCATTAGTGCTCGGTTACTGGGACAATCTCCTGAGAGTCTGCAAACATAAGTCCACTCTCCCTTGGGTATCGGTGTAAATCACAACACCTCTGTGCTCCAAAACACCTTAAGCAAGAAACTAACATAAGAACAAGCACATGGTTTCTGGAAAAACTCAGTTCCCACCAGGCCATAGAAGAGACCCAGTCACGGGATTCCCAGAAACCGAACACTGACAGTAAAAAACAAACAAACAAACAAACAAAACAATTTAAGTCAAGGAGGCACCAAATAATAATGGTTATAAGAAAGGAAAATAAGGAGCCCAACTCATTCATGAGCGTAAGTGCGAACAGCAGAAAGAAGGTATTAACACACTGAATGTACCAGTGAGTAGGAGAATCTAAGACAAGCACACAGGGATTCGAGTTAGGGTTAGTGTCTTTATGAAAACATTTAATAGAATTCACTACATTTGCAGACTGGAGAGAAATCATATGATTCTCTAAATACATTCAGTAGAAGTATTTGATAAAATCATTATTCCATGGCTTCAGGGAAAAAAATTAAAGAAGAAGGGAACATCTTGGGGTGCCTGGGTGGCTCAGTCATTAAGCATCTGCCTTCGGCTCAGGTCATGATCCCAGGGTCCTGGGATCGAGCCCCACATTGGGCTCCCTGCTCTGCGGGGAGCCTGCTTCTCCCTCTCCTAATCCCCCCTGCTTGTGTTTCCTTTCTCGCTGCGTCTCTGTCAAATGAATAAATAAAATCTTTTTTTTTTTTTTTAAAAAGGGAACATCTTTATCACAAAACGGTTTTTTTACGGCATCTGGGTGGCTCAGTTGGTTAAGCAACTGCCTTCGGCTCAGGTCATAGTCCTGGAGTCCGGGGATTGAGTCCCACACACATGGGGTTCCCAGCTCCATGGGCAGTCTGCTTCTCCCTCTGACCTTCTCCCCTCTCATGCTCTCTCTCAATCTGTCTCTGTCTCTAATAAATAGGTAAAATCTTTAATTTTTTTTTAAACCTACACCTTCCAGAATTCAGTAATTAGACTGAGGTTATAAAAGAGAAGAATGCCTGTTTTTAGGAGATCTATGCACACTGAGGTCTTCAGAAGGGTTATGATTTCTGCAACTTACTCTCAAATGATCCATCAAAAATAGTAATTATTATATGTATACCGAAAGAGACCAGAAATGTGGCAAAACATTAACAAATGCTGAATCTAGACAAAGAGAAAATGGGATTTCACTGTACTATTCTTGCAATGTTTTCTCCTATAAGCTTCAAGAGGTTTCCAAACAAAACATTTTATTTTTAAAAAGGGAAATATAGGGGCATCTGGGTGGCTCAGTTAAGCACCTGCCTTCAGCTCAGTTTATGATCCTGGGGTGCTGGGATCAAGCCCCACATCTGGCTCCCTGCTTAGCGGGGAGCCTGCTTCTCCCTCTCCCTCTGCTGCTCCCCCTGCTTGTGCTCTCTCGCTGTCAAATAAATAAATAAAATCTTAAGGAATAATAAATTTCCCATAGTCCTAGTACCTGATGTTGGGAGAGCTCCTTCCTCCCCTTTTCCTGGAGATCCCCGTGGTTTTAACTCACACAGTTTCATGCATTTCACTTATACTTCAGACTTCATTAGGCTTTAGCCGCAAATACATGCCACCAAAATCCGTTTTGATAATATCGAGAGCAAGAGACCCCCACGTTTTAAAACTTGGGAAGTACAGAGCGGAACCACCTCTCTTTAATTGTAAGGCTTGTCATTTACATTTTCATTCGCGCTGTTTCCTTCCCTCTTCCTGATGACACGTATGTACCGGCACTCACGCTAGAATCCTGCGGAAGCATTTTCCAAAATGAATTTAATCAAACGTTTTTAATCGAAAAAAGTTTTAAGATCTCACCTCAACCATTTCTCACAAAAGTCGCAAAAGTAAAATTCTCTTGTGTGACGAAAGCAGAAAGGGACCTCCCTGATGTAAATGTCACCGAGGTCTCTTAACCCCCAAAGCCAACGACACCCCAGTTCGGAAAAACCAAAGGACCCAGACAGGCGACCAACTGCCCTTGCTCTCCCAGCCCGCGAGACTGAAGCCACGCCCCCCGCCGAGACCACGGCCCCGCGGCCCCGCCCACAGCCCCTTCTGTCCATCCTAAGACCCCGCCCCCCAAAGCCCCGTCCGGAGCCCCATTTGTCCATCCTCACCGAAGCCACGCCTTCCCAGGGCCCCGCCTCCTCAGCTTCGTCAAGACCCTGCCCGCCCCCCAGAGGCTCTTTTCCCCAGCTCCCGCCCGGACCTCGCACCTGCAGCCACTCTTCTGTGCTGGGAAGCGAATAACGAGAAAAACCGTGATGCCGTTAGAGGCAAGATGGCGGCCTCTCGGGGGACGCGCACCCCACTTCCGGTCTCGAGGTTTGGGAAGTAGAAGGCTCCCACGGGGCCCAGGAGCGCTGAGACAGCGGGAGGGGCGGTGGCCGCGTCCACTCGGGGGACGCGCACCCCACTTCCGGTCTCGGGGTTTGGGAAGTAGCCACGGGGCCCAGGAGCGCTGAGACAGCGGGAGGGGCGGTGGCCGCGTCCTCAGGCCTCCACAGAGAAGTCCTCTCGTCGCCCAAGGTACTGCAGCTGGGCCCGCCGGATCCACTCCACAGACCCTGGGCGGAAGCCAGGCGCCCGGGCTGGGGGCGGGACCTGAGCCTGTTGGGCGGAGCCTCGTGCCCGCCCGTCCGTGACTGGCCAGACTGCTCCCTCGCTGAGTTCTGGGGCGAGCTGCAAGGATGTGCTGCGAAGCTTGGAGACGCTTTGTTATGCAGCAGTACTAACTGATACCTCCCTCCTCACTATTCTTTTTTTTTTTTTTTTTTTTTATTGACAGAGATCACAAGTAGGCAGAGAGGCAGGCGGGTGGGGGGGGGAAGCAGCCTCCCTGCTGAGCAGAGAACCTGTTGCTGGGCTCATCCCAGGACCCTGAAATATACTAGAAATATTCCAATGTGGCACTGACCTGCATGTGTTCTTGTTCGTTCTACCATCTGTCCTCCTCCCCAGTAGAAGGAAAAGCTCTGTGAAGGTGTGAGCAAGTTAATGAATGAAAGGAAAAGCATTATTAAGGGACATGACGGTAACCACATAAAACTAAAACAGCAATCAAACTACATAAAAGATATACACAAGGGGCACCTGGGTGGCTCAGTGGGTTAAGTCTCTGCCTTCGCCTCAGGTTATGATCCCAGGGTCCTGAGATTGAGCCCCACATTGGGCTCTCTGCTCCGTGGGGAGCCTGCTTCCTCCTCTCTCTCTCTGCCTGCCTCTCTGCCTACTTGTGATCTCTCTCTCTCTGTCAAATAAATAAAATCTTTTAAAAAAAAAAAGATATACACAAGCTCATACCTAAGGAAAGACTAAACATCATTTACTGTTTGTCATATAAAAACAGAAAGGTTTTAGGGGCGCCTGGGTGGCTCAGTGGGTTAAAACCTCTGCCTTCAGCTCAGGTCATGATCTCAGGGTCCGAGATCGAGCCCCGCATCGGCCTCTCTGCTCCACCGAGAGCCTGCTTCCCCCTCTCAGTCGGTCTGCCTCTCTGCCTCCTTGTGATCTTTTTAAGCCATTTCAAAAAAATAATACGATAAAGTGTTGACCTTAAAAACAAAAGTTATTTTACCAGGAAAAGCAGGTTTATTGAGAAACAGCCAAGAGTTAAAATTTGGGACAAGCAAACTATGGCAAAACCATATGCTAGTCCAACAAAGGAGAGGCATGTTATTCACGGAAAAGACGGATAAGTTGGGAGGAGTTGTTTTGAACAAAAGTAAATTGGATTAAAGCAAGAGTTGAGAGTAATGAGTTTCTCATTGGCTAAGTTGCCTGAAGGATAGCTAATTTCTTGTAGGAGATACAAGGTACATCTTTTCCTTTTGGAGATAATCCAATAAATACTCATTCCTCTTACCTAGACTTTACAATTTGGACAGTTGGTTCACCTGTGGTTCACAAGAAGTGGTACAGCATGAGACCTACCCCTTCTGGCCTCCAGACTCCATTTTAGTGAGTTTTCCCTTTATTAATTTTCACAACAGGAAGCAAATTTATAGCTTAAATTTTATTTTATTTTATTTTCTAAAGATTTTATATTAAAGATTTTGTTTTTATTACTTTTTTTTAGAGAGGGAGAGACAGAATCTACTTCTAAATTCCATCAGGGGGATGCCTGGTGGCTTGGTCGGTTAAGCGTCTGCCTTTAGCTCTCGTCATGATCCTAGGGTCCTGGGACTGAGTCCCACATCAGGGTCGCTGCTCAGTGGGAAGCCTCCTTCTCCCTCTCCCTGCCACTCCTCCTGCATAATTATGCTCTCTCTCTCCCCCTGTCAAATAAATAAATACTATCTTTAAAAAAAAAAAAACTCAGCTCTTTAAAAAAAACTCCATCAGGTTTGGTGAACTTGGCAAACTTAACTTCCTTTGGCTGTACTATCTGATGAGAACAAAGGCAAGAGAAATGTAGCTGTAATTAAGTCTCCTTACAACTTGCAGCCCACTGATAAATCCCCAAGATATGTGGAATGCAATATTCCTCAAGGAAGTCATGGCTACTTTACTGTTGATATTTCATTAAAGACTAAAAGCAATGTTACCTTAATAGCCAGCCCTCCAAGGTCCTGGAGACCTTGCTTTTAACGTGCACAAATTCCTTAGAGACATACTATCCCTAACCTCCACTAACCAAAAAGTATACAATCAGTTACTCCTCACAATCACATTGTGGCTCTTTCTGACCATAGGTCCCCATGCTGTGATAAAAGCACCTTTTGCACCAAAAATATCTCAAGAATTCTTTCTCTTTTTTCAAGGTGTTATTTATTTGAGAGAGAGCCAAGAGAGAGCACAGAGAGTGAGAGTTGAAGGAAGTAGCAGGCTCCCTGCTGAGCAGAGGGCTTGATGCAGAGCTCAACCCCAGGACCCCAAGATAATGACCTGAGCCCAAGCAGACACTTATCTGACTGAGCCACCCAGGCACCCCATCAAGAATTCTTCTTTAATCATTAGCTCACTGGTCCACATCACTATTCCTGAAAGCCTGCTGCTTCAATGTCAAAGAGAGCAAGACTCTAGAAACTACAGTCAGCTAGCAAGTTTTACATAATGCAGTAGAATTACAGGAGTGGTATCCCATCACCTCTGCCATATTCTCTTGGTTAGAAAGAAATATGATGGTGCAAATGTACTCCCACACAGTATGAGCATTACTGTTCTGCATCCTCATCCATACTTGGTATTGTCAGCCTGTATATCTTTTTAAGATTTTATTTACTTATTTATTTGTCTGACAGAGAGAGAGAGAGCCAAAGAGGGCACAACGGGGGGAGCTGCAGGAAGAGTGAAAAGCAGGCTCCCTGCTGAGCAAGGGCCCTGGGGTCAGGACCTGAGCTGAAGGCTGCTGAAGCCACCCAGGCATCCCAGCCTGTAATTTTCAACACTCTATTCGGTGTGTACTAGCATCTCTGGGTGGTTTTATTCCCATTTCATTGATCACTGAAACTAAGCATTTTTTTCATGTGTTTATTGTTTGGAAACCTTTTTTTGGGAACTGCCCACTCAAGGCTCTTGTCCATTTTTCTTCTGGAACTTTTGGTTTTTTCTTTGATAATGTAGAAGTTATTCTGCACAGCAATCCTTTTCAAATACATATGTTAAATATATCTTATCCCTCATTACAGCTTACTTTTCCTTTCTTAATGGTGCCTTTTTGAAAAGATCTATTTATTTGAGTGAGAGAGCACGCATGCAGTGGGGAGGAACTGAAGGAGAGGGAGATCTTAAGCAGACTCCAGCCTGAGTCCGTGGAGCCTGACATAAGGCACCATCTCAAGACTCTGAGATCATGATTGGAGTCAAAATCAAGAGTCAGATGTGCTACTGCCCCTCGGAACAATTTGTTGCTTAAACTATAGCCCCTGGAGGATTTTACTAGTTGCCAAGAACGTTTAGATAATGGCCTTAAGAAAAACATGTATTGGCAACAGGTCTTTGGGGAGAAGGATGATATATGACCGTGAAGCTGGGCAGCTGGGGATGCCCGGCTCGCTCAGGGCAGAACGCCGCCCCTTTCCAGAAGCCGGGCAGCCGGGAAGGCCTGGTCTGCTCAGGGTGGAATGAAATACCGCCTGCTTCCCTTTTCCGTTGTCGCTCGTTTCTCTTTCCAGAAGCGCCCGTTGTCTTTTAGATGGGTCCTTTGAATGTGCTTGGTTAACTATAAACTTTATCCTCCTTCTTGCTTGTTGTCCACAAGACCTGTGACTAGCGTTTGACCTTCATCGATTCTTCTGTTGGCTATTGTTTCTATCTAATAAAAGTGAGACTGAGGAGTTGTTCGAGGCCGCAGTCTTTTCGACTCGTGCCCCCTGCTCCCAGTCTCTTGAAGCTGACTTGTTTGTGCCTAATTCTTCTCCCGTCATCGCGGACTGGGAGCGGCACAGATGCTTAACTGAATGAGCCACCCAGGCACTTCATGGTGTCTTTTTTTTTTTTAAGATTTTATTTATTTATTTGACACAGAGAGAGAGCACAAGTAGGCAGAGAGGCAGGCGGAGAAAGGGAAGCAGGCTCCCTGCTGAGCAGAAAGTCCAACTCGTGGCTTGATCCCAGGACCCCAAGACCATAACCCAAGCCGAAGGCAGAGGCTTACCCCACTGAGCCACCCAGGTGCCCCATCATTTTGATAGAGATAGCGTCTTTTTGATAGAGTTCTTAGTTTTGATAGAGATGTCTTTAATGTTGTGGTTACTGTTATTTCCTTATCTCTAAACTGCCTATTTCCATGCCAATTCTCTATTGAATTGTTTTCCTTTTCATCACTGATACATAAGAGTAAGTTGTGTATCGCATATGCCTTCTCCTGATTTGCTTCCTAGCTTTCAATTCTGAATTAAATTTTGATGTAGTCAGATATTTTTTATATTTACATCTTTTTTTAAAGATTTTATTTATTTGTCAGAGAGAGAGAGAGCACTCACACAAGCATGCAGAAGGAGAAGCAGGCTCCCTGCTAAGCAAGGAGCCCGATGTGGGACGCAATCCTAGGACCCTAGGATCACAACCTGAGCCGAAGGCTGACGCTTAACTGACTGAGCCACCCAGGTGTCCTGTATTTACATTTTTTTTGTTTTTTGAGGGAGAGAGAGAGTGAGTGCATTTGAGGGGAGGTGGGGTGGCAGGAAAGGGAGAATTTTAAGCAGCCTCCATGCCCAGCACAGAGGCAACAGCAGACTCAATCTCACAACCCTGAGATCATGATCTGAGCCAAATCAGGAGTCAATGGCTTAACCAGCTGAGCCACCCAGGCACCCCTCCTTTTGTATTTACATTCTTTAAAAAGATTTTATTTATTTGAGAGTGAGAGAATGAGAGAAAGGAGGGTCAGAGGGAGAGGCAGACTCCCTGCTATGCAGGGAGCCTGATGCGGGACTCCATGCAGGGACTCCATGCAGAGACTCCAGGATCATGACCTGAGCCGAAGGCAGTCACTTGACCAATGGAGCCACCTAGGAGCCGTACATCTTTTTTTTTTTTTGAGATTGTTTATTTATTTGACAGAAAGAGAGAGTGACAGAGCGCAGGCAGGGACAGCAGCAGAGGAAGAAGCAGGGAGCCCGATGTAGGGCTCAATTCTAGGACCCTGGGATCATGACCTGAGCCAAAGGCAGACACTTAACCAACTGAGCCCCCCAGGCACCCATGTATTTACATCTTAAACAGGATATCCAGAAACAACATATCCTCCAAGTGTACAAGCTTTCCCCCTAACATTTTAAAGATTTTTTTAAAATTTGAGACAGAGATCACAAGTAGGCAGAGAGGCAGGCAGAGAGAGAGGGAGAAGCAGGCTCCCCGCTGAGCAGAGAGCCCGATGCAGGGCTCTGAGATCTTGGACGCTGAGATCACGACCTGAGCTGAAGGTAGAGGCTCAACCACTGAGCCACCCAGGTGCCCCTCCCCTAAAATTTTAATATCCAAATTTCCAAATACACAGCAAATCTGTACGAATTTATAGTTACACCTTATAAGCTACCATTAGCATTTTCCTATAATTGATGATCACATATTTATCTATCCTTCCATCTATGCATCAATCTGTTTTACATGTTTTTCAAAGTAACGTGTGACATCAGTACACATCTTCCCATATTTTTCAGTATGTATATCACCCACTAGCTTAGTATTGGCATACAAGATTTTCTTTTGAGGAAAAATTTACATAAGGTGAAATTAAAGTGTGCAGTTGAGTCTTGATAAATACGTCTCTGTAACCCAAATCTCTATCAAGTTATACTTACCCTCACTTGAGGAAGTTCATGTCCCTCTCCTAGTTAGTTCCCACCCAAAACTTCTGCCCAGCCACAGTTCTTAAGTTTTGCACTACTACAGATTACTTTTTGTTTTTCTCAGAACTCCATTTAAACAGGATTATATTATATATATACATGTGCAAAGCTTTAACAGCATGTTTCAGATCATTCATGCTCATGATGAGGAAACAGAAGGCTGGCTGAGGACAAAGCAGAAACTGACACCCTGCAACCTCCCCCCACCCCCTACTTCTAGGTGGGACATGTGTGACTTTCTTCCAGGAATCTCCCATCTTACGTTAATCAATACCTTGCAAGAGGGGAAAACCACCTTAACCTGACAGCGACAATGCCTCAAGGCCTCCGGTATCTTGTGGGTCCTCTTTAGCATCCTAAAGTTCTTCTTCTTTTTTTTTTTAATATGTGTGTGTGTTTAAGATTTTATTTATTTGACAGAGAGAGATCACAAGTAGGCAGAGAGGCAGGCAGAGAGAGAGGGGATGGGGAAGCAGGCTCCCTGCTGAGCAGAGAGCCCAATGCAGGACTCATCCCAGGACCCTGAGATCATGACCTGAGCGGAAGGCAGAGGCCTAACCCACTGAGCCACCCAGGCGCCTTGAAAGTTCTTCTGAAACCTCCCTTTTCCTTAACACCCCCAACCCCATAGTATATAGTCAGTCACCCTTCACAACCCCAGGGCAGCAGCTCTTCCTGCCCACAGGCCCTGTCCCCAAGCTTTAATAAACCGCCATTTTGCACCAAAGATGTCTCAAGAATTCTTTCTTGGTCATCCACTCCAGACCTCAACCCACTGAACTTACACTCTAAAACTTCATCACTGATGTCCTTTTAAAAGTTCTCACTGAAAACATAAAAGCCCTATGTGCCCCTATACTTTTGGGTTATAACATCAGCCTAGTGCTCTGGAGAAGGGAGCCAATGAGCAACAGATGAGAACACTGGGGTCCAGAATCATCTGGGCACAGTACCCTGGATACAACCAAGCCACCCACAACCCCGCAGATCCAGAAAAGCCATGGACTGAGCCCGAAAAAGCCCACGGGAAGGCTGGGTGCTGAATGGGCCCAGCTGGGGAGGAATACCAGGATGAAGGCGCTGAGCTAGAGGTGAGAACAGCCCATGGGGGACGTGGCCTGGCTGGCGGAGACCAATCCTAGAAGGCGGGACTAAGAGTAAGCATGGGGCATCGTGGGCAGGGCTAAGGTGGTTCCCAGGTTCAGGGGGCGGGGTCTGGGTGGGAACCAGGTGTGAGGGCGGTGCTTGGACTGAGCCTCACTTCAGTTGGCCAGTCCTCAGGATGCCTAATAAAAGCTTTTTTTGCTCCTTCTCGCTGCCCTTCTGAGACCCTTTGTGATGAACACCAGTTTTACAAAGGTACCTGTCAGTCCACAAAGTGGATCACACCTCCATTCATCCTGCTCCTTCCTTAGGCCCCTAAAGTTTTAAATTTTCTTCTTCAATGGGTCGTATCTTTCATTTAGGTTTATTCCTAGACACTATATATACACACACATTTAATTTTTAAAAAGAGTTTATTTATTTATTTGACAGACAGCGAGAGCAGGAACACTAGCAGGGGGAGTTGGAGAGGGAGAAGCTCGCTTCCCACAGAGCAGGGAGTCTGATGTTGGGCTCAATCCCAGGACCCTGAGATCATGACCTGAGCAGATACTTAGGACTGAGTCACCTGGGCGTCCATATATTTAATTTTTTAAATATTTTATTTATTTGTCAGAGAGAGAGAGCGCACAGACGGGGAGGAGGGTCAGAGAGAAAGGGAGAAGTAGGCTCCCCGCTGAGCAGGGAGCCCAATAGAGGACTCAATCCCAGGACCCAGGACCTGAGCCACCCAGGCGTCCCCATATATTTAATTTTTTGTTTCATTTCCTGTTTGATTGTTATTGGGAAGTTCTACAAGATGAGGGGGATGCTCTGATTTAAATCACGGATGTAAATTGGATGTCCAGCCAAAACAATAGATGCCCAACAAATATACTTTCCTTTCATTGTCCCTATTTATGAAGGGCGAAGAGGTACACAAATATTAGCAACTCGGAATTACTGTACTGTGAGAAATGACCTACATGACCTATTCGGTGACGTGCTGCCATCTGCTGGTAATTTAGGGTATTACATACACTCTGTCTCAAGCAGCTGCTCTTCAAACCAACCCTAAAAGATCACTTCAGATTGGAAAGTTCTGTGAAAATGTATAAAAGAAAACCTCAGTTAGAATGCAGTCGGGAGACCGTCGGGGAGAGCTTTCATGCCCAGCACTAGCTGTCAATTGCAGACCCAACGGGAAGAGAGGGACCAAGTGGAAACTAATTTATTATCCTGGCAGGAGGCAGGAAGATTTCCTCCTACCCCAGCAACAGCTGAGCCAATAAAAAGCCACTGTACTTCAAACGTCTCGTTTATTTCAATGGACTTTTAGTTTATAATAGCCCCTCCCTACTCCCCCTTTCTCCTTTATTTAAAAAAAAAAAAGCTACGCTCTTTGTTGCTGTGACTTATCTATGGTTTTGCCATAGTTTGCTTGGGCGGAGGGTTGCAACTTTTTGCTATTCCTAAATAAGCCCATCTTTGCTGGTAAAACAACCATCTGTTTTGTTTTTAAGGCCAATAGTTCTTTTTTTTTAAGGTCAACAGTTCTCACTTTAGAAAGCATTTTCCCATCATCTGAAGGGGCACGTGCACCCGAATGTTTATAGCAGCAATGTCTACAATAGCCAAACTATGGAAAGAACCTAGATGTCCATCAACAGATGAATGGATAAAGAAGAAGTGGTATATATACACAATGGAATACTATGCAGCCATCAAAAGAAATGAAATCTTGCCATTTGCGACAATGTGGATGGAACTAGAGGGTATCATGCTTAGTGAAATAAGTCAATCGGAGAAAAACAACTATCATATGATCTCCCTGATATGATGAAGTGGAGATGCAACATGGGGTTTAGGGGGGTAGGAGAAGAATAAATGAAACAAGATGGGATTGGGAGGGAGACAAACCATAAATGACTCTTAATCTCACAAAACAAACTGAGGGTTGGTGGGGGGAGGGGGTTGGGAGAGGGTGGTGGGTTTATGGACATTGGGGAGGGTATGTGCTATGGTGAGTGCTGTGAAGTGTGTAAACCTGGCGATTCACAGACCTGTACCCCTGGGGTAAAAATACATTATATGTTTATTAAAAAACAAAAAATAAATAAGAAAAAAAAAAGAAAGCATTTTCCCTTCCCACTATCCCTTTGATTATAACATCTTCCTGGTGTTTGAGGTAAGGAAGAACAACGGTTTGACAGTTGAGACAGCCAAGGCCCAGAATCATGAACACAGTATTTCCACTTCACCCCCAGCAATCTGGTTGGAGATGAGTATGAATGTCTGGGGGCAAAGGCCCTGATAGGAGAGGTTTGACCTCTAAACAACAGCAGGAAAGCAGGAAAGAATGTCCAATGGAAAAAAGACAGCCTCTTCAATAAATGGTGCTGGGAAAATTGGACAGCCACATGCAGAAAAATGAAATTGGACCACTTCCTTACACCACACACGAAAATAGACTCAAAATGGATGAAGGACCTCAATGTGAGAAAGGAATCCATCAAAATCCTTGAGGAGAACGCAGGCAGCAACCTCTTCAACCTCAGCCGCAGCAACATCTTCCTAGGAACATCGGCAAAAGCAAGGGAAGCAAGGGCAAAAATGAACTATTGGGATTTCATCAAGATCAAAAGCTTTTGCACAGCAAAGGAAACAGTTAACAAACCAAAAGACAACTGACAGAATGGGAGAAGATATTTACAAGCGACATATCAGATAAAGGGCTAGTGTCCAAAATCTATAAGGAAGTTAGCAAACTCAACACCCAAAGAACAAACAATCCAATCAAGAAATGGGCAGAGGACATGAACAGACATTTCTGTAAAGAAGACATCCAGATGGCCAACAGACACATGAAAAAGTGCTCCACATCACTCGGCATCAGGGAGATACAAATCAAAACCACAATGAGGTATCACCTCACACCAGTCAGAATGGCTAAAATGAACAAGTCAGGAAATGACAGATGCTGGCGAGGATGCGGAGAAAGGGGAACCCTCCTCCACTGTTGGTGGGAATGCAAGCTGGTGCAACCACTCTGGAAGACAGCATGGAGGTTCCTCAAAATGTTGAAAATAGAACTACCCTATAACCCAGCAATTGCACTACTGGGTATTTACCCTAAAGATACAAACATAGTGATCCAAAGGGGCACGTGTACCCGAATGTTTATAGCAGCAATGTCTACAATAGCCAAACTGTGGAAAGAACCTAGATGTCCATCAACAGATGAATGGATAAAGAAGAAGTGGTATATATACACAATGGAATACTATGCAGCCATCAAAAGAAATGAAATCTTGCCATTTGCGACGACGTGGATGGAACTAGAGGGTATCATGCTTAGTGAAATAAGTCAATCGGAGAAAGACAACTATCATATGATCTCCCTGATATGATGAAGTGGAGATGCAACATGGGGGGTTAGGGGGGTAGGAGAAGAATAAATGAAACAAGATGGGATTGGGAGGGAGACAAACCATAAATGACTCTTAATCTCACAAAACAAACTGGGCGTTGCTGGGGGGAGGTGGGGTTTGGAGAGGGGGAGGGGGTTATGGACATTGGGGAGTGTATGTGCTATCGTGAGTGCTGTGAAGTGTGTAAACCTGGCGATTCACAGACCTGTACCCCTGGGGTAAAAATACATTATATGTTTATTAAAAAAGAAAAAAAAAAGAAAGGATGAATACCCAACTTTTGTAGCAACATGGACGGGACTGGAAGTGATTATGCTGAGTGAAATAAGTCAAGCAGAGAGAGTCAAGTATCATATGGTTTCACTTATTTGTGGAGCATAACAAATGACATGGAAGACATTGGGAGATGGAGAAGAGAAGGAAGTTGAGGGAAATTGGAAGGGGAGGTGAACCATAAGAGACTATGGACTCTGAAAGACAACCTGAGGGTTTTGAAGGGGCGGGAGTGGGAGGTTGGGGGAACCAGGTGGTGGGTAATAGGGAGGGCACGTATTGCATGGAGCACTGGGTGTTGTGCAAAAACAATGAATACTGGGTGCCTGGGTGGCTCAGTGGGTTAAGCCGCTGCCTTCACCTCAGGTCATGATCTCAGGGTCCTGGGATCGAGTCCCGCATCGGGCTCTCTGCTCAGCAGGGAGCCTGCTTCCCTCTCTCTCTCTGCCTGCCTCTCTGTCTACTTGTGATCTCTCTGTGTCAAATAAATAAATAAAATCTTTTAAAAAAAAAACAATAAATACTGTTATGCTGAAAAAATAAATAAATAAATAAACAACAGCAGGAGCCCAGTGTCTAAAATGTTTGAAGTTTAAAATAAATAAATAAAAATTTAAAAAATAAATAAAATGTTTGACGTGAGTTGGGCAGGATGGAGACTAGCTAGAAGTGAGGTCAGAGAAGTAGTGGAACCATATCATACGAGGCCACCTGGGCAACTGTAAGAATTTCGGGGCTTGGGACAGTTGGTTAAGCATCTGCCTTTGGCTCAGGTCATGATCCTGGGGTTCTAGGATTGAGCCCCACAGGGGGCTCCCTTCTCAGCAGGGATTCTGCTTCTTCCTCTCCCTCTGCCCCTCCCACCTGCTCCTTCTCCCTCTCCAGTGTGTGGTCTCTGTCTCTCTCTCAAACAAATAAATAAATAAGGGGCACCTGCCTGGCTCAGAAGCCTCTGCCTTCGGCTCAGGTCATGATCCCAGGGTCCTGGACTCGAACCCCGCATCGGGCTCTCTGCTCCATGGGGAGCCTGCTTCCTCCCCTCTCTCTCTGCCTGCCTCTCCACCTACTTGTGATCTCTGTCTGTCAAATAAATAAATAAAATCTTAAAAATAAATGAATGAAATCTTTTTTTTTTAAAATATTGTGGGTTTTACCTTGAGTGCAATGGGGGAGCCCCTGAAGGGTTTTGAGCTATAGCAGCAATATTATCTGATGTATATTTTTATTTTATTCTATGTTAAAGTTCTCTGTTTGTGACTCTAGGGAGGAAAAGATAGAATCGGGCAGGACAATGAGAAATTTGAGGCAATAATCCCCATGACAGATGGAGATAGCTGGACACAGGTGGCTGGGAGGAATGGAAGGAGTGGGACCAACTCTGATGCTAAAATTAAGGCAGAGTCGATGGCTATCTGCTGTCTGCTGATGGATTTGAGTTGTTTTAGGGCAAGGAGTCAAAATGGCTTAAAAGATTTTGTTTCTTTATCATTGTCAAAAATAATTCTGGACAACGGTAAAGAAAGACTTCATTCAAAAGGCTTATTTCAGGAGGCAGTAAAGGCCTATTGAAATAAGAACACTCCAACCATAAGAGCTATAAGTATCTTAAAAGTTAGTTAGGAAAAGGCTCTTCTTTTAGAGGGAGGAGTAAGTGAAGCTGGGGTAACATCTGTTTGAGGAGATGCAGTGTAAGTACCTAACATTAAGTTTTTGATCAAAGGGGCATCCATTTTATGCAACTGAATAAAGGAAATCTCATCTAAAATGGAGTCAGGAGGGGCGCCTGGGTGGCTCAGTGGGTTGAGGCCTCTGCCTTCGGCTCAGGTCATGATCTCAGGGTCCTGGGATCGAGCCCTGCATCCGGCTCTCTGCTCCGCAGGGAGCCTGCTTCCTCCTCTCTCTCTCTGCCTGCTTCTCTGCCTAGTTTGATTTCTGTCTGTCAAATAAATAAAATATTTAAAAAATAAAATAAAATAAAATGGAGTCAGGAGTGGGGCACCTGGGTGGCTCAGTCGGTTTAGCATCCAACTCTTGATCTCACTCAGGTCTTGATCTCAGGGTCCTAAATTCAAGCCCTGTGTTGGGCTCCATGCTGGCTGTAGCGCCGACTTAATAAAATAAATTGGAGTCAGAAAGCCAGACGGGATAACACACCACTTCTCACAGCCCTTTGCAGCACGAACAGGAAGAGCCATACCTTGTATCCTCAACAGGAAGAAGCCTGCACATTTACTACCCCAGCAGCTGAAGGAAAGATTTACTCTTAGCTCAGCAACAGCCCAGCCAATGAGAGACTTGCACACCTCAGCCAATGAGAAGCCACTCTACTTCAAACTCCGTTTACTCCAATGGACTTTTTTTGCTTATAATAACCCCTCCCAAATCCCCTCTTTCCTCTATAAAAGGTAATTCCCCTCCTGCGTTCTCTAGACGTCCCTATGGTTTTGCCATAACCTGCATGTCCTGAATTGTAATTCTCTGCTATTCCTGAATAAAACCATTTTTTTTGCTAGTAAAAATAACTTTTATTTTTAAGATTAACAAAATTCACCAATAAAGAGTGAATCCACAAAACCTTAAGCTCTCCACCCCATCCTTAACTCCCAATAAAGACAGAACTCCAAGACTGTTCTCTCTCTCTCTCTCTCTCTCTCTCTCTTTCTCTCTTTCCTGGCACCTTAGGTATGCCATGTACCCTCCAGGACTCGTGAGTAATAAGTCTTATTTTTCAAAGTTATCTGACAGTTGTTGCTGAGGTGTCTTGCAGTCATCATAAGAACCACAAGGGTGGGTCCAGCCACAACATTGGCTCCAGTCAGGGCAATGTCTGTGGGGGCTCACTGCGAGAACTAGGGGCCCAGATGGGTGCCCCCCAGCAATCCTAGCCAATAGCATCACTATTACAGGCTCAGACTGACACAAAACAGGTACGCATCTATTTTAGTCCATTAGGGAGAAAACATCATTCCTTTGGCTTTCCATATGCAAGGCGAGCAAATGTTAGCTGAAGTGACCTCTGCACATAGACACCCATACCCTTTATCTCACTAGCAGATCTGGAAGAAAGAACTCACCGTTGTATCTCACCCTTTCTCTCTCCCTTTGGGAGTCTAAGGGACTCCAGAGAAGGGCTATTTTGATCAGGCTGGGGCCATACAGTAAGCATCCAAAGGCAGTTTGTGGTTGGCCAGCTGGACCACGCCTAAGTACATTTGGCAAATGCAGCAGTAAAACATCATAATGCCAACGGGAGATACACAGCAACACCATCATGCTTCAACCCAAGTTTTGTTACTCATGAAGCTGATGTTTCCATATCTAACTCCCGTGATTGGTCTCAAACTCAGAAGGGAGATTAAGAGATGTCATTGATTAGGGTGTGTGGCTGGTTCAGGGAGAAGAGGGTGAGACTCTTGATCTGGGGCTTATGAGTTGGAGCCCCACATTGGGTCCAGAGGTTACTTTAAAAAATATTTAAACTTTAAAAAAAAGTAATGTCTTTGATTTTTTTCCCGAAGTCCCAATAGTAGACAAAATTCTAAAAGGTTATACATCTAACTTCTCAGAGTGATTTCCTCTGGGGCCTGGGATTAGAAAGAGGTTCATTTTCTATAATTTTATAAGATTTTATTTATTTAATAAATAAAAGACTGAGAGAGGCAGAGAGAGCACAAGGAGGGAGAGGAGAAGAGGAAGAGGGGGAAGCCAACTCCCCACGGAGTGGGGAGCCTTATGCAGGGCTCACTTCATCCCAGGACCCCAAGATCATGACCTGAGCCAAAGTCAGACACATAACTGACTGAACCACCCAGGTGCCCCTCACTTTCCATAATGTTAAAATTCTTTACAAACATATGTTATTTTTTTAATATCAGGAAAAATTATTTTAAGGAAAACATATGTTTAAACACAAACATTCATCTCTACTTACATAAAACTCTAGGAGAATAAAAATAATTTATACTGACAGAAAGGAGGCCAGTGTTTGCCTGGGACAGGAATGGAGGGAGGGTTCAAAGGAGCGACAAGGAAACTTTAGGGAGTTATGGAAATATTTGTTATCTTGATAGTTTCACAAGTGTACACATGTGTCAGAACCATCAAATTATGCACCTAAATATTTGCTGTTTATTTTTGTGAATTATACCTCAATAGAGCTCCTCATTGGGCTGCTAGAGGAAGTCCATGCATGAAGGACTGACACAAAGCAGACACTCAATTAAAGTTCGCTCTTGTGATTATCTTTACTCTCAATGGAGAGTGTATTAGTCATGTTTTTATTTTCTATGTTTTGTGATGCTTTGACACCTTAGGGTCTTGCAAACGTGTGTAAGGACCACCCCTCAAACCAAGCAATCCAACTACCTCCTTGATCTCAGTCTTACATGCAAACCAAATTTCCTCTGCCCTAAATCACCCCAGGGCCAAGTAATGGACAACTAGGGACCACCTCTAGAACCTAGAGCCCACCAAAATTATTCAAACTAGCCAATTCAAAACTTGCTCATCTTGCCTGCCCTACCTTTCCTATTTCTTCGGGCAAAAACCATAATAAAGGCTCGGGCCCATGCTTTCCCCCTACTCCTGCCTCCTGCAGACCCTGGTTTTTCTCCCATAGTGGCTCTTCATTGCATGGTGAGCCCCCTGCTCTTGGGAATTTTAAGTAATAGTTTTCTTTCAAAGACAGTTGTCTCCATGTCTATCATCACGTGTGATTAAAACAAGTCTCAGGTACATTTAATAGCAAAGGGCATCCTCACGCTTCCAGCCCCTTATCCAGAAGGCAGCAGTCAGGGGTGGAAGGAGCTCTGTCTTACGTCCCATAATCCTATCGCCCCTCAGACCGGCACTCAGGGAAGGGGTCACTAAAGTTGGGTGAACCGAGAAGAAAGACACCATTAACCAGTGGCATCCTGAAACCAGCTCGTGCCAGTTCAGGAGGGCCAACTGCTAAAGTTGCAAGGATTTTGTGAGCCAGTTGTTAGACTGTTGGTAGGTTGAAACCAGCCATGATGGGATACGTACACCGCAGAAATGGGCAAACACTACAAATTAGGGCTCCCCTGCCCCATCACTACTCGCTAGCGCTGGCCATTAAACACTTCCATGTTTACCACTGTCTCCAATTTCATGCCTGCTGCTCCATTTCTGCAGGAAAAGCAAGACTAAAGGAAGGTAATTTTTTTTCCTCCTCAAGCTGCTCCAGGTGGGGCATCAGCAGCCTACTCCAGGACCACCAGCAGATCCCAGCGTACGACTGGGGTTGGCGACCCCATCCTACTGCCCACAACAGACCTCGGGTGTCCAGACACCCTTAAAACAGATCTCTTTCCCCAACCTGAGACTTCACCAGTCCCAACGCTCCAGCCTGCATCAGTCTAGCCCCCCAGGTGCCCTGAGCTGGAGCTGCCAGGTTGGAGCATGGCATGGGACAAGTAAAGTAGACCCTAACCATGGCCACACTGAGGGAGTACTCATACCATAGTCCTCACATGGCCTGATGGAGAATTTCTGTTCTACTGCTAGTGGGAAAGCATGGGAGAGACACCCAGTCCTCTGGTTAAGTGAGCTTGGAACAAGGAACCAAGGGTCCTAGCTCAGCCGTTTTCTCTTCTCGCTCTTCCCACCACAGAACAGGCAGGCTGGGCTGGGGGACCTCAACGGTGGGCGCTCCTGATCACTATCAGCCTGCCACCTGCTTCTTTCAAGTGGCTCAGACTCAGCCAGCAGGAAAAGCATTGCTACTTACTGAACCTCTAAAACCCATGCCACCTGTGAGGAGCCCCCAACCTCACCCCATCAGCTGACTTCATTTTCTATCCCTCACCTCTTGTTCCCTCAGCCATACGGTTCTTCTTGATCCTGGAAAATGTCAAGTTCATTCACATCTCAGTGTCTTGGTCTTTTCTTTTTCCCAGCGCTTCCCAGAGTGGGTTCCTCATCCCCTCTCAGGTCTCCAGACTTCAGTGACTCATTCCACTCACTCTACCAGACACAGGTACCTCCGTCATGTGAGCCTGGTTTATTGTCTCTAAAACTATCCCATCAATGCATTCACCTGTTGATCGCCCTGCCTTCTACTCAGGGCTTGTTTTGTTTACTGCTGTGGCCCCAAGACTTAGAACACGGCGTGTGATAGCATGGGCACTCAAGAAAATGTTGAATAAGAAACCAAATGCTTTTTTGAAAAAAAATTCTCTAATAGCAAAATAATATATACTGTGGAAAAACTGGAAAATACAGAATACCAAGTACAGAAAATACAACTTAGAACCTCCATTAACACTTTTGATCATCAAAGCCTAAGACTTGCGGGCTTTCTCATCATGTCCCTTGTGTGCAAGTAGATATATCGATGGTGTGTGGGTGTGTGGGCGCACATACGTAGACACAGACAGTCTTTCCCGGCCTCCTATGGAGCCTTGGCCCTTCAGGTCCCCCTAACTCCTAACACCACCCTTCTGCATCCATCCTGTTCCTGAGAACAACCCTTCATCAAGGACCTTTTCAGCCCAGGACTGGTAAAGAGTTAAGGCTTTGCAACATAACCATGAGGTAGCTATGATCTCCCCCATTTCCAGATGTGGGGACAGGCCCTCCAGGAGGCTGGCTGATGTCCCAGAGGCCGAACCACTGGCAAACAGGGATTCCAATTGTCTGGAGGCCCCAAGGCTTCGGTTCTCTCCACCTGTGGCTTTCAGGCCCCGTCAGCCTGACCACAGGCTCTCTGCAAGGGGCCGTTCAGAGGATGTGGGGCTCCCCAGTGAACGCGGAGACTGACAGGCGGTTGTCACATCCACCAGTCCATGGACTCTTTGGGGCAGGCCCTAACGATGACCATACAGTGGGGCAGCCCCCTACACAGGATCCTCTCAGCCTCCTGACCCTCCCACCCCAGACCCTGCAGCTCAAGGACCCTGAGCTTGGGCATGGCAAGGCAGGAAGAGAGGATTTCAGCCGGGGAAGGCATTTCTGGGGTGATGAGAGGGCCTAGCAAACACAGACTCTCCAGGGCTGGCATGCCCTCCAAGACAGACAGGCCAGGGGCAGAGAGGCCCCTCACGGTCAGCCGGATCTTCCGCACATCTCGAAGGTGGCGGCTGATGGCCAGGAGGGTGCTGTCGGCCGAGAGGGTGCAACCTAGCACCTCCAGCCTCTGCAGGTAGCTCAGCTCCTGGAGGCCCGCATCTAGCCCTGTCTCTGTCACGCGGTAGGTGCCGCCGAGCACCAATGACCGCAGGGCACGAAAGCGTGTCAGGCCCTGCAGGTGCTCGTCTCGGAAGGCAGGGACGCGGTCCAGCACGATGCACTCGAGCAAGGGCAGCACGGTGGGGTCCTGCTCCTTGAGGAGCCAGGCCATAGAGATCTCACAGCTGTGCAGCTCCAGGGTCCTCAGGGTGCAGGGCAAGCTGGTGATGGGCACCATGCTCAGGTCAGCCACGTGTAGGCAGAGGCGCTTCAGATTGGGGCACTTCTGGCCCAGGGCCCTCATCAAGGCGGGGGACAACTGGGGGGCCTGGGAGCCTGAGAACAGGTAGCCACCCATCCGCAGGGAATGGAGCCGGGATGCCATGTACCGGCGAAGGAGGTGCCACATGACTTTAGGCCGCATCTGTAAGAGCCAGAAATGCGGGTGACAGGGTGAGAGATATGGAGACTATTCCACGGTGCCTGCCTGCCTGGAGACAAACAAGCCCCAGCTGGGGCTCTAGTGCTCCCCTGGGCTTCTGCCCTTCCCCTGCCAGCCTCAAGTGACCCTGTACCTCCCCAAGAGTAACAAGACAATATAACCCATTCACTCTGATTCCTAGGTTTGAACAAAAGCAATGAGGGAAAAGAGAAGATCAGAATAGATCTGTCTTTAGCAACAGCAGATTGTCATTACCTGAATAAGTAAGAAAGCAGAGCAACTCACCAGCATTTTATCCCTTTCCTCATGACCACCGCCAACAGAAATAAGCAACACAAAAGCAAACTGAAAAAGGCTAGAACTGCCTAGAGTAAATCAGACCTGTGTTAAAAATCATCATCATCATCATCACCATCATCATCACAACCTGGTGATGATGAAAGCTGCAAAAATTAACCGTGGAAAGTTAATTACTAGAAAACAAAGAAACTGGAAGCACTGTGCATTTTAATGTAGGTGCACTTTACCTTAAAAAAGAAGAAGAAAAAAGAAACTGCATAGGGTAAAATTTGTGCATAGCATAAAACCTGGGAGGTTGTTCGAAATTCAGAATCTGGGGCCCCATCCCCAATCAATCAGAATCAGCATTTTAACAAGATCCTTAGGTGATTCATATACACAGGCAGGGTTGAGACACTCCTTTATAACATTGTTTGTAATAGTAAAAAGCTGGAAATAACTAAATGTCAACAGGAAAACAGATCAATTGTGGTATATTCATTTAACAAGTTAAAAGGAACGAACAGAGTTCCACGTCTCAATTAAAATAAATTTCAAAAGCAATGTTGTGTGAATAAGGCTAGTTTTGGGTGGATGTACAATAAATAGCGTTTAATTACCTAAACAGAATGCCATTATTTAAACTTTCGATAAACACATGAACAAAACTGTATGTTGCTTCCTGGCACTCACACAGGAAGTGAGTGAGGAACGAGAAAGTGAGAAACGTGAGTTTCTAGAAGACTACATTTCCATTTTATAATAGCGGTGACCTCTGAGAAGGGTTTCAAAAAATGCAACGATATATTTATAAACGTTGCGTGCGTACATGTACCCATAGACCTTTGCATGTATGTTTCACAGAATCTGCAGCAAAAATGACCAAAGGTCAAAGTGGGTTAAATATAGGTGAAGAGGTCGTTAGCCGTTTCAGATATTATCCTCTACGCATTTCTATTTATGTATTTAGAATAGTTCATTCTAAAACAAGAAAAATAAATACGATGCCAATGGGGAAAAGTGGAAAAGGTTCGGCTGCACTACTCAGGAAATAAACTGTGGAAATTAGGTTGAATCTGGAAAACGATTCCTCCAGGAAAGCTCATTAACAGATCATGGAAGCAACTAACGTTTGTCCTATACTCGCTGTATGCGGGACTCGGCTCTAAGGTCTTTCCCTGCAGGAACTTGGTTATCCCCACTTTGGACATGGGGAAACAGGCTGAGCAGCGACGTGCCGCGATGCACCCCCGACCGCCAAGCTCGAAATCTAGGGGGCGAGGGGGTGGGGCTCGAGACCCAGACACCCGACCGCGGCCCAGGCCCGCCCGGCCGGCCCCGCGTACCGTGTACAGCGTCAGGTCGACATGTCGCCAGAGCCACCGGTCGTCCACCAGCCTCTTCCAGCGGTGACAAACCCTGGGGGAGGGGACCCGGCGTTAGAACCACCCCGGTCCCGCGGGGACCCGATCCGCGTCCCGGGGCAGCCCCACCCCCCACCGACCTTCCCGCCCGCCCCCCGCGGGGCGGGGCCGCACCTGGAGATGCGGATCCGGTCCCGGACTGGCAGGTAGGAGAAGACCTCCAACAGGACTGAGTCCGGCAGGTCCGCCAAAGTCGCCATGATCCGGCAGACACGCACTTCCGCTTGCGGCTGAGGGGATTCGGGATCTCGCCCCGGGGGCGCCAGCGGGTGACGGGGGGTGCCGGCAGGGCGGTGGCCGCCGCCTCCGACAGCGGGCGGAGAGTTTCAGATTGCCTCTGACAAGGACATGCTTGGGTCCCGGCGACAGGCCAGCCGGCGATCCCGACGGAGCCGGGAGGCGGGGACTGGGAACCAAGCCCGCGCTCGGAAGGCGTGGCTGAGGCTCTGACGCGGCCCGGAGGCGGGGTTGGGGGCGCGGACGAGGCTGGGGGCGGGGCTTTGGCTGGGAGAGTGACAAGGGGCCCCGGGGCGGTGACTGGAGACCCGGGGGCTTGTTTGGGTCGAGAACCCGCCTGGGAGCGGGATTACCCTCTGGGAAGAGGCTGCGGGCAGGGCTAAGGGCTGGGACGAGGCTGGGGCGGAGCTAAGGGAGGGGACGAGTTCGTGGGGCGGGGCTAAGGGCGGGCAGTAGACTAGTGGGGCGGGACTGAGGACCGGAATCGAGCCCGGGAAAAGCGCCCTGGGGCGGTGACGGACGGCCCAAGGGCGGGGCCAAGGGCGGTGACGAGCGGCCCGGGGGCGCGGCAAGTGTTGGGAGGGCGGAGCTGCAGACCCCAGGACCCAGCCTGGAAGGCGCCCTTAGACCAGTGCTGCTGGGGGACGACCAGCGGTTGTCCTAAGGGAGAGCGAGGCCCTAACTTTACCGCTTTTTGATGCCTATGAACAAGAATAAATCTGTAGAACCGAAATAGCTTGTTAACAAAGGGTGTGTTCTATTTTTCGTTTTGATAGCGCTAAACTGTTACCCAAAGAGGCTGAGGCTGAGTTGACACTCCCACCAAATATATATCACTCATTTGTGATTTTTTTGTTTTAGAAATTTTTTTTAAGATTTTATTTATTTGGGGCACCTGGGTGACTCAGTGGGTTAGGGCCTCTGCAAATATATATATATAGAACACATATACATATAAAGAATATCTAAATGTTTGTATATATTTTATATATAAATGCTTATTAGATATATAAATGCTTAGCTCCAATATTGTTGCTGGTAACAATCTGGAAACAACTGAATCAATACAGAAATGTTGAGTAAATTTCACTGTTTTTATCAATTGATAATTTTTTAATGAATTACTACTTTAAAAATGAGTGATGGGGGTGCCTTGGTGGCTCAGTGGGTTAAGCCTCTGCCTCTGGCTCAGGTCATGATCTCAGGGTCCTGGAATCGAGCCCCACATCAGGCTTTCTGCTCAGCAGGGAGCCTGCTTCCCCTTTCTCCTTGCCTGCCTCTCTGCCTACCTGTGATCTCTGTCTGTCAAATAAATAAATAAAATCTTTTTTTAATTTATTTGACAGACAGAGATCACAGGTAGGCAGAGAGGCAGGCGGGCGGTAGGGAGGGGGGGGTGAAGCAGGCTCCCTGCTGAGCAGAGAGCCTGGTTTGGGGCTGGATCCCAGGACCCTGGGATTATGACCTGAGCTGAAGGCAGAGGCCCTAACCCACTGAGCCACCCAGGCACCCCCACTCATTTGTTTTTAAAAGTTTTTATTTTTAAGTAATCTCTACACCCAGCCTGGGTCTTGAACTTACAATTTGGAGATCAAGAGTCGCATTCTCGGGGCACCTGGGTGGCTCAGTGGGTTAAGCCACTGCCTTCGGCTCAGGTCATGATCTCAGGGTCCTGGGATCGAGCCCCGCATTGGGCTCTCTGCTCAGTGGGGAGCCTGCTTCCTCCTCTCTCTCTGCCTGCCTCTGCCTACTTGAGATCTCTCTGTCAAATAAATAAATAAAATCTTAAAAAAAAAAAAAGTCGCATACTCTACCCCTGAGCCAGTCAGGGGTAGAGTTTTTTTTTTTTTCCATAAAATTTTATTTTCAAGTAATCTCTATGCCCAAACAGGGCTGGAACCCACAACCCCAAGGTCAAGGATCGCACGCTGCATAGACTGAGCTGGCAAGACACCCCACCACTCTTTTTTTAAAAAGATTATTTATTTCTTTATTTGGCAGATATAAATATATATATATACAACATATACAATATGTATAATATTGTATAAAATATACAATATATATTTATCCGGTAGAAAAAACATGCATATATATACATATATGTATATACATATATATGTATATATACAAACATATACATATATGTATACATGTATATATACATATATGTATATATGTGTATATATATATGCATGTTTTTTCTACTGGATAAATAACCAGGAACCAGTTTGATGGATCAAAGGATACATAAAGTTTAATTTTGAGGTTTTGCTAAATCATACCCCCAAGAGCCTATAACGGCAATACAATGCTTTCAATACACACACACATACACACACACACACACACACACACACATACACACACACACACACAGAGGCAGGAATTGGAGATGCTGAAAACTGTCTTAAAAAGAAATGCAAGGGGTGCCTGGGTGGCTCAGTGGGTTAAAGCCTCTGCCTTCGGCTCAGGTCATGATCCCAGGGTCCTGGGATCGAGCTCCACATCGAGCTCTCTGCTCAGCTGGGAGCCTGCTTCCCCCCTCCCCCGCCTCTGCCTGCCTCTCTGCCTACTTGTGATCTCTGTCTGTCAAATAAATAAAATCTTTGGAAAAAAAAAAAGAAACGCAAAACTCATTAAGATGTATGCATTAAATGTGTGCAATTTTTGTATACCAACTATACCTCAATAAAGCTAAAAAATATATATCTGTATGCCCATACTTATCCATAAACAAAAACACCAGGGCTTTCACCTATCAGATTAAAAAAGAGGAAGAAGGGGCGCCTGGGTAGCTCCCTTAAGCTGCTGCTTTCAGCTCAAGTCATGATCTCAGGGTCCTGCAATCAATCAAGTCCTGCATAGGACTCCCCACTGCGTGGGGAGTCTGCTTCTCCCTCTCCTTCTGCCCCTCCCCCTGCCCATGCACACTCTCTCTCTCAAATAAATAATAAACAAAATCTTTTTTTAAAGATTTTATTTCTTTATTTGACAGAGAGAGATCACAAGTAGGCAGAGAGGCAGGCAGAGAGAGAGAGGGGAAGGAAGCAGGCTCCCTGCTGAGCAGAGAGCCGGATATGGGGCTTGATCCCAGGACCCTGGGACCACGACCTGAGCCGAAGGCAGAGGCCTTAGCCCACTGAGCCACCCAGGCGCCCCAATAAACAAAATCTTTAAAAGCAAAACAAAAAAAAAAAAAAAAAAGATGAAGAACCTAGAAAATATCCACACTGGCCTTGGTGTGAGGAAACAGGCCCTTTCAACCCTGAAGAAGGGGCAGAATTGATTCAAACGCTTTTTTTAAAAAAAAGATTTTATTTATTTATTTGACAGAGAGAAAAATCACAAGTAGGCAGAGAGAAAGGGGGAAGCAGGCTCCCTGCTGAGCAGAGAGCCCAGTGCGGGGCTCAATCCCAGGACCCGGAGATCTCGACCTGAGCCGAAGGCAGAGGCTTAACCACTGAGCTACCCAGGCACCCGTGATTCAGACTCTTTGAAGGCAATTTAGTAATATAAGATTATAGCTTCTGTTGGACCCAACAATACGATCCCAAAATGTTAAAATATATATATATTAGGTAGGTCTTTCTATGCTGTTTGGAACAATCTTCAGGATACTATTTGCTTTAAAAAGCAAAAGGTGTAGAGATCAATGAATATAGTTTGATCTCATTGGAGATATATATACCTCCAAAAAATGCACACACAATTTATTGTGTTTCACCCTTTATACAAGGCCTGTATGAAAACTAAAACATTCATAGGGTTCCTGGATGGCTCACTTGGTGGAGCACGTGACTCTTGATCTCAGGGTTGTGAGTTCAAGCCCCACAATAGGTGTAGAGATGACTTAAAAAAATAAAAAGTCTTTGGATGCCTGAGGGGCTCAGTCTGTTAAGCATCTGTCTTCAGCTAGGTCATGATTCAGGGTCCTGGAATAGACCCTGCTCAGGGTCCCTGCTCAGCAGAGAGCCTGCCTCTCCCCCTGCTTGTGCTCTCTCTCTGGCAAATAAATAAATAAAATCTTAAAAAAAAAAAAAAAGTCTTAACAAAACCAAAAACCCTAAGTCATTCGTTTCTGCCCTCTGACATAACTTAAAATATTGTATGTTACCTGAAAATACAAAGTCTCTCTCCATTGAGATGTGTTAATGTCTGAAAAGTTTTATCATTTTGGGGGGAGGCTCCATATCACACATTTTTTTTAATTTTTTATTTTATTTATTTGACAGATAGAGAGATCACAAGTAGGCAGTGAGGTAGGCAGAGAGAGGAGGAAGCAGGCTCCCTGCGGAGCAGAGAGCCCGACGCGGGGCTCGATCCCAGGACCCTGAGATCATGACCTGAGCCGAAGGCAGCGGCTTAATCCACTGAGCCACCCAGGCGCCCCCATATCACACATTTGAAGATGCAGGAACTATCTCCAGAAATGGAAACTTTTTTTTTTTTTTTAAGACTTAACAGAGAGAGATCACAAGTAGGCAGAGAGGCAGGCAGGGGGTGGGGGTGGGGAAGCAGGCTCCCCGCCAAGCAGAGAGCCCGATACAGGGCTTGATCCCAGGACGCTGAGATCATGACCTGAGCCAAAGGCAGAGGCTTAACCCTCTGAGCCACCCAGGCGCCCCCGAAAATGGAAACTTTTAATGGTAGTTGCCCCTGGAGATGGCTGGGATCTGAAGGCAAGGACACTTTTGGCTGCCAAATACATACTTTAATACTGCTTGAATTGTTACTATGTGCAATAATTACCTTAAAAAAAAGTAAGTTCCAAATGTTTTTTAATCAACCAAACCCCTTTGATATTTTTCCTCAAACAAAAGCACAGAAAAAATGCTTCATGCTTTGGCAGCAATCCTGCAACTGTGGAAAGACCAAAAGAATCCCACAGAGGTCAAGTGACTTCCCAGGGCCACAGGCCCAGATCTGATGCCACAGTGTAGCCCTCTACCACACTACTCCATGGTCTTGATTCCTTCTGGAAATCCTATGCCATCATGCATGGGGAATGCCTTCTTTGCTCCCAGAGCCTTGGGCTTCCCCCTCACAGCACTGTATTGAAGACCTCTTCATTTGTCTTATTCTTCTATGAGTCTGAATTCTGGGGTGGTGGGTGAGCCTTGGTCACTGCTGTATCTCCAAGGCCTGCTGAAAGGCTAAGCTATTGGAAGAAGGAAACTCTTGAACAATTCCTTCTACACCTAAGATTATTTCCTCTCTGGTGCTTCCTAGGTGGGGCAATTGCTTTAAAAAGAATTATTTGAGAGAGAGAGAGAGAGAAGGGAAGGAGGGACAGAGGGAAAGGGAGAGAGAAAATCCCACGGGGACTAGGCACTGAGCACAGAGCTCAAAATGGAGCTTGATCTCATGCCCCTGAGATCGTGACCCAATCCGAAACCAAGAGGGAGACACTTAACCGACTGAGCCAGATTTGGTTTAAAATTGCCAAATTTGGGGGGCACCTGGGTGGCTCAGTGGCTAAAGCCTCTGCCTTCAGCTCAGGTCATGATCCCAGGGTCTCTGCTCAGCAGGGAGCCTGCTTCCTCCTCTCTGTCTGCCTCTCTGCCTACTTGTGATCTGTCTGTCAAATAAATAAATAAAATCTTTTTAAATAATAAAATAAAATAAAATTGCCAAATTTGGGGGGCACCTGGGTGGCTCAGTCGTTAAATGTCTGCCTTCGGCTTAGGTCATCCTGGGAGTCCAGGAAGCAAGACCCACATCAGGCTTCCTGCTCAGCAGGAGGCCTCCTTCTCCCTCTCCCACTTTACCCTACTTGTGTCCTCTCTCTCCCTGTCTCTCTCTCTCAAGGAATAAAATCTTTTTTAAAAATTAAATTGCCAAAGTTGGGGGCAACTGGGTGGTTCAGTTGGTTAAGCATCTGCCTTGGGCTCAGGTCATGGTCTCAGGATCCCGGGATAGAGTCCCGCATCAGGCTCCCTGCTCACTGGGGACTCTGCTTCTCCCTCTGCCTCTGCCCACAATCCTCCTGTTCCTGCTAGCTCACTTTCTCTCTCTCAAATAAGACAAAATAAAATGTTTAAAATAAATAAAATTGCCAAATTTGGTTTAAAATGCACCCCTGGGGCAACAGTTTTTGTTTTTTTTTTTAAGGATTTTTATTTATTCATTTGACAGACAGAGATCACAAGCAGACAGAGAGGCAGGCAGAGAGGGGGGGTGGAAGCAGGCTCCCTGCCGAGCAGAGAGCCCGATGCGGGGCTCGATCCCAGGATCCTGGGATCACGGCCCGAGCTGAAGGCAGAGGCCCTAACCCACTGAGCCACTCAGGTGCCCCGGGGCAAGTTTTTATGTTCAACAAAACCCAGGTGCTCCTGCCCCTGGGGCTCAGTTACAGGGGGGGTACAGCGGGTTCCACCAGCATACAAGGGTGGAGGGAAGGAAAACACACATATAAACTCCTTCCTCTGGGTCAGAAACCCAGAAAACAAGTGGAGAGAGAGGGCCTTCCCAGCTTTCTCCTCGGGCTGTGACCCAGAACTCTCCCTCTCAAGAAGCACCTATCTCCTCCCCACCCCAGCACCTCTGACAGCCAACCTTCTGCTGCTCAGACAGGGGGATGGGGCTGCCTTGTTCCTCAAGGGGCATTCACTGAGTCCTTTCATGAGATGCTCCAAATTCTAAGTACCAGGGTGTGGGGAGGGGTCTCTAAAGTGAGGTGCTATCTCCGGAGGCCCCTCCCCTCTCACCTGAATAGGGGTAGGGGTGGGGGGGTTGGGGGGAGTCCATGCAGCAGTGGCAGCCTAGTCCTGGGACTTCCCATTGCCCACCACCCCCCTCAGGATGGCTTAGCCCAGCTGGGGTTGGCAACCCCCCAGTGGATCCCCATCACCTCCCACTGGAGCTCAACAATCCCAGATTTATTCTCAACCCCAGACTTCCCATTGCCCCCCACCACCGCCTGTAACTCAGCATCATGATCCTGTGCTTGAACAATCTTCGAATCAATTATTGCGAAAGTAGAACTTCTCGTTTTAAAAAAGTTACATTTCCTTTTTTCCCTTGATTACAAGAGTAATATATGTTCATTGTAGATAATCTGGGAAAACCAAAAAGTGCCAAAGAGGAACAGGAGATTCAGCAATTCCACCATCTAGTGGTAACCACTATCAGCATCTTGTGGGACACAGTAAATAACGTGAATGGAGTGACGTTCCGAAGTTCCCTCATCTCACCTTTGACCTTCCAACCTCTCCTCTTGCATCTGTTCCTGTGCAAATTCTTTAAAAAACCGTCAGAAGCTGATCCAAGACCAATCCTATACAATCCTAGGGTGGGAATTGCTATCCCATTTTCATAGATAAGGAAAATAATGAATCAGAGAGGGTAACCGTCTTGCTTGAGATCATACAGTTTAATATTAAAGGGTAAGCTTAGGTTTTTCACTCATCTGTCCAAATTCAGTTATTTAAAACGAGGTGCTCCCTGCCGGGACGGGGCGATCTGCCTTGAACACACAAACCTGGGTGATTTTGCCCTTGTGCCCTTTCCAGGTTACTTGCCTGAGATACTGGTCGGCGTGCAACTTGGGCTCCATTCTAATAAATGCTGGGATCCAGCACGAGATCAGGCGGCCCCCCTGCCTACTGACTGCAGTCTGCGCCCCAGTGTCCCGGGGGGTCAGGAGCGATAGCCAAAGAAGAGGGGTGAGCAAAATGCTTCCAAGGCCCGGCTCCGAATGGAGGTAGGGGGCCAGACGAGATGACTGCACGACTCCACCCAGGCTCCCCATAGCCCTGAGGCTGAGTCTCAACTAGGAGGCTTCGTCGGGCTCAGAAACGGGAAGTCACTACCCCCCACGGGACGTCCCCGGGCTCCCCTGCGACGTCTCCCCACATCTAAGGGTCTCAACCAACAGCTTCCAACGGACTGGGCGCCGATCCTGACCTCTGACTTCCCTTTCACGCCCGGGCCCCCAACGTGGCCCCACACACCGACGTACAGGAATCCGCTGGGGACCCCGAAGCCGCGCCTGGGAACCGCAAACCCCTCCAGGACTTGGGACCGGAAAGAAGTCGGAGGGGTGTGGAGCGCGGAGCAAGGGACGGGCGCTTCCGGTTGTTCACTTCCGCTTCCGGCTCTTAGCGCCTACTCCGACCCCGGCTCCGCTCTCGAGCGAGGAGGTTGTGGCGTCTGCTGGTTCCAGGCGTTACGAGGTGAGGGGCCGCGTAGAGAGGTCCGGAGTCGGGGGGAACTGATGGGACCCGGCCCTCAAGGGTGTGCGCGCCTGCGAGAGGCGAGGCGGAGCCTTCAGGCGACCTGAGGGGGGAGGCGCGGCTGCCTGGGCTTCGCCGTCCTGGGAGTTGAGGCCCGGAAGGACTCGGATCTGGGAGGTTGAGGGGTAAACATAAGACTCAGATCCGGAATCTTGGGTCCTTGGAGACCCCTGAAGTCCTGACTCTGCTGCCTTCCACCCCACACCGTGTGTAGCTCCAGACAGGATGATCGAGGTTGTTTGCAACGACCGTCTAGGGAAGAAGGTCCGCGTTAAGTGCAAGTATCCACCGGCGGCCGAGAGGCAGTGGTTCCTGGGGTGCTTGACATGAGGCCGGCAACTCAGTCTGTGTTGTACGGTGCCTTTAGTTAAACCCGGGAGAGGGGGCGGATGGGGTCCTGGCAGAGGGTGTTGGGCCCTGGAATGTCCTCTTGCACGTTCTCCCTCTCCCTTCCATTTTCCTTAACTCGTCTGCGCCCAGCACTGATGACACCATCGGGGACCTTAAGAAGCTGATCGCAGCCCAGACTGGCACCCGTTGGAACAAGATCGTCCTGAAGAAGTGGTGAGTGCAGTGGTAGAGCTGGGGGCTGGACGGGACTAGGTCAGGTCTGGGTTGGAGAGTCCTGCGGGCTCAGGCGGAGGTTCCTCAGCTTGCCTCCAGGGTGAAAAGCCACCTTCCACCTCTGCCTAAAAGGTTTCTATCCCACAGGTACACGATTTTTAAGGACCATGTGTCTCTGGGGGACTGTATCCTTTGTGTGACTGCTTGAGGAAGGGTCTACATGCCAGACTTGGTTCTCTTTGTTCAGGGCTGGGAGTGCGTCTGTATGAGATTGTGCACATAAAGTGTTTAATTTAGTATGCAGCACGTGGTAAGCATCTGGAAAATGGGAGCCATGTAATCGTTTTGTTGGGGGAGGAGGGTGGTTGGTGAAATACTTTGCCTTGGCTTAGAAGACACTCTAAGGTCAAAATATATACATTACTGAACTCTACCTGAGTGTAGACAGGAGGTCAGGGTGGAGTGAGATTCAGGCAGGTCTGTTGTGCAAAGGGAGCACGAACTTTTTTTTTTTGTTCATAGTTTGGGTTCTTTCCAAATCAGAATGACCCAGTTCCAAATGGCTTCCTTGGCCCGGGTGGAGTCCTCAGGCCACCCTGACCTACCCATGCAAGGTGAGAGGGTGGAGATGGAGGCCACAGTGAGAATTCCTTAACACCTTTACTTCAGATGAAATCCACGATGGGATGAACCTGGAGCTTTATTACCAATAGAGGAGAATTCCTTCCCCCTGCTGTACCCTCCCTTGTCTTCCCTTCCCCTCTTCCTCCCCCCAATCCCCTTCTCACCCCCCCCCCACGGATATGGATACTTGTTTTTAAAAACTCATGTTAATAAAATCCTAGAAGTTCCTTCATTGTTGTCATCTTTGAGCGAGGCTTTATCTAATGTGGGGAGGGTTGACCTCTGGTTGTAACTGTTCTCTCAGTACGCAGCTGCTGAGTAAGGACGTAAGGACGCAGGATCAGCTGGGTTGATGAGGGAAGAGTAAGCAAGCAGCCGGGGAACTCCGCCCAGAGCTCTGGGATTTGCCATGGGTCCATGAAGGTCCTAATAGACCAAGGGATGTCTGGGTACAGACAGTAGATATAGTAGAATACAGGTTCTGGATTCAGACCAACTGTGGTTGGAATCCCAGCTCTGCCACTGAGAGTGATTCTGAGCAGGGTAATTAACTTATCTACACCTTCATTTCCTTATCCAAACTGGAACTGCCAGTATTTACTTCATTGCCATGTTGAGAAATGCAGATGAGCCAAAGCATGGTGGGTTATGCATCCACAGTTCCTGGACTTTTGACATCCTAGTGGACAGAGTGAGACAGTGTGGCATAAACTGAACTTTGGTCATAGAGGTGGGATTTGGGGACGCTAGCCTCTTTGATCTTCAGATCAAAAAAGCACTCTCCTCTAAAAAGCACCATGGTGGCACCCACATCTCAATGAGATAATGCAGTCAAAACAACAGGGTGTCTGGCACAAAGTGTTTTTGAAGCTGTCTCCAGCCTTCCGCCAGGTGGGAGCAGACAGGACACCAAACACCCCATCTGTATTTCCCTGACCACAGATCCCAGGGTCGATGTTGGCCTTTCCCCAGAGCTGCATTCTGGAGCCTTTCTCCAGAGGTTCACGCAGAAACTTGCCCCATCCCTTTTCCCCTCTACCGTATTGACCGGGCTGATTTCCTGTGGTACATTAACATGCTCACATCTAGCCTACTGCTCCTTCCCTTCCCTCTAACCGCCACCCAGTCTTCTGCCTTCATTTCACTACCAAGCTTCTTGGGAGGTGGACCTGCCAGAGGCCTAGGGTTGCTGCTGTCCTGTACTTCATGGAGGATGATTTCTCCTTAGACACCTCTCTACCTTTCCTCTTGGCTTCCCTTCTGTCTTTAGGACTCAGCTCCCTCCTAATGCCAGATGTGTCTGTTTCCTGATAACTTGCTCTCCCTACTCTTAGAGCTCTCTCTCCCATATTTGTCTATTTAAAAATAAACCTGACAGGATTTTTTTTATAACACCACAGCCTTGACAAAGTGATTACTTGTTAATTTCAGTCAGCATAGAAAAGTACAGGCTGAAAGTAAAATGCTGTTTGTCCCATTCTCTCTCCTAAGTCAGGTCTTTTCCAGTACATTTGTAGAAACTCCATTCTTATTTTTAAAAAGTGACCATGTAGGGGCGCCTGGGTGGCTCAGTGGGTTAAAGCCTCTGCCTATGGCTCAGGTCATGATCCCAGGGTCCTGGGATCGGCCCTGCATCGGCCTCTCTGCTCATCAGGGAGCCTGCTTCCTCCTCTCTCTCTGCCTGCCTCTCTGCCTACTTGTGATCTTTGTCAAATAAACAAATAAAATCTTAAAAAAAAAAGTGACCATGCTAATATCTATTTGTAAAAACAATCCAAATGTTTTGTTAAATAAGTTTCTTATTAACAGCACCCCTCCCACCAGTGGCAATTTTTAACATATTTGATTAAATCCAGAAATTTTCTAAAATGCAACCTATAATTTTTATACAGTTGGGATAATTATGCGTTCTGTAATATACACTATTATGTAAACACCATTTGGTGCTTTTTTGTTTTAAGTAGGCTCTATGAAAAATGTGGGACTCGAACTCATGACCCAAAGATCAAATCACATTCTCCGCCAACTAAGCCAGCCAGGCACCCCACTAGCTTGCTTTATATGCCTTATTTTTCACCTTTCCACATAAATTACCTCATTCCTTTTCATTAGTTTATTGATATTTGCTTGTTTTTCTCTTTTTACATAAAAAGGAAGTGTGGAGGGTTTTTTGTGATGGTGGAACTCCCCTGTGTAGAACTGTAGTGGTAGATGAAGGACTTTGCATTTGTCAACCAGGATGTAGGAAGAAAGAAAGATGGCTGTCAAATGAATCTGCCTGTATTATAAATGAATCACATGACCACACCAAAAGGGATTGGGAAGAAAAGAGCTGACCTAAGTAACTTTAGAAAAAGTATTTTAACTGGATGCTGTAAGGCTAAAGGCCAAAAAAAAGCATTATATGCAAGCCCTGTACTCTAGTTAAATAAATTCATCTGTGTTATGAGAAATTCTGGAACTACTTTTGTACATATACAACCACACACACACACTTGGACGAAGGGGTAGATATATTGTAGATAGAGCCAGATTTCTCACTGCTGGAGGAAGAAGTTACAAATAAAACAAGGTGTGATTTAAAAAAAGGAGGCCGCTAGAGTAAACCCTGTGAGGCTGGATTAGAGTCTGAGGCATCAGTATGGACTCATACAAAAACTAAACTTTTTAGTATGTATGCAGACATGCGGAAATGCAGATATGTATGTTTGTGTTTCCTTGCTTTACCCACTTGGACCAGAAGCAGTGATGCTCCAGTAGCAATGGACATACCCAGCACCTAGATCTTGGTTTCTAAATACCATTCTCCAGTGGAAGGAACCAAGCCCTAATTAGAGAAGTGATTGGCTCCCAGAACTAGGGCAGAGAATATACAAACTGAGGCTAGAATATCTTGTGGTGCCACAAAGTAGAAAGTGCTCAAATGGAAAGGATTGGAGCATGTAGAAAGGGCACAGAAGCCAACCTGTGATAGAGCTCCCAGTGGCCAGATTTGGAACAACCTGAACAACCAAATAATAGTATTGGGCTATGATCAAAAGAATAAAATAATTATCTTTGAGCCCATGCTTGCATCAAGAAATAATTGGATATGTAAATAAATGGGGGAGAAGGGACAATTCTTTATTACAAAAGATTGCAGTTAAATGTAGAAGGAAAGAGGGAAATAAATCACCACTGCATCACGATAGTAATAACTGCCATAGACAAATATTGATAGACGCTAAAATCGGTGGGCAAAAGTTTAAGCAGAAGTAGGATATTAGCACAGCCTCAAAGTATCACCAAAAGAGGAAAACAGTAAGTTGACAAATAGTAAGTTCATTACAAAGAAAAATATAAGTTTAGATAATGCTTTAACCAAGTGATCAAAGTTAATAACATCACAGACTCTAAGGTGGTCCCTAATGATCCTCTTACCCTGGTATTCACATCCTTGTGTAATCTCTTCCTCTCAGCATAGACCAGACCTAGCTTCTAACAAATAGAACAGTGGCAAAAGTAATGGGATATCATTTCTGAGATTAAGTTGCAAAGACACTGTGGCTTCTCTCTTGCTTGCTGTCTTACTTTCTCACTTGTTCATGGATGAAAGCCAGCTGCCTCATACAGAGGCCCCCGGCCAAAGCTAATGAGGAACTCAGTTCCTCAGTCCATGATCCCCTTAGCAACTAAATCCTGCACAGAACATGAAGGAGCTTAGAAGTAGATTCTGCCCCAGTCAGGCCTTCAGATGAGACCACAGCCATTCCTGCTGACACCGTCTAAACTGTGCCTGGATTCCTGACCCATAGAAACTGACATAATACATGTTAATCCACTAAATTGTGGGATAATTTGTTAGGCAGCAGAAGATGCCTTAATACAAGTGAAACCTTGCAACATCATCAATCACCTGCTATGATACACTGAGAAGGGCACATTGTCTCTGTGATATCCTTCCCAATAACACGTAACTTCAATCAAATCATGAGAATATCAGACAAACACTGTCATGGCAAAGCATCAGAATGAGGGACATTCTGCTTTCTGAAGGTATCAAAGGTCATGAAAGTAAGAAAAGACCTAAAAAATTATTTATCATGTACTGGAGAAAACTAACAATGACAATGTGTGTTCTGGAACATAAAAAGAATGTTGAAAAACAGGAAATTCTTTTCTAAAGTCTAGTTTAATTAATAGTATTGTACTAATGTTGATTTCCAATAGTATTTACAAATGTTTGATAATTATTCTATGGCAGGGTTTCTCAGCTTTGGCACTGTTGACATTGGGGCTAGATAATTCTTCGTTGGGGTCGCTGTGCATTGTAGGATGTTCAACAACATCCCTGGCCTCTATCCACTAAATGCCAGTAGCATTTCCCTATCCACCATTTGTGACAGCCAAAAAAATGTAAGACATTGCCAAATGTCCCCTGGGGAACAAAAATAACCCCTGGTGATCTCTGTTCTATTACTTTTTTAAGATTTTAAGCAATCTCTACATAGGATGTGGGGTATGAACTCACAACTCCAAGATCAAGAGTCACATGCTCCACCAACTGAGCCAGTCAAGAGCCCTACCACCATTCTATTATTATGTAAGATGTTAACATAATGGATGGCTGGGTAAAGGGTATATGACAAATCTACACTATTTTTGGAACTCTGTGCTAAGTTAAAAATCATCTTTTAAAAAAAGATTACGGTTATGATTATTCTATGTGCTTCTTAAAAAATCAAAATGTTGGGGCACCTGGGTGGCTCAGTGGGTTAAAGCCTCTGCCTTCGGCTCGGGTCATGATCCCAGGGTCCTGGGATCGAGCCCCACATCAGGATCTCTGCTCCACAGGGAGTCTGCTTCCTCCTCTCTCTCTGCCTGCCTCTCTGCCTAGTTGTGATTTCTCTCTGTCAAATAAATAAAATATTTTAAAAAAAATGTTACATTGAAATTAACATTCCTTAATTTTTCCTTCGCCTGAATTACCAGTGGTAATCATTAACATATTTGAATGAATCCAGAAATTTTGTTACAGTTTTTACACAATTGAAATAATTATATATATTCTACTACTCATATTGTTCAGCAGCTTCCTTTTTATGCTTTTTTAAAGCATTGATATCTTTCCATAAGAGATCTAATTCTTTTCCATTAATTTTTGTTGTTTTCTGTTTTGTTTTGTTTTGCTATGCTTTCATACATACTATAATTGCAACATTATACTGTGACTAGCTTTTCTTTTAACCTATCAAACACCTATTCCTGCTATGGGCCAGACACTTTTGAGAGCGTTCTACAGATTAACTCATTTAATCTTTGCATCAAAAGTATGTATGAGATATATACTTTTTTTTTAAAGATTTTATTTATTTGACAGAGAGAAATCACAAGAGAGGCAGGCAGAGAGAGAGGAAGGGAAGCAGGCTGTCCGCTGAGCAGAGAGTCTGATGCGGGACTCGATCCCAGGACCCTGAAATCATGACCTGAGCCGAAGGCAGCGGCTTAACCCACTGAGCCACCCAGGCACCCCTATACTTTTTTTTAAAGATTTTCTTTTTTTTAAGGTTTTATTTATTTGGCACAGAGATACAGAGCAGCAGGGAGAGAAGCAGGCTCTCCGCCGAGCAGGGAGCCGGATGTGGGGCTCAATCCCAGGACCCTGACATCATGAACTGAACCAAAAGCAGCCGTTTAACTGACTGAGCCACCCAGGCGCCCCAAGATTTTCTTTATTTGACAGAGCACAAGTAGGCAGAGAGGCAGGCAGAGAGAGAGGGGGAAGCAGGCTCCCTGCTAAGCAGAGAGCCCCATGCGGGCCCGATCCCAGGACCCTAAGATCATGACCTGAGTGAAAGGCAGAGGCTTAACCCACTGAGCCACCCAGGCGCTAAGATATATATTCTTATCCTCATTTGCAGAGGGAGAAGCTGAAGCACAGAGTAAGTAATTTGTTCAAGGTCATAGCAAATGGAGGGCCAGGCTTTGAACCCAGCAATCTGGCTCCTGAATGCTCTTAACCTACTACATCATGCCTCAGATTTCTTGTAGACATGTTTCCCTGTGTTTCATATGACTGTGCCTCATTCTTTTTTTTTTTTTTTAAGATTTTATTTATTTAGTTGACAGAGAGATCACAAGTAGGCAGAGAGAGAGAGAGAAGCAGGCTCCCCACTGAGCAGAGAGCCCGATGCGGGGCTCGATCCCAGGACCCTGAGATCATGACCCGAGCCCAAGGCGGCGGCCTAATCCACTGAGCCACCCAGGCGCCCCTGTGCCTCATTCTTTTTAATGGTCGGTCACACGGGGTCTGGTTATAGATGAATTATCATTGAACTCTTCCCTGTTGGTGTCTTTGCCTCTCCTATCTATCTCCAGCCTGTCCCCAGGCACCTTCTCAGTGTCCCACAGGTGCGGCACACTCAATCATAAATCGATTCAAACAGCTCATCATCCTCCTGTCTGCGCGTGCTCCTGTGTCCCCAGCTAAGTGGCCATGCCAACACCCACCAGTCACCCAGGACGGAGGCAGGAGCCAGAGTGAGAGGGAATAAGTTAGGTAAAGTAGGTTCCAAAGGAAGTAGAAGATGTTTGGGTCAGTGGCACAGGGAAAGGGTTAGTCTTGCAAAAGAAAAAAAAAAAAAGTGGGGGTATAGCTTTGGACATCTGGAGGAAACAGGTGGGAAGAGGGAGGATGGAGGAGCCAAATTTAGGCTCTGGGTTCTTCGCTGCTCATCACCAAGGCAACCACGTTGCTACGGCAACAGCTAAGGCAGCACCGCCTCTTTCAAGTACCTCGTGGGCTGCCTTCACCTCCAAACCACCCAGACACTTCCGCATGGGGGTGCGGGCCGCTGGGAACGGTTTCAGAAGGCGGGAATTACTGCCGCAGTAGCCAATCGGATGGGGCCTGCGGCGAAGGACGCAAAGGAGGGGTCCGGACTTCTTTGAAGCTCGCCAAAGGATGTCGAGAAGGACGTGCTCCAGTCCCTTCCCTACCAGTTAGAGGCCGAGCGGGGAAGGAGGCGGGATCCGGGTGAGGCCGTACGGGGGCGGGCCCCAGGTAAACTGCGGGGAGGATCCGCCCAGTCTCGCTGTTACCCAATAGAAAGCCTGAAAGCCTCTCATAACTGTTTGGGTGCCCAATGAGCATCGTCGCCAGGCCCCGGCGCGAGGCGTACCGAGCCAATCAGCGGCGGCGGTGGGCGGGCGCGGGCGGCATAGGCGGTGCGGTGGAGGCGGAGCGGGCGCTGCGGCAGGAGGGAAGATGGCGGACGAGGAGAAGCTGCCGCCCGGCTGGGAGAAGCGCATGAGCCGCAGCTCAGGTGCCGCGGGGGTCGGGGCTGGGGCGGGGCCGCGCGGGCCCGCGGAAGCAGGGCTCGAGCTCGCCCCTCGGGCGCGGCGCCGCCGCCCGATTCCCGTGGGGTCGTGGCTCCTCCGCGTCTTCCCAGGGTAACGGCCCGGGCCCGTCCCGTGAGGGCTGCGAACCTCAGGAGCGGGGATGCCGGAGGAAACTGAGGCAAGGGGCGGAGCCGGAGAGACCCAGCGCGCTGCCGGGGGCGGTGGGGGGGCGGTGAAGGGCCGGTGATCCCAATGCACTCCCCCGGGTGATGGCTGTGGCCCTAAGGATCCGGCTGACACCTTCTGGCCTGATGCACCTGACGTCCCCGGGGAACATGTCTGCACTCCGCTGGGCCCGGGGGCACCCCCGGGGAAAGACACCCCAACCCCATGCTCAGGGCGTGGCCCCCAGGGTGTTACCCGGCCTCGGGCCCGCAGCCTGCTCTTGCTAACCCGCCTGCCATCTCCACCCCATCTCGTGCTGAGTTGGCCGTATCTGGCCCGGTGGTCTTCTGCCTGAGGATGGACCCTGTGCTGGAACCCCGATTTAAGGCTTATCCTCGATAATAATATCAGTAATAGGGCACGTTCATCTCACCGCCCAGCATTGTGCCAAGTGTGTTTTAAGTGTCTTCTCTCTGAATGACCACGACTCTGGGAGGTAGGTAGTTATTACCCCCATTTTGCAGGTGGGGAGACTGAAGTCGGAAAACTTTAAGGAACTCACCCAAGGTCATTCATTCCAGGGGCGGGGGCTGGATTAGAAGTCTGGCTGCAGAGCCCCCTGCCCTTTGTCATGGCAGACTAGTGAGGAGGGCCCAGCATCTCACCGCACTGCCTCCATAACCCATAAAAATCGCAGTCACAGTGATTTCTGTTAATTGAGTGCCAGGCCCTCTGGTGAGCACTTCCCGGATAACATCACTATTCTCCACATTAACGCTGGGAAGTTATGTCCTTAATTCTGTCACTTCACCCCCACTTTTCAGATGAGAAAACCAGGGTTCCGGGAGGTAGAGGCTATTGCTAAGGTTTTAAGGTCAGTCCCTGGCTCAGCTCTCCCCCAGCGTGCTCCAGCTCTGCTCTGTGGCCGCAGTCTGCAGCACGAATCTCATGCCCGGTTCTGGGCCCCCTCCTGCCATTTCTGCTTGATTCCACCCTAGTGATTTTCCTCAGCAGTGACAGTCAGCTCTTCACGGTGCTGGGTGCAAGTCATCCATGCAACCCAGGCAAAATCTCAGCCCCTGGAACGATGCCTGGGCTCTGTTGGGTCCTACTTCAGTCTTCTTGCAGCCTTCACTCCTTCCTGCTGCTCAGGCCCTGGGTAACGTCCAGCCCCCAGGAGTGCTGGGCCCTGGGTGTGGGCTAAGAACAGAGCTTTGTGTTTGACAACCTGGCAGTAATTCCTGCCTCCAGCCACGTGTGTGTGGAGCAGAGTGTACCCTCGGGAAACATTACCAAAGATAAGGAAGGTGAGGCCTCCTTTCTGTCGTCTCCGTCTGTAGAATGAGAGGTAGTTGTCATACTCCTACTGGGTCCTAGGCACTACCGTTAAGTGTGGTGAGAGCTGTGAACTCTCTCCACCCTTAGAACGATCCTACAGACAGGGACTGTTACGATCTGCATTTTACGGGTGACAAAATCGAGGCCCAGAAAGGGTAGCTCACACAGTGAGTGACAGAGGCGGCAGGGCCGGATTTGAACAGGCAGCCCGGCTGCTGGGGAGGCGCTCCACACCACTCCCTGCCTGGCCCCCCACCCGGCTTTCTCTCTCCTGTCACTCAGGGTTATTTTCCTCCTCGAAAGCACCAATAACGGAATTACTACGTTGTCTTATTTGCTTGTCCGCTGCCTGTCTGTCCCCAACACTAAGCACGTGAGCTCCCTAAGGGCCTGTGGCACGTGGTGGCCACTGGATTTGTTGAACGAAGGCATCCCGTTGGCCAGCACCTTATCTTGGCCTCGGGGCGGTGTCCTCTGAGCAGGTCCCCGCTGAATCCCTGCCTCCCCCCTTCTCCAGGCCGGGTGTACTACTTCAATCACATCACTAACGCCAGCCAGTGGGAGCGGCCGAGTGGCAACAGCAGCGGTGGCAGCAAAAATGGACAGGGGGAGCCCACCAGGGTCCGCTGCTCACACCTGCTTGTCAAGCACAGCCAGTCACGGCGGCCCTCGTCCTGGCGGCAGGAGAAGATCACCAGGACCAAGGAGGAGGCCCTGGAGCTGATTAATGGTGAGCAGGGCTGGAAACAGGTTGGGGGGAAGTTGTGGGTGGGGGGAGCGTAGAAATCACACCAGACCCTGCACCCCAGCCAACTCAGCCGTCCGCACTGACTGACACGGAAGTGCCTGAACATGACATGAGCCTGGGTCACACAGCTGCCTCTCCTGTTTTTTTTCTGTCTGACATCTGAGGGTGAGCCGGGTTAGACGGGGAGGACCCAGCCTTGGGGGCTGGTAGACCTGGGTTCAGGTAGTAGCTATACTCTCTAAGCTCCAGGACCTTGGGGGACTTGTGTAACCTCCTTAAGACTCAGTTTTCACCTCTGTAAAATGGGCATTTTCACATACCTGCCCCTGAGGCCCAGGTGAGAGTGTTTGGTCCCAGTGGCCCTCAGTCAGTGGGAGCTGTTGGTTGATGGTAATGTCATCGAGCAGGGTTCTGGGACACATAGGTGGGTGGGTCGGGAGCGAGGTTGGAAAAGTAGCAACGTAGAACTTGCTAGCAGAGTCGGTGAATTACTTTTGCCCTGACAAAGGAGGCTGTTCCTGTCTCTGCTCTGTGTTTCCTCCAGAGTCTAGAGCAGTGGTGAGTACACATACCTTTTCTTTAAGAAGGTCAGACGGTAAATATGTTAGATTTTGCAGGCTGTACAGGTGTGCTTTGTTACTGATAGCAGCCTGAGATAATATGTACACAAGCAGGTGTGTCAATAAAACTTTATCAAAACAGCAGCATTTAGTTCATTATGGCTGTCAGTTGCAGAACCTTGGTATAGAGCTGCCTAGCATGGCCACCACTACCTTCATGGAGCTGTTTCCATTTAAATTAATTAAAACAGATGGGTTCCTCACACTGGCCGTACTTGCAGTGCTCAGTAGCCACATGGGGCAAGCGACTGCCATCTTCGTGCAGATCTAAAACACTTCCATCCTTAGAGGAAGTTCTGTGGGACAGGGCTGGTCTGGATCTCGTGTGGTGTCCCCATTCAGGCTCTGCTACCACAGACCCCCAGACCTCTCCTGGGCGGCTCTTTTTTTTTTTTTTTTTTTTTTTTAAGATTTTCTTTATTTGACAGACAATGATCACAAATAGGCAGAGAGAGAGGAGGAAGCAGGCTCCTTGCTGAGCAGAGAGCCAGATGCGGGGCTCGATCCCAGGACCCTGGGATCATGACCTTAGGTGAAGGCAGAGGCTTAACCCACTGAGCCACCCAGGCGCCCCTCTCCTGGGCTGTTTTTACCCCATATGACCCAGTGCCTCACCCCGACCCAGCCAGGCGAAGTGCCCTTCTGGCTCTGCCCAGCCCTGGCTGTGTGACCTTGAGCAAGTTACTTACCGTCTCTGAACTTGTCTTTTAACTTGTAAAAGTTGTGGGTTTTTTTGTTTTGTTTTGTTATTGTTTTGTTTTTTATTAAAGCTTTTATTTATTTATTTGACAGAGAGAGGTCACAAGTAGGCAGAGAGGCAGTCAGAGAGAGAGGAGGAAGTAGGCTTCCTGCTGAACAGAGAGCCCCATGCAAGGCTTGATCCCAGAACCCTGAGATCATGACCCGAGCCAAAGGCAGAGGCTTAACCCACTGAGCCACCCAGGCGCCGCAAAAGTTGTGTTTTGATAACAGGACCCACACCGCACAGGGTAGTGGTGAAGACTGACCCAGGGCAGAGCGTGAATAACAGTTCTGGTGTCTAGTAAACGTTCTCTAATTGCTAGCGGTCATGATGATTGTTGTTAGGAGCACAAGCCTAGCAAAGTGCACACTCGGTCAATACTGACTGTTGTTCTACTGGTCCAGTTATCACTTGGTCCAGGATTTGGCCTCCAGGATATTACTTACACCCACCCACAGCCCCCCCCCCCCCCAACCCCTGCACAGTGTCTGGCCCCTGCGAGCCTCACACCTCGCTGTTATAAAGAGGAACAGAGTTCACATACAGACTCTGGAAGGCAGTTTCAAGAGCTCACTCATGAGTTCCGGGAGGACAGGGACTGGCTCTCTTGCCTCCGTAGTCCCACCGCTCTACACACAGCCTGGCCTACCATCACTGCTCACGGCCTTGTTTCAGGAACCAGCAGGAAGCGAGAAGGATTCCTAGCGGAGAAAGTGGCACAAGTAAAGGCCTGGGGCCAGGCCGCAGCCAGGACTCAGGAAGCCCGTGCAGGGGACTGCGAGGGGATGAGAGCCTTCAAGGGCACGTCCTAGCAGGGTTCAGGGGACCCCTGAGTGAGGTGAAGGGTTTGGGAGACAGCAGGAGGCATGGCCACATATGATGGGGGGACAGCCCTTGCAGCACTTTGCTCTCAGGAAAGAGCTGTGTGGCCGGAGTATGAAGGGCCAGGGACGCTGGAAGGCCAAGAGCCCAGGCCGGGTGGGTCTAGCAGTGAGCAATGAGGGAGGTCTGGCTGCCCCAGGGGAAGAGGAGGAAGTGAGCGGGGAAAGCCCAGAGAATCACACGGTGACTTGGGTCTTTCCAGCTCAAGTGGTCCCTGTTCTGAGGCTTTGGGACCCACAAGAATGGGCAAAAGGCAAGAGGCATTTGGAGACTGAGTGGTAAGAGGTGCCGCCGCTGCTGGAGGGGACTTAGGAAAGGCGCAGTCTGGAGAGGGACTCATTAAGTCTGAGAGGTCCAAGGAAGAGCCGTTGGGGGGCGACTGGGAGAGAGTCTAGGTTCAACAGAGCCGCCAGGCCAGAGATGGAGACCTTTGGGACAGTCCTGGCAGGAGATGTCTGGAGGCTGAGGCCAGAGGGCACGGGGAGATCTGAGCATGGCTGTCAGGCCACGGGGACTGCCTGGGAGCGGGGTGAGAGTGCCTCCCCGTCTTCAGGATGGACGGGGTGTGCTCTTGCTGGGCTGGTGCTGTGGCAGGTGCCGAGGTCAGCTTGGGTCTTGGAGAATAAGGATCAGGGAGGTGCTCCCGGGAGCCCCAGGTGCCGGGGCCTAACCTAAGTCAGTGCAGACTCGGGTGTGTTAGCAGTGGCTGGACGCACGGACCGTCCAGATGGCCTGGGGAGGGCTGTGAGAGGACGGGCGGCTACAGGCAGTGCTGCCGGAGGGGCCAGAGAGGGGTGAGGGGAGCAGACTCCAGAGAGGTCTAGAGGCAGAATCAGGACTGGGTAGCGGGTTAGCTGGGCGGGGCGGGGTGAGGTCCGAACTCGTGGGACTCATCCTGCAGTCACACACGCTGGAGCCTGTGCCAGGCTCCAGCGTGTGGCCTTGGGCGAGTGTCTCAGAGCCTTGGCTGCATCATCACAGGGGCAGGATGGCCGTGAGATCAGGGGCCGGCCAGCGGAGCAGTGGGCTCAGTGCCAGCCTCTTGGTGTCTGCATGGGGACCCCAGGCATTCAGGCGTGTGTGGTTGGTGGCCAAGGTCAGGACAGTTGCGTCTGCTGCTTCCCTGAAAGAGCTCTGGGCAGCCTGGTGGGCTCCACATGTAGACCATCCAGTGACCTTGGCCTTTTTACTCAGTGTCTTGAGGTGGGGCTGGGGCGGGCCCCCTCAGGGTCATTAGGTGGCCTCAGTGAGACAGCCCAGGCCATGGTGTGTCTCATAACCAGACCCTCGTGTGCTGGGTCGGCAAGCGTGGGGCGTCCAGGCCCGATTTTCTCTTCCGTGAAAGAGGATGTTCCTTCTGTCCTGGACTTGTTCTGGGTAGTCAAAAGATCAGGCTTGGGGCTCGAATCTCATCAGTACCCATTTAGGTCCAGTTCTCCCCACTGCCCCGAGGGGACAGGCTGCCTGCGGTAAGAGCCAGCGCGTCTGCGTTTTCTGCTGAGGTTCCTTTTCCTCTGCAGCTGCTGGGCTGTGGCCAGGCCCTGTCAGGGATCCGAGGACCAGCTGCCTGTTATTGCCAGTGTCCTTGCCTAAGGAGGCCTGGCTGTGGAGAAGCCCTCTCCACCTGCTCCCCATCCCTCCACCCGCATGTGCTCAGGGCCTGAGGGTCCCAGGGAGGCCCCAGGGCAAGGAGCAGCTCCTCAGTACACAACCATGCCCAGGACTTGAGGGTCCCAGGGAGGCAGCAGTCCTCTCAGACATACTCATACCCAGGGCCTGAGGGTCAGTGAGCACTTTTGGCCTAGTGTCCCCACCGAAGGTCTGTGAGTCCCTTCCAGACTGCTGGCTTCAGGCTGGGTCTCTGGTCTCTGTGGGCCCCTCCCCCTGGATCTTGGGTGTTCTAGGACAGCAGATTTAATCCTGTCACCTTTTTCTTTGTCTAGGCCCCTTCCCTAGTTTGTCTCTAAATCTTTTTAGGGGCGCCTGGGTGACCCAGTCGGTTAAGCACCCAACTCTTGATTTCGGCTCACGTCGTGATCTCAGAGTTGTGATATCGACCCCACATTGGGCTCTGCCCTGGGCATGGAGCCTGGATTCTCTCTCCCTCTCGCTCTGCCCCTCCCTTCCTTTAAAAAAAGAGTCAGAGACCACCCCCTTTGTTTACTCACTTTCCCCTAAATAATTGTGGTGCTCGGGGTTCTATACAGAATACCACGGGCTGGGTATCTATTTGCCACAGTTCTGGGGCTGGAAGTCTGAGATGAAAGTTCTGGTAAAGACGCTCTTTCTAGCTTGTGGACCGCTGCCTTCTCTCTGTGTGCTCGTCTGGCCTTTCCTTGGTGTGTGCACATGGGGAATGAGACACGGAGCTCTCTAGGATCTCTTCTTGTAAAGACACTAATCCTATGGGATCAGAGGCCTCCCTTATGACCTCATTAACCGTGATCACTTGTGTGAAGGCCCGTCTCCAAAAACAGGCACATTGGGGATTGAGGCTTCAAAGTATGAATTTAGGGGGACACAGTTCAGTCCGTAACGTAGGGACGGACAGCTGGTAACTCTCAGGAGCTTGCTCTGTGCCAGCAGGAGCTACCCCTCCTGGGAGCCTTCCAAGGTGGGAGCTGCTATCATTAGCCCATTTTACAGGCCAGGCAAGTAAGCCTCCGAGAGGCAGTCAGCCACCAGGGTCACGGAGCTCAGGAGGGGTAGAGCTGAGGTCTGAAGGCGGCAGCGGGGGTCCGGAGTTTGCCCTCCTCGGCCTCAGAGACGCACTGAGCAGGCCAGCCTGTGATCTGACCACAGGTGCCCTTTTGTCATTCAGCCAGTTTCAGGGTCTCCTGAGCTCCCCGAAGCAGGTGGGAGTTCCCTGCTTCAGACTGGGAGCTCCTTGAGAGGCCGCCCCTGGGTCTGCCTCTCTCATCCGGAGCCCCATTGGATGGGTGCTGTCTTGGTGAGGGAAGCAGGCAGGCCAGGGTGTTGTGGGGGCGGAGTGTCTGGTAGGTGCTTCCCTTTTCTCCCCCTCTTTAGCTTTCTGATCTGAGGGGCACGGAGGAAAAAACATGAGGTTCCAGCGTTCCTGCCTAAAGAGCGGAGGGGTGGATCCCTCTCCCTCCTTCCCCGTGCCCTGTTTCTGTCTCCTTTATTGATGGATTCCTTCGGCATTAGCGAGCACCTGTTCTGTGCATGGAGCCGGGTGCTGGGAACACAGCCATGAACAAGGCCAGCCGGCCCTGCCCTCCCAGCGCGAGGCGGTGACAGACACACAGACGGGACACCGGCAAGTGCAGGGAGGCACCTCACACAGCAAAGTCTGGGGAAAGGCTCCCAGCTGAGGCCAGAGGACAACACATGAGCTTCCTGCGGGAAGAGACCATTAAGCAGTGGCCTCAAGGTGGTGGGGGCAGGGCGGGACTGGGAGAGACGTCCCCACAGGATGCGGTAATCCTGAGCCAAGGGGATGCACAGGGGTGTGAAGGTCCCCTCGCATCTTGGCTTGTGGCCAGACTGCTGAAATTCAGCTTCTAGAAAGGAGAGATCAGAAAGGAGTGGGGTGTTTTGTTTTTAATCACTTAGGCTCCTATCCAAGCAGAAAGTTTCCCCAGAGTTGGCTGGTCAGAGGAAGATTTGGGTGCTGTGAACAATGGCGGACAAATGCTTGGCTTTTATTTGATTTTTAGGCGGATATCTGTGTACCTTGGCCAGGCCATCTAGTCAGGGTCCCTGCTGCCCCTCTGTCCCAGCTCCTGGAGCCTGGCCTGGTGGGGCGGGGGCGGGGCCTGCCAGTGCTGGGCATGCGTGGACAGGGACGGTGAACCGGGACCGAGGGGAACCCTAGGTGCTCAGGACTCTCCAGCCCGCGAATCGAGGTCCAGACAGAAGGGAGAGGAGGAAGAATCTCGAGGTTTCTTAGGTGAGGCGGAGAGACAGCCAGAAGTCCAAGGAGCGGAGTTGGGGGGGTGTCTTAATGACGTCTGCCTCAGGGTGGATCACGGGTGGGTGCAGCTGGCACAGGGGGGCCGCCAAGCAGCCCCAGCGGGGCATGACAGGCAGACGCCACCGCTGCCCACAGAGGGCGGGGCTTGTGTCGTGCTGGCGAGCCTTTCTGGCCAAGCAGCCCATCACACTGACGACCAGACCAGACTGAGCCTTACAGGCGAGGGGGCCCCGGGATGGGCACATCACAGAGATGCAGGGGGAACCTTCCCACTGAGATGTGTGGAAGGGAGAACTATGACAGCGAGTGACATCTGTCAAGGTCTTCGTGCCAGGCGCTGTGCTGAGTGTCCCTGTGGTCTGCTGGCAAGTGACTAATGGTTCAGAGGCAAAGGGATGGTCAGGACAGGACAGAAGTGACGGGAACCTGGGCAACGCGGGGGTGATGGGGCCAACCGTGGAAGCAACCAAGCAGATCAGACACCAGGACGCTGGTCGCTGCCGTGTCGTGCAGGGTTGTCATCCTGGTTTGCTGTTTCGATTGTGGTCCTTGCAAGGTTTGCACTAGCTCAGCGTCCGGCAGATGACCTGACTGGGTGTCTGGGCCTTAGAGCACCAGGTGGACTAGCCAGTGTCCCCGTGGTGCTCGGACAGGAGCAACGGACGGAAGTGTCGCGGAGGTGTTGAGAAGCCCACCGGCAGGTGTGACAGAAAGAACCTCATGTTCAGTGTGGCTGGGTGGGTGTGCAGAATGTCCCGGGAAAGTAGCTGCCTGGGAAACCATGTGGGACCAGCTCGGGGTGAGGGGCCATTCTGGTGGTCGGGAGCTGGGTGTCCCGGGAGCCCACCCAGTGGCTGCACCGGTGGGCACAGGGACAAGACCAGTGAGCATGGTATTTCTGTGCTGGGCAGCTGGTTGGAGCAGGACGGGGAGTACTTAGGGGAGGAAAGGGTGGGTTCTGGCTCCAAGGGCTCCTGCCTGAACTCCAGAGCGAGTGGGGGCTCTTCTACACCAGGCACACACAGTCCTCCTGCACGCTTTGCTCGCCACGTGCTATCCCTGACCTCCCTCGCCCCCCAGGGAGAATCGGTCCCCAGCAGGGCAGTTTGTGCCACTCAAAGGGTGAAGCCAGTGTGATGCCAACAGAGAGAAAAGAGCCTTTTCGGGCAGCTGGGAGAACAACTCTGTCAGCTGCCTCAGGGTCCACGGCCCATGGGAGTGACAGGTGTCCTACCTAGGCTGCCTTTTGGTGTCTTCACGACACCCCAGGAAGCAGCCTGGGCCTTCCTCCCAGTTTCGATAACGTTGGACAACTGAGGCCCAAGGGCTGAGAATTCAGCCGACCCCCCTGGCAGAGCTGGCCTGGTGCCCCAGCCTCCCGCTTTTCTCCTAGAAGCCTCTAGAAAATTTCCCCATCACCGCCCCGGGGATCTTGGTGGGGGCCCTGGGTCCCAGCATCCCTCTTCAGTGTCTTCCCTGCCTTCTGCTCTTCTCCCCAGCAGGGCCTGGAAGTAGATTTTTTCCCCAAAAATATGTGTCGGGTGGGGGAGGTGGGAAGAGGTCATGCCATGTTTATGTTATGTTGGTGGGGAGCGGCAGGGGTGACAAAGGGAGCGGGGCTGGAGGAACGGGTGAGACCAGCACTGAGGCCACCGCGGGGTCAGGTGTACGCACACGTCGGGCGGGGGGGGCGGCATTTGTGGACGTGTGTAAGGCGAGTGTTCACACATGCCCGTGTGCAGAGTAGGGCAGGGTTGCATGCCTTCCTTCCAAGTGAAGAGCCGTCCTGCACCTGGAGCCCTGCACCCCGTCCTGCCTGCCTTTGATGCCAGGTCTCCCCGTATGTCCCCGTGTCATGTGTGTCCACAGGCTACATCCAGAAGATCAAGTCAGGAGAGGAAGACTTTGAATCTCTGGCCTCACAGTTCAGCGACTGCAGCTCGGCCAAGGCCAGGGGAGACCTGGGTGCCTTCAGCAGAGGTGCGCGAGGAGCGGGCCCTACCTAGCCCTAGCGGAGCCTCTGTCCTGGCAGTGGGGGTCCCCAGCCAGGCCGGGGGTGGGGGGGGGGGGGGGGGTGGTTGAGAGGGACAGCCCTGGCTACACAGGCGTTCAGGGTCCACCAGGTGGCAGCACAGTCCTGCAAGCTTCAGAGGGACTGGCCCTGTTTTGGGAGGAGGCGGGGCGGCAAGGGGAGGGGGCGTGCTGCAGAGCCTTCTGCCTGGTGTCCTTCCCTCCTGCGGTGGGGAGTGGGTCTGGGGCTTTCTCTGTGCAGTTGTTCCCAGCACAGACCCAGCAAAGTAGGTACTGGCTGCCATTTGCCCCTCCTCTGGTTGAGGGGTATAAGGCTGGGTCCTCTGAGAGCCCTGGGGCCTGTCCCCAGGAATGCCCCTCCCAACACCACCCTCAGGAGTGGGGAGGAGAGGAGAGTTCAGATCAGCAGCCCTGAGTATAGGCCTCTCTGGCTCCATCAGTGGGAAGGGAGGAACAGGAGCGGATCAGGCCACCTCCTCCTCCTTTCCCTCCCGCCGCCGCCTCCATCCTGGGGTCTGCAGAGCACCAGGGAGGGTCCCAGGAGGGGGTGAGGAGTGTGGGGAGAGCTGGCAAGGGGCTGTCAGCTGCCTGACCGCCCCAGGAGGCAGGCGGGACGGATGATGCGGCAGGGGCTGCCACCGGGGGCCTTGGGAGGCGAGTTCATCACTGAAATGTGCCTCCCGAGTGCGCAGCAGCAGCAGCCGCTCTGCCTGCCATCCCTCATGCTGTCCCTGGGCTTCCTGGGGCTGCCTTAATGGCTCTGCCGCCCGCTGACAGGGCCATAAACCGCATGACAAATGAGCGTGGGACTCAGCGCAGGTGGGAGCCCCATCTGCCCACCCCACCCAGGCTCGGCCTGTGGCCGAGCCTTGACCCCCACACGCCACCCCTGCCGCCTCTCCAGGTCAGATGCAGAAGCCATTCGAAGATGCCTCCTTTGCGCTGCGGACGGGGGAGATGAGCGGCCCCGTGTTCACGGATTCCGGCATCCATATCATCCTACGCACGGAGTGAGGGCTGTGGGTGGCTTAGGCCTGGCCTGCAGGGGCGGGTGGGGCGGGACGGTGGGGGGCTGGGCCCACAGACTCTGCTCCCTGCTGTCAGCTGGCCAGCGGGTGCCCCTCCCTGCTGACGTCACAGTATTTATTGTTCCCAGAATGGCTGAGGGGAGCGCTTCGCCCTTGGGGGTCCCCCTCTGCCCCCAGCTGGGGCTGTCCCTGCCCGACTCCTCTCCCCTTTAGGAATTGACTTCAGAAGGGCAGGTGGGTGGGGAGGCTCCCCGACTGAAGGGGTGGGGATGACCTGTCCCAAAGAGAAGGCCTCGTCAGCTGAGCTGCCCCCTGTGTCCCTCCTCGCCACCCAGGTCCGGGACGGGGGCAGGACGGCCTTGTTTCTGGTTATGCTATATTCCTCTGTTCAGCTGCAAAAAGCAAATGCTCCACGTGGGGCCCAGGCTGCCTACCACCTCGGGGCCCTCACTGGGGGGGCAGTGCAGCCCCCTCCGCACCCTCGATTAAACTTGGAACCACTACTGTGCTGTCCTGTGTCTCGTTGCCGCCCTGCTGAAGTGAGGGGGCGCTGTCAGGAGCCATCATCTTCCACCGTCCCTAGCGTCCAAGTGTCCAGGCTGCATTTCGTCCCTGAGAAGCCTCCCTCCATCCTGGGCCCGGGGTGGAGGTGGGGGGTCCCAGCCAGGAAGTGGGACGCCAGTGTCTGTGGTCCTCAAACTTGGGTGTTTAAGAATGTTCTAGAATGCAGGGGCAGTGCCTTGACCTCACCTCACATCTCTGGATTCAGCGGGTCAGGGTGGAGCTGGGGATCTGCAGGGGATCCTTGGCGAGACAGACTGCAGCCCCCCTGGCCCTGGGTGTCCTCTGCGAGCGCACACACACCCACAAGCCACTCCCGACTAGAACAAAGGACACCCAGCTCCCTGAGGCCTGCTTTCCTGTTACCACAAATGTTTCTGGCAGGTTGTTCCTGGGTCCTGCCTCCTTCTCAGGTGCTGTTGACCTTAGCAACAGGGGACCAGCCAGGAAGGGAGGGGGGCTACTCCCAGCTGGCCTGTGGGTGTGCCCCACCTGCTTTCTGTCCCCTCCTCACAGCTACCTCTGTGCCAGGGCCTGGGCTAGGGCCCCAGTTCGATCAAGAGGTTTATGGGCTTAGCCCAGTCTGCCCCCCCTCATTTAATGGGAACCAGCCCAGATTGCGGGCGGGGGCATGCAGGCCAGCGGGGCTTGGGACGTGAACAAAAGAAGCCCTGCCCAGCCCCACCCCAAGGGAGGCCTCTAGGGCTGTCTCATAACAGTCACCTGGGCCAGCTCCCATCTGGCTGGTTTCTAGAGCAATCGCTGTCTGCTTGCTGCCTGCCAGAGTGTATGTCATTAGGAAGGTTTAATGGGCTGCTTCTCCACTCTGGCAGGCTGGAGGGGGAGCTGCGGGCTGACTGCACCTCCAGACAGCATCCCCCGTCACCTGGGGGGGCCAGCAGCACTCCCCCAGTTTGCACCAACAATTCTGGGGGATCGGAGTGTGATCACACTCCTCCTGACCCCTGGAGCCTCTGGGATGGAGCAGAAACAAAGGGGGTGGACAGGGGGACTGAGACGCTGCTGGGGAGCGTTGTATGTTTTCCTGTGTGAGGCTGGCAGGGAAATGGTCTTTGTGGCATTCTCTGTCACTTTGGGCATCCAGGCGTGTGTGTGTGTGTGCACGTGCGCGTGAGCACGCTCGCGCGCACATCTCCACCCGCACCCAAGCTTGCCTGTGGCCATGTGACTCGTTATCCCTAGGTGTGTGTCCTGTGTGGCACTAGGGAGTCCCGGTGACCACCTCCATCCACGGACCTCCTCCTTTGTCTTGCTGTGCAGCTGCCAAACCCAAACACGAAAGAATGCCACTGGTCGGTAGACGTGCCCCCGAGTGCGCGCAGAGTAAGCGTGACTCATGGTTAAGTAGCTGCGGCTTCCCTCACCTGCTCCACGCCCCCCCCCACCTGTCTCCTGCCTGGAGGTGGGGTCGTAAATCCCAGGCCTTCTGGATGGGGACAGTGGTGCAGTCTTCCCTCCTGTCCCCTTGGTCTGGCATTCCCCAGCACAAAATGCCCCGGGGGTGGGGACCGTTTCCAACGTCCTGCGAAGGGCACCAGCTCAGGCTTTCACGGCCATGCGGCATTGCTGAGATGGGTCACCTCAACTTGGGGTAACCCAGGCACTGCCACGGGATGGGCTGTGACACTTCCCCACCGTAGCCGGGCACACGTCCACGAGGGAGCCCGTCAGGGGCAGCAGCCGGCAGCCTAAGGCACACAGGGATCCCGGCCTGGGTCGGGGATGGACAGTTCCCTCCAGCTCATCCCTGCTTGGAAGGAAAGCCGCAAACGCAAAAGCCTAAGGGGCACAGGGCCTGCCTGTGTGTGTGAGAGAGGGAGAGGGCGGTTCTGATGCCAAGCGCTTGGCATCTGCCGGGGGGCCGGCGTGCGGAGGTGACACGGACATCCACAGCCAGCCCTGGGTTCTGTGTGCGTCTCCAGGGCTGGGCTGGGAGTGTTTTGAAAGGACAGAGACAGTGGAACTCAGCAGCCCTTGGTCCCTTGACCCTACTTTGGGAGTAGGAGAGACCAGTGAACTACTCTCCACCCGCACCGTGCTCATTTGGGGGATTTGCCTGCAAATAAGCACAGATAGGAGGGCGGGCTGCAGAGGTCCTAAGTGGCCTCCAACTCTCTGCCTTTTTTTTTTTTTTCTTAAAGCAGGTACAGAGTGCCTCAATGGGCTTATCTGGGAATCAGTTCTTTTTCAACGTCAAACTTGTTAATTTAAATGGAAATTAATTGCTTTTCTTGAAGATTTCTTTAAAAATTGGTTTTAAATGAGTGCATTAGGCAGTCACATTTATTATTCATTGGTTTCATTTGCAGTATGGCCCCGTGTCCCAGGTTCCCGGAGATGCCAGCACGGAGCTGAGATGATTTAATCAGAGAAGCCATTAATTAGAGATGGGGGGGGGTCGTAGCTCCCAGAAGAGCTGGTCTGGCTTCCTCCGTGGTCTCAGCAGTGTGGGATCGAGGCCCCTGGGGCTCTTAACATCATATTCCACTCCAGACGGAGTGGGGTGAATGGGGTGGGGGGGTGACGGGGGGCTGGCGGTCAGCACTACCACTCTTGCCCCCGGAGGTGACTCTCCCCACTCTGGCAGTCTCACCTTGGCCACCAGGGTCTGGCTAAAATAAGGCCATTAGTTCTCCCCCTTCTGCACCGCCCCCCATTCCCCACCCCAGTCAGGTCACCAAGGCTTCTCCAACCTCCTCCCCGCTCCCTCACATTCCTTCCTGCCTCCTTCCTCACATACTTCCTAGCTTGGCCGGTTCTTCCCCTCCAGGAGCTCTGGCCTTCATGTTGGGGCCCATCTCTGCCCAAGCCCCTTTCAGCGAATGGGCTCCAGGCGTTGGGGTGAGTGTGGGTTCCGCCGAAGGCCCCCAGTGCCCCCTTCCAGCTGTTTCTACCTTTTTTGGTAGTGACCTTAAAACAGAGGTGACTCGTTTAAAAATGATTTTGAGGGGCCTGGGTGGCTCAGTGGATTAAGCCGCTGCCTTCGGCTCAGGTCATGATCTCAGGGTCCTGGGATCGAGCCCCGCATCGGGCTCTCTGCTCCGCGGGGAGCCTGCTTCCTCCTCTCTCTCTGCCTCTCTCTCTGCCTGCGTCTCTGCCTACTTGTGATCTCTCTCTGTCAAATAAATGAATAAAATCTTTAAAAAAAAATGATTTTGAAATTACAAAGCAAAAAGGGAAAAGGAAAAAATCTACCGCCCTACTCTCTCACACCCAAATTCTTAGAAGCAGCCAAATTGTTTAAACAAAAAATTAAAAACTCGCCAGATGTTTCAGGGACGCACCAGCCTGATCAATGAGTGAAAAACCAGTGATGGAGAATATTCATCTGAGGCCCGTTTTCCTCGTTGTGATAGAATCCTCGGTTGTTTGGATCAAACTGCCGCCAAACAAACTGTTTTCGGGCAAAACAACTTTGGCTTGGGTCTCCTCACCTGTCTTCCCGAAGGGCTCACCCTGCCATGCCGCCCAGCTGGCCCCCAGGCTGGGCTTGTCTGCTCAGGTGCCCACAGCCCGCGGCCTGGGACCCAGGGGCCCAGCTGGGTCCCCAGACTCCCACTTAGCCTCCACCTTGCCTCCTCTGCCCCACTGGGACACAACAGAGCAACCAAAGCATCAAATGTCAAAGGTCCCGTTTATTCCAGCAACCTGGAAAGAAAGTGTAAATAAAAAAAGAAACATTCATGCACTCAACTCCTTGAAGGGGAGGAGGGGGCTTGGAGGGAGGGCCTTGGGGGGATGGGTGGGAAGCAAGGAAGGAGGGGAAGGAAGGAAGAGAGGGAGACAGAGCCGCAGACAGCGAAAGAACTGGAGAGTCAGATCCATGAAAAGAAAGAGACGGAGGGACATCAATAAAAAGGCAGAAAGAGTGAAGTATCAAAATCAGAGACCAACAGAGGAGAAAAGACACAGAGAGAATGCACTAGTAGAAATACAGGGGCAGAGAAGGAAAGCCCGGCAAAAAGGGAGGGAGAGGGGAAAAAATGGACGGGAGAGGAGAGAGAGAGGGCCCGACAGAGACAGAAAGCTAGAGGGACCCCCAGCGCCCCGGCGTGGGCAGCCAGAGCTCCCGCAGCCGCTAGGGGTCCCCCGCGGTGCTGATGACATGGAAGAGGGTGACGTTGTAGAGCACCTGGTGGCCGTTGTTCCAGGTGTAGAGGGCCCGCTCCCGGGGGTTGTAATCCAGCATGGAGATGTGGGAGTACTGGTTGTGGAAGGGCACGTCCGTGTACTCGTAACTGGACGTGTTGGTGAAGTAGGCGAAGTAGACCTTGGCCCCGGCCAGGTGGGAGTTGGTGACGTAGAGCACGCCGCAGATCATGAAGGCCTCCCCGGCGCTGCGCTTCGGGTAGCCGGTGTCCCAGGAGCGCACGACCTCGAGGGTGTGCGGGTCCAGCCGGCTGACCACGATGTTGCCCGCGTTCTGGTTGGTGGTGTACACGGCCCAGAGCCCGCTCTCGTCCACCATGAAGTCCATGTCCGAGAAGCCGCCCCAGGAGTAGGGGAAGGTGTTGTTGTAGCCGGCCCCCGGGAGGCTCCGCTGCACCAGCACGGAGCGCGAGCGAAAATGGTACTTCACCACCACGTTGCTCTGGTACTTGTTGTAGAAGAGGGAGCCGTTGTACACCACGTGGCCGGTGCCTGCCCACGGCTGTGGCAGCAGGTGCTGGATAAAGTTCTGGCCTTTGATGAAGTCCCCCAGGGTGCGGAACTCCAGGACCCGCCGGCCCTTGTAATAGCCATCCATGTACCAGACCTACAAGAAAGCCACTCGTCGCTGCCCAGCCGCACCCCCCGACCCAGCCACCCAAAGGCCCCAGCAACCACACGGGCATCACCCGGGGTCATCAGGGATCCGCAGTCACTAAGTGGTCATGAGTCAGTCGTGGGATGCCCAGTGGCTATTCATGACCGGTCATAGTCCCAGTAATGACATCATTTGATCAGGAAACACCACTGGTGTGAAAACCCACTTGTTACCCAAGGATCAGAGGAAGTCGCAGTCCCTGGTGACTCGTGGGACCCAGGAATTCACCACTCATTGGAGACGGGATGGTTAGTGGCCACTGGACAGGCCTGGGCTGACGAGGTCACTTGAATTCAGCCCTGTAGCCACAGGATGACCTGGCCTGCCAGCAGCGTCTTCTCTCCCATCGCCACCTATGGTCGCCATGTCAGTTAGTGGGGATGAGTGCCCCCATGAGCACCGATGATCGGGCCAAGCATTTTAAAAACTTCCATACCAACACAATTGCGACCATTTTGAAGGTAAGGAAATTGAGGCTCAGAGGCACTAAGGAACCTGCCCAAGGTTCTCTAGCTAAGAATTCGGGGGCAGCAGGATGCAACCAAGTCTGATTCCCAAACCCAAGCTCTTCACCACTTGAACCATAATCCCCGGGAGGCCAGTGATCCTAGTGAGACACTGGCTATTGACTAACTCTAGTCTGTGACACTCAGTGACAGCCTGGTGACCGGTATCAGTCACTAGGATAGTCACTGGGCAGTTAGTGGGTGGCTCCTTTGGGTCAGAGGTGATGGGCATTCGTGACCACAGAGACCACTGGAAGTCTGAAGGTCAACAGACTTGGTTATTCTCAGGGCTGGGAGGTCCTCCCTCACCTGGTGGTTGCTAGACAGTAGAGGGGAGGGCCAAGGGCCCTGGAGATCCTAGGACACTTCAGGCTACAAAAGAGGCATTGGTGTGAATTGCTGGGCACCTGTGGACAGCCACAGGTTGTCTCCCCCAGGCTCTGACCCTCGGGGTGGGCACAGTCACTCACCCGGCTGTCCGCACTGGGGGCCATCGTGTCGGTCATCCAGGAGCCAAAGCGGGACCCCATGGCCCGAATGGTGATGGGGTTACTGACCCCAGTCAGCTTCCCACAACCTGGGAGGCAGGAACAGGGTAGATGAGGGTAGAGGATGGAAGGAGCCTGAGAGGAACAGGGCAAGGATGGTGTGATATGATCCAACTGGGAAGAGCTGGGACCAGGGTGAGGGGTGGGGATCCAGAAACCTGGTCCCAAGATGGAGTTAGGTTGCAGGTAAAGGGACTGGGCGTCAAGGGTCAGGGCCATTTCCAGTTTGGGGTCTATTTTAGGCCTTGGGTAGAGAAGTCAAAGGTCAAAGTTTGTACACTAGAGGTCAAAACTATGTCCGGCTTTTGGGCCGGTGGTATTAGGGATAAGCATGGAGGTCGGGGGTCAAAGTCAAGGGTCAAGGCATACCCAGCTTCTGGGCGCAGGCATGGAGCCGGGCCTCCAGGGCCATCACCCGCTGCTGAAGGTCCTCGTAGCCGTAGGCGCCCATCTCCTCCTGGATGGCCGCAAGGCTGCTGGAGAGGTTCCTCACCTCCTCCCGCAGGCGCACGATGGTGCGTGTGTCCGCCTTGTACTGCTCCAGGACTGAGCTCAAGGGCAACAGCTCCGACATCCTGTCCTTCAGCTCCTGCCCACCGAGAGGGAACCCTCACTGATCCTAACCCCTGACCTTTGACCCATAACTTGACCCCCCTAGCTCTGATGCACACCTGGCCCTTGACATTTGGTCCACAGTAGACCCTGGAGCCCAGCCTACCCTTGGTCCTTCCCAGACATGACCCCACTCTCAGAACTAAGGGAGACCGATCCCAATTCTTCCCGTGGCCTCTGACCCGACCCAGAAGGACCCACCTGGAAGCTCTTGGTTGAGAGGGACCCGTCAGCTGCCCGGAGTCGTGCGTCCAGGCTTCGCATGAGAGTCTCCATGCTGCGCACGTACTGGAGGTCGCGGTACGTCCGCAACTCAAGGACCTCCATGGACTGGGAGACGTTCTGGACCTAGGAGCTTGGGAAGGTTAGGGAGAGCCAGACTCCTGCCCTCCCCGAGCCCTGAGATGCCCCAGATGAGGCCTGGTGGAGCCGGACGGAGGCCAATGGCCCCCTCCTCCCCCCAGTCAGTTCTCCACACAGCAGCCAGAGGGAGCTGTTTAAAAGGAAGACTCTGCAGGCCAGTCCTGCCTCCTCATCATGTTCATCCACGGCGACCACCAGCCCGGTTCCTCTCATGGACTCTAAGCTCCTTCCCTCCTCAGAGCCTCTCCACCTGTCGATTCCTCTACCGGGAGCGCTGCTCCCCTCTTCTTGCCACGCTGGCTCGCTCATTCTTCCGGCCTCATCTCCAGCATCACGTGCTCAGAGTGGCCTTCCCCGACTCCCCTGTTTCCAGTAGCCCCTCAGCCTTTCTCCCATCCTTTCTCCCTGGTTATCTTCTTCCCAGCCACAGCTACCACCTGGAACATTCTTACTCATCTGCCTCCTTCAGGTGAGATCTTCACGGGCAGACCCAGTGTCTAGCTTGTCCCCAGCGAAATCCCCAGTGCCTGGCATCGGCCTAAATTAGATGGCTCAGTAAGTGCTTTTCAGCTATGAATGAACTGAATTCCCTCGCCCTGTGTGCTTCTTGGGTTGGAGGGTGAGACGCCTCCCCAAGGAACACAAGACATTTTTCTCAGCAGGTGAGTCTGGTGAGCTGAAGGGCTAAGCAGGGCGTGCATGGTGAGGCCCGAGATCACACACAGGAGACGCGGATGCTGTCTGTCCCGTCCCCACACAACCCTCAGCTTCTCCAAAGAAGCCCCGAACAGATATTGATGAAAATATCCACATGGAGGGGAGCTGGGTGATCCACCAGCTCTGAACAATCTGGATGGCTAGATCTGGCCCCCAGCTGGCCTGGATGGGGGCCGAAGGCAGGGTGGGAATTGGGAGATTTTCACGGTCTTCTGGGGCACCCGGAAGGTTCTTACCTTCTCCATCAGCTGCCGCAGCTCCCGGCTCCGACCATCGCGGGAGCAGGTGCTCTGTGCCGGGATCACGGCCGTGCAGATGCATTTCCCGTCGGGGGCCTGGGCCGAGGTGTACAGCTGCCAGCCCTCCTCTGGGCTTTGGAAGAGGGTCTGCAGGGAAGTCAGGGGTCAGAGAGCAGGAACCCAATGGGGGAGTCACCCTGTCCGTGCTGGGGGAGAAAGAGGACCCGGGGAAAAGACAGATGCCCTGGAATGTGCTGGACTGTGTGCTAAATGCCTGATGCATGTGATCCCAAACCCTCCTCAAGGAAACCCATTTTACAGATGATGAGACTGAGGTATAGGCTGTTAAGGAACACGGCAAGGAACTGAGGGTTTCGAGCCCTTCCGAAAGACAGGAATTCATTCTCTCCCGCATGCTCACATACACACAGCCCTGCCTCCGTAACTGTCAACAGGGCACAGACCCACTGTACTGATCCCCAAACCTGGACCTCCCTCTCGGCTTTCCCAGCGCACTGTGAAGCATGGATTCTGCACACAACTCAGGGGCTGCTAAGTGCAGCCCTACTGTTGTCATCTCCCACCCCACCCCGCTCCTGGGAAGCCCAGGTAAGGTAATGGCCAAAGGGTGACAGAATCCTTATAGGGACTGCTAGGCCCTTGAAAAGAAAGCATCATGGCAGACTCCTACGTTCAACTTCAGGTCAGTTTATGAGGTTTAGATAATTCAGGGATCAATCGTGGCTGTTGCCCAAGCCACACTCCTTGGAACACTAGCAATCTTTCCAGGCATGTGCGATGAGCAAATAAACCCGCGCGTTGCTGGGTAAAACAAGTCCCTTTGAAGCAGGACTTGTCAGAGCCCTTGAGGGCTAATGTGCATCAGGGAACTCCAAAATTTTCTACACCTACTAGAAAATACAAGTGCCCATTCTATGCCCGGCCTAGGGTCTGGGATAGGGCCAGGAAGAGAGGGATGAAGAGAACGTCTGGCCGCTGCCTGTGGATGGAGGAGGCAGACATCAAACATGTAACCCCCCGATACTTCTAGAACTACTCACGGCAGTGATGCTGCAAAGAAAGTGCAAGGAGTAACACAGAGTGTTCCTCGGGCTGGGGATTTCAGAAGAGGTACCCCAGAGGAGGGACATTTGAGTGGAACTTGAGGGATGAGTGAGCCAGGAGAAAGGGATAGGGGAAGGGACACTTTTGACAGCACAAATTCAAGTCAGAATCTGGAGGTATTTAAGAAACATCGTTCAAAAAGCACTGAGTAGGGATGCCTGAGTGGCTCAGTGGGTTAAAGCCTGTGACTTTGGCTCAGGTCACGATCTCAGGGTCCTGGGATCGGGCCCCCCTATCTGGCTCTCTGCTCAGCGGGGAGTCTGCTTCCCTCTCTCTCTCTCTGCCTGCCTCTCTGCCTACCTGTGATCTCTCTCTCTCTCTGTCAGATAAATAAATAAAATCTTAAAAAAAAAAAAGAAACATTGTTCAAAAAGCACTGAGTAGGGACGCCTGGGTGGCTCAGTGGGTTAAGCCTCTGCCTTTGGCTTGGGTCATGATCTCAGGGTCCTGGGATTGAGCCCCACATCGGGCTCTCTGCTCAGCAGAGAGGCTACTTCCTTCTCTCTCTCTGCCAGTCTTTCTGTCTACTTGTGATCTCTCTCTCTCTCTCTCTGTGTCAAATAAATTAAAAAAAAAAAAAAAAAGCAGTGAGTAATCACTGGATGGAACATGGGGCCCCCCTGAACTTCCCCAGAATATTCTGGTCTTAGTCACAAGTCCCAATCTTTTCGTTTTTATCAGGGCATAACGGTCTCCTTTGTTCAGGAAATATTTGGTAAGTTCCTACTGTGTGTCAGGCTCTATTGTGGACACTGAAAACACAGCAGTAAACAAAATGCACAAACACAAAAGCTCTTCTAGAAGCTTACGTTAGACAAAGACAGAAACAGACAAGTAAATGCCAAATATTTAAAGGGTGATGAGTGCCACAGAGAAAAGTCATATAGGGAAGTAATGATGGTGGTGGTGGGGGGGGGGGGTGCTGTGGTTGGGGGTTGGAATTTTAAGGTGGCGTGGGAGAGCCTCCAAGAAAGTGTCATTTGAGTCAAGACCTGAAGGAGGTGAGGGATGAGCCATGCAGACACCTGGGCATGTTCCAGGCAGAGATAAAAGCAGGTGTAAAGGCCCTGAGGCAGTTCCATGCCTGGTATGTTGAGGAAACATGGGGAAGGCTGGCATGGCTGGAGAAGGGAGAAAGGTGGTGGGGCAGAGGGAGGGAACAGAACAGCTTGTTCAGGACCTGTGGGCTATTGGAAGGACTTCGGTTTTTCCTGAGGGAGGTTCCTCAGATGTGGTTCCTGAGGAACCACAGATGCTTCCGAACAAGGAGGGAGGTCTTCAGATTCAGGTGCTCACCGGCGCCCCCCGGTGGCTATGGGAGGGACAGACTGGGGAGCAAGAACAAGACCAGGGCCAATGAGATCACATAGGTCCAGGTGAACAGGATGGGTGGTGGCCATAGAGGTGGGCAATAGAAGATTCTGGTCCTAACCAGGATGTGTTCTTACATACCTGGAAGAAATTTTGATAAAACCCAAGTGTTTTACAGAGAAACAAAGCCCCACAATAATTGTTCATTTGGACAGCTGGTAACTGATCGCCTCACAGAAGCTGTTCCCATGAGCTGCAGCAGAGATAAGCCAGGCTGTGAGTTATGAGCAATCCTGGAGAGGCCCGCTATTAGCCCACCTTTTTTTTCCTCTTCCACTCAATAAAGTCTTTTTTTAAAACTTATTGTAATGTGAGCAACTGATGTAATTGTACAGATGAGCTTGACTCCTCCACTAATTTATAAGGGAAACAAACCATTCATAAACGCCATCTGAAATTATTGTAATTAGTCATTCTTTGTGCCTTGGGCTCACCCTTTTGAAGTTGGGGAGATCCCCTTTTTTACCAGTCCATGTCTCCTCCATGGAGCAATGAAGTCACCCACCTTCCCAGCTTTTCTTGCACACAGGGATGGTTTGGGTAGAGCCAACACTCATGGCTCCCCAGGCCTTCAGAGCAGCAGCTCCCCCGTCCACCCTCCAGCAGTCCCCAACAGTGCCACATAGGAGTTAGTGATAGATGTCAGCTGCCCTCTCACCTCTCCAGTAGGAAGGCTCTGACAGGCATGCTGCAGACAGTTCTCCAGGGGACCCCACTGGGACCTGTGCTCCAGGTGCCCATGGCAGCGCCCTGCTCCTTAGCTTACTCTGCATGGGAGTCCTTCACTTCCCTGACCGGTTCCTGGTGGTATCACCTCCTAGGTGGGTACTTGCACTCAACCCCTTCCACTAGCTCTGCTTCTGAGGGAGTCCCACCTAAGACAAGAAGGGGGGACCAGGAACGCCTTCCGCCTCAATTCCAGGAGAATGTGAGACTAGCTTTGTCTTCTTTCATCACAAATCCGGTTCTTTAAAACAAAACAAAACAAAGAAGTTGGCGCCTAAGCACCCCCACCCATGTTCCCTTGGCTCGGATCTCCAATCAATTTGGACAGAACCCCTCCCCCCCCCAAGATTCTCATTTGTGCAGAGACAATGCAGCCCGGTTCAACATAATTAACATCTCCTTTCTACAATTCCTAGTGTGTCCTTTGAAGCAAACAAGCCATTTTCTCTCAACATACGAAATATTGAATTGTAAAAGAGAACCAAGATTTAAGTGGCAAGGAGAGAAGGCCTCCACGGCTTTCCTAAAATAATTGTCTGCGTTGGACGCACCTCGCTGAAGTGTTCTCTGCAGCAGTGTAATGAAATGCCTGGGGCTTGGCTGCCAAATCTGAGCACAGCAGAGATCCCCGAGTTTCGCCTGGCAGGTTCAAGTTCAAATCCACAGTCAAGTTCACGTCCCCAGGAACCACTGGAATTGCCCTGAAAGGCTCCTTGTTGGAGAGTACAAATGCCAGCTCTCTAACTGGGTTTAGCCGGGAACCTCGGTCATGAACTCTTGGAGGTCACAGTCCTAGGGACAGAGAATGGCCCATCCTAAGAAAAATTCTTTTAACAGCAGGTGCAAGAACCCAGGAACTGTCCAGATACAGAAACCTGCGATCAGGTGGCCTGTCTCACCTCAGAAGTGGCAAATGTACTGGCGAAGCCAGCTGCTCTCTTGGCTGAGCTGCTAGTTCTGAGTTTGATATTCCTGCTAATGGGCTCTAAGCGGGTAAGCTCTGAGCTCAAGTAGCTGTTTCTCAAATTGTCTTTTCTGGCTGGGATTTCTTTCAAATACTTTTGCTGAGGATGATGCCCCAATTAAGCAGCAGTCCCCGTAACAGGTCCAGGACTGACACGCAGGAAAAATTGTTCTCACTGTCACACCTGGAATCATCATCTCAGCCTGCAGCGTTGCTACCTCCCTCTTGGTTCCAACACAGTCCCCGGTTCCTCCAGGGGTGGGGGGGACGGCTATAGGACCTCAGGGCAGCCATCTGTGGAGAACTGGCCATCCGGGGTTAGCCAGCAGGAAGAGAGCGAGCGGCTGCCTCTTAATAAGACAAGGATATTATTGCATTTGAGGCCGGGTAATTTAATCAGGAGGCAGAAGGGGCTTGGGGCTTATGTATTTATTTGTACCCTGCCCTGTTCCAGAGGACTCCAAGCGGTTTACAAGGATATGTAAACTACCACACGATAGCTTCAATTAGATAGCTGAGAAGAAATTCGATGTTTCTGGACGGCAGTCTGCCAATCCCGAGCCAAAGCCTCAAGGTTCCTGCATTTTCATTTAACCCAGCCAATCCCAGGGGAAGAATTTAGCCCAGGGGAATCGCATGGACCAGCACGCAAGTGTTATAAGGATGCTCACTTAAAGCACTGTTTCAAATTGGGCCACTGGAATTTCCCCTCTGCAGGGTTCGAGGGTAGGGGGCTTTTGCAAGTGCACAGCAGGGAATACTATGCAGCCATGAAAAGGGGAGTTTAGTGGCGATTTTTATTGTCATCTTCAGATTGGTCTTATCTTCTAAATTTCTCGATCCTTTAAAAAATAATTTTTTTTGCAAGGGAGACAAGGAAGGCAGGGAAAAGTGGGGACATAGAGCCAGAAATTAGGCTAAGAACAACTCATCCCTTTAAAACCCGAACAACCAGCATATGGTCAGGCCATAAATTTGGCTCCAAGTTCCTTAGCAGCCAACTCAAAAAGGAAAAGCTGGTCATTTATGCGGCTCCCAGTGTCCCGAAACAAAAACGCGCCAGATGCTCAGGGGCCGGCTTCCCTATTTTCGGTACCGAGAACAGGCCAGGATCTCTCCCACGATCCTCCCAAAAAGGAGTCCCTGTGATGTCACCAGCATCTCTCCCGGCAACACTCTTACCCCGGTGCTGGGGGGAGGGGAGGGGAGGTGACGGGGACGAAGAGGCACAAACTTCCAGTTATAAAATAAATAAGTCACAGGGATGAAAAGCACAGCCGAGGGAACGTAGTCCATCTATTGTGACAACGTCATATGGGGACAGATGGTGACTACACTTCTCGTCGTGAGCCCTGCATGAAGTATACAATTATCAAATCACTATGTTGTACACCTGAAACTAATATCACATTGTATATTTTTTCAGTTAAACAAAAGTATGCCATGGGACACCTGGGAGGCTCAGTCAGTGAAGCGTCTGCCTTTGGCTCAGTTCATGGTCCCAGGGTGCTGGGTTCGAGCCCCATGGCAGGCTTCGTGCTCGGCGGGGAGCCTGCTTCTCCCTCTCCCTCTGCCCCTCCCCACTGCTCACACTCATGCATGCACAAGCGTGCGCTCTCTCTGTCTCTCTCTCTCTCAAATAAATAAATAAAATCTTTGCGGGGGGGGGGGGGGCTTCTGACAGAAACAACTCATTTCCTTTAGATATTTCTCACTCCTACTCAGATGGTAGAGCAGAGTCTGGGGATCGGGCTGCCTGGGTTTAGGTCCTGGCTTGGCTACTGGCTTGTCCTCTTTCTGGAACAAGTCACTTCATCTCTGATGAGAGTCCCGTGGAGCTGGGGCTGAGGCCACGGGATGAGGAACAGCCCCAAAAGGCCAGTGTTGAAGAGGAGTGAGCCCCGTGGAAGATGGGAGGAGATGCTTCCTCCGTCTTCAGCCCCATGTGGCTCAGTCCCTGTCCCGGAAGGGAGTCCTGTCTCCTCTTGGCCAGCCAGCAATCAACGAGTCTACACCGCCAGCCCTTGTCTCTGGTCCATCCTTGGGTCTTCCTGGAACACCTGCTTTTCTCACCTCCAGGTCTTTGCCCTGGGTGGACCCTCTGCCATGAAGACTCTTGTCCCATCTCATGGCCGGGCTAACCCTTCCCATTCCTGGGGGCTCTTGCGTAAATGTCTCTTCCAAAGCCAGTCATAAGTAGGTGATTAGCAGGCACTGTCATTCGGGCCCTTGACAGGGGAAGAAACGAGGGCAGAGGGTTCGGATCTCCAATCTACACCTCCATGCCTTCCCTTCCCAGCGCTGCTTCCAGGCCTGATCACAGTGGCCGTTAGGACCTCATGGGGTGGCCACTGGCTCCGCCTGCCTGCCCCTGCCCCTATCTGCTTGGCTCACCGACTACATTCCTCAGGGCCTAGCACGCTGAATGTTTGTTGAATAAATGACTGGACTGTGGGCGGCCGGGGACAGAGAGCAAAGCCCTTGAGAGAGCCACCATGCGTTTTCCGTTCTGCCACCGAAACAGCTTCTGTCTGTCCTCAGGAGGAATCAGAGATTGTGTGGTATCAGGCTGGAGACAGGCACCGGGCAGGCTCAGAAGTGGTCACAGCTTCTCCCTGACTGCAGGGATGGCAGAAGGGCCGTGATGAATACTCAGGGACATGTCTGCCACATCTGAGCCATGACAGGGGCCGTGTCCCTTCGGAGGGCTTGAGATAACACCAGTCTGCTCCTGTCAGACCTCAAGATATTGGGCAAATGCCCCCCTGAGTGATAAGCTTGTCAGGTTTTAAAGACAGTACCAGCTCACCCGAGCCTCCAGAGCCTAAGCCCCTGGGGCTTTTCCTGCGACAGCCTATGGCTGGGGGCAACTGCGAGCCCATCATTCATTCATTCATTCATTCCCTCCCTCCCATCTTGCCCCAAGCGGCTATCCAGGCTAGTAGCGCAGCACAACCTTCTACCGTCTGAAAGACACCCACACCTTGGGGACAGAAGACCCTGAGCCCCGCTTGAGCCCCAGGCAAAGCCAGGACTAATGTTGCAGGATGTCTTAGTCTCTGCCATCACAGTGCCAACGGGGACCAGTAATCAATGACTCAGACTCTCTTGGGAAATGCAGGAAGAGACCCAGGTCATTCAGTTCGACTGACCTCTGCCACTCAAGTCCAAGGACGGTGTGGGGAAGGCTTGCCTTGCACAAGCATTTCGACACTCAGCCCATGCCATCCGAGTGTGGCCCGCACTGCATCAGAACCACCATGAATTCCTGCAGACAGCCCTAAAAGTAGGGTGTCTGGGCAGGGGTTTGCATGAAGGCGGCGGATTCTCATACCAGGGCCATGTCAGTCATCACACAAGCTTGTTTGAGAAAGCGCAAGTCCCCACCATCCCCCCCCCATAACACTTGAGGACACCCTATTTGAGAACTTTTGGGGGTGGGAACAAACCTTCTCCTGAGCCTGCTGAGTCTCCCACGCCTCCTTTCATGTCCTCTATGACTCCTGAGCTCTTTATCACCCCAGGGTCTTTGAACTTGCTGCTCACCACACAGTTGTCCAGGTGAACCATAATGCTGGCCTCCCCAGGGTAGATGCAATTGGGATAGAGAGGCCGGAGCTCAGGATCTGCTGAGGAGCCAGACCCGGGTGGAAGGAAAGAGGAGGAAGATGAACGATAGGGTGGGTGGACTGGGGTGTCATTTCCTGAGATGAAGAAGGCTGGAGGAGGGGCCTGTGGCAGACGGAGGGGCAGGTGGGGGGATGGAAATCAAGAGCCCGGCCTGACACGTGCATCTGGAGGCTGCCTGCAGAGAGATGGGATTTAAAGTCACAGAACGGATGAAGGAGAGAAGCAGACACCGAGCACCCCCACCGAGGCCTCATATTTTATTTAACACCCATAGAGCTTGCCCTTTGCTACGGACTGAATCTGTCTCCCCAAAATTCGTCTGTTGAACCCCCACCCCCAACGTGATGGCATTTGAAGGTGAGTCCTTTGGGAGCGAGATGGGTGCCCCATAAGAGGCCTCAGAGAGATCCCTCCCCCCTCCTCCTCCCCAGGACACAGCAAGAGGGCAAGGTTTGTGAGCCTGGAATCCAGAATCCGGTTCTCTTCAGACACTGAATCCGCCCGCACACACCTAGATAGACTCCGTAGCCTCCAGGACTGTGAGAAACAGTGGTTGGCTGCTCCAGCCCGTCCCTCTGTACCCGTGTGTTCTAGAGCCCACACAGACAAAGGCACTAAGCTGCTTTACATGCCAAGCCCTCACGGCCTCCCCGGGCGCAGAGAGGTGGGTACTAACACCAGCTCCATTTTACAGAGGGAAAAACTGAGGCAGAGAGAGGCAAGTCCGTTGTCCCAACTCACGCTGTGGATAAGTATCCAAGCCAGGATTTGGACTTTGACCTGTCAGACTCTTAAATCCTTGAATCCTCAAATCCAGACTCTCAAATCTTAGCCACGATGCTCAGGGGGAGAAGAGTCTCTCCCTCCGCCGAAGCTTGGCCTCAAGACTTGCAGCTCTGATCCACTCTCCCCCGAAAAGCCCGAGCTGGCTTTTGACATGTCACTTCCACATTGCACGCTTTGTGGCTCCAGGTGCCCTCTGCCTAAAGTCAGTCATTAGTCCTACCCTGAGGAGCCCAGCTAAATTCTGAGCCTCCCCACTTGCCTGTCTCTGCCCCACAGTTATTTTAGTTTCCTTTTCCTGCCGCTGGACATTCGTCTGTACTCTGTTCTTTGCTTAGGACACTCTCACCCTCCCCTTCACATGGGGAAAACCTGCTAGGGCCTTCAGAGAGTGGGGTGTTCTGGTTTCAATGCTTTAAATGGCATTTTAAAAAAAGATTTTATTTATTTATTTGGCAGAGAGAGAGGGAACACATGCGGGGGGGTTGGAGAGGGTTAGTAGAAAGCCCAACACAGGGCTTGATCCCAGGACCCTGGGACCATGACCTGATCTGAAGGCAGATGCTTAATGACTGAGCCACCCAGGCGCCCCTTTAAGTGGCATTTTTAGTATTGCCCCCACAAGACATACAAACACAGAGTCCTGTGACCATGAGACATGCCCGTTCTATGCAGAGAGGTCCCTCAGCATCATGAAGGTGGTCGTAGTAATAATAATAATAACTAATAATAGCATCATCATCATTATCAGTAAAGCTGACATCAATGGCACACATCCTGTGAGCCAGACCCTGTTCGGGGTGTTTTTGCAGCTAATTTTTCACCAATCCTCCTAAGAACCCTCTGCAGTCGAACCAAAATAAATGTTCAAGTCCTGGATATGTGGCCACCCCTTGTGAGTTCCTAAGCTGATCACTTAGTCTCTGTCATTTGTAAACAGGAGTTCAAACTGTCCTCTGCTCCCCAAACGTGCACACACACTTAGGTGTAAGCGGCTGGACAGCTCCCCCTGCTCTGTACGGTTGGGAACTACATTTCCCACACTGCCTTGCTCTCTGGCTTCCAGGAAGGTCCAGCCAATGGAAGGCATTTAGGGAAGACCTGAGGGCGGGACAAAGGGAGAAGCAGGGGTATTTCCCCCTTGCTGTGTCTCGTGTTCTGGCCATAGCTACATCACCTTTGTGGCTTCAACTTTCACTAATAGTTCCACTCCTGGGCTCTGTACCACATTTTCTATCTGACCCCAAGTCCTAGGGGAGACAGACTCTCTGCTGTTGCTCATCTCTGGGTTTCATCTCCAACACTTGTTTAGTTTTATATCTCTTCCATCATCTTTGTATGCAGCTCCCCAAATTAAAATCCCTACAGTTCCGCAAAGAGATGTTTCTTTAGTCAGACCCTAAAGCGAAAGAGTAGCTGCTCAATAAATGCATGCGCACAGACAGGGAGCTCTAGAGTTTAAACAGCACAGGCTGGTTTCAGTCCAAATTCCGATCTGTTCCTTCCTGTGTGACTTGCAGCAAGTAGCTTAACCCCTCTGTGCCTTTCTTTTTAAAAAAAAAATATTTTTTAAAGGGGCACTTGGGTGGCTCAGTGGGTTAAAGCCTCTGCCTTCAGCTCAGGTCATGATCCCAGGGTCCTGGGATCAAGCCCCGTGTCGGGCTATCTGCTCAGCAGGGAGTCTGCTTCCCTCCTCCCCCTCCCTTCTCTGCCTGCCTCTCTGCCTACTTGTGATCTCTATCAAATAAATAAATAAAATCTTTTAAAAAAAATAAGTTAAAAAAAATCCATCCTTGAAATCTTTTAAGTCATCTTCTTGAAAACCTGTTATAGAACTCAGTATGTTAAAAATGAAAAAATAAAAATAAAAACAAAAAAATTTTTTTAAGATTTTATTTATTTATTTGACAGACAGAGATCACAAGTAGGCAGAGAGGCAGTTAGAGAGAGAAGAACAGAAGCAGGCTCCCTGCTGAGCAGAGAGCCCAATGAGGGGCTCGATCCCAGGACCCTGGGATCATGATCTGAGCTGAAGGCAGAGACTTTAACCCACTGAGCCACCCAGGCGCCCCATCTCTGTGCCTTTCTTAACCTTTCTGCTTTCTCATCTAGAAGCTGTGGTTTTAACAGCCAGACTTCACTCAGTTGTCATCAGGTTGAGGAGTTAAAACATGTCAGGAGTCAACTGTAGCGCCCAGCACACTGCGTGCTAAGTCGGGAGGACCTTTTCTAGCAACCTGGGACCAGCGATGTTCTAGAGTAGTTCCATGTCCCCTGCTGACTTTTTCTAAATAATTTTTTTATTCTGGAATAACTTTAGACTTACATAAAAGTTGTGAAGATAGGATGGAGAGCTCCCATATGCCCTCCACCCAATTTCCCCTATTGATAACATCTTACATGCCCACGGTACCCTTGTCACAACTAAGAAAGCAACACTGGTGCACCACTATGACTAAATTTCAGACTTTATGGGATTTCCCCGGGTTTTCCGCTAATGTCCTTTTCCTGGTCCAGAGTCCCATCCAGAATCCCACATTGCGTTTAGTCCCCACATCTCCTTCATCTCCTCCTTCATCTTCCTCTCACGTCTGTGATTGTTTCTTGGTCTTTCCTTGTTTCTCAGGACCTTGACAGTTTTTAGGACTAGTGGTCAAGGACTTTGCACATGGCCCACTGGCTTTGAAGGGCAGGAAACAGGTCTTAATTTCTCCCCGCGGTTCCCTGGCGCACCGCCCAATGCCTAGCACACAGTGGCTGCTTCACAGACACTTCCTCCTAAGTGAATGAATACATGAATGGCAATCATTTGTTTCTTTATTCTCCCACACCTCGTGTTCTGTAGGCATCCCTGCCAGAGGCTAGATCTAGAAAAGTTCACAGTGAAATAAAAGCTCTTCTCTTTTCAGAAGGGTTCCTTTTTGATCCTTTCTTTGTAGACATCAAGGATTCATTTCTTTAATATTTAGGGGTTTTTGTACCAAAGAGAAGCAGCTACATTTGCATCAGACGTCTCATTTTTCAAGGCAAGGGAGAGAGATCTTTCCTGCAAGATGGGTTTCTTCCTTCCCCAAGCTGTCACTTTATTTCTCTGCCTCTCCCTCCCCAGCCTTTGGGCCGCTGGCAGGGGCAGGGTGGGGATTTGGGGCTCTGGAATCATCCATACTTTGATGTCCTCTCTGTCACAGCCCAAGGAAGCTTAATTAGAACTCCACAAAGTTGCCGAGACCAAACCAGCCTCAGGAACTGGTGCAGGAGCCTGGCTGGTGACGGAGATGAATTAGAAGCTTTATTTCCCATCCCTCTGAATGGCTCAATATTTGCCACGGGGACTTGGAGGCCTGCCTTTGGGTACACAGAGTGTGCCCTCTTTCTAACATTAGCAGGACAGAAATGGGAACTCCCTTTAGCCATGCAGGCCTGCGGGGCTGGCTGCTTTTTATTTCTCAGCCCTGGCAGGGGATGCTGAATGCAGGGACATGAGAAAAATGCCCCCGTCGAGGTCAATCCCCATCCCCCCCACAGTCCCCACTGCTGGAAGACACTGGCCCGGATTTAATCTCTCGCCTGAAGTTTGTCAGAAGTAAAAATGAGCCTGGGTGAGCTTTTCCGACACTTCCCTCGACTTACAGGAATTCAATTTCTAGACTGGGCATAAATTTGCAGCCATCAGCGCCCGCGGTGGGGGCTGGGGCTGGGCATATTGGCCGGGGATGGATTTCTGAAATCAATCCGTCGGCATGTGGAAAAGGTCGTCATGGGGGAAATTTATCTTCCGTGGCTGGCTGAGGCATTTCATGCCGATAGCCAGGGACGCCCCTGCACAAAATGGAGGTGTTTGCTGCGAGGCTCCCAGGTGGGGCCTGGAGGGAGGAAACCTTGAAGGCTGGAGATTGTGGTCAGGAGGTGACAGGGGACCAACCTGCTGGCTAATAACTCACAGGGACAGCCAGCAGCCAGCACTGCCTGAAAAGTCACTTCCAGTGACTCCATGTATGACCCTGGGGGACAGTGAGCTAATGTGGGGTCCAAACATTTTGTCATTTGGCTGCATCTTTGACAAACGTCCTGGGGTTTCGAGGAAGTGAGCCACAAAGGGCGTTCAGTTCCTCCAGCCCCGGGGAGGTCACAGAGAATGGTCATTGAGGGCTCCGACTCTGGAGCCCGACACCTGAGTTCAAATTCCAGCTCTGCTGTGTGACCTTGGGCAAGCAACAGGCAGCCCAGGCCTCCGTTTCCCCAACTGTAATGTGGGGCTAAGAATAGGAGTGATGTTATTGAGATCGTGGTTAATGGATTCAGATGGCTTAACACAGGCAATGTCATACACAAGGAGTGCGATAAAATTGATTATGGAATAAAAATAAGCAGATAGGTGCTGACAGGGAACACAGAAAGGCAGCCAAGTATCTGGGGGACCTTCAAATCTGCATTTAAATCCTGGCTCTGTGTTACCTTGGGCACGGTACTTACCCTCTCTGAGCCTCAGTTTGCCTGTCTCTCCAAAGTGGGGGGTGGGGAGGTAATGACAATGTTGGTGTTTTGAGGGTTAAGGGAGCTAATGTATTTGAAAGACAAGTGAAGGGGCAAATATAAAACAGTACGACAAGTGCTGTACTGGGGGCCACATGGGGTGCTGTAAGCAGAGGCTGGCAACGGACCCTAGTTGTAAGGGTTCAGGGACAGCCTTCTGGAAGAAGCTAGAACCAAACAGACTGGATGAATGGGCAGGAGTCCACAGGGTGAGTGAGAGGGTTCTAGGCAGAGGGAGCTGTGTGGGCAAGGACCTGGGTCGGGGGGAGAAATGGGCATCCTACAAATATTTACTGAGCACCTGCTATGTGCTGGGCATGCTTTAGGCACTGGAGACACGGCAGCAAACGAGACAAAGATCTCAGCCCTCACGTCAGTTCCACTCTGGTAAGAAGAGACACAGCACATGCAAAACTTGTGCAATGGAGTGCCAAACCTCAAATCGGGAGGTGGGAGGTGAGCTGGGTATTCTGCTAGTCCATCCAGATCCCCTCTCCCCACTCCTGCAACCTCTCTGTGCTCTGGGAGCCTGATCCCTGCAACCCTTGCCTCCCAGAAACCCCTGCCCTCCACTGGAAGCCGGTCACTGATGGCAGCCATCAGAGACAGGGGAGCAGAGGAGAGTGAGTTTGGGGGTGGGGGGGAGACACAGTTCAACCCATAACCACATATGAGTAGGGAAGGATCTGGTCAGGAACATCGTGGAGGATGGACTGGCCCGAGCAAGACAGAGACACAGAGCAATCCACCAGGTGAGCACATCGGAGGGCTGACTTGGCCCATCCTTGTAAGTTTTCCAGAGCTCTCAAAGAAATGAATCTCAAAGACAGAAAACGGTCCAGCCACGAGACACATCCTCCTTTGAGAGGGGAGGGGGCAGTGACAGCCACCAGGGTCACCGGAGCCCTTTGTTAGCGAGAATGGGCCACTTGAAGGGAAATCGATCCCAGCTAAGCGTTGAGCAGCTGCTCCCAGCCAGCGCTGCCAGAGAGAGGCCCTTTGCCCCTTCTCCTCCAGGTCTGGGACGGGAGCCAGCAAGAGCCTGAAGATTGTTCTGCCAGGTGGCAGGTCCCAGAAGGGCCTTCAATCAGCATGCATTGTGATGTCCATCCCAGGTGGCATTTCGGCATCCCCTCCGGCCTCGGTACTAAGTGGAGACCAGCTCCCCATGTAATGATTATTATCGTCCCCGGCCTTGCCAAGCACCGCCTGTGTGCCACAACTATTCATGCACAGTGCATGCGCAAGAGACCTCCTAGGGTCACCTCCTAGACACGTGACCTTGGGCAAGTAACTTGGACCTCACCGTGCCTCGGTTTCCCCATCTGTGAATCAGGGGTGTTGTGGAGGTCAATGAGTGCCTGTGCACAGAGCTTTGAACCGTACAAAGAACCATGTAAGGTGAGGGAGAAAAAGTCAAGAGGTTGAGCCTGATAAGAACAGAGGGGAACAGGTGCCATGCTGGATGTTTCCATGGAGGGGATTTAATAAGGTGAGTGTGAGACTGAAGAGCCAGAGAGGCTGAAAGAGGGAAGTGGCGGGGGGGTGGGGGGGGTGGGGATGGATGATCAAAAGAATAGTAAAGGCAAGAAGCTTCAGGGCTGGCAAGGCAAAGGGAGGAGCCCAGGAGCTGGGACCACTAAGCAGGAATCGTGGCCCCCTGAGTGGAGGGCAGGTGGGAGCTGGACCCAGGAGGAGACAAGGCCACAGCCGATGGCAAAGAAAGAAGGGAGAAATCCTCCAGCTTCTCTCTTCCTCCCACCTCCAACTGCTACCACAGCCTCCCATTGGCTGAACCTAACAGGAAGCCAGCGAGCAAGGGAATTTGGGAGATGTAGTTTTCAGGGGTCAACTGTCCTGCAGTACAGAGAACAAAGAGGGACACCAGGTAAGTGACCAGCCCACAAGTCTGTGGCCCCGTGCCGCCTCTCCCTAAAGTTGTCTTAACCACCAAGCTACAAACTTACAGAACATTTGTTTGGGTCACTTCTCCTATTTCCTGCGCCACAATAAGTCTGATGGGACAGAAATAATGCTGGATCCTTCTTGTCCACAGTTAAGAGTGAAGTTTAAAAGTCACCTCCTCAGAGAAACATTCCCTGATTACCTCCTTAAAGAAGCCCTTTTCAATCCCCATCTCCCTGCCTGCCGCTTGTCATGGCAGATGCCTTACAATATATATTTGCTGGCTGCTATGGCTCTTTCCCACGGGGAAGTAAATGTACATGTACAGACACCTCAGATCTTGGCCACTACCATGTTCCCAATGCCTAGAACAGCACTTGGTCCATAGTAGGTGCTCAATAAATGTTTGTACAATGTTTTTGTTTGTTTTGTTTTGTTTTGTTTACAATGCTGCTGGCTTATATATTAAGTGGTGGGTCTGGAATTACAAACACAGATCTGTGGGGCTACAGAGATGCTGGTGTTTCTACTCCGCTGCCCTCCACCAGCTACCCAAACTTTGCCTCCTCCAGCACTGAGAGTAAACATCACCGCCTCCAGGAAGCTGCTCCATCCCTACAGACAGATCAGGGACCTCTCCCATGGTGTGTCTCCATAGTTCCCTACTCCTTCCCTCTCAGGAGGTTTTTACATTTTATACTTTTACTTGCCTGGGTGGGCATCTGTGTGCCCTACTAAGCTGTGAGCTCCACAGGGGGAGGGCTCCATCTACTTTCCCACTGGGGCCCCCAAACTAGCGCATGCTGGACAGAGTAGGCAAGCCTCATCAGGACATGAATGAATGAATGAACAAATGCACCCTGCACACTCCGAGTCCCCATGGGACCTCTTTCTCCCACCCTCTGTGCCCACCCTCTCTCAGGCTCACTTCCCCTCTTCCCCCTCCTTCTCAGGGTGGGTATGAAGGCTCTGAGTTTTGAAGGAGTCATGGGATCTAAGGCAGATGGGGGTAGTTTGGAAGCACATAGATCCCAGAACCTAAAAACTTGAGTTCAAATCCTGGCTGCTCCGCTTTCTAGCTGTGTGACCTTGGGCAAGTGATTTAACTTCTCTGTGCATCTGTTTCCACACCTGCAAAATGGGTACCATAGCAGTGTCTTTCGATAGGACCACGGGAGAATTAAATGAGCTGTCCTGACCTGCTTCAGGGCAGCATCTCTTCCTCTCAGTTCCCATCTGAAATTCCCAGACAAGTCTGGGAAGCAGAGGGCTGAGTCTCCAGCAGTTAATAAATCCAGAAAGGATCTCAGCTGTGTCGGGGGAACCCTGGAGCCAAGTTGGCCTGATTTTCATCCCGAGAGAGCTGAGAACAGTTCTGGTGTCAGACATCCGTGCTATGATCGGCATAAATGCCCCATGCTCCTGTGACCCTGTTAGTTGGAGCCTGGGGTTATAGGAGATGCTCTTGGGTCTCTGCCCAGGTCTCCTCACTGGGCACACCCATCCCACAGATGCTGAGTGGGAGCTCCCAGCTAGCACTTGCGACCTTTTCTGGAGACCTGCTCTTGGCTTTGGGGAATCACCACTCCCTGGAGACCCTGAGAGGGATCACCCACCCCCAGGAGCAGCCAAAACAGGATTGACATGGTGGTCCAGAAGTCTACCCTTCTGCAATCCAAGTCACCTTCCAGGGGGACCTCCACCCCCGTGAAGCAGGGAAAACCTAGAATTTACCTGAGACCTCACCCAGCTTCTCCCCACTCCTGCTTCCCTTAACCTCCACTCACAATCCAAAATCCCTGACTCAGGATCAGCTTCTCCGGAACCCAACCTAAGATGGGGGGAAACAATGAACATTCAACCTAACAGTATCTGTATGGGTGTCCCTTCAAAGTTCACGTTCATACCCAGGCACCACGTTCTGTCATTTCCACCTACACAGGCAATCCGCCTGCCAACCCTGAGAGCAGCTCTGGCTTCAAAATGCATCCCAAGTTCTGCCTGGTCCAACCAGTCTCTGTGTGCAGCCCCATCACTACTCTCCAAGGCTCCTCTGTTGCATTTTTCACATAAAAGGGCACTACCCCTTGATCCTGCTTTAAAATGAATCTTGCTTCTTGTCTCTCTCCCCCACGATACCGTCAGCTCCCCGAGGGCAGGGATGTTTATTGCTTTGCTCATTGCTGCGTTCTCAAACTAGAACAGTGCCCAGCACACAGTACGTGCCCAAGAAACATTTCTGGACTTAAACAAGGAATCCTTGAATGCATTCGCTTAGAGACTGCGTTCATCGCCTCTTTTTTGTACAGCTTTACAATTTCTCATTCTCCTACTCACTTCTCACCATCTCAGCAGTCATCTCCAGGGGAAGGGGCCTCTGCCCTCATGCCCCTGCTGCCAGCCTGGCTCCACAGCAGCCAGAGGGCACCTGTGAGAACCTCAGGCCATATTCTTCCTCTGTCTATAACCCTCTATGGCTCCCAGCTCCTCTGGGCAAAATCCTCACCACAGCCTTGCGCAATCTGTCCTGTTCCTTCCCTGCCCTGTCCTGCCCCTGCCCCTGTCCCTCTCTCCCCCTCCCCCTCCCTCACTCTGCTCCAGCCCAGCGGGTCTTCTCCCTGCTCCTGCAACACGTCGAGCCTGCTTCTTCTATGTCAAGTCTTCATGCTGGCTGTTCCCTCTGCCTGGAATGTCCTTCCACCTCCTTCAAATCTTTACTTAAATGTCACGGTTTCCAGAGCCCTTCCTTGACAGCTCCCACCCGGGTCAAAAGTACAAGCGTCTCACCACGACCCACCCCCTTGCTACCTTACCAGCTTCTGACACGTTTGTGCACTGATTGCATGTATTATCATTCTTCCCTCCAGAACGCCAGGCAGGGATTTTGACCTGTTTTTGTTTGCTGCTGTGTCACTGGCACCTACAATAGCGCCTCACACACAACAGGTACTTGGTATCGGTTTGTTAAAATTCTGCACAAACACGTTATGAGGCAGGGACTCGGAGTGTCCCCCTGACACAGATGAGGAAACCAAGGCCCAGCGGGAGGTCACAGGTCAGGCAGTGGGCCCGTGCCCTGGGGCCGCGGGTGTTTCCCTGGTGTGTGAGATTGTGCGTGACTGTGTGTCGCGTGTGCTGGTCTGAGCCTGAGGGGCTGTAACTGCCTGACCGTGGACATAGGAAGCCACCCGGACACCTTCAAACAGATTTTGCATGAGTCCTTGTGTGCAGAAGGGAGGCAGCGGGCCAGACCACAGGCAGGTGCAAACGCGTGTCTGCGTACTCGCTGTGGGTGTGTGACAGTGCATGGGAGGATGGGAATTTGTGCAACCATAGCCAAGCTGTGTGTGTGTGTGTGTGTGCGCGCGGGGGGTAGCTCCGGGAGGCTTGGAAGGGGTTGGAACTGAACTTGAAGCAATGTGGTGGGTGAGGGAAGAACCCCGTCAGCCACAGGCCTGTTATTTATAGACGGATCTTGGTTCATAAATTCTAAATGTTTTTTTTTTTATCTCTCTCACTGCCAGGCCCCTATAAATATTCATGAGCTTCCTGCCTTGGAATATTTAAGTAGTTGAAAGGAGGAGTGGGTGGACCGTGAGGGGAAGGAGGGGGTCTCCTATGTTGTTGGAGGACATGCGGGTGGGGAGAACGGGGGTCTCTCTGGATTTGCCTTCTCCCCTCCGGGCTCCCCTTCCAAGCTGCAGCTGGCAAGACGGGGAAGGTTCTCAGCCAATACAGAGATCTCCCAATGCCTATGATTATTCTTCCCCAGTGTCTGTGGAAAAATACCGCCCACTCCGGGGGCAGAGAAGGTGTCTGCGTTGTTTTCTCAGCTCCGGCTTGGAAACTCATTACCCTGGGACCCCCGGCACGGGAGGGACTGGGAGGCCCCTCAGATGTGCCAGGAGGCAAAGGAGCTCTGCAGGCAAGCCACCGGGAGGGCATGTGGAGCCCCGTGCCTGGCCCCGAGGAGAGGGATGGGTCATAAAGGTGGGTCCCTGCAGGAGGAGATGAAGCGTGCGTGGATGACGCTGCCGGTGTGAGCGTGCAACTCTCTGAATGTGTGAGTGACCGTGACGGTCCATACAACTATTCACAACGTTCCCATTTCTTCTCTGTCAGGCGCATGATAAGCTGTGCTTCTCCAGCGTGGCCCCGTGACTCCCTGTAACCAACGCCACGTGAGTGTCGGTGACTTGCCGGTGACAGCTTTAAGAGCCGTTGCGTGATTTGCCACGTTCCTGTCTCAGCCACTGTGGAAGTGTGTGCTGATGAGAAGCCTGTGTCCGCTGGGGTCCCCAAGTAACCACACAAGGCAGAGACCCCTGTCAACGGCATGAGTTCATTTGAAGAGTGCGATGGACGTGTGGCACCTCCGGGTGGCCGAGAACACACGCCGCTGCGTAGCCACGTATAAGCCCAAGTGTGTGAGCAACAGCGAGTGTATGAAATTACACACATGCACGCGTCAACCAGGGACAAGGAAGACCGTGCAAGACTGCGGGGGAAAGACTGTGAGTGGGAAAGGCAAGGCAGCGCACTGCACACCTGCAGGGGCGCTGTTCTCAGAGGACACCCCTGCCCTAGAATCATGCCACCGCCACAAACAGGACAGTGTCGTCACGTGGGAGGCAGCGTCTGAGTGTGCTGCCTTGGTCGGCTGACCGTGCGTCTGAGACCGCGATGCGGTCTGTGCGTGTGGTACACGAGGATTTGTGTGTGGCTGTTGTGTCAATGTGCAAAGCATGTTGCTGTGTGTCTGAGGCACAGGCATGGGTTTGGGGCTGTGTGTGTGTGCGTGTGTGTCTGCTGCAGTGTGAATGTGTGAGCCCCTGTGTGTTATATGCCTGTGGAAGGTAGGGACTGCTCTAGTCTGCACCAGACGGGTCGGGTCACAGTCAACATGGAGGGATGGTCGGCCACCTTTGGCGTTCCCAAGCCGTCAGCTCCACTGAGCATGTTTTTACACTCATGGGCCTGCACTGGCTCAAACTTGGGTCCTAGGATGATCTTACATTGGAAAATAAAATTCATGTCCCCTCATTAGTCCTGGGACGTCCCATGTCATTTGCAGTGGCTATTAATCACAGAGGTACTCAACAGTTCAAGGGAGGAGTCTCAAAAAGCCGGGAGATCCCCACAGAGCAAACCTGCTCTCCCTCGTCTGCCCCCAAGATAATCTGTTTCTGTCATCCTGAGCTCTGCTCTGGTCTACGCCAAGACCTGGGTTTGGCCTTGTCTATCTCAGGTTTCCACTATAGCTCTGATGTACTCGGGACCTGAATTTGTTCAGGCTTATCTTGGGTCTTTCCCTAGACCCCAAGTTTAGCCTCTGTCTACCCAGGGTTTGGAGCTGACCCTCATCTGTCTCAGAGTCAACCATGGAGTATCTTAAGACCTCAAGGGTATATCCCTGTTCTGTCCCAGGACTTGAACTAATCCCCAGTCTTGGAACCTGAGTTGAGCCTGGTCTATCTCAGTATTGGGTTCCACCTTGACTGAGCTTGACCTTCAAAACTGGCTGAGAAATCCACTAGCTGAAGCTTCCTCTTCCTGAGCATCTCCCCACTCACGGAGCTCAGGCCTGAATGTCCACTGCAACTGAGTCTTGTGTCCCAGGATTAATGAGGGTAGGGGAACTTTATTTTCCAATGCTATTACCTGAAGTTCATCAAAGTGGATTTTATGGGTCTTTTTCAAGGATTATTACAAGGCTTTCTTGATGGGCTATTACAAACGGCATTAATCTTCAAGAACAGGGGACTTTATGGGAACCAATCACAAGTCTTACCTCATAAATACTAGAGCTGGACATCTGAGCTCTCTCTAGGCTCAGAGGCCAACCCTCAGGCCAGGAGTTCAGGAAGGGACTTTGAAGAAAGCTTTCTTCATCGTGGTGCAGCACAGAGAAGGCATACTGTCATGGGGCCACTTGAACAAAGCAGAAAGACTCTAGACATTCTCCACTCTCCTCTAACCTTCCTTGATTTCCCAGGGAAAATTAGAGGCATATAACAGAATCCCGGGGCGCCTGGGTGGCTCAGTGGGTTAAAGCCTCTGCCTTAAGCTCAGGTCATGATCCCAGCATCCTGGGATTGTGCCCCGCATCAGGCTCTCTGCTCAGCAGGGAGCCTGCTTCCCCCTCTCTCTCTGCTTGCCTCTCTGCCTACTTTTGATCTCTGTCTGCCAAATAAATAAATAAAATCTTAAAAAAAAAAAAAAAAAAAACAGAATCCCTCTTCTCCTGTCATTATCTCCAAACTTCTTCCCCATCCTGGCCCTTACTTCCTACTGCAGTGGAGGAACTGCCCTGCATCTTAAGGTTCACGCAGCTGTTCTTGTTTTGTCCCTTTCTCCTTTCTTGGGAGTCTTACACAATCAATATCCTGTCTTTGTCTTGCATATTCAACTCCTCCCTTTCAGGCAGATCTCTCTCATTAGTTTTTAAAGAATTCAAGTCTCCCCTATTAAAAAACCAAAATACCTTACTTGATTCCTCCTTCCATCTGTCTCCGACTTCTTCCCTCTCCCTAGTTGCCTACACTAACTCCCTCCTCTACCACTCCTGCCTAGTTTTTGACCCCACCATATGACCAACACAGCTCTTGCGAAGTCCACCAACGGCCTCCAAATTTCTAAATCCAATGGACATACTTCTCAGCCCACCACCTTTCTTGACCTCTCAGCAGGATTTGACTCTGTTGAGTGTTCTCTCTTTCTTGATACATTTCCTTCCCTTGACTATGACACATGCTTGCATGGCTCCCTCCTACCTCGATGCATCCTTTTCTTCATCATCCACCTAGTCATTAAATGTTACTCTAAACCAGGGATTCTCAACCTCAGCACTAGTGATATTTTGGCTGGGTAACAATTCTGCACCCTGTAGGATGTTCAGCAGTTTCCACCCACTAGACGCCAGAACTACCCTCTCCCAGTTGTGACAATAAATGTCTCCAGATATTGCCAAATGTCTCCTGGGTGTGAAATCGCCTCGCAGTTGAGAACCACTTACCCTTGCCAAAACTTCCATCACCACCTGCATGCATAAATGTCCTCAGAACTCCAAACCCATATATACCGCTGACTCTTTGACCTGCCCCACTTTGGTTGTTTCAAAAGCATCTCAATCCCAACATACTCAAAATGAAATGCAAGATCTCCTCTCTTGGACCTAGTTCTCATCATCTTCACAGCACCTCCCCCTCCCACTGCCCCCAAGTCAGTGGTTCCAATGCCTGGGCATTATCCTCACCCCCATTTCCATTCCCTCATCAAGTCTCATTGATTTTAACTTTTTGGTATTTTGTGTTCATGCATGGCTCTCCATTTTTTTTTAAGTTTGATTGATTGATTGATTGACTGATTTGACAGGGGGCAGAAAAGAGGAAGAGAGAATCTCAAGCAGGCTCCCTGCTGAGCATGAAGTCTGACACGGGGCTCAATCCCACACCCCAATATCATGACCTGAACTGAAGTCAAGAGTCAGACACTCGACAGAGTGAGCCACTCGGGCACTCTCGTTCTCTATCTTTATCACCACTCAGTCGTCCGATTGAGTCCAAATGGTCTACTCTCACAGCTCAGAAAGTCTGTCTGGTCTACCTTGATGGACCTTTTCTTTTGCCATTCCACTCTACAGATGAGAACCTCAGGGAACTTTCACAATGCGTATCTGATTATAACATCCTCCCAGCCGAAACCCACATTAGTAGATTCCCTTTATTCTTAGGATACAGAAAAAAGTCCTTAACACAACCATAAAGCCCTGCAGGTTTACCCTTTACTTGTCTCTGCTTTCATCCCACACAGTCCTTCCCCTCCAAGGTCTTCTTTAATCTGTCCTACTGTCCACACTTTCTCTCACCCCAGAGCCTTTGCGTAAGAAGTTCCCTCTGTCCAGAGCACCCTTTGCTCTTAGTTTCAGATCCCAGCTCTTGCTTTCTACACCTTTCCAAATTACATCAAATCCCTTTATTAGAAGCTCCTATAACACCAAGGATCTTTTCCTGAAAGCTGTTATCATAGCTGCCATTTATACTCACTTGTGACCATTACCTGTCTCCCCATTTTGAAGGATGCCCCACGCACTCTGTCTGCCTGACTCACCTCTCCTCTCCTGTGATGTACATAGTAGGTCCTCACAAATACTTGTTGAATAAATACATGGGTGGGAAAATGGCCCCACTGCTTTCAGGATGAAGTCTGAGTCTGAGTGTCTTCCCTGGCATTTAAGGCTCTCCATCACCTCGAGGATTGAGCTCTCAGTCTATGTAAAAGGTCAGGGCAGACATCAAAGGGCACAAGATGCCAAATGGAGACTAATAATTCAGCAGAAGCCGGGCATTGAAGACAAGGGATGATCAAGAGAATATAGGTCCCATTGGGAGGGGGGAATCTTGGGGAGACACTGGATTTCCATAGAGCACAGAAGGGGGTGCAGACCATCATCTCTTCCTGACTATTAAGAGGCAGGATGACCTAGCTGTCATCTGGTCAGCTCTGGTCCCCACTTCTTCTAGAAATTCTCCTTAGGGGGCACCTGGGTGGCTCAGTCAGTTAAGCATCTACCTTCAGCTCAGGTCAGGATCCCAGGGTCCTGGGATCACGTTCCACATCGGGATCCCTGCTCAGCAGGGAGCCTGCTTCTCCCTCTCCTTCTGCCTGTCCCCCTGCTTGTACTCTCTCTCTCTCTCTCTCTCTCTCTCAAATAAATAAATAAAATCTTTTTAAAAAGGAAAGAAAAGAAATTCTCCTTGGGCCTCATGTTTCTCTCCAGCTACCATCCCATTCCTATGTTCCTTTTTCTCACCCTCACATATGAGCCGTCAGCAAGTCCTGTGGCTCTACTTCAAACATGTACCGAATCTGCCCACTGCCCACCATTCTGGATGCTTCTATCCTGGCACAGCCACAACTGGTTTTGCCTGGACTCCTGCAGTTACCTCCTCCCTCACCTCCCTGCTTCCACCCTCACTCCCAGAAACCCATTCCCTAACAAGGAAGTGAGAGGGATCTTCCAACAATGTGAGTCAGTCAGATCATGGCACTCTTCCCCACTGCAACTGGTCCAGCAACTTCTCATTGCACTTAGAATAAAAACCAACAACTCAGACTCCTGGGTGGCTCAGTCAGTTGGGCGTCTGCCTCCAGCCCAGGTCGTGATCCCAGGACCAGACGGAGTCCTGCACTGGGCTCTTTGCTCAGCAGGGAGTCTGTTTCTCCCTCTCCCTCTGCAGGGAGTCTGTTTCTCCCTCTCCCTCTGCTTGTGCATGGTCTCTCTCTCAAATAAATAAATAAAATCTTTTTTGCTAAGAACGTGGATCTTCAGTTTTCAATACACACACGTATATACACACATATCGTATACACACACATATATACACACACACACAGGTAATCATGTGATGGAGATTTTAACTAACCCTATTGTGGTAATCATGTCACAATATATATGTGTATCACATCAAGTCATCGTACACCTTAAACTTGCACAATGTTAGATGCCAGTTACATCTCAATAAAGATGGAAAAACATGTCACCTCCCCAGAGAGCCTGCCCAGATGTCCTGACAAAACAAGCCTCCCGGTTACTTCCTTCCTTAACTCCTTGTTGTCTTTACAGCGCTTATCTATCTGAAATGAACTTGTTTATTTATTTGCTTACGGGTTTAGTTTGTGTCCAGTATAAAATACACATTGCAAGACTGAAACAGATCTGTCGTATTCACAGTTGTGTCTCAGCACCTACAGTAGCACCTGGGACTCTAGGTTTGTCCAATCAGTTTGTCCAGTCAATGAATGAATGCATGAGTAAATGATGGGTGTCTATCACTGCCTCCCCCCCGCCCCGAGGCCCCCTTCCAAGAGAAGGCTCCTACTCGTAAATCCCTACTGAGAAAGAGACCTCCATAACAACATGCTCCCTAGTACCCAAGGTGTCCAGTCTCAGCAAACTGGACAAGTTGATTCCTGATACACATTGAAACAGGCAAATTCTCCACTCCAGGGAGATGGGATTAGAACGTGAAGGTCAAGGCAATTAAAAGATGTGGGGCTGTGGCGCTGAAGGGGATCAGAGGTTGCTGGACTGGGGGGCACCCAGAGTAGAGGCGGATAGGAGAGTAGGGATTCATTCCTGAAACCAAAGCATCGTGGAGTCTGCCACCATCCCTTGCCCTGGTTTAACTCTCGGCACAGCTATTACAGGATTGTGACTTCTTCCCGTTACCACTAAAATGCAAGCTCCATGAGAGCAAGCACCTTGTTTCTCTTTCTACCTGGTGCATAGTAGGTGCACAGTAAGTATTTGCTACTGAACCGAACTGAGTGTGTGAGCGACGGCTTTCCAAGGTCCTGGAGCCCTGGGTCCTGGATTTTGTGAGATTCCCTGCATTCCTTATCTAAAGCTCCTCTTAAACCAGGCCATTTCAGGGGGCTTTCTATTCCAAACACATTCTCTGACACCCACCTAACCCGAGGCAGACAGACCAGACTGTGTTGTTTAGAGGCAAATGAGAACAAAGAGGGATGTCAGGGAAGAACCGACCTACGAGAAAGGAAACCATGGCTTTCAAGGACTGACTCTCTCAAGCGAGAGCAGGAGAGAAGCAGAAGAAGCTGGAAGTCCTGAGGGACGCTGCGGTGGGTACCAGGACAGGACAGTCGGGGGGATGAGAGAAAAGGCTGGAAAACTAGACACAAAGGACAAGGATCTCTTTGCATTTCAAGGAGAACATTCATCATGGTAATAATGATGCTACTCAGTGATAATTATGGTCCCTAACATTCACTGGGCTCTTCCTTGTGCCAGGCACTCCAACCATTTGCCAGCACTGGCCACCATAATTAGCTCTGATGGGAGGAGGGCATCAATAGGGGAGAATCTCAATGGAGACAGTCTGGTGAGCGAGGCTGGGCTCAGGACACTATATTCCTGGATGGTGTCACCGGGCCACCCAGGTCCCCATGTGACTCTGGATTTCCCCTCCCTGTTCTTCTGAAAAGGACCTGGGGGTTCCAAGGCCATTCCTATTGGCTTTGAGATCTCACTTTGCCAGGAATCCAAGGAACTGAGGGGAGAAGGGGAGCTTGGTCATTCACTTTCCAAAATAGTAGCATGTGGAGTGACACCTGGGTGGCTCCGTCAGTTAAGCATCTGCCTTCCACTTAGATTATGATCCTAGGGTCCTGGGATCAAGTCCCGAGTTGGGAATCCTTGCTCAGAGAGGAGCCTGCTTCTCGCTCTGCCTGCCATTCCCCCTGCTGGTGCTCACTCTCTGACAAATAAATAAATAAAACTCTTTTAAAAAGGGGGGGGGCACCTGGGTGGCTCAGTGGGTTAAGCCTCTGCCTTCAGCTCAGGTCATGATCTCAGGGTCCTGGGATCGAGCCCCACGTCGGGCTCTCTGCTCAGCAGGGAGCCTGCTTCCCCACCTTCTTTCTCTGCCTGCCTCTCTGCCTACTTGTGATCTCTGTCTGTCAAATAAATAAATAAAATCTTTTTTTTAAAAAGTAGCTTGTGGACACTGGGGTACACAGGAGTTCTGACTGTGTGGACATCTGTGTTTATCTACAGGCACCAGTGAGCATCTGTGTTCTGGACACACAGAACATCCAGGCTCATCTGTGACCAGCCACGTCTATAGATGCACACTCGTGTAAACCCAGGCAAATGCTGGTGTGCCTCACTGGACAAATCAAGTGTGTGTGTCCCACACTGTCGCCGACTGGCCATGAACATTCCCTTCACTCTGAAACGGTCATCAGCGTTCTATTCCCATATGCTCCGGGCACAATTCACAAGCCCCCAAGTCAATCTGCATAAACGGTCTTCATATGTGCACAGACACATCTGTTTGTGTCTCTGCCTTCTCCCTGAGCATCCGCATCCGTGTCCACGTGCGGCTCTAGATCCACATCCGTAAATGCATGTTGCCTATTCCCACAACCCGTTCACCACCATGTGTGATCACCCATGGGAATGCCTTCCTGTAAAACACTCAGGACCCTCCTCGTGACCCCACATGCATATCTCCCCAGAAGCCACAAACATGTCACAGATCTGCGTCCATCCAAGAACACCAGGTGAAACAGGTGAATTCACTGGAATTAAACTTTAAAGAAGAAGAGTCATGCTCTCGCACGTATCATTCTCCATGTCCGTCCGTGTCTATCTGCACCCACGACATTCCCGCCCTTCTCTCAGCGGGAACTGACACCTGTACACATTCTGTCAGTGGCGCTCTCAGGTCTCCCTGACTAACTCATTAGCATTGCAGTCAGTCCTGAAATATTCCTGCAGAGTCTATGCTTTACTAATAAGCCTGATGTCCTGCTGAGGTCACATGGCACTTGCGAGGGCTAATGGAGCCAGCCTCGGCCAGCAGGATTGGGGAATCCTGGCCTCCTGGAAGAGCCAGAGAATGCGCTCACCGTAATGAGCAAACTCTTCTTTCTTCTCACCGCACCAAGGCGTCCCAGCCACTGCCTGCTGAGATATGTTCACAGCCCCCAAACCACCACGGAATTGCACAAAGGGCCGCATCTCCAGAGCTGTCACTGTACAGAGGACGGCATCACCCATCAGAGCACTCCACTGAGGGCTACATCAACAGACTGGTCATTATACTGTGGGCTGCATTACCTTGTCGGGCATTACACTGAGGGCTGCATCATCAAACCTGTCTTTATACATGAAGATGAGCTCATCCTTTCGGTCGGGAGCACTGAGGGCCCCAATCCCAGGCTGATGAGCATTATACTGAGGAGCATTGTAGCCAGAAAATAAAACTTGAGAAGCAACTTTTTCCCTTTGCATTGATAACTCCTCTGAGTGAGGCTGAGAAGTAATCCTAAGGGAACCGGTAGGACCACAACAATGGGGGAACTAGGGATCCTGAAGCGATGCACTGGGGAAGGGAAGCTGCTGCGGACAGAGGAGCACACGGTACATCGAGGGCTGGAATTCAACCCTGCTTTTGCAGCGATGCTGGAGGGGCTGGGAGAAATTTCGAGTGTGTAGCTGCGGGGCTGCCTGACTAGCTTCTCCTGGAAGCTATAGATACTGGCATGCTTCCGCTATTCCTGCCACCGAGGTTTGCAAGACATATCTTGCCCTGCCTTCGAGGACAGACACCTCACCTGCCAGTGCAGAGCTCCAGAGCATGGCATGTGAGCGTGCATGCTGTGGCAGGCCCCGTCATGAGACACATCCTCTACTGGGTTCCATGTGTCCTGTGGCACCCCGACACACTCAGGCGTGCTATGCTCAGACGTTCCCACGTGAGAGACACGCACTGTCCTGCTCCAACACGTCCCATGGGCTCAGACATGCCCGGCCACCATCAGAGTCTCCTTATACAAAGGGGCATGCCTGCCAGGAAGACATGTCCTGACACGTTCAAACACGCTAGGACACATCCCAGCACGCGGAGCAGTCTCCAACAGACACGCACGTGCTCCAGCAGGCTCTGGGGAGCTGGCAGGTCTCCAGCCTCCGTCCCTGAGGCCACAAGCCTGTGGCCACCTTGCCCTTCCAGATGGATGGATGGGGCAGCGGGGAGAAGGTGTTATAAATTAAACATTGAGACACTGCCTGAGCACCAGACTCCTGCTATCTATTCATTGGCTGGTTCTCTCCCAGGAGGCTGCGGGACCACAGGGTGGGGGAGAGGGCAGGGGAAGTGGCTCATTTAATTAATTAGTCCTAATTGAGATATCTTTGTAAATATCCCTTTATTGAAGGACACGAACCCATTGTTTCCTGGGAATTTGCTGTCTCCGTCTCTAGCCTCTGAGTATCGCAGAAACGACAAGAAAAGAAAGAGCAATCCGAAGAGCTGCTTGAACCTTAGCCGTGCTTCTGACAATGACAGCAGGGCCGAGGGACAGGCAGGGAGGCTCAGAGAGACACAGAGATCCAGGCGGAATTGCAGGCAGAGAGACCAAGAGACATGGGCAGAGAGAGATGGGGAAACAACACAGGGCAGGAGAGAGCACAGCAGGCAACAGGGGGGTCACCCGATGCCAGCAGAGGTGGGATGCAGGCCCCGAAATCAGGGAAGAGGGAGAGGCTGCCAGAGACAGGAGGAGCAACTTCACAACAGGGCGACCAGAAGTGGGGACAGATGGACCACGGCTGGGCAGACCGACCTCCCTCTGCCTTTTCCTGCCTCACCTGGTCTCCCCATCTCTTGGGCAAACTAGCCCCTGCAGCAGCAGCAACAATCAAGCCTGATTCCTCTTTGGCCCTTGCTACTCTCCTCTTCTCTCTCCCTCCCCCAATCACCCCTGCAATCATCTCCCTTGTTCAAAATGAGCTGCTGCAGCTGCAGCCCAGACAGCTGTTCCATCTTGGAGCCAGTGCTGAGGCCTGATGGCTGGGTCCTAGAGGGAGGCCTTCCTAGGTGGCAGCAGGGAAGGCGGAATGGCGGGTGGGGGACAGGGGCTCACCTGGAGCTCAGGCACCCACCCACACCTCGCCGTGGGCTCCCATGAAAGCTTGGCTCTAATCCCCAGCACCCCTGGGGGTCCAGACATCCCAAACCCCCTCTAGGGCCTTCATGGGCTCACACTGGTCTGGCTCATCCCGTCCCATTCACTGAATCCTGCCAACACCCACCACGGGTTCGTCTCAAGAGCCCTCTCAGCCCCGAGAATTCCGGTTTCTCCCCCGACCCCTGTCAGAGTCCTGGACTGTGATACAGCAACTATGGTAACATAGAAACAGGATCCCAGAGAAAGACAGACAGACAGACAGAGGGAAACAGACAGACAGACATAGACCTAGAGATAAGGATGGAACAGATATAGAGACAGAGACACCAAGAGGCAGAGACGACAAAATCAGAGACAGAAGGGACACAGAGAGGCAAAGACAGAGACACACAGAGAGGACTTAGGACAGACAGAAACATAGAGAGAAGACAGAGGGTATGACAAAGAGAGGCAGACACTGAGACACAGGCAGACAGAGATAATCACCAACATTCACTTAACAAACATTTACTGAATGTCAATCATGTGTTATAAATACACAGTTAAGACAGAGAGAGGGGAATATGGCTGAGACGAAAATGTGAGAAAAAGATGGACAGAAACAGAGACTCAAAAGACAGAGTTTAAAAACAGTGAACTATCCAGGGTGAGACAGAGAGAGACAAGATTGGGAACCAGCCTGCCCCCTGAGGTCTCCCCGTGGCAGCCTCTTCCCTCCCACACACAGAAAGACCCAAGCCCACATCAAACTCTCTCAAAGCGCCTGGGGCTCTCCCAGATGGCTGCTTTTCTTCCTCGCCCAGCTTTGTGGCTGCTCCCCACTGGTACTGCACAAAGAGGTGTCAGCCATCCAGAGTCAGAGGGGAGAAGGATGCTGGGGGCATGAAAGACACCAAGAAACAGAAACCAGAGCCTCCTTCTGGAAGAGAAAGATGACAGTTTTAGCCACACGCGAGTGGCCCTAAAGCCTAGACCACCTTCCCTTCGCAGCTGTCCATGGTGCTGGCTGTAGAGACAAAGGCTGCACCTCAAGCCATTTCTTATGTTGGCATCAAACTCGGGGTGCACAACATCTAGGTGGTCAGGAACACCCTATGGGTTCAGGCTGCTGCCTACCTCACCAGCTCCTCAGACACACCGCCTGCCATCCCACCTCAACACCTTCCCATACCCTGTTCTCTCGGCCTCTCTCCCTCCACCTTACCAGCTCTGTCTCTGCCCAACTCTTACTGAAACTTCATATCTCAGGGCAAATGTCACCTCTTCAGGGAAGCCTTCCCTGACCACCCCTTCCCAATCTTGGCTACATATCTTCTCCTCTGTGGCCACTACCAAACTGTGATTATATAGCCATTTGCACAATTCCGCATTCACTATGTCTCCCTATGAAGCTTTAAGAGGGAAAGAGACAGTCTCCCTTTTCACTGCTCTATTTCCAGTCCCCAGCACAGGACTTGGCATATGGAGGGACTCAGTGATTGCGGGGTAGGAATGACTCTGCTCTCTGATGGCAAGACTACTCCATGCCTTGATGTGGGAAGTTGGCAAAGTGCACATCGTCAGACATCCGTTCAAACAGAGAAGGATTGAAAAACAAGGGCACATGAAAAAGAAGCTTTAAGAAACAGATGCTTCTGGGATGCCTGGGTGGCTCAAATTGGTTAAGCGTCCAACTCTTGATTTCAGCTCAGGTTATGGTCAGGGTTGGGAGACTGAGCCCCATGTTGAGCCCTATATCAGGCTCTGCATTCAGAGTGGAATCTGCTCAAGATTCTCTCTCCCTCCCCCTATGACCCTCCTCCTGCTTTCTCTCTCTCTCTCTCTCAAAATAAATAAATCTTTAGGGGTGCCTGGGTGGCTCAGTGGGTTAAAGCCTCTGCCTTCGGCTCAGGTTATGATCCCAGAGTCCTGGGATTGAGCCCCGCATCAGTCTCTCTGCTCAGCAGGGAGCTTGCTTCCTCCTCTCTCTGCCTGCTTCTCTGCCTACTTGTGTTCTCTGTCTGTCAAATAAGTAAGTAAAATCTTAAAAAAAATTAAGCCCATTTAAAAATAAATAAATAAATATTTAAAAAGAAGGAAGAAAGGAGAGAGAGGGAGGGAGGGAGGGAGGATGGATGGAAGGAAGGAAGGAAGGAAGGAAAAACAGACACTTCTGATCCACAGGAAAAAAATTCACAGAAATACTCTTCAAAGTTCAGAGGTGCCATCAGGAGGAAGAAGGGGAAGTAGTCTCAAGGGATCAGAAAGAACTGAGACCATTGCGGACACACCTACTGCCCTAAAGGAGAAAATCCCCGTAATAAACAAAAGGGACAAAGTGCTTGCATGGCACTTCTATTCTGTTGGTGGCAAATAATTACCAAGATGATTTCAGATGATTATGAGTGCTGGACAGAAAATAGAACAGGTCCAAACAACAGTGTGGGGACATTCTAGCTGGGGTGGTCAAAGGAGGTCTCTTTGAGGAAGTGACATTTGAGTTGGGACTTGTGTGGTGAGAAGGAGCAGGCTAGAAGACATCCCCCGAGGATGGCACAGCAAATGCCAAGTTCCGGAGGCGGCAGGAACAAGAGGAGGGATGGAAGAGTGGCCCAAGACTTGAGACTCAGGCAGGTAGGGTCTCGTAATAATAACAGCAATAATAATTAAAATTGCTAACTTTTATAGGTATCTTCCATGTGGAAGGTACACTGCTAAGCACAGTGTTACATGGAACATTCTACCATTATCCCCATTTCATGGATAAAGAAACTGAGGCTTAATAAGTTGGACCAGGGTCAGCAGTTTAGATTTGGTTCGAGTGAGGTAGGCAGAAGTTCAAAGGAGGCAAATTCCACACTCACCATCTAGAAGGATTTTCTAACAACTAGAGATCTCTTTAAAAATGCAACAGGGAGGGGCGCCTGGGTGGCACAGTCAGTTGAGGGCTGACTCTTGGTTTCAGCTCAGGTTGTGATCTTAGGGTCATGAGATCAAGCCCCATGACAGGCTCCACATTCAGCGCAGTGTCTGCTTGAGATTCTCTCTCCCTCTCCCCCTGCCCCTCCCACTCATGCTCACTCTCTTTCTCTAAAATAAGGAAATAAAATCTTTTTTTAAAAAGGCAACAGGCAACTTCATATTCCTTTTCTGCTCCAAACCCCATCCAAATCTCCCATTCTTTGGCACTCAGAATGATGTGCAGGGTCCTCTAGCCAAATCCCTTCATGACACGGACCCCTCTGGCTTCTCAGGCCACTCCCACACTCCTCTCAGCATAAAACATAGATCTCCAGGAACTCTGAACTGCTTGGTCTCTCTGTGCACACCAGGATGCTTCGTGCCTCTGAGCCTTTGTTCATTCTGTTCCTTCTTGCTCTGTCTTTGCCTGGCCAATTCCTTCTCAACTGTAAGACTTGGTGTGAGTACCATCACCTCCAGAAAACCTCAGCCATACCCTAGTTTCAGTGTCCTCCTCTGCACCCCTCTCACACTCCAGAAATATCCTTATTACCACACATACCATGTCACATCACTGTTGAAAAGGCTGCAATCTGACTGAAGTCGGGGATTTATTCATCTCTATGTCCCATAGTCCAGGACCCTTCCCGGTACAAAGTGGTGCTCAATAAATGTTTCCTCCTGCTTTGAAGTGTTTGCACAGAAGCTGGAAGTCCATAATTTAGGAGCAGATAAATACGGTAGTTGGGGGCTCAAATCCACAATATGCCTACTTTTCTCTTGGCCCCCATCATCACTCACCTGGACCAGCGCAGTGGCCTCCTCCCTGGTCTTCTGGCTCCCGCCCTCATATCCTCCACCCCCAGTCTGCCCTCCTCATAGGGGCCAGAGGGAAACTGAACATCTGAGCCAAGTCTTGTCCCTCTTCCGCTCAGAACCTTCCCTGGAATTCCACTTATTCACTCAACAATTATTTGCTGAGCACCTATTATTGCTAGGCCCTAAGCTAGGCACTAGGGCCACAACATTCAATTAAATTTTTAAAAAGCCCTGCCCTCGTGAAGCTGACATTATAGCGGGAGTGAAACGGATAGCAGGATAAACAAGTGGACTGTGCGGAGTATCTTAGAAGGTTAAGAGTGCAAGGAGGAATGGAAAGCATGAGCAGTTACAAGTTAAAACTAAAATCCCGGGGTGCCTGGGTGGCTCAGTCGTTAAGTGTCTGCCTTCAGCTCAGGTCATGATCCTAGGGTACTTGGATCGAGTCCCACATCGGGCTCCCTACTCGGTGGGAAGCCTGCTTCTCCCTCTCCCACTCCCCCTGCTTATGTTCCTTCTCTCACTGTCTCTCTCTCTCTCTCTCTGTCAAATAATAAATAAAATCTTTTAACAAAAATAAAATTAAAAAAAATAAAAATAACTAAAATCGGGGCGCCTGGGTGGCTCAGTGGGTTAAAGCTTCTGCCTTCGGCTCAGGTCATGATCCCAGGGTCCTGGGATCGAGCCCCGCATCGGGCTCTCTGCTCTGCAGGAAGCATGCTTCCTCCTGTCTCTCTCTCTGTCTGCCTCTCTGCCTACTTGTGATCTCTCTGTCAAATAAATAAAAAAATCTTTAAAAAATAATAACTAACATCCCTACAAGGTTGCCCCATCCCTGAACATGACGCAGCTCCCCGACCACCTCCCTGTCTTCATCTCCAACTGCTTTCCCCCGCTTCTCTCACTCTGCTTTGGCCACTGGTTTCCTCCGTTTCTCCAAAATTTCAGGCATGTTCCCACCTCAGGGCCTTTGCACTTGCTCGTCCCTCTGTTTGTAACTCTCTTCCTTTAGATACGAGCCCTCTCTCGCTTTCTTCAGATCTCTGGTCAAATGTCACCTGCTCAGAGGGGCCACTCAGTCTAAAATAATCCCTCCTCAATCTCCACTCCCCTTACACTGCTCTTATGTTTCTTCATAGTACATGCATCACCATCTAAATATTATAGATTTATCTATATGGTTATTTATTTCTCCCTATCCCGGCTTTAGAATGTCAGCCCCCGAGAAAAAGGGTATCTGTCCGTTTTGTTCAGTTTTGTCCCTGGCCCCTAGAATATATGGTCGATAAGAGTTTGTTGAATAAATGAGTGAATGAACAAGTGGAGATATGCTCCAAGAGAGCTCTTGTTAATTCAATAAGAGGGGGAGGGATCAGCAGAGTGGGGTGCTGTTTAGGGCTGTTCACAAGGATCTGGCTACCCCTCTCTGTTCAGGTCAAGGTAGGACCACACTTCTTGCCCTCTTTGAGGTTAGGCATGCCATGTAGCTTGTGCGGACCAATGAAATGTGACAAAGTAACATTCCACGGTACAGCCTTAGGAACTGAGGCAGGATCTGCTGTGCCTCTCCTTTTTCTGTTTCAATGATCATTCCCCACACAGCCTCCATCCTCCTGGGTCCCTGAATGACTACTATGGATAAAGTTCTCCAGCCAACAATGGATATATAGTGCAAGGGAGAAACGAGCCTGTGTTGTGTTAAACCACATGGTACCTTGTGTACCTTGACCTCTCTTGACTGATATGGGGTCTCTGGTGCCTTCCACCCCCACCCCCAACCCCCACCCCCATCCCGCACCCCGCCCAGGAAACTGTCAAGAAAAGAAATGAAAGTCCTCAAAGAGCCCTTTTGCACATAGCTGCTCAGACCCTCCTCCCCCATTCCTCCCATGAGGAAAAGGGTCCTCCGAAACGGAATACCTCTTGTTCATCTCCCCTTCCTTTTTCTAGCCCTCAAGGAAGGGTGAGTGGATGGGCAAGGGCATAACATATAAGATGCAGGTAATTCTCCTCGGTCGCTGTAATGACAGCAGCCACTGGCAAGGGGCTGACAGTTTTTAGTCTGGTTCTGGATTTATGACGCCCAGGTGAGGAGCCATTCCGCTGAAGGCTCACCCCACAGGGATGGTTTATTGCTGAGCATTGGTCAAAGGTAGAAGCAATGGAAGCTTCTTCCCCAACCCTTTCCAGAAACGGCCCGTAATAGCATTCTTAGAATATCTTGGAATGCTAAGCTGCTTCTCTAGATTCAATCAGGGAGGGAAATCCTGAGACAAGAATGTCCAGAGGGTCTGGGCTCAGCCCCACCTCAGCACTGAGCCCCTTTATTAAGTCAAACACCAGCATCCAATCTTCTGCCTTATGACTGGGAATTCTTGCTACATGGGTCCCTAAACCCCTCCATTAACCCAGATTGGTGCACTAGACTCTCCTACAACTCCTTATTGAGCACCTCGGATGTGCCTAGTAATTTCCATTTGTTCTTCCCAACCCTTGGAAGGTGCATTCTTTTTTCTTTCTTTTTTTTTTTTTTAGGATTTTATTTTTAAGTCATCTCTACACCCAACATGGGGCTCGAACTCACAACTCCGCGATCAAGAGTCACATGCTCCACTGACCGAGCCGGCCAGGAGCCCCAGGAGGGCAGATTCTTGATTTAGACACTTGACAGATATTTCTTCTGTGCCTACTATGCTCTTGGCTATCACAGCCAACAAAGCAATTCCTTCTTACTGAATACCTACTATGCTCCCAGCCATTTGCTTCCATTTGAAGGTGGGATCCATGAAACTTTATGAAGATCTGATTGTTGGTTCAGTCACTTGGCAAATATTTATTGTAGCGTTCCTATGCATCAGGTCTTAGGGTTTAGTAACGAGCAAAACACAGAAGTCCTCTGTGCTTTCTCAGGGATCCCATAGTCTAATGGGGACTCTAAACTCTCCTTGACTAATGAAGATAATGAAGCTTAGAGAGATTAAATAATTTCCCCATGGGCATACTGCTAGTAAAGTGCAGGGCCAGGATTCAATCCAGATAGGTATGACTTAGAGCCCTATCACTAACTGAGCATTTACTATGTCAGGCACTGAGCCGGAGATTTTAAGCATAAACATGCTTGACACAGAGGAGGCAAATCAATAGTTTTGCTGAATAAACAAAATGGATGGAAGGATGGGAATATAGAGGATAGATGAAGAGATGGCTGGATAATGGCTGGATAGAGGGATGACTGGATACACGGACAGAGATGGATGGATGGAGGGATGGATGCACGGAAGGAGAGATGGAGAGACAGATGACGGATAATGGCTGGCTGGAGAGACGGGTGGATGGAGAGATGTATGGGTGGATAAAGAGATGGACAGATGGATAGCTGATGGATGGATGGATGGGTGGGTGGATGGGGAGCTGAGCTATAGATCTGTTACCCACAAGAGTTCTGAGAGGTAGGAGTTATCATCCCATTTTATATATGAAGAAACCACAGCTCAGAATCATGAACTCACTGGTGCCCAGAGTCAAGAACAAGTCATAGAGCAAGATGGGGGAGTGTGGATTCCAACCTTGGTCTACCAGACTCCCAAAACCCTTTCTAGAGCACTGTCTTGTCACAGTTCCCCTTCAGGTCCTATCCTAGGTCTCCTGGCATCTCACTTTACAGAGCTTTATGCAAGGCTCAGTGGGACTGAGGGATGGGGTGGGGATCAGGGATGGGAGTGATACTTTCAGATGGTAACTTCATGGAAGCACCAGATCGTGGTCCTATTAGCTACAGATGGGTCAGAATGAAGACCAGTTCTATTTGGGTACACATACATGTACACACACTTACAGAAAACACATGGTTCACACAGGAATCTGCTCACATGCATGCAAGGTAGGCACATACACCATTCATACACATACACATATTCACACCCTTCTAAAGACACGTCTACACTTACACGCACACACACACATACATATTAGCACACCCAAAGTCATAACTCAGAGACATACTCTTCCACACTTAGGCACACTTACCCCACACACCATATGCTAGACATATTACACGCACACATTTACACAGACTCACACTCCGTGAGGGTGAGGGAGGGGAAAGCGGCTTCCGATTTCGGTGAGACACATCTCTCTTCCCCCTCAGAAGGCAAGAGCAAGCAGCCTGTCACAAATCCCTACATGCACATGCAGTCGTGGAACACATGCAAACCCACAGTCAGGGACACAGAACTGCAGACACACACTTAGACACCTCCACACCCAGACACACTCAGGGACACACAATGAGGGACACGCTCATCCTGGGACACGCCTTCACACACAGGAAGACACACCTGGACCCTCAGGTTGGCAAAGCTCCTAAACTTTCTCCCTTGATTCCCACCCAACCCCATTCACACACCGAAACTCGTGCCTAAATAGACACACCAGGATATGCTTGAATCATATCACGGGAAGTGACAGACACAAAGACAGACGTTGTCTCACACATTGGCTTCAAGTCTGGGAATTTGGACGGAAAGCCCTCACCAGTACCAAGCCCGATATCATCTCCCCCAGGGGTGGGACAAAGCCTGGGCACAGTGTTTGGCACCACCAACTCCCCCCCCCCAACCTGCCTTCAACCCTTGGGAGCAAAGACTACTTTTCCTTTCAGCAAGGAGAAGGAAAGTAGCGGTGGAGTGGCGGGTGTGGGGGGGGAGCTGAACCGGGAGCCGGTGAAGTTAGGGAAATACTGGGCAGGAGAGGGAGCTCCCTGCATCCCAGTTCCACCTACTGGGAGGAGTCCCACAAACAGACTGAAGAGGGGAAAAGATGGGGGGGCCATATCTGGAGGACTTCGAGGTAAGTTTGCAGTGGAGGGTGCCTTCTCCCCTCTCCCCAGGACACCAGGAACACCGTTACTGATCACCACTGAATCTCCCTGCTCCTTCCCCCCAAAAAAACCTCTGTGGCAAGGGAAGCTGGAGGATGGTGATGGAGGAGGATAGCATGGGCTGAGGGAAGGGGCAATCCTGCGCTTCTGGGGGCTGTGCCAGCCTTTGCCCCTACCCCAGTCTTGAGAGCCATCTGCCTCCTAGAGAGAGCGAGCTCTGGGAATAAATATTCGGCACATGGTGAAGCAGATAACCAGGAAGGAGATGCTGCGGTGGGGGTGGGGGGTGCAGGGGAGAGAAAAAAGACAGACAAAAAGAGATACAAAGTCAGAGACAGAGCAACAGAGATCGAGACAAAGACAGGGAGAGACAGAGAGAAGCAAACCAGAGGGGAAAGAATAGATAGAGACAGAGAGAAAAAGAGAAGGAGACGGGACGACTCAGAAACAGGAGCAATCCTGAAGGTGGAGACACTCGGAGACCCCGTGGTTCCCCCATTCAGAGGCAAGGTCCCCCCCAGCCCCCCGAATCTACCCTCCCGCTCCGCCCCACTCGGCCGGACCCGGCTCAGTTGCGCAGCCCTTGCCGCCTGCGCGGGGAGCGGAGCGAGCCTAGTACGTTGTTGCCCCTCGGACACTGCTCACTAATAATGAGGAGCAGTAATAATAATAACAAGAATAAACGGCGCGGGGTGGGGGGCTCGGGGTCCCGGGGCTCCTCCGCATCCAGCCCCCAGCCCCGGGAGGGCGCCCCCCGGCCCGGGGCTCAGGGAAGCTGGGGGGCAGGGGCCCCCGGGGGCTGCGGCGGCGCCGGCGCAGGCACCACGCCCCCCGGGAGTGCCCCCCGCGCGGCGGCCACTCACGATTTTCTCGGAGGCGCCCGCGCGGGACACGGTGCCGTTGAGCCCCACGAGCGAGGGCAGCGTCTGCGACATCCAGTTGGTGACCATGGCCATGGTGCTCAGCACGGCCCCGATCTTGAGCAGCGGCACCGACATCGCGCCCCCGCCTCATGCCCCGCGGCCGCCCGCCGCGCGTCCCTTCTCCGGCCCGCCGCCTGGCGCTCGGTCCCTCGCCACCCAGCCGCCCCGGGGGCGCGAGCGCGAGCTGGGGGGCCGGGGCCGGGGCCGGCCGGGGGGCTCGCGGACGCGGGCTGCGGCTCGGCGCGCCTGGCGGGCTCCGCTTATAAAGCGCCGGCTCGGCCCCCCACCCCCTCCCGCGCCTCCGCGCCGGGCACTTCCAGCCGCCGTGACGTCACGGCTCCGGCCCGGAGCCCGGCGGGGGTGGGGGGCGTCCAGACTGCCCCCCCTCCCCAGGCCCGGGCGCCGCCCCGCCGCGACCGCCCCCCGGGTGAAGGCCCCCTGCGGCGGTGTTCCCCACCTGCCCCACCCCCACCGCCGCGGCATTCCCAGCCCCGCCCCCCCAGCGGAGTTCCCGCCCCCCCCCACCCCCACCCCCCGGCACTCCCGGGCCACCCTCCGCGCACAGTCCCTTTCGGAGCCCTAGGCGCTCGGTCGCCCCCCCAACCCCTGGGCTCAGTGGGCAGCTGCCGCACGCGGACCACCCGAAGCTGGCAGGGGCCCGGAGTCGCAAGCCCCCACCCTCCTACGGTTAGAACACCGACCCCCGCTCTCTGGAGCCCGCGAGCGCAGGCGTCGGGGGCCGGGGGGGCGAGACCCGTGCGCGCCCCTGAACCAGGCAGCACAGGGTCTCCTTTCCCTAGGGAAGGGGCTTCCCCGGTACCACTCTGGGGACCCCTCGGTGGATTCGGGACCAGGGAAGCCCAGAGTGGCAGGTCTGGAGCCAGTAGACGCGACCGCTTGGATGACGGTGCGGCAGTGGGGGGTCACCCGGGCAGCCCGGAGGATTTCCCACTACACCGAGGGGCGCATCGTAACCGGGGGCGGCTGAGACGGAGGAGCCAGCCTTTTGCAGACTAGTCCCAGGCGGGTCTCCACTCACAACTCGAACTTGGGGTGGGGGGCGGGAAACTGACACTTGGGACCTTCCTCCGGGCCCCAGGGCTCAGGGGTCCGCCCCTTCCACGCCCGGGGAGTGCAGAGCGGTCCCCCACCCACCCACGCACCAGCCGGCGGCGGGGGCGGCAAGGCGGCCGGGAGGAGCACCCGGCGGGTTTTAATTTCCTCTGTTTTCCCTGCACTCACGCCCCCTCCCGGCGTCCCCGCATCACCTCGCGCTGCCGCCCGGGCCGCCGCCGCCGTCGCCCGCAGCCCGCGGCCGCCGTCTGGAGGAGGCGATGACTCAGGCCTTTCCGGGCCGTGGCCGCTAGCCGAGGGCTCGCCGAGGGAGAAGCACTGAACACGGCGGTAGGGGTCTTGAACTGCCCTTTTTTCTGAGCTTAATTCCGAGGGCAGGTGCTGACCCCTGGTGACCCCCCAGCAAAGACCCCTCCGCCTCAGTTTCCTCATCTGCAATGTGGGTGGTTGTGAGGACCCATGTACCTAGTATGTGTAAAGGGCTCAGCTGTCCTGAGAATCAAGTTAAAGATTTACTGAACATCTACTATGTGCAAGGAACTGCGAACAACAGATAAAAAACGTATGCGGCAAGGTAGACAAGAGGTAGGAGGGGGAGGAGGAAGAAAAAGTAAAATAGGTAGGCTATGGGGAGGAAGAGGCATCCAGACAAAACAGGAGAGTAAACTTTAGTCAGGATGGCTGGAGAGTGATAGTTGGGCAGAGACCTGAAAAACCTAAGGGAGGAAGCCATTTGGATATCTGAGGGAAGAGTTACAAAGAGAACAGCAAGTGCAAAGGCCCTGAGGTACTACGATAACTTCAAGGAAAGGCCAGTGTGGTTGGAGCAGAGTGAGCTGGGAGAGCATGTGTGTGTGTGTGTCTAGGGGAGTGGGTGCTGTGCATGTAAAGTACTTTGCAGTGTGTCTGGGCCGTGCTAAGCATTTAATAAATAGTAGCTGCCATTGTTATTATTTGCAACTGATGATAAGCTTTAGAAAATGAGATGTGTCCTAGCCTCCTTGCACTACAGCTTGCATTTACAAGTGCTGAACACTTAGCAAATGTGCTGGCTGAGCCCCAGCTGCAACCTCCCAGGAAAAGTACAGCAATATCCCTATTTGCAGGTGAGGAAACTGGGCTTGGAGAGGAGAGGGGACCAACTCGAGGCGACCCAGCAGGTAAACAGGGGCTCAAGATTTTAACCCAGGTCTGTCTGATTTCAGACTCCAAAACCACTGGGCTCCAAGGTCTCCCCACCTAGAGAATTTGAAACCCGTTGACAATCTCTCACTCACCATTGGTGCTGTGGGAACATGCCTATAACTCCTCCCGTCAGGCTCCTCCAAGAAGTGGTCTACCCTCACAGCTGCTTTTGCTGTCTCTACTGCCTCACCTCCTGCCTCCTGAATGCTCCCAAACTCCTCTCACCAAAGACAGCAGTGACCTTCCAATCTGCCCATCCCACAGCCTCACATGAGCCCTTATTTAGTTATCCCATAGGTTAGTCTTCATGGATCATTCCCTCTTCCTATTTTCCTTTTTTTTTAAGATTTTTATTTATTTATTTGACAGAGGGAAAGAGATCATAAGTAGGCAGAGCAGCAGGCAGAAAGAGGAGGGGAAGCAGGCTCCCCACCGAGCAGAGAGCCAGATGTGGGGCTTGATCCCAGGACCCTAAGATCATGACCTGCGCTGAAGGCAGAGGCTTAACCCACTGAGCCACCCAGGCACCCTTCATTCCCTCTTTCTTGAAAGTAATTTCTCTTTTGACTTCACAAACACCTTATCATTTCCTAGTTCCACTCTCCCCTCTCTGGCTATATCATCACTGTCTCCCGCCTTTTCCCTAAATGTCTACGTCTTCCAGGATTTTGTCCTGGGTCCCCACTCATCTCATTCTGTGTAGTGTGCCTGGACCATCACACCCACTTCCAAAGTTTTGGTTCTGTCTGGCACACTCCCAACTCAGGACCTTTGTACTTGCTGTGCATTGCTGTCCACTCTACTCAGAACACTTTTTTAAAAGATTTATTAATTTACTTGAGAGAGAGCATGCTTGCGAGTGGGGAGGGGTGGCAGAGGGAGAGAGAGAGAGAGAATCCTCAAGCCAGCTCCCCACAGAACTCAGAGACTGACACAGGGCTGCAGTCAAGCACCCTGCAATCAGGCCCTGAGCCAAAACCAAGAGCCAGATGCTTAACTGACTGAGCCACCCAGGTGCCCCCCAGAACAATTACCACAGATACACATTTAGCGGTTCCTTTATTTATATCTCTGCTTTATCATTGTGTAGGTCAGAGGCATGCCCTACCTTTCCCCAGAAAACTCCGTTTCCCAAGTTTCCTTACACTGGCTTCCTGTTAGGCTTATCCAATGGGAGGCACTGGAAAGAGATTGGAGGATGGAAGGAAGGGAGAAGCCAGGGTATTTCTCCCTGCTCGTTCTGCTTGGGTTGTGGTGCTTTCCAGTGGTGGCTACATCCCCCACCATGGTCCCAGCTCCCCCAGAAGAGCCCCCTTCTCACCACAACACCCATCTCCAGGTCCCTCAAGCAGTTTTGTACTGTGGTCTATTGCTGGATGCCCTGATCAACCCCATCAGTTTGGCTTCTCAACTCTTCCAACTCACACTTAACCAATTCCCTGTATGAAATTCCCTCTCCTTGAAACACCTAGAGTGGTTTGTTTCCCCAGCTGAAGTCTGAGTGATATGGTCATCATGTCTGAAGGACCTTCCCTGACCACTTCATTGACGATAACAGCCCCCACCGCTCTCTGTCCCTTACTCTTCTTTATTTTCTCACACAGCATTTATCCCCACGTGACATGATTTTTATCTGTTTATGGCCTGTCTCCTCCACTAGACTTTCAGTTGCACAGGGGTACCTACATAGCTGTATTTTTCACAACTGAAACCCCAGGGCTTAGAATAGTGCTTGGCACATAGTAGGTGCTCAAAGTAGGTGTTGATTGACTGACTAAATGAATCTATAGCTAAGGCTCCCAAAGGTATATCTACAGCTCAGATCTCCAGCTGGAGTTCAGACTCTATGCCCATCTGCTTCTTGGGCATTCTCATCTGTGTTTCACAGGACCACAGCACATGACGCCCGCCAAAACAACCTCAGTCAGAAAGCCGGGCAGTGCTGCTGATGATATAGAGATATGGGAACCTGTTGTTACGGAGAATATAAAATGTTGCAACCACTTTGAGAAACAATCTAGCCCTTTCCTAAACAGTTAAACAGGGGCACCTGAGTGGCTCAGTCAGTTGAGCATTGGACTCTTGGTTTTGGGTCAAGTCATGGTCTCAGGGTCATGAGCTCAGCGTGGAGTCTGCTTGAGATTCTTTCCCTCTTTCCTTCTTCCTCCTCCCTCCCCCACCAAGCCCCTGTTTGCACTCTGTCTCTAAAATAAATAATCTTTAAAAAAAAAAAAGTTAAACAGAAACTTACCACAAGACCCAACAATACCATATGAAATAAGTCCATTCCAAGACTTGTGTATGAATATTCATGCCAACATTTTTCATTATGAAGGAGACCATCCAAACGCCCATCAAGTAGCAAATGGATAAACAAACTGTGGTACATCCATACTGGAAACGTCACTCAGCAATAAAAAGAAACAAAGAACAAACATGTGCTACAACATGGACAAACCTTGAGCATATTCCACCAAATGAAAGAAACCAGATACAAAAGGCCACATTTTGGGGCGCCTGGGTGGCTTAGTCAGTTAAGGATCTGCTTTAACTCAGGTCATGATCCCAGGGTCCTGGGTTCAAGCCCCACATTGGGCTCCCTGCTCAGGGGGGAGCTCAAATAAATAAAATGCTCAAATAAGTAAAATCCTTAAAAAAAAAAAAAAAAAAAAAGGTTGGGGCACCTGGGTGGCTCAGTGGCTTAAAGCCTCTGGCTTTGGCTCGGGTCATGATCCCAGGGTCCTGGGATTGAGCCTGAGTCGGGCTCTCTGCTCAGCAGGGAGCCAGCTTCCCCCTCTTTCTCTGCCTGCCTCTCTGCCTACTTGTGATCTCTCTCTCTCTCTCTGTGTGTGTCAAGTAAATAAAATCTTTAAAAAAAAAAAGGCCACATTTTGTATGATTCCATCTACACAAAATGTCCAGAAAAGGCAAACCAATAGAGACAGAAATTAGATTAGTGATTGCCTGGAACTAAGGGTGGGTGTGGGGATGGGCGGCAAATGGGTATGAGGGATCTTCTGGGAGTGATGGAATGTCCTAAAACTGGACTGGGGTGATATTTGAACAACTCTGAAACTTTACTAAAAAGTCACTGAATTGCACACTTAAACAGGTAGATTTTGTGGCATGTAAATTACACCTCCACAAAACTGTTCAGGGGGAGCATTCTTAAATTGTCCCTTCAAGCCCCCTCCCCTGAGGTGCCCTGCAACTGCCCTGATGTGAGGAGTCCTTAAATTTTGTGCTGTTTCCTTGCTTGCTCCCCCATGGTCCTGGCCCAGATGTAACCTCAGTTAGAAACTATGGACTGTGCCCCCATATCCTTCCTTCTCCTTCCCTACTCCATTCAAATCAATGCTCACTGATCTTGATGCAGAAATGTCTCCAGAAACTATCCTTCTCTCTCTCTCTCTCTCTCTCTTTTTCTCTTTCTCTCTATACATATAAGATTTATTTTTTTTTATTTTACAGAGGTGGGGTGGGGAATAAGGTGAGAAAGTCTTAAGCAGACTCCATGCTGAGCTTGGAGCCCGACACAGGGCTTGATCTCACAACCCTGAGATCACATACAGAGCCGAAACCAAGAGTGTGATGCTTAACCGACTGCGCCCCCCACCCCAGGAGCCCCTGATATTTATTAAGTTATCTCTACACCCAATGTGGGGCTCAAACTCATGACCCTGAGATCAAGAGTCCCACGCTCCTCCAACTGAGCCAGACAGGCACCCCAAGAAAGTATCCCTTCTTCCCCATCACCACCATCACTCTAAGCACTGTGGTGGGGAGTGCCTTAGGTTGAATGTTTGTGCCCACCCCCCAATTCCTATGTTGAGACCTACTCCTCATAATGTGATGGTATTTGGAGATGAGGCCTTTGGGAGGTGATTAGGTCATGACGGTGGCTGAACGGATTAGTGTCCTTAAGAAAGAGAGCTTCAGAGAGCTCTGTCTCCCTTCCACCGTATAAGAAAACAGTGAGAAAACACCCAATCTGCCAGCACTTTGATCTTGGACTTCCCAGCCTCCAGAACTGTAGGAAATACATCTTTGTTGTTTATGAGTCACTCAATCCATGGTATTCTGTTAGAGCAAACTGAATGCACCAGGACCAGGAGCCGCGTCAAGAAATGTTTTTCCCCTGACCTGAAGATTCTCTGGAGGGAACAAGTTGACAACTGTCAGAAATAATAACCGTGGTTGCTAAGGTTTACTGAGTACGAATCCCATGCTAGGTATCATGGGCAGCAATGTACGTGTAATAACTCACTTAACCCTCAGAAGTAGGTAGGATTACAATTCCTATTTTTAAAATGAGGAAACAGGGGCACCTGGGTGGCTCAGTCATTAAGCAGCTGCCCTCGGCTCAGGGCATGGTCCCAGGGTCCTAAGATGGAACCCCGCATCAGGCTCCCTGCTCTGCAGGAAGCCTGCTTGTCCCTCTGCCCACTCCCCCTGCTTGTATTCCCCCTCTCGCTGTCTCTCTCTCTCTCTCTCTCTCTCTCTGTCAAATAAAAAAAAAAATAAAACCTTAAAAATAATAAAATAATAAAATAAAATGAGGAAACAGAGGCACAGAGATGCTAAGAGATTTCCCGAAGGCCCCCAGGATACGATCCCAGACGATCAGGCTCCCAAATCTACATGGTGCTTGGTCAACTAGGTCTATTCACAGGGGAAAGAAAAAATGTTGACCCCTACCTCATACCCTATGCAAAGATCAATTCCAGATGGATTGTGTATCTAAATGTGAAAGTCAAACAATAAATCTTTTAGAAGAAAATACAGAAGAACATCTTCATTACGCTGAGGGTAGGCAAAGATTTCTAAAATCGGACACTAACAAGCACTAACCTTAAAAGGGGACAAATATTATCTGAACTGCATTAAAATTAAGAAGTTCTATTGATCAAAGACTCCATTAAGAGAATGAAAAGACAAGCCACAGAGTGGGAGACGATATCTGCAATCCTTACGTCCGACAGAGACTCATATCTTATTTAATCTCTATGAGGTCTGTATAGATAAATACAGAGTCATATCTAAAATCTGGATACACAGGGACACACAGATTCCTACAAATCAGTAAGAAAAAGGCAGGCAGCAGAATACAGCATTTCACAAAAGAGAACACTGAGTGGTCCATAAACATGTGAAAAGGTACTTAATATTAATCATCAGGAAATGTAAATTAAATCCAAAACATGTTACCACCCCACACCCACCAGAATAGCTAAAGGAAAAAGGAAAGACACCACCAAGGTCTGGGGACAATGTGAAGCAGCTGGATTGCTCAAATCCTAAGAGTAAATAGAAAGACTGAAGAGTCTTTGAGACTTTGGAGGAATGGCAGCATTTCCTAAAGCTCGATACATTCCTCCCTACAGTTCGGCATTCTGCTCCTTGATGTATACAGTGGAGTCTCATTATTTGCAGATTCCCTACTGGCAGACTTCCAATGTGCTGCGATTTATTTGTAACCCCAAAATCAATACTCATGGGGCTTTTGTGGTCATTCATGGACATGCATACAGGGGCACCAAAAAAAAAAAAAAAGAGAATAGAGTCACCAACCCGCAGGTTCCCAACTGAAGCCCAACACAGCCATACTCTGCCTTCTTGCTTCAGCTCTTAAAACTGTAAACAAGTGTTTTTTCACTGGTTATTTGTTGCCAAGGTTTTCACTTTTTTGTGTGTGCTTTTCATTATTATAGTGATTTCACTATTTTTTTCAAGATTTTTATTTATTTATTTGAGAGTAACAGAGAGAGAGAAAGCATGAGAGCAGGGAGGGTAGGAGGGAGAAGCAGACTCCCTGCCGTGCAGAGAGCCCAATGGGGACTCGATCCTGGGACTCCAGGATCATGACCTGAGCCAAAGGCAGTCGCTTAACCAACTGGGCCACCCAAGTGCCCAGTGATTTCACTACTTTAAGTGGCCCCCAAGCCCAGTACTAACTGCTCTGTCCTGTTACAAAGGGCACACAGGCTGTGACATGTCTTTGGAGAAAACACATCTTGTCAATAAGCTTCGTTCAGGCTTGAGTTATAATGCCTTTGGCCGTGAGTCTGATGTTAATCAACCAACAGTACATATTAAATAAGGTGTTTTTTAAGCAGAAACATACATAAAACTAGGTGGCATCCTGTTTGGTCAACCAAAAATACAACCAGAGGCTTACAGAACTCTAACCCTGCTTTGATCCCACGGCCGTCAATCAGTACTTGCGAAAACCCAACAGAAATGCAAACAAGCGTTTGCTGAAGACGGAGTGTCAGAATATTTATACCAGAAGAGTCTGTGTCGGCCGCAAGCCTCACCAACCCGAATGCCCAGAAAGAGTAGAGCAACTATATCACCGTGGTCACACAATGGAATGCCATAAAATGGTGACAACAGGCAAAGACCACAAAACGGTGATACGGAGACATCTTACCAACATAACGTTAGGTGAGGCCAGCTGGGTCCCAAAACAATATACCTCCTGACTTCACGAAGTTACAAAGCTGGCCCAACGCGTGCATGGTGAGAGATGTTAGCTTAGTGCTGACTCTTGGGGAGCAGGTGGTAAGAGGGGGCATGAGGGGGCCTTCTGGATATTTGAAAAATTCTGTTTCTTTACCGGGGACTGGTAACACCAGGTCACTTCAAGACGATTTCTCAAGCTGCACCTTTATGATCTGCACACTTCTCGGTAGACGGGTTTCACGTCAAGAAGAAAATTGACTCGATATATGAATTCAGGTGTAAGTTCCTTCCCTGTTTGCTGTACAGCAGGTAAAAACGATGGAACTTTCCGGCAGAAAAGCTAAGAAACACAAACCCAAAAGAAAACAAAAACAAAACACGAAGCAAGCGAAACTAAGTGTCCTCTGCAAGAAGCCCTGTGGTCTCCTTTATTCACACGTAAGGAAGACATGAATTCATGTCCACACACACACACACACACACAGCTTGGCGCGCCTCACAACACAAATGGCGTTACTCCTCTGGCCCGTGCCTGCTTTCCGCGTTTTGCTTGGCGACAGCAAGTGTTTGGAACTGGTGTTGAAACATGTCTCCCTTTTGTCTCCCTGAAAGTCTCCGAGCCCCACACCCCTCCTGTCATCTCTGCTTTCCTGCCTGGTTCAGAATTCCAGGGGGAGGCTGGGAAGGAGACAGTTGTCCTTGTTAAGGATCCCAGACAGGGGCGCCTGGGTGGCTCAGTGGTTTAAGCCACTGCCTTCGGCTCAGGTCATGATCTCAGGGTCCTGGGATCGAGTCCCACGTCCGGCTCTCTGCTCTGAAGGGAGCCTGCTACCCTCTCACTCTCTCTGCCTGCCTCTCTGCCTACTTGTGATCTCTCTCTGTCAAATAAATAAATAAAAAAAATCTTTAAAAAAAAAATTAAAAAAAGGATCCCAGACAGAGGTTCGAACAGAGAGGTTCGCTCCTTCCATGCCCCAAATATTAGTCCTGCTAGGCCACTGGCTGCCACCAATTTGCCCCAGGACTATCAGCTCCTGTGGTAATCCTGTCTTTTTGCCTTCACTCTCCCAACTGCAGTGTCTTTCCATGTTACAGCCAGAGGCTCTGGCCCTCACCCAAATCTAACCAGGTCTCATTCCTGACTTTAAAATCTCTTACTGGGGCACCTGGGTGGCTCAGTGGGTTAAGCATCCAACTCTTGATTTTGGCTCAGGTCATGATCTCAGGGTGGTGAGATCAAGCCCCCTGACTACACTCACCGTGGAGCCTGCTTAAGAGTCTCTCTTTCAGGTGCCTGGGTGGCTCAGTGGGTTAGGCCTCTGCCTTTGGCTCAGGTCTTGATCTCAGGTTCCTGGGATCGAGCCCCGCATCCGGCTCTCTGCTCAGGGGAGAGCCTGCTTCCCCAACTCTCTGCCTGCCTACTGACTGACTACTTGTGATCTCTGTCAAATAAATAAATAAAATCTTAAAAAAAAAAAATTCTCTCTCTCCCTCTCCTTCTGCCCCTCCCCGTGCACTCTCTGGCCTTTTCCTTAAGCAACAGAGAAACAACCCGATTTAAAAATGGACAGAAGACGACGTATTTCCGAAGAAGACACACAAGCAACAATAAACACGTTAACAAGCAGCCCGGCATCACCGTCTCTTCGCGAAGCGCAAATCAAAACCACAGTGAGAGATGACGTCACACCCGTGGGCTCAAGTCAAAAAGCCAAGGAGTAACAACACTGCCGGCGAGATGCGGAGAAGCTGGAGCCCACGGCCCGGCTGGTGGGAGTGTGACCTGGTGCGTTGGCCGTGGGGAACAGCAGGGCGGCAATCCCACTTCCAGGCACACGCCCAAAAGAGTTGGACGCAAGGTCTCAAAGAGCTATTCCGGCCTCCTGTTCAAAGCGGCCTTATTCACAACAGCTCCACATTCTGTTTATCCCTTCATCCTTCAGTGGACATCTGGGTTGCTTCCGCCTTTTAGTTATTGTGTGGGGCGGGGAGAGTGGGCGCAAGCAGGGGGAGCGGGAGGCAGGGGGAGAGGCAGGCTCCCCGCTGAGCAAGGAGCCTAATGTGGGGCCTGATCCCAGGACGCTGGGATCAGGCCTGGAACCAGAGCCAGCTGCTTAAAAGGACTGAGACACCCAGGAGCCTCCGCGAATTGTACACTTAAAAATGGCTAAGATGGTAGATTTTGTTATGTGTATTTTGCCACAATTTTTAAAAATCTTCTTTTTTGTTCTAAAGATTTTATTTATTTATTTGACAGACAGAGATTACGAGTAGGCAGAGAGGCAGGCAGAGAGGGAGGAGGAAGCAGGCTCCCTGCCGAGCAGAGAGCCTGATGCGGGGCTCGATCCCAGGACCCTGGGATCATAACCTGAGCCCAAGGCAGAGGCTTTAACCCATTGAACCACCCAGGCACCCCTAAAAAGTCTTCCGTTTATTTTTTTTTTAAAGATTTTATTTATTTGGCAGAGAGAGATCACAAGTTGGTAGAGAGGCAGGCAGAGAGAGAGGGAAGCAGGCTCCCCGCTGAGCAGAGAGCCTGATGCGGGACTCGATCCCAGGACCCCGAGATCATGACCTGAGCCGAAGGCAGCGGCTTAACCCACTGAGCCACCCAGGCACCCCAAGTCTTCCGTTTAAACACACACACACACACACGCACGCACACACACACACACACACGCACACACACACACACAAGCGCCCTCCTTAGTCCTGAGAACTACTGCATGGTGGCTGCATCACACAATTCTACATCCTCACTTGGTGCATTTCACATAGAAATGACTAGAGACATGAGGAAGAGAAAAAATCCGGTTAATCATGTGTTCACAACGTATTTTTTTTTTGGGAACAACCGGGACTTTCTCAGGCCAAAAAGGGGAGGAGATATTTGCCAATTTCATCCAGTGGCTTCAACTGACTTTGCCTTTCAGTTTCTTCCTTCTCCTGCTGTGACTCCCTGTCTTCTCGTCAATTTTTGAAAACATCTTATTTATTTATTTGAGGGGGAGAGAGAGAGATCACAGTAGGCAGAGTGGGAGGGGGAAGCAGGTTCCCTGCTGAGCAGAGAGCCCAACGTGGGGCTCGATCCCAGGACCCTGGGATCATGACCTGAGCCGAAGGCAGAGGCTTAACCCACTGAGCCACCCAGGCGCCCCGGTCTTCTCATCTATTAAGCAGGGCTGAGATGCGAGCTGTCCAGGGTGGCCAGAGCTATGTGTAAGTGAGAATAAACAGACTCGGAGAAAGCCTACGGGGGCTCCCAGAAGCAATGGACACAGACTTCATAGACTCTATTCTGACTCCTGTCTGTTCTTCCCGGTTTCTCCTTGGTTTGTGGCTGAGCCCTAGACAGATGAAGCTCGCTGTGAGATGCACCGACCTTCCACGCACCATGAAGACATATCCGTGTTCTCAGGCGAGAGTTCCCAAAAAGCGGGTAACAAGCTCTCCCACTCCTGTCACAACCCCCCTCTTCCCAGCACAGCCAGACTCAGCTTCGGAGAAGTGCAATCTACCATCCCACCCCTTGAGAGCTCACGGCGTCACCCAGACCTTGGTGTCTGGTGTGAGGCTCAAAATGCAGAAGATTCCCAATGAGCACTTTCTAAATAAGTGAAAACACAAGTTACCGCCTCCCGGGTGCTGATGCTGAGTTCTGGGGACAAAAGTCATTGCCCAGACCAGTTGCCAGGCTCGTGAGAAACCCATATGAAGACAGTCATGTGGACACCTACCCACATACGTGACTATGGCACACACATGCCCCTGTGCCCAGCTCGGTCAATGCCACGTACGGGGTTCTGAAACATACACACACCCCCACGCACACTACAGATGAGCTCCTGTAGGGCCAGGGGTCGTGAGGCAAGTGATATGAGTCATTCAAGGGCAGAAAGAGTTTCGGGGTTTATTTAAAATTTTGATATTTTGGGGGCACCTGGGTGGCTCAGTGGATTAAGCCGCTGCCTTCGGCTCAGGTCATGATCTCAGGGTCCTGGGATCGAGCCCCGCATCAGGCTCTCTGCTCCGTGGGGAGCCTGCTTCCTCCTCTCTCTCTGCCTGCCTCTCTGCCTACTTGTGATCTCTCTCTGTCAAATAAATAAATTAAAAAAAATTTTTTTGATATTTTGTATCACAGATTTTTTTGTATTAATTTTGATTTTCTTAAAATACTATTTACCTTAGTTTCTGACTTTTTTTTGTCATCCCCTTCAATTTTGCACCTGAGGCTAGTGCCTCAGTTGCCTCACCCTGGCCGGGGGCATTGACACACTTTCTGCCGGCACACCTTCAGCACAGCCACGCGTGGACACACACCACCTCTGCACAAACCTCATTTTACCACTAGGTGTCACCCCAGCTCTTTCATCTGGAGCCCGGGTTTGACTCCCGGCCCCCCTCCCCCCTTCCTTAGGAAGAAAATGTCCAATTCACTTATCTGAGTGTCCTCAAGACTTCCTTTTACTTCCTTCCACCTGGGACATTTACATTTTCTAAAGGAGCCCAAGCGAAGAGGGTGTTAACCCCAAATAGTGGTTCCCTATAATAGTGGGATTTGAGGCACAGATGAAGAAGGTGGGGTTTCCTGATGCCTCCCATCCAAGAGCGGAGGTTGAGTTGAAATGGGTAGGGGATGGCCCAAGGGGACAGTTGTTCCCTCATTCCTCCTTTGGTACAAGAGTCCCACTGTTTGAGAAAGAAAGGAACTCTGTGGGAAGAGGAGGGAGATTCATCCATTCATTGAAGTTTTTATTTTAACAGATGCTTGTTGAGCACCTACTGGGCGCCTGGCTCAAAGTCCACTGGACCCTGAGGAGGTGACACTCTAGGGGGAGACAGACAATGAATGAATGAACAAATTGTGGAGAAGTAGTGACAGGCTATGAAGAAAAACAACAGAGTAAGAGCTCAGAGAGTAGCTGTGGGGAGGTCATTTTAGAAGGCTAGTCAGGGTGGGTCTCCTGGAGGAGGTGTCACAAGTAGAAGGAGAGGGAGGGAACAGTGTCCCAGGCAGAAGGAATGGCAAGTGCAAAGGCCCTGAGGTATGCAGTACAAACTGAAGTATTCTTCCCTTCCATCCTGTGGGGACCCCAGAGAAGAGATGACTTCAAATCCACAGAGTGGCCAGTCCAGATCTATAGCTAGGTCTTAGGGAGGACTTCCCAGTAGTCAGGAAGTGGGCCTCTTTCACTCAGGGAAAGCTCTCTGGTAGTCTCCAAGACAGTCACAGGCCAGACCCAGAACATCTGACACAAACCCTGGATGGATAGATGGATGGATGACTCCTCGGACAGGTGCTACTCCCTGTTCTCAGGGTCAAATCCAAACTCCGGTCTATAGCCCACAAGTTCCCACTGCATCTGGCCCCTCCTGGCTTCCTTGGCCTCATCTCTCCGCAATGTCCCCTCCCCTCACTCCTCTCCAGACACACCAGCCTCCTTATCTGCTCCTCAAAAATACCAAGATGCTTGCACCTCGGGGCCTTTGCACTTGTCATTCCCTCTGCCTTGAATGCTCTTCCCCCAGATCCTCAGAAGTCATCTTCTCTGACCTCCTTCAGGGGTGACCTCCTTCAGGACCTCAAATACCACCTCCTTAGAGATACCATCTCTGGCCACACCTGTTAGAATAGCTGCCCACACCACCACTAGCCCTCTTTAATCCCCTGGTTTTTATTCTTCACGTACCTGCACTGTATTATACATTCATTTTGTTGCTGACACCGTATTACACATTTACTCAGGTCTTGCCCGTCTCTCCCGCCAGAAGATCAGCTCCAGGAGGGCAGGGGTTTGATAACCTGATCTCCCCAGTGCTTAACCACATCTGTTGTTCAAATGGACAAATAAAGGATTCCCAGCAAGGACCGCTGGTGGAGCCCAGGACCCATCAGGGACTGAGAAGGGGGCTCTGGGACCAGATGGGGGGTGGACAAGGGGCAGAGCATTCACCCTTCAGAGCCTTTCCTTCTCTGGAGCGCCAGACTGGGTGGGCAGCTAGGAGGGGAGGCCAGTTTAGGACGCTGTAGTGCCCGTGGTGGCCGCCTGGAGGCGCTGCAGCTAGTTACAGGACCCCGCCAGCCCCAACAGACTACCCCAGTTTAGCCCCGCCCCATCCACTGTTTAGCCCCGCCCCATCCACTGTTTAGCCCCACCTTCCTAACCCAGTTTAGTCCCGCCCCCAAGCAACTCCCTTGGCCTCTGGGGGTCCATAAACTCACCCCCCACCCCCCACCCCCACCCCCGCAGCACCTTTTTCTGCACTCTCCTGCACCACTGGCCGGCCAATCTCAAGGCTAGCAGGGGTGGAGGAGAATCCAGAGGTGGTGGTTCCCAAGGGTCCTTCTTGGAAGCCAAATTCACCTTCCCTCCTGGTTCATTTTTGTGCCAGCGTTCTCTCAACCTTCTTCCTCTTTTGGTCTCTCTCTACTTCTCTCTGGCTGGCATCTCAATTGAGCGTCTACTGTGTGCGGCCTGATGCCAGGCACAGATCACACTCCCCATCCCAGCCAGGATGTGGGTCCTGAGATGGGAAACCAAGAAGTGAGGGCTGGGACCCCACAACCTCTCTCCCTATGGCCTGGAGGTCTATTTAGAGTCGGACCTCCAGCCCTCATGGCCCCCTGCGGTGGGCATTTCTTCTCTTGACCAGGAAAGGGAAGGTGCCAGGGCTGTTTTCCCTCCGAGTTTCTACCTACTCTACCTAAGACACTCTTCCAGTTTCTACACAGGCACTGTCCACACCCACAGAGAGGATTATTTAACAAGAAGGTAAATGTGTGGGCTCAGGCACGGGACTGCCTTTGTTCAATCCTAGGTCTTGCCACTCCTGAGCTGTCTCAGCTTGACAAGCGACTTAACTTTTCTGTGCCTCCGTTTCTTCGTCTGCAAAATGAAGGGAACAATAACGCCCACTGGCGGGTGCCAGGAGGGCCTTCTTTCTCGTTGTGTGCTCGAAACAGCGCCCGGCAGGTAATGAGCACTTAATAAATGTTAGCTGTATTATAATTATTATTTTAGACTCCAGCTTCCCTCGGAGCTCCTACAGATCTGGGAATTGAGGGGGCTCCCGCCTCCAAGATGGAGGAGGAAAGAGGTTTCCCAAGAGCTGAAGAAAACTGGGACAACCCCCTCCCATTCTACAAGGCCCCCCAAGCCTGCCCAAGAGATGGGGGAACTATGAGGAGGAAAGCATGAATGGGGCGTACGAGGCACCAACACACACGTACACGCATACACACATGCATGGATGTACCCGTCTGCATGCACAGCTCCTGGTCTTCCCCCTCCCTTTCAAAGCGATTTACTCAAAGGCACAGAATAGCACACGGTCACCCCAAACTCTCACACAGCCACACACCTGGTCATGCACACTTTGTACAACACCCAGACAGACGGAAAGAACCGTGGGGACACACACAGATCTGTGTACACAGACCTTTATACACGGTTTCAGTTGCCCAAACACGGCCAGAATTAACACAATCCTCACTCGCTGTCACACCACCAGCCACGCAGACACACAACTCCAGGTGGCAGGCTCACAAGCCTCGCACTGTCACATCACCCCTCCAGCCACAGCCTCCCACTGTCACACACAGGCTCTCCCTCACGCACAAACACCCTCTCCCATCACACCCCAACTCAAAGCCGAACACACAAACTCTCAGTCACACCCAGCGGTGACACAGACACACACACATTTACCCAGCACCCCTCCAGCCGCTCACACACGTTCCCATCAGTCACTTGCACGTGAGTCCCGCCCCCTTCCCCACACTAGGGGTGCAGGTGAGGAGAGGGGGGCTGCAAAATTTGGGCACCTCCTGTCATAATGGGGGGGAGTGAAAGGTAAGCAACACCCCAAGGCCCCCCGAAGTTGCCCCCGTAACCCCACTCAGCTTCAGTCAGATGGCGGGTGTGGGCTCCGGGTCACCGAGAGGATGAGAACCCCGAAGCTGGGGTCAGACTGTCCCCCAAACCATCTCAGCTCGGGGCTGGATGTGAAACCCCCTTTCCTTTCCCCAAAGCCAGGGTAGATACCCCAGCCCCTCCCCCGCTGCGACCCCCAACCCTCTCAGCCCCGGGGCGCTTATGAAGCCCCAAACCGCCTTTCCGTCGGGACCCCCTAAGACCCTCTCCCCTCCTGGAGCCCCTTGCGCCTGCACCTGCCCGCCGGGCCCCTACCTGTCCGGCGAGGCCTGAACACAGCAGCAGCAGCAGCAGCGGCGGCGGGACTGTGAGCGGCCACATGACGCGCCCCCGGCCCGGCTTCCCGTCCCCCCGCCCGCCCTAGCGGCGCCCGGGCGTGGGGACCGCCACCTTGCGCGACCCCGCCCGCCCAGCCGGGGCGACCCTCGCCGCCGCCTCCCCCGCCTCGCCGGCGGCTGGGATTCCGCCCCACCCCCGCCCCCCTCGCGCGCTCCCAGTCTTTGTTGCGGGCTCCGCCCCCCGCCCCGCCCCCAGCTCGTCTGCGGGCGCGGACCCCGCTTGGGTCTGGGGGCGGGGAAGGGGGAGGAGCTGGCACCCGGGAGGAGAGCTGGGGACAAGGCCCGGCAGTCCCCTAGGCCCTATGGGAGCGGGTCACGGAGATGGGGGAGGGGGTTCCGTCACGTGTTTCTAAATTTCACCCTCCCAGGATCTTTCCCACGTTGAAAATGGGGGTGGGATGGGGGTCAAGGGGCCGGGGGAGTAGGAGGAAGACCTGGTAACGTAGAAGAGAAATGGAGAGGCCCCCTCCTAAAAGAACTCAAGACTCAACAGAGAAACTGAGGCAGAGCTTGTGAAATGGGACGTTGAGGGAAGGGGGTCAGCGCTGGGACAAGGGGGTGGGACGGAGATGGAACGAGGAGTGAGAGACCAGTGACGGAGGGGAATGGCCAGCTGGGTGGGCCTGGCTCCCGGCTACCTTGTTTTCCCTCTCCCACCCCAGTCACCAGGCTCCTCTTCCTCAAAGTCCGCCCTTCCCAGCCACACCTGAGAGTTTCTCACTGCAGGTTCAATCACCTGGGAGACCAGATCTCCAGAGGATCAAAATACTAACACCGCCTCTAAGGAGAACCGTCTGCATATGAAGGGCGTCCTTGTTCTGCCTCCTGCCTCGCTCAGCTTCTCCCTCCTCTCTGCAGTCGTCTTCCCCACCCATAACCCCTCAGTGGCTGTTTTTTGGTGGGGAGAGCGAGGGAACAAGTCAAGTTACGAAGGAATCAGCCAAAACCTACCCGGAGGGGGATGGGATGGACGCCCCGCATTTTTCTGACCCTACTGTATGCCTGGCAAGTAACAGGTTATGGAGAGTTTCGTCCAAGCAAGAAATGAGCTTGTCCAACAGAATTGGGTTTGACCCTGGTTCTGTCACTTCTTGGCCATGCAACCTTAGGCAAAGAGCTTTCCTCCTCTCAGGAGACCAGTTTCCTCATGGAGGTGTCAGGAGACATCTCTGACTCGGGCAAATAGAGCACCCAACCAGTGCTCGATCCCCAGAGGGCATTACCACGGTGAGGCATGGAGCTGAGACTTGCCATGGGATGTGGGACACAGAACAGAATCTGAGCCCGGGAAGGCATCTCCTTCATCCCTCTACGTCCTTTCCCCAGATGGAAGATGGTCCTTTGCTGACTCCTCAGACCCAGCCCCAAGTAGGTGCAGAGTTAGGAAGGGACGTTATGTTGGTTGGTATGAACCAGAAGCTTTTGGCCAAGTGTGGGCTGTGGTCAATGCTGGGGGGTGCAGGGGGAGTACCTGCCAACTCTCACTATGTCTGTTTATCACAGAGCGGCACCCTTGTTACAGCTGTGTCTCAGGACCAAGAACAATACCCTCTGCGCCCTGAGATGGTCATTGCCATGGTCAAACATGGCCTGTGTTACGTGGTTGACAGTGGTCAGTGTGCCCTTAGGTCCATGCCGCATCTTTCCCCAGCCTGGCTCTGTTTCGGGGTGGGGCCCCTGCAAACTACATTTCCCAGGCTCCCTTGCGTCCAGTTAGCCTGAGCCAGAGGAAGGCCTGAGGAGAGGTTGGGGTCGGGAGGGGGGGAGAAGCCAGAGTGTTTCTCCCTCTCCTTCCACTTTGGCAGTGGCAGCTGAGGATCCTTTGTAGTCTCAGCACCCTGGGATGGGAGTCCCCACTGTGGTTCAGTTCCTGACAAGGGGTGGCAGGCTCTGGACTCTGGTAAGTACTTCCTATCTTCAGCTTCACCAGCTCTTGGGAAGATGGTGGTTGGCTACTCGCTCTAGAGTCAATTCACCTTCTCCCATATATTCTTTTTTTTTTTCTTAAGATTTTTTTTATTAAAAAAAAGATTTTATTTATTTGACAGAGAGAACACAAGCAGGGGGAGTGGCAGGCAGAGGGAGAGGGAGAAGCAGACTCCTTGCTGAGCAGGGAGCCATATGCGGGGCTCGATCCCAGGACCCTGGGATCATGATCTGAGCCAAAGGCAGATGCTTAACTATCTGAGCCACCCAGGCGTCCTCTCCCATTTATTCTTAAAGCTCAACTAACATCTCTATGGCTAAATCCCCATAGCAGATTTTGCTATGGAACCACCTGGTGTGAGTTTTATTTTCCTGACTGGATCCTGGCCAATACATTCTATGCTGTGGTCACGACCACAGCCATGGTCAGTAATAATCTGTGTCCCAGTCACTCTGTGGTCAGTGTCCTGTGGATCTGGGATCTGTGTTGCCATCAGCATCCCGGTTCTACGGGGGTCAGCGGAGTGGTCAGTTTTGTGGTCTCCACGGGTCATTCTTGGTGGTGTTATGATCAGCGTGCTGGTCAGTTTCCTGGCTGTGATGTGCTCAGAGCCACGATCACTGTCCTGTCATGCTGTGGTCATTGTTCTGACCTTGCTTTGCACGGCGACCTGGCCATGGTATGGTCAAAATTACGGTCAGGTCACACCGTGATCAGGGTCATACCAGTGTCCTGGCTGTGCTGTTGGCAGCCTCAAGGCCAGCGCTATCACTGATCACTGTGCTGTGATGAGCACAGTCTCCCTTCCTCTATGGTTAATGTAGTGGTCAGAATTCTGGACCGTCACTGAAGAGAGATCAGGTTCTCAAGGACCTCATGCAGCGAAACTGATGAACCAGGTGACTCAGGGGCTGGCACTGGGCAGTCTGCTCTCCACAATGTGTGAAGGCAGGACAGAGGATCATTGGGTCCCTGCCAGCTCTCACCAGCTCACCATTGGCTTTTCCTAATTAGTGCTTGGGCAGCCATTGACTTTACTCTCCCGTGACCCCTTCCTGGGTCTAGCCAGAGGAAGACACATCCAGGCCTTTGTTTTCCCATACTCTGAACAGGGCCCACACAGAGATGACCAAAAGGAGTTTAATGAGTGAATGAATCAATGCCACACGTGCCTGCTCATGCTTTTGCTCTTGTGGGTCCCTCTTGTATTATTCAGAGGGCCTTTGGTAGCAAGTGGCAGAAAGGCAACTAGAACTGTCTTAACAAAATAATAATAATAATAATAATAATAATAATAATAATATCAGCTCACGTAACAAAAAAAACTTCAGGGGTAATGGAATTCAGGCATGGTTGGATCCAGGGCTCCTGTTACAGCATCAAGATTCTGTCTTTCTCCGTTTCTTGTCTCCAAAGCATTATACTGGGTTATTTGTTGCACGTCTTTCCTTTCTTGTCAAATCCACGTGGGCAACTGAGGGTCAGTCCTGCCGAGGAACCTTGGTCTCGAGAGAGGGTAGAATCCGCTCCTTCCCGTTGCCCCACCTGAGGGCGAGGGAGGTGGGTGCTTGTTCTCCAGGTCCTGCATATCATTGAGGGAGGGCCCTTCCCCAGGGGCGCCCACTCTTCACATTTCTTGGCTGTCCAGTGTGTGAACTGAGATAGCCCTGCGGTGGGAATGAGTGTGCACAGGAATGCATCAAGGCCAGGGGAATGTGGGCAAGGCGCTGACCTCATCTGCCTTTGTCCCATTTTTCAGTTGGCAGCATTGAGGTTCAGAGAGCTTAAGACACCGGCTGAAGGCCACAGAGAGGATGCACAGCACAGCTGAGACCGTAATTTGGTTCACGTCTGACTCCAGACATGAAGAGTTCTAATGCTGTGTTTGCTGGGGAATAGCTCGGCCAGCCCCCGTGGTGTTCACGGCACTGAGAAGGCCCGGCTGCTCAGCTTTCCGAGCATCGCCTCTATGCCTCCCAAGCCCATGCATCTCCACAGGGATCGTTCCAGTGCGCTCCAGGTCCGGGGCTCCCAACTCTGCACCTCCAAGTGCTCCCACAGAATGGGAGCTCAGCCCTCCTTCCACGTCCCAGAAGGTTCCCCAGCTCCGCGCTCAACCCTGGGGGCTCCCCACAGACCGTCTCCTTTGTTCAGCCCCATTCTCTCCTTCTCTGGGCCATTCCTCACTGTGGAGCTGCAGCCACCCCTGGAACTCCCTCCCTCCAGGTCTCTCTCTCTCTCTCTCTCTCTCTCTCACACACACACACACACACACACACATTGGTGCCTGAAACACCCAGTGACCCGGGGTTCAGACCCAGTCACACGCCCAGAGGCACAGTACAAGGCACACAGTTCACACACACACACACACACACACACACACGGACCCATAGGGGATCCACAGACACCCTCTGACACGCAAAGCCCAGGCCAGGGCAGCGTGGGAATGAGGTTGTGGGAAGGGGGAGGTGGACAGAATGACTAAGGAGGCCTCTCTGGGGGAAGGGGGGGAGAAGGAGGGAGGGTAGGCTTGCATCCAGCACATGTGGTTCCCATTACCGGCCTGGGAATTGAGGGATGAGTTGGCGGGACAAGGAGACCCAGCATCGCTTCACAGCCCTGCCAAGCCAGGAAGGAGCGAGGCCCTAATCGAGGTTACAGGCCCGGAACTTGGCTGGGAATCACAGCAGCTCCTACCAAGAAGGGTCGACCCTGAGCCAGACCTGGCTGGGACTCCCTTCAACCCCTGCAGCAGGCTGGGGAAGGGTTTCATAGGAGAGGAAAGTGAGGGGCCCAGAGAGGTTAAGCCACTTGTCTGAGGTCACACAGCTAGGAGGTGGTGGAGCTAGGATTGGAGTTCAAGTCTCTGGGCGGCCCTGACTCAAGCCCCGTAGTAGACACAAGACTCCTCTGTTCATCCACAAGGAGAGGCAAGGCACTCGCTCCAGGTCCAGCCTGCCCTAGATTTGTGACTATGAGTAAGAAAGCCTCTGCCCTCAAGTAATTGAGAGTTTGGTGCATGCACAGATGGACAGAGTTCTCTCTGAACCCTGAGCGTGTTTGGAGAGCCCTGATCTAGCCTGGGGGCAGGGCAAGACAGGGCCAAAAGTTGAGTAAGAGTTGGAAGGGCTCAGTGGGCAGAGAGAAGAGCAGATGCAAAGGCCCTGAGGCTGCGGAGTGCAGGAGATTCGCTCGCCTGCAGAGGGGTGATGACAAGTGAGGCCAGAGCTGCCAGACAGAAAGACTTGGGGCCTGACAGGGAATCCTGAAACCTTGGGAGAGTGGTGAGTGGGAAGGGGAATGGTGTGGTTTGGCCAACTAGCATGAAGACTGCACCCAGGACAGCTAAAGATGTGTCTTCCCCATAACCCTGAATTTCCACTCGCCTATATTCATACACCCCAGAGACATGTATCCATGTGCACAAAGACACATGCCAGCATGTGTGAATGGAACAAAATGGAAAGCATCTAAAAGTTCATGAGTACAACAGACAGCTATGCTGAGGTAAGCATTGAAAACGACAGGATTAGCTAGCAAGGCAAGTTGCCAAAGACAAGTTCAATATTGTACCAGTTAGAGACAGTTCAAGAACTTGCCAAACTATTTGCGTCACCCATGGATACGGGCCCCCAGGATGCAGTAAACATGGAGAAATACTCCAAGGACAGAAGTTGTCATGTTCAAGGGAAGAGAGAAAGCGGGAATCGTGTTTAATGGGTGGAGTTTCAGTTCGGGAAAATGACACAGTCCCAGAGACAGACGGTGGTCATGAATGCACAACAATGTGAACGTACCTAAGGCCACCAAACCAGACACTTAAAAACGGCTACGTGGTCAATTTTATGTGAGGTGTATTTTATCTCAATTTCAAAAAACATTTGAGGGGCACCTGGGTGGCTCAGTGGGTTAAAGCCCCTGCCTTTGGTTCAGGTCATGATCTCGGGGTCCTGGGATCGAGCCCTGCATCGGGCTCTCTGTTCGGCGGGGAGCCTGCTTCCCTCTCTCTCTCTGCCTGCCTCTCTGCCTACTTGTGATCTCTCTGTCAAAAAAATAAAATAAAATCTTTTAAAAAATCAAAATAAATTTTAAAAAATTTGAGTTCATACTCTTTTACCCATAGTGGGGAAAGGAAAGGCAGTCTATGGCAGAAATGTATACAGGGGCATCAAATGTGTGTATGATGCTTTGTTTTTTAGGCGGGGTGGTGGGCACATGTTTATTATAAAGTTCTTGCTATATGTATTTTTTCTTTTTTTTTTGAGAGTGTGTGTGCACACGCATACACACACAGACACGCACGCACGAGCTGGTGGGGCAGAGGGAGACAGAGAAACTCTTTTTTTTTAAGATTTTTATTTATTTATTTGACAGACAGAGATCACAAGTAGGCAGAGAGGCAGGCAGAGAGAGAGGAGGAAGCAGGTTCCCTGCTTGAGCAGAGAGCCCGATGCGGGGCTTGATCCCGGGACCCCGAGATCATGACCTGAGCCGAAGGCAGAGGCTTTAACCCACTGAGCCACCCAGGCGCCCCCAGACAGAGAAACTCTTAAGCAGGCTCCACGCCCAGTGGAGCCCAAGGCGGGGCTCCAGCTCATGACCCTGAGATTGTGACCAGAGCTGAAATCAAGAGTCTGACGCTTAACCGACGGAGCCACCAAGGTGCCCCCACATTATATGTATTTTTTATAAGAACAGTCTTTTAGCGTTTTACCACATTGTTCTAAGTGACCTATTTTAAGGAATTTAACCCTCACACAGCCCAGTGCTTAGGTGCTGTTATTCATGGTGGAGACCGTGGTTCACAACAGTGAAAGTCACACTTGCCCCCGCGGAGGAGCTGGTACTGGACCAGATGGCTTGGCTCTAGCTGGGATAGCACACCGCCTCCATCCACCTTCCATATTTCATTCAGCGGCTTTGTAACACTAGAAATGGATCCAAGAAGAGGTGGTGTCTTGGAGGGGGCGTGGGAAGGGACATGAGGAATTTCTGGGGTGCTGCAAACAAGTCTGCATCTTGTTTAGGCTATGTAGACATTTGTCAAAACTCATCAAATGGAACCCTGAAGATCCGTGCAAACAAATGTTTAAAAAGAAATATACCGGATCCAGCAGTCCCACTTCTGAGGGTAGGTCCAAAAGAACGGAAAGCAGGGTCTGCAAGAGATATTTGCACACCCATGTTCACAGCAGCATTTTTCACGGCAGCCAAGAGTTGGGAGCAACCCAGGTCTGTTGATGGGTGAAAGGATAAACAAGATGTGGGGCACAGGCTAGGGAGGGATAGCGTTCAGCCTTAAAAGGGAGAGGAGCTCTGACACTACACACTGGGTGACCCTTGAGGATATTACGCTCCATGAAATAAGCCAATCACAAAAGACGAACACGGTGCAATTCTACTTATATGAGGTCCCTAGAAGAGTTGAATTCAGGGGCGCCTGGGTGGCTCAGTGGTTTAAGCCGCTGCCTTCGGCTCAGGTCATGATCTCAGGGTCCTGGGATCGAGTCCCGCATCGGGCTCTCTGCTCGGCAGGGAGCCTGCTTCCCTCTCACTCTCTCTGCCTGCCTCTCTGCCTACTTGTGATCTCTCTCTGTCAAATAAATAAATAAAAATCTTTAAAAAAAAAAAAAAGAGTTGAATTCAGAAAGAAAGTAGATAGTGGGTGCCAGGGGCTGGGGGAGGGGGAATGGGGAATTGTTCACTGAGGACAGAGATACAGTTTTGCAATGTAAAAAAAAGTTCTAGAGAATGGTGCCTGGATGGTTCAGCTGATTAAGCATGGGACTCTAGATTTCGGCTCGGGTCATGAGCTCAGGGTTGTGGGATGGAGCCCGGTGTCAGGCTCCTCGCTCAGCGAGGAGTCTGCTTGGGATTCTCTCTCTCCTCCTCTCCCTTTGTCCCTCCCCCTGCTCGCTCTCTCTGTCTCAAATGAATAAATAAATCTTTTTTTTAAAAAGTTCTAGAGATCTGTTGCACAATGTGTATCTACTTAACACTAATGAAGTGTACACTTAAAAATGATTAAGATGGTAAATATTGTTATATGCTTTTTACCACAAAAATAAGATAAAATAAATAAAATAAAGAGATCTACTAAGAGCAGGGAAAGCCTGTGGAAAGACAAGACCAGCATCAAGTAAGAGGCAGGACAGCCCCTCAAGATCAGTTTGGTCCTCTGTCTGCTCAGGGTCCCTCGTCTCCCCAGTATCCCCACTGTCCCTTTAGGGTACAGTCCCACCCTCTCAAAAGGAAACTCTGGTGTGCGGAGCACTCTAGACACAGGGCACACATGTGCTCTCGTGGGGACAGGCCCTTGTAAGCTTGTGTGGTCTGTACCTGTTTGAGCCTGGACCTTGTTGTCTTGTGTCTCTGGGTCTGGCTGTGTGAGAAGTCACATGGCACCTTCCCTCTCTCTGAATGAGCCTGTTCTTCAAGGATGCCTCCTCCAGGCAGCCTTCCCTGACCACCCTGTCTCAAAGAACACCTTTCTTGTCCTCCTCTCTGTCTTATTTTTCGTCATAGCACCACATGACATGTCATATACATACTTGCTTACTGTCTGTCGGCCCCACCTGAGTGTGAACTCCACGAGGACAGAGATCCTTGTTTGATTCACTGCTGGATCCCCAGACCCTCTAACACTGCCTGGCACACGTAGATGCTTCATAAATAATTGTTGATTGAATGAATGGTTGAATGTGCGGAGTCAGGGAGGGGGATCTTGGAAACATCGAGGACATCAGTTTACCTGAGCCTGTGTGTGTAGGTTATATGTTGGTGGCATGTCTGTCTGGGAGGGGCTGTGTGTCCCTCTGCCTGCCTAGCATGTCCCAGACCCCGGGATGCAGCAGTTCTGGGGGTGACAACAGGGGTCTCGGGTGTGGCTGCGCATCTGAGTGTGGGTTTGTGAACATGGCTACGTGGCCGTGTGAGGGCGGCTTTGGGTGTGTGTCCAGGCACAACTGGGTGTGTACAACTGTGTGTGTGGCCTGCTGCATGTCAGCATGTCTGGATCTGGCTGAAGGTGAACGGGTGTATGTAACACGGGTCTGCCTCTCTGAGTCCGCCTGTGGATCTGGGATGTGACACAACGAGGGTCTGATTCTCTGGGCGGTTGGTCGGTGGATGTCCCTGAACCTGACTGTCCCCAGGGGTGTTGCCCGTGTGTGTAAAATTTGCTACTCCACCCACCTCCTACAGCCCTGAATGAAGCCACAGGCGGCTCCCACATGGCTGCCGTGCCCCAACCCCAGTTCAGAACACAGAAGGTGTAATTGCTCAGGAAGCACAAGTGGTAGGATTAATTACGGCCACTGGATATGCAAATCAGCTGGGGGTTTTCCCAGCAGCCACCTGGGTGCCCGTGATGATGCTGGGCAAATACACAGAGATGAGCGTGAGACCCAGAGCTCCCTCCTTACACCTTTGTCAATTACCTTAATTCAGTAGGGCTGAGAGTATAATACTTTAGCCAGCTTTTAGTTAATTAAAGAGTACTCATTACCCTTTTTATTGTTCCTCCCCTCTAAAATACCTGCATCAGGGTGGGTCTGGAGTTGCAAAAGCAGAGCCCAGTGGACCTGCATTTATAAATCCTGGTCTGTGTATAGATGTAATGATTTTTATTTATTTATTTGAGAGAGAGAGAGAGAGAGAGAGCGCGCGAGCACACATGCCTGGGATGGAGGGGGAGGGCAGAGGGAGAAGGAGCGAGAGAATCCCAAGCAGGCTCTATACCCCGTGCAAAGCCCGACATAGGGTTCAATCTCACAACCCTGAGATCATGACCTGAGCCGAAATCAAGAGTCAGACGCTTCACCGAGTCAGTCACCCACGCGCCCCTAAATGTAGTTTTTTTAAAACGATGGAAAAAATTCCTCTAAAAGAGAAAATGGCTTTTTGTTGAGCAAAAATCTCTAGCTCTAGACTCTGGGCAAGTTACTTTACCTCTCTGTTCCTCAGTTGCCTTACCTGCAAAATGGGGATAATAACAGAACCTTCCTCAAATGTTGTAATAAAGAATAAATTAACTCATCCAGAGAAAATGTTTGATGAACGAGACCTGGCAGGTAGATGCTCAGTCAGTAGTCTTTGTTATTAACAGTGTCAGTTGAACTAATCAGGGATGGCATGATTGGGATGCATGGGATGAATCTTCATGGGATGAAGATTTGGTGTATAAGGGGGCGCCTGGGTGGCTCAGTGGGTTAAAGCCTTTGCCTTCAGCTCAGGTCATGATTCCAGGGTCCTGGATTCAAGCCCCATGTAGGGCTCTCTGCTCAGTGGGGGGGGGGGGGGGGCCTGCTTCCTCCTCTCTCTCTGCCTGCCACTCTGCCTACTTGTGATCTCTCTCTGTCAAATAAATAAATAAATCTTAAGATTTGGTGTATAAGAAATGTTGTGCATGGTTCTTCATAAGAAAGTGAGATAAATTTGATCTAAGTGTACACAGTCTTAGAGGAAGGGAATGAGGAGAGAAGGCAAGAAGAGGCATCAGGGAGGGAAAGATGGCAGACGGCAGCAGAATTGTGGGAAATCCAGATACCACCAGTGACACCGGGGACTTTTAAGGACAAGGATATTCAATATTAAATTCCAATCTGTCAATATTGCTACAGTGGGACCTCCCGGTTTGCACACATGCTTACATGCTGACCTTCAGTAAAAATTGGATTCATTCACTGTATTAGTCAGGATAATTAATAATAGCTGCTGTAACAAGAAATTCTTAACATCTCAAGGGCTTAATGTAATCAAGTTACTTGTTTGATGGCATTCCCCTGTAGCATTCCTCCAAGCAGTAGCTCAGAGAAGTTGGCCCCTTTCTAGTTCCATAGGAGACACTCCCATCTTACTTACTTACTTACTTACTGTGATCTCCAAGGTCATCACAGACCGAAAGAGCTCAGAGGATCCAGCGGGAGGTTTTATGGTTACCCACATCCCCGCTGGCCAAGACCCAGGCGCGTGCCCCAACCTAACTGCAAGGGAAGCTGGGAAATGTGTTCTCAATTAGGAGTGCTCAGGAAGAGGAAAACAACGCATAGCCTTGGTGTTATGTTACCATGTGCACTGAGTTAAGAATGTTTGGGAGAGGAACTAAATGGGAAGCAGGCCTGGGTGTACATTTGGGTTGATAGAACAGTGTGAAAAAAATCAGCAAAAGCAACAAATCGGGAGAAGAGGTAACCAAGGGAACACCATCCCCTCAAGAGTCAGCATCGGTATTTTAGGGTTTCTGGACTCTTCACTGTGCAGAGGATACTTCCTCAAATTTCACATAGCTTTTCCTCTCATCCTTCAGGTCTCTCTTCTCAAATACTACCTCTTCAGTGAGATCTCTCCTGACTACCTTCTTTCAAATGCACCACTCCATCACTCTGCATCTTGTTTGATTTTCCTGAAATCACACTACATAGCTACATGTTTGTCTATTCTGTCTCCCTCAGGAATAAGATCCCTCAGACACCACATCTTTCTTCTACCCCAACATTTGGAACAGTGTGTGGCACTGAGTAAACCATCAAGAGAATGAAACAAGTGAATGAGTAAGTGAATGGAGAATAAACTCATCAGTCAACTCCTGAACCCCAATATTCTTCATTGCATCAGTAATGTTTATTGAATGCCTGAGGGAATCCAGGACACGCATTCAGATGGCTTTATGGGACCTAGATGGCAGGGCTTACCCTGACTTTTGGAGAGACAATTCACCCCAACCTAAAACCTATAACTACGCAAACCCACCTGATCTAACTCAACTCACACCAGCCCTCCATCACTCCTAACTCGACTCAGTTTGGCGATGTCCATCAACTGATGAATGGATAAACAAAATGTGATATAACCAGACAACGGAATATGATTCAACAATAAACAGGAATGGAGTACCGATACACACTGCAACATGAACCTTGAACCATTAGGCTCAATGAGAGCAGACAGATCCAAAGGGCCACATACTATATGATTCCATTTATATGAAATGTCCAGAACAGACAAATCCACAAAGACAGAAAGATTAGCGGTTGCCTACCACTGAGACGTTTGGGGGAAATGGAAAGTGACTGCTAATGGATATGCGATTTCTTCTTGAGGTGATGAAAATGTTCTAAAATTGATTGTGGGATGGTTGCACAAGTCTGCGAATATACTGAAAACCATTTAATTGTATACTTTAAATGGGTGAATTACATGGTAAGTGAATTACATCTCAATAAATCTATTTAAAAGAAAACCTCAACCCAACATCTAACCCCCAATTCAAGCTACCTCAAACCCAACTCTCATCTTAACTGATGCCATCTTGACTTACCAAACTGCCAATCCCCACTCCCCATTCGCAGCAATCCCTACTTACCTCTATTCCGTTCATCCTACTTCCCAAATCGACCCTCATTCATGTCAATCCAACATCTAATTCCAAACCCTAACTTCAATCCGCTGATTGCCCTACCTCCATCTCAGCAGACCCCATCATTAATCCACAACCTCAGACTCATTCAACTCACTCCAAACCAACCTCCTACTAGACTGATCTTCAAACCATTTTCAACATATCTCACCCACCCCCTACCCCCCAGTATCCAGACACCTCAAAGCTCCACTTCTAAGTCAGTCCTCTCTACCCTCAACTCAGCTCCTGAACGGCCATCCAGATGTTTCATCTCTGGTCATTTTATCTCAAACCCAAACCACATCCTACATCACCTTTTTTTTTTTAAGATTTTATTTATTTATTTGACAGACAGAGATCACAAGTAGGCAGAGAGGCAGGCAGAGAGAGGAGGAGGAAGCAGGCTCCCTGCTGAGCAGAGAGCCCGATGCGGGGCTCGATCCCAGGACCCTGGGATCATGACCTGAGCCGAAGGCAGCGGCTTTAACCCACTGAGCCACCCAGGCACCCTTATATCACCTCTTGATCCATTCCCACACCCTCAGTTCAGCCAGCGACTCCAGGACTAATCAAGGTCAACGTAGAGATCTAGCTATCCTCTCTCCCTCTTCTCCCCCCTTCCCCTCCTCTTTCTTCTTCAAAGTTTGAGGTCTTCCTAATAAGTTCACCATTTTTTCCAGCTTTATGGACACAGAATTGACGACATAGGATATTGTGTAAGTCTACGAAATACAACCTGCTGATTTGATACACTTGCATATTGCAAAATGATTACCACGATAGCATTAGCAAACACCCGCGTCACATCATATAATTAGCATTTCTTTTTTATGGTGAAAACATTTTCGATCTCTCTTAAAGATCTGTCCATTTCCAACTTTCCTTCTAGGGGCCTGAATTGGTAAACAGATCCAACATCTCCAGGGAGTACCATTATAATCAGATGCTCCCCAGCTCCCAAAGCCACCTGTACCCAAAGACACAATTAAGAAGGTGGGGGCAGATACCGCAGGTGACCCAAGAGCCTGACCTTAAGAAGGATGTAGCCAGCACTAGAGGAAAGACACAGGGACACAGTTCACTGGTTTATTCTCAGACTTGAGATGCCAAATATGCCCTATGGCCCTGGAGGGGAGGGGAACATGCTAGAATCCGTCTCCTCATATCCCAGCCCTCCCTAAGGAGGAAGCAGATTAAATATACAACAGAGGGGATTTTCCCTTTCAATCCAGACCCAGGTATAAATAGGGCAGCACCATTAGGATCCTGATTCACCCCCACCATCTTGGCTCCCATCCCACCTGGCACGGCAAGGTGCATTTGGGGAGATATGGGTGGGGGGCGGTATTCAGAGCCGGGCAGAGGCAGCAGAAGGAGCACCCAGCTCAGTCCAGGGAAGTCTCACTTCCCTCTGTGGTCTGACTTCATTCCTTCACTGTGAACCCACCTGAAAATAGGAATGAGTGAAGGGGTCCCAGCCCGGGATCAGGAGACATCCAGTGCTTAACTATGGGAAAGGGTAGCACCACAGGGTGTTGAGAGCACTGCCCAGGGAATGGGGAGGCAGGTGTGGGGGGCATTCGCCAGCTGGGAGTTGGAAGTTCCTTGCAGGGGGCATCGGGGTGGGGAGTTGAGGGATGGGCGGGCGCAGAGGGAAGAAAGAGCCAGACTACAGTATGTCAGCTGCGGTGCAGTGAGGAGGAAGCCGGACCCTTGGGCCAGGGGTGTGCATCCCCCAGCCGCCTGGAATGGAGAAGGAATATTGCTTGACCGTGAGGAGCAGACAGACTCTCCCCGGGCTCCACAGTCACAGGAGACGATAAATATGATGGCTTCAAGGCCTCAGCACCAAAAGTACCCCATCGGGGGCTCCCTCATTGTCCCTCCCACCCCAAGAACTCTCAGCTGCTAAAGCAGACAGGGCCCAGTTCAAACCCAAACTTCTGGTTCGTCTGGCCAAAGTCAGTAGCCGCCACGTCCAACAAAGGCAGAAAGCCCACTCGGGAAGAGCTCAACTCCAAGAGGGTCCTCGTCTGTCCCTTCCGGAGCTGACCGCGGGGAAGACAGAACGGCGGGTTAGCAGGAGGGCAGCCAAGGTCCCTCCCCACTGTGGCCAGCCCCTGCCCCTCCCCTTACCCGGCAGCCATCATAGGGGACAGTGATGGTGGCCGCTGCCATCTGGTTGAAAGACAGCTCCTCTCCGTTGGCTCCGAGGAAGCGGACAGAGCGGCTGTGATCACCTGCAGCTTCGTCCAGCCAGGCGGCAGAATTCTGGCAGGAGTAGGTGAAACTCTGGCGGGCTGTGGCACTCAGCAACTTTAGGAAGGTCATCTGGACCACACTCACCGGGGACCCTTCAGCGTCCACATAGGAGAACTGGGGGTGGGACAAAGCAGGAGGTGAGAGTGCCTCCATTGACCCCTACTTTCTTTCTAAGGAACCTACCTCCCAGGCTCTCCATGCCCCGACCGATCTGCCCCCTCTGCCTCGTCCCCTTCTCTGGGTGGGCCCACCAGCCATCCAGCACCCACAGGTGCCTAGCGAGCCCCTAGGCACTCACACGTGTCTGCTGAGCACTTGAAATGCACCCGATGAGGAGGAAACTGCTTAAAATGTTAATTAATTGTTTGATTTTAAATTATTTAATTATTTTGTTTTACTGCATTTAATTCATGACTAATAACTGAGCCTCCATCCAGTTATCAGAAAACTTGGGTGTGGAACAACTTGAATATATACCAATCGACCTTTTCAACTGCAGATTTTATGAAATCTAAGTACGGATCAAGAGCTTCCAATGAAATTTAGTATCCCAATTACGACGTGCTATACATGTAAAATACGCATCGGACTCTGCAGAACTCGGAGGGAAGGAATTTAAAATGCCTCAGTAACCTTTATATTGATATGACAGTCTTTTAGATGCACTGGGTCAAATAAAATATATTATTAACGTGTCATGGGCTTGAGATAACTGGCTGGTCAATCCGTTCCTTCTGGCCTTCCCTCTCTTCTCTGTATCATCTCCACATTCCCCGACTGATGTTTTCTGGAATCCCATCCCAAATAAAGTACTTGCAACTGAGTCTTTGTCGAAGGGTCTCTTTTAGGGCAACCCAAACCAAGATGTCCCCACACTATATTAGAGCTTTGTTTCTTTGGTTATTGTCTGCCTGTTTCCTTGGCTGTGTTCCTGGTAGAGTATCAGCTTCATGAAGTCAGGAGCCAAATGTCACCACATTTCTGGTGCTTAGCACATACGTGTGTGTTCCATAAACAAATCCCAAACTGAACCCAAGCTCCCCCCCCCCGCCCATCAAGGCTGTTCTTCCTCTCATTTACATATCTCAGAATCCCTCCCGGGCACCAGCCCACCACCACTCTCCTCCCTGCCCTCCATCTCAGCAATGACTAGGTCCTATTGACTTCCCTCCCAGAAGTTCCAGGCCATGCCCTCCTCCCCATCCCCAATAGCAGAAGCCCCAGCCTGGACCACCTCTTCACTCTCCCAGACCAACACACCAGTCTCCTCCACCCACTCCACCCTCACCAGTCCCGGAGGCACTCTTCTAACAGAGATTAGATTTGGGTCCTTCCCTCACTTAAACACATTCCATGGCTCCCTGTGCCTCACAGGTCTTGCTGGGGGGTGGTAAGCCTAACCCTCACCTGCCTACTCCACCTCCTTTCTTACCACAACCCCCCTTCACACTTTCTAGAGCAGAGCAAGTGGCTTTCTCTTGAAATTCACCAGACCCTCTTTTTTTTTTTTTAACTCTGGGACTTCGTGTATGCTATTCCCTCTGCCTGCAACACTTTTCCTTGTCCTCCCTAACTTGCTGACCCAACTCATTGTTTAGGCTTCCGCTGATCTGTGACTGCTACTAGGAAGCCTCTGGTACTTCCAGCACTGCCTCTGGATTTCCACCATACTCTGCATCCCCTCCATCACACATCTAATGCTGCCCCCCCAATCTGCCACCCCCATCAAGCCTGCAATCACCATGAAGGCAGGGGTGAGTCTTCCCTGTTCCTTTCACTTCTCAGAGCCCCTCCTCCAACTCCCCCTGCACCAGTTCCCGCCAGTTTTCATACTATCCCCGCCTTGGCCTCCAGCAACTCACCTTTTTCCCTCGTCGGAATGTGCTATACCAGTTTCCTGGCTTTTCTTTGGACCAGGAGGCCATTTTCACCTGGGGACGAGAGGGACGAGAGGGTTGTAGTGAGCGTAGAAGATGCCCTGGGTGCCCGCGAGGTCTTTCCTGCATTTACCCCACACTGAAAGTTGCAGCCCTATACCCAGGACTCGGGCTGTTCTCTCGCCATGGAGGTGAGTTTGGCTGGTGCATACAGCAGCCCAAGGGACCGAGGGGCCCCGCCCTCTGAAGCAGCCCATAACCCACGACTGACAAGATTGGTGGATAAATGGGTGGGACAATGCAGTCTCCCCGATGTCCCCCAGTAGAACTGAGCCTTTAGTGCCCAATGGTGACATTTTAATCCTCATTGGCTGCCTCCCCCAGACCCTCCCACTTCCCCCCCCTTCTCTCCTGGTGCCTCCTGAGATGTCCTTCTAAATCAATGACCTGCCCTCAAATCCTTGTCTCAGGGTCTGGGTCTGGGGAACCCAACTCTGGATCATTCCTCAGTTCCCTCCCCAGCCCCTTTGGGCAGGAGGAAGGTGAGCTGGTGGGAACGGCTCAGGTCTCAGGGATCAGCAACCGTTTAGAGGTCAAGTCCTATACAACTTGGGGGTCTGAGCTTGTCTAAATTCCCATCAGGATGGGGGGGGGGGGGGGTTGAGCTCCTACGAAACCAGGGCTCTGACTCGTCAAAAATAAGCAACAAGAAGGGCATCGCCATGCCCTTCTGCAGGCTCTGTGCTGGCTGCAGATCTTACCGGCCGTGGAGGAGGCATCAGTACAGGCCCACGTGCTGCCTGTATCTTATCACTGAGCTGACGCGTGCGTCAGTACCTGGATGGTACAACCATCCTGAGGCAAATACTGTCTTGAGCCCCATTTTACAGATAAAAACAACTAAGGTGACACCTCTCTCCCAACCCAGCATTCTAGAGAAGGGGCAGCTGGCCCGCTGCCCTCCGCTGCTCAGCCCGGTGCTGGGGCTGGGAGGCTGAGAGGCTGAGGGCTCCCTGATGGAGCACCCCAGTATTCCTGGGGGACCAGGTGGTCTCACCTCCCAACCCACAGCCTGGAGGGCAATGATAGTCTGTGGGCCTAGGAGGTAGCAGGTCGAGAGATGGTGGTTAAGGGCTGGGTCTGTGAAGCCAGCCTGCCTTGGGGTAATCCCAGCACTTCTCTGTGCCTTAGTTTCCCTCTCTGGGGATCACGGCCCCCACACCCCACACCAGGTGGCTGGGACTCAGTGCGAATGCAGCTAAGTGCTCAGAACAGTCTGGCACATTTATACCCTATTTAAAGGCTTCCACCATTTCCACTTTCTTAACCAGGTTTTTTGGTCTATCTTTTCTCACAGACGGTGAGCCCCATAAAACCAGAGTTTTGTTTGGTTTTTTATTCTCTGCTATAGTCCCAGCCCTTTACAGGACTTGACATACAGCGGATGCTCAATAAATGTTGGCTGAAAGAAGGGTAAGGTCCCAGACAAAGCCTGGTGCATGTTGAGTGGGGAGGGGAGATAGGGGATATAGTTTTGGTGGGGGGGAGGGGTTGTGGTGGTTTCCGGAGCCCCCTTTCTCCCCCTCAACCCTCCTCCTCCAGGCACTCACCATCTCAAACTTCTTGTCGGGATAGAGGCAGGTCTCTCCTCCCGCAGTGAAGTTACAGAAAACCCTGAGCGAGTCCCTCGCACAGCCCTGGTTGGGGTCAATCCAGTATTCCCCTGCCGCAGAGCCGGGCGGGTGAGTGTGCAGGGCGGGACCCCATAGGCTTCCTGCCCGCCCCGCCCGGGAGGGACCTCACCATCAGGCAGGTGCGGGTGGTTGCGGTGTAGCTCACTGCACACGAGGCCCGGGCGCTCAGCCGTGCCCGGAGGGCGCCGCATCTGCTCCAGCTCTAAGCTCAGCGACGTGAGAGAGGCCAGCACCTCCTCCAAGCCGCTCTCCAGCGCCCCTGGGCCTGGGAGAGAGCGCCGGCGCCTGCGCAGCCCGTGCAGCTCAGCTGGGAGACCCTGGTGGGGGGGGGGGGGGCGGTATGGAGGAGAGGTGAGCAGAGATGCAGGAGGAGAGACAGGAAGAGAGACAAGCAAAGATGAGAGAGACATGGGAGGTAAAGAGACACGGGTTGGTGGGGAGCGATAAGAAAGGGGAGAAGAGGGAGAGGAGAGAGGCCGACAGAGACAGAGAGAGAGAAACAGGAGGGAGAGATAGAAAGACCCAGAGTTGGGGAAAAGCCAAAGTAATAACACAATGAAAGAGAGATTCACAGGTGAGACAAGGAAATCAGAGAGAGAAAGAGGGCACAGGACGAAGGGAGAGAAACAGACACAAAACAGGGGAACAAGTATTTGGAATAGAGACAGTAAAAGGCCAGGAGATGGAGAGAGACAGGGAGAGAGAGATGGAAGGGGAGACAGAGCCAAGCAAGATGAGACCCATCAGAACCCCCATGGGTATCCCCCTAAACCCCCAACATAGCCCAGACCTCCCTCCGGCTTTCAAGGCATCTCCCGCCCCGCCTGCATGCCACGAACACCTGCTGTGTGCTCCACCCAGTTCTGGGCACTGGGGAACCCAGGGGAACATGCTAACATACTCCCTGGGGAACTTACCGGGGGGCCAGGCGGACCTGGGGGGCCGGTGTCACCACGGGGACCAAAGGATCCCTGTAGGGAGAAGTCCCTTGGGAGTGAACTCTGTCTATGGAGACCCCTTCCTGCCGACACACGTCCACGCTCTCACACGCACACAGTCTCACACTCACACGCGCAGTACCGGGGGAGGGACGTGCACTGCTTAGCACCAAGTATAAAACGCACATTTTCTTGCCATATCTTAACATCTGTGAAAGCAACATCTTAACATCTTAGGCAAATCACAGTTTCCTTGTCAAAACTGCTTTCGCTCATAGTAGTTTCTAAAATAATGGCTCCTGTTAAAATTGATGGCATCTTAGACTTGATAAAATACAACAGTAGGTGTTGAATAAATATTCATCGAATGTGTGATTGAATGAACAAACAAATGAATGCAAAGGCACTGAGGTGTGATAATGTTGAAAGGGGGCGGGAAGCCAGGATGTAGGGGCCCAAGGGACACCATATACTCACCGGGGACCCCTTGGAGCCTTTCTGTCCCAGAGGACCCTATGGGACAGAGACAGGGAGGGCTGGAGTCCTGGCTGGTCCACCATGGTGACCCCACCCCACAAACGCTTCTTACTCACCGCCACGCCTGGGGGCCCAGGGTGGCCCAGAGAGCCGATGGGACCAGGGGGACCCTGAAGAAAGGAACATCAAGGTTATCATGGATGGGGTTCACCCCTATGATCCAGGCATACCCCCCAGACAAGCCTCTAGTCCCCTTAAGAGAACAAGCCACAGACACAGCCTCTGACTTGTAAATCCCCAAACAGAACCCCCCATTTCCCCCAGACACAACCCCTTTCATTCTGGACCCCAGCTTCCCAAACGTGCGCTCTCCAAAGGAGCCCCAATTCTGCCTCCCCACCCACCCAGTCCTCTGAACACATTCTTCCCGCTTGGGATAGAACTCACAGGTTCTCCCTGGGGGCCCGGGGGGCCCTGCACGCCTGGCAATCCCTGATCCCCTTTTTCACCAGCTTCCCCGGGGGGGCCGATGAGCCCAATTAATCCAATGTGGCCCTATAAGACAAAAGAGGCACATATGGGGGGAAAATATGGTCAGGGGGGATGCTGGTCGACTTTTTTTCTAGAGCCTTGGGGTTGTGAGTGTGGGAGCAGAGGAGACACCAACCTGCCAGCCCTCCAGCCAGGGAGGCAGTGTAGACCACCAAAGGTGGAGGAGATGGAGGTAATTGGGGGAGAATAATGGGAGGTCACATCCTTACCTTTTCCCCCTTGAGGCCAGCATCTCCCTTCAATCCTGGGAGACCAGAGGGTCCCTGCAAGGAGGGCGAGGCTCAGTTAGTGAGTCTCAAACATGAAATCTCAAGGTTGATGTAGGTGATTAGGGGAGAGTCAAATGGGAAATTACCCAGATTTCAAGTGGGAACTACCAGGGATGTGATTATGGGGATGGTCAGGAGAGAGGAGGGGGGACAAGGGATAATGAAGGGGTTGGAGCACGGCAAATATGAACAGTCAGTGGTCAGAATCAGTGTGGAAGGTCAGGGTAGACTAGCAAGATAGAGGGTCAGTTTGGCCTATCAAGATGTAAGGTCACTGTGGACAGTATGAACCACCAAGATGGAGGGTCAGTGTGGTTGGTCAGTGCAGACCATCAAGATGGAGGGTCAGTGTGGATGAGCAGTGTAGACCACCAAGCTGGAGGGTCAGTGTGGATGAGCAGTGTAGACCACCAAGCTGGAGGGTCAGTGTGGATAAGCAGTGTAGACCATCAAGATGGAGGGTCAAGGGTGCCTGGGTGGCTCAGTGGGTTAAGCCTCTGCCTTCAGCTCAGGTCATGATACCAGGATCCTGGGATCGAGCCCCACATCGGGCTCTCTGCTCAGCAGGGAGCCTGCTTCCCTTCCTATCTCTCTGCCTGCCTCTCTGCCTACTTGTGATCTCTGTCTTTCAAATAAATAAATAAAATCTTAAAAAAAAAAAAAAGATGGAGGGTCAATGCAGATGATCAGTGTAGACCACCAAGCTGAAGGGTCAGTGTGGATGAGCAGTGTAGGTCATCAAGATGGAGGGTCAATGCAGATGATCAGTGTAGACCACCAAGCTGGAGGGTGGAGCTGGAGCAGTGTAGGCCATCAAGATGGAGGATCCCTGTGGTCAGTATGAACCACCAAGATGGAGGGTCAGTGTGGTTGGTCAGTGTAGACCATCCAGATAAGTGGTCAGAGAGATGGTTAGTACAGATGGTCACGATGGACTGTCAGATGGGTAGTCAGTGAGGGGTCAGCTTGCACCACCAGCACCCACAGTCACTAGACGGTCACTGGACGCCCAGTGTGGCTCTCAGTGCCAGGACATCAGGGACAAAGAAGTCTCTTACCAGGGGTCCAGGAGGGCCCATCTGTCCAGGTGGTCCCAGGAGGCCTGGTTCACCCTAGGATGAAGCCAAACATGGGGATGCTGCCCTCGGCCAGAACTCAGTGTGAATGCCCTGGCCTCCACACACACATCCCCGACCCCCACCCCCAGCCAGGGTCAGTTGCTCCAGATTGTGATGAGAAACTATAAGGGAGGAGCTGACCCCACCCCACCCCATCCCTATGCCCACCCAACTCACCACAGGGCCGGGGATCCCTCGAAGACCCTCAGGCCCCACACGTCCAGGGGGCCCTCGAGTCCCCACTGGGCCTGTCATCCCTGGGGGACCATCAGGACCTGGCTCCCCCTAACAGAACAGGGCAAGGGAAAAGCCAAAAGAGTCAGAGGGAAACTTCCTCCAGACCTCCTGAGGGAGGGGGAGGGAACTGGGACAACTGTTGATGGCCCAGCTGTTGGTCAAGCATCAGCACAGGGACCCTTCCCTGGGTGGGGAGGACTCACCTTGGCCCCTTTCTCCCCTTCTCTGCCTTCTCGACCCATGCGGCCTGAAGGACCCTGAGGATGGAAAGAGGATGTGGGGGACGGGAGCTTTAGGGGTAAAGGGAGCCTGTTGGGGTGACAGGGGTCTGTGGGGGTTTAGGGGGACCTGTGGGAGTGAAGGGAGGCCTGTGGAGATGGGTGGGGCAAGGATGGACCAAGGAGAGCCAGGAGGCAGGTCTCACTCACCCTCTTGCCAGGAGGCCCAGGGGGGCCAGGTTCCCCAGAAGCCCCAGGTGGACCCTACAAATACAGAGCAGCACCAGGATAGTATTAGCTCATGTTGGTCGAGCGTGACGATGTTTCAGGATGCCTCTGACCCAGACAGCCTCCCCCATACACCACGCCAACAGCAGCCATCTCCCACCTCCCACTGAAGTTGCTTACGTTCCTGGGGAAGCTCCAGAGAGGCAAGGCAAGGGCATCTACAGGAGTCCCAGGCATCTCATCCACCTACTTCTCTGTCCCCTGAGTTCACCCCAGTTCACCCATTCACCCACCCAACCCCCCTCTACCAGCACCACATCCTCTGCTCCCCCACTCACCGGTCCCCCAACATCACCAGGGTCTCCCTTCTCTCCCGGGGAGCCATCGATACCCTGTGGGGTGGGCAGGGGTTGTGGAGACACTTAAGGATTTAGGGGTGAAACTGGGGAAACGTGAGGGTTATTTGCGCCACAGACCTTGCCTAAGTCCATGGAGGGTGGAGATATGGGGACAGAAATAGGACTATATGGGGGCATATGGGGGAGTAGGGCTCTCACCCACCGAAACTCCAGGGTCTCCGGGGGGTCCTGGATCTCCTGGGAGCCCAGTGGGGCCCTGGAAGACAGAACGAGGGCTAAGCACCTCTTTGAATTATCACACATTCATTCATTTATTTGCCACATGAACTGTCCCCAGGCACAGCCTGGGCTGCTGAGGATGTGCTTGTGATGTGCTGAGGATGAGCTGTTAGGGTGAACATTCCAGAGTCGAAGGTGTGCAGGTGCTGAGCTAAACCCATGACACCATCACCTCTCTCTGTCCTCCAGGCGCCCCCCAGCTCAGGACTCACAGGTAGGACTGACCCTCCGGAAAGGGGTCAGATCCAACTTGAGTTTCTGTAGACCCTGAAGGTCCTCACTGCCCTCCCACCCCATCCCAAGCCCCACCCTGATGGTGGGAGGGTCTCAGCCTCCACCCTAAGGCCAAATCCCACATCGGCCCCAACTCTGGGCATCGATCTCAGCGGTTCCAACGCCTCCAGAATGATTCCGCGTGGAAGAAAGTTGCACCCATACAGTGACCTATAACCATCATTTGTCAGTATTCAGCCACGTTCTAGATTGCCTGGGGAATCAGCACATTGGAGGAGGAACCCTCGATAGAAGCTGGGGAACAGGTTCAAGAGGATGCAAGTGCCCCTCCCCGATCTCTCCCTCCACTTCTCCCGGGACTCACCACGCTCCCTTTGGCTCCATCCTCTCCAGGGGGACCTTTCTTGCCTGGCGGTCCAGCAGCCCCAGATGGGCCTGAGTCTCCCTTTTCGCCAATTTCTCCCTTGGGCCCCTTTGCAGAAACAGTCAGAGGTCAGAATAGCCTGGACTCTTCAGAAGTCAAGGGTTAGCATCCCTGGACTCAGGAATTGGAGTGGTCTGGGACTTTCCTGGGGTCAGGGGTCAGAGGAGCCTAGACCGTCCAAGGGTCAGATGTCGAAGGGATCTAGGGTTTATTGGAGTCAGGGGCCAGGATGGTCCAGTTGCTCAGAGATCATAACCAAGGCTGGTCTAGCCCACATGCCATGCTGGAGTGAATTAGGAAAGGGGATCCCTCCGGGAAGTTCATCCCCACTCCGGGTTCATGGTTTGGACCCGAGCCCCCACCTGCACCCTGTAGGTGTACAACCTGAAAAACTCTCGGTAGCAGCCCTATCTGAGACCTTCCGGGGCTCAGGGATACCCATAGGTCTGACTCAGGCCTGCCCAGAGGTCAAGGTGGCCCTCGATGCCCAAAGGTCAGGGGTTTCCTGAGCTGTGTGCAGGGGTATAGACCACAGTCACTCACAGGGATGCCTGGGGCTCCTGGGGGTCCTGGATCTCCAGCCTCCCCTGGCTCACCCTGCAGGAGGCAAAGTCAGGGTGGGGAGAGGTCTGATTATGAAGGAAAGGGAGGAGCTCCCCAGAACAGCCATCCCCAAGCCGGACTGGCTGTGCCTCCCCGACCCTAGGCAGCCCCCTACCCCCTCTCTCTCACCTTCTCACCCACAGCGCCAGGCTGACCAACTCCCCCAGGCAGCCCTGGAGGGCCCTGGAGAGACAGCAAGCAGTAGAAGTGGGACTGTGGAATCCCAACAGCCACTTCTGGGGAAACGGAGGTCCCCACCTCTCAGACATCCTGCCCCACCACCCCCCAGCGAGTCTTCACCTCTGATCCACTGGGGCCATGGGGACCCCTAGGCCCTGGAGCTCCATGGGGACCCTGTGGGACAGTCAGAATAGCATCCAGTGACCTCATGACTCCCCAAAGGCACCACTAGCCACAAACACCATCCTTAATGCTGGTGACAAGAATCACCTTAAAATGACAATATGCCCTGTGACACCGCCCCCCCTAAAATTAAGGTAATGGCCACCAATCACCAATCCTCTTCCCCCTCCCACCTTCCCCAGGTTGTCCATACCATGGACCCTACATCTCCAACCTCCCCTTTCTCTCCAGGAGGGCCTGGCAGCCCCTGTGGAAAAAAGAAGAAAGATTGGAACACAGGGTGCAGGGAAGGAGGCCACACCCCCAAACTCAGACACGCACCTGCAGGCCAGGAGGGCCAATCACCCCCACAAAGCCTCTCACTCCATCATCTCCTTTCTGCCCAAAGAGGCCTGGTGGTCCCCGGCGTCCCTGAGCCCCATCTGCTCCCTGGGAGAAGGACAGAAGCAGGGTACAGGTGGGGTCTGAGTGAAGAGTTGGAGACAGGCTCTGGGTCAAAGTCAGGGACCAAGGTTAACAATTACAGTCAGGGTTGGGCTTAAGTTTGGAAAGGGTCAGGGTTGGACTTGGCATTTGGGGTGCAGGTTAAGGGTCAGATTTTGGGAATTAAGTCAAGAGCTAAGCCAAAGTTTTCACATGGGCATTGGGTGGTGAGTTGAGGTCAAGGTCATGATATGGCTGAGATGGAATTTAGGGCTGGGTTTGAGATTGGGGCCGAGGTCAGATTCAAAGTTTGAGTTCAGGTTTGGGGTCAGCATTGGAGGGTGGGTCAGAGTTGGGGTTAGGGGTAGGAGGGGGTCAAGGTTCAGATCTGAAGGTTAAGTTTGAGTTGGGGTTGAGGTTAAGGTCATGGATAGGGTGAAGACTGGGACTGTGAAGACCTTCAGGATTCAGGTTGAGGTCGGGATTGAGTCAGATTCTGGGGTGAGTTCCTATTGGATGTCAGCATGGAGGGGTAGGTCAGGGCTGGGGTTGAGTTTGGGTCTGGGTCATGGTGGAGGACACCGTCCATTCCCACCTGGGATCCAGGAGATGGTCACAAAGCCAGGAGCACTCACCGGGGAGCCTGGGTGTCCCACAGGACCCCGTACTCCTGTTGGTCCAGGTGGGCCCTGGGGTGGGGGGGACACAGCCAAAAAAAACATCTCAAGTTCAAGATTAGGAGGACCCTCAAGATGACAATCACTCCCTCCCACTCCACCCACCAGGAAGCAACAGCTGCTTCCCCCACAGCCCTGGCTTCCTAGCCATCAACGGATGGGAACAGACACAGACATCATCCTGAGCTTGGCTCATCAGGACTTTTCCCCAGAAGTCCCTCCAGGGACTGAGCTGGCTCACAGACAGACAGCAGGCACTGTGGCTGAAGTCCTGGGGGAAGCTGGAATGTGATGCCTCAGAGCCTCCCAGAGTCACAGACAGAGAGAACGAAGCCACCAAGGAAAGGAACAGGAGGAGGTAACCACCTCAGCTCCCTCCCCATTCTCTCGGGATCCCAGCTACCCACCCCGTCCTCCCCATCCCTCTGCCTCCCCCCAGGACCACCTCCCTCCCTGGGGCCCCACACTCACAGCATCCCCTTTGTCGCCTTTGCTCCCTTTGTTACCAGGGGCACCCACTTCCCCCTGTGGGGGAAAGAGCATGAAGGAGGACCAACTTGGACTCTCCGTACCCTGAGCCCCTGAGTCCTGCCCTCTCTGTGAACGCTTACCTTGTCCCCATCCTCGCCAGAAGGACCAACAGCTCCAGGGGGTCCGGGAAGCCCCAGGGGACCTGGGATCCCATCTTTGCCTGTTGGGCCAGGGGGGCCACGCTCGCCCTGATGGGGGAGTGGATGGGGGTATGTCAGGGGTCAGGGCAGAGGGAAGGTCCTGGTTTGTGGGGTCCTGAGGATGCTTGAGGAATGTAGTGGGCAGGCACTCACCGGGGACCCCTTCTCGCCTGCAGGGCCAACAGGGCCTTGGCCTCCGCTTTGGCCAGGAAGCCCAATGCCTCCTGCTGGGCCCAGTGGACCCCGCTCCCCCGGGGAGCCCTGAAAACAGGGGTAAAGGGTCAGGAAAAATAGCGAAAGTAGTTCTCACTGATAGAGGCCTTTCAAGCTGCCTGGCACTGAGTTGGGTCAATAGTGCTGTCTTGGCCACTCTGTGCCCTTCCCCACAGCAGCCAGAGGGACACCTGAGTCAGGGCACACACATCCCCCTGCTCACCACCCTCCACAGCTTCCAGCTCACTCACGAAATGGGAAATCCTCCTGATAGCCCGCAGCCTTGCACAACCTGCCCCATTACCTCCTGCCCTCTCTGCTTCCTATTGACCCCCTCACTCCCTTCCTTCCAGCCACACAGGTCCCACCGTTTCCTCCAGCATGCTGCACACACTCCAGCTCCAGGGCCTTTGCACATGCTATTCCCGCTGCCTGGAACACTCTTCCCCTCTATACCCACGTGGCTCCTCCCTCAGGTCTCAGCTTCAATATCACCTTCTCAGGAGGCCTTCCTTGAGCAGCTCATTTCAGCAGCTCACTCCCTACTGCCCCTTCTCTGTGCTATTCATGCTACTGATTCCTTATCTCCCCAACTCCAGGAGAAAGGAGGCTTTTAATCTGTTGATGTCTGGCATGCAGGTAAGTGTGGGATGGATCATCTCACGGATGGGGCCATGTCACAGGTGAGAAAACTGAGGTCATGGGTGTGACCCAGGCCTGTTTGACACCCAGGATAGGGGACTTAATCATGGCAATGTCCAGCTCCCCAGATGCCCCAAGGCCCCGCCACCCTGCCCCCCCCCCCCACCCAGCAGATGGGCTTACACTTACATTGGCTCCAACAGGGCCCAGGGGGCCTTTGTCACCCTTTAAACCAATAGGTCCCTGAGGGAGGAGATGATTCAGTCAAAAGATGCCCAAGGTTGTGCCCAGGTCCTGTCTTCCCTCTGGGGGCTCACAGTTCCCCTCTTCTTCCTGGGCACTGAAGGTCAGGGGTCTATCTCCTCCAGGTCCCGCCTGCCGTCACTCCTTTGCTTTCATGGTTGTCCCCACCGAGGATGCCACCACCATGTCCCTCCCCAGAGCATCCTTCTCCTTTTCTGCTTCACAGTCCAGCCAGGTACATTCGGGGGAGGGAACACAAAGGATACTCACTGGATCCCCAGGGGCTCCTTGGGGGCCGGGGAAGCCCCTGGGACCAGGTGGTCCTTCCTTCCCAAGGGGTCCCGGTGGTCCCACGTCCCCCTGCAGGAGGGCAGAGGAGGAAGGTCAGGCTCCAGAGAAGGGGTGTTTCCTCCTAGTTTGTGAATCTGGGGGTGATTCTGAGCCTTGGGGTGGCATGGGGTCATTGGGGAACCTTTGGGGCCACTCGAGATTTTCCAGGGGGTAGGGTCTCACCTTGACACCCTCTCTGCCTTCCAGGCCCGGAAGACCTTGTTCACCAGGAGGTCCAGGAGGGCCTGGGGGGCCCCTCTCCCCCAGAGGTCCTGCTTCTCCTGTCTTTCCCTGAAGAGGAAGGAAGCTTATCTTGAACGGAGGTGGCCCAGCGTGGGGGAGGAGGCTGTCAGAGATGCACTTCCCCCCAAATATCTCCCAACTGGTGCAAAACTGGGAAGACCTGCGGGGTCCATTCTGACCTGAGGACCCACGACACCAGCTGGTCCAGGTGGGCCTGTCTGACCTTGGAAGCCCTGGGGAGAAAAATTAAAAGGGGTGTCCCACGGGAGGAAGAACTAGAGAGCCTAATGGGGTCAGGGGTCAGAAGTCCAGAGGCCACTCACCAATTCTCCTCTCTGACCAGGGTGCCCAGGACGCCCATCTTTCCCCTGGGGGCCCTGGGAACAAGACAAGCCATGACTAAGCAGTCTTCCCACCCCCTGGCTTCCCTCCCGGCCACCCCCAATCAGGGTGCACTCACTTACAGGGGGACCCTTTGGCCCAGGAAATCCAGGAGGGCCTAGCAGACCTGGGAGGCCCTGAAATGGAACCAGAAACCACGGCCTCATCCCTCCTGCCTGACCACCTGAGCCCCGCATTAGGACAAGCATACTGAACACTTTGTGCACACCGGGCACAGGGCCAGACACGTGACACACACTCAGTCATTTCCCGTGTCACCGCAGCCCTTTGCAGTGGGAACTGTGTTTATTCCCATTTCATAGAGGGAGAAAACGAGGCCCAGAGAGGCTGAGTGACTTTCCCAGTCACACAGCAGGCAAGGGGCAGAGCTGGAACTTAAACTCACAGCTCCCCACTTTAGAGGCTGTTCCTTCCACCGTGTCATAATGCCTCCCTCCCTTCTGGGTTTGTCTCCCATCCAGAAACACCCACACTCACCTTTTCTCCAGGGAACCCAGCGGCCCCATCCTGGCCCACATCGCCCTAGGACACAGTGCATAAGATTCAGGCTGCAGGACAAACCCAACTGGGAGGGCTTCCGGAGGACATTGGGGAAGCTGGGTGAGGGGGCCCACGTGGGGGCCTGATCACCCGCCAGCCCATACCTTGGGGCCTGGTTGCCCGGTGGCACCTGGCTGCCCCCTCTCTCCGCGGGAGCCCTGAGTAGAAAAGAAGCAAAGATTAGAAGCGAGAGGGTGGGGGAAGCTAGGAGATGAGCCCGAGTCCTCTGGGCCCCCTCCCTCGGTGATCCCTTCTTGCCCCCCCAGGGACACCAACATAACCCTAACCCTCTCCCCTGCCTACCTGCATAACCTCCCCCCCACTCCCCCCCTTCTCCTCCTGCAGCCCCTCCTCCAGCCCGGCCCCCTCCCCCAGGCCAGGCAGAATCGGGGAGCCATCTTCTTACTGGTGGTCCCCGCTCTCCTTCCAGGCCTGGCTGCCCCGCCTTCCCCTGGAAAATAAATCAGGTGAGGGGGAAGCAGAAGAAAGTTACGTTGCAAAGACCAGACACACGCAAATATATCCAGGCCCAGACCCAGAAAGAGGTCTGCTGCACGTTCATTCACAAGCCTCTCTCTCTCACACACACACACACACACCGTGCGAAGATCACAGACACCCAGTTACACCTGTGAATGCATCTATAGGGTCCAAACACAGGTGTGCCCGCCCAGAAGGACACCCACTTATCCCAGACTTCATACCGCAGCAGCACGCATTGGGTGACCCACAGCCTCGGATCGACACCCGGAGCTCCCCGTGCAAACTGTCCTTTGCACACGTGCACACTCAATGTAAACACACACACACATGGATTCACAGGAGGACACGGTCCTTATAAGCTCAGCCGTACACACAGATTCTCGTGTGTAGACACCGCGTCCACAGACACAGTGACCATACACACACCATGCATGCGTCTGCACACCATGTACACAGACACACAGGCACCTGTGTGCATGTCCCTACCCTTGCCCGTGTCCTTGCTGACCACAGGCCCACAGGTTGCAGCCCCAGACCCCATCTGATCCACACTGTGAGGCATGTGCCCACTGGCACACACAGGCACATGGACAGGGATGCCAGGTGGGGTCACCTACGTGGGCCCTGCGCCGTGTACGGGGGTATGTGTGCAGGCAAGGGTTTCCAGGCTTATGTGCAGCCACCCAGGGGCCTCCCCACTGTCCTGCTGAGCCACACGTGTCATTCCCCTCGCCAAGCCCTACCCTCTCCCCTGACCCCTGGATCACGACTCACCCGCTTCCCTTTTTCTCCTAATGGTCCCAGAGGCCCAGGAAAGCCAGTAGATCCCTGAGTTGAGAGAATCAGAGAGAAAAGTTGTGGGTGAAAAGTGGGTGGTGAATAAAGTTGACCCCTCACCCTTCGGTCACTCCATCCTTTCCAGAAGCTTCTTTGGTCCTTCCAGCCCCATCCTCCTCCAAGGCTTCCTCTTTCTCTATCCTCAGCCCTTGCTCATTCCACTCCGGCCACACTGGCCCCTCCATGCTACTCAGGCACACTGGTTCACTCCTGCCTCTGGGCCTTTGCACTGGCTTTTTCCTTTGCCTAAACTGCTCTTCTCTCAGGTCCCCACAGACGGAGCTATTCTTCATCCTTTCGGTCTCATTTAGATGTCAACTCCTTAGAGAAGTCTCTGCCACCGTCCTGACCGCCACACCCTCCCAGTCACTCTCCATATCACATTGTCCTATTTTGTTCTCCCAAAATATTTGTATTGAAACAATCTCCTTCGGGGCACCTGGGTGGCTCAGTGGATTAAGCCTCTGCCTTCAGCTCAGGTCATGATCTCAGGGTCCTGAGATCGAGACCCGCATCCCGCAGAGGTCTCTCCTCAGCAGGGAGCCTGCTTCCCCCTCTCTCTGCCTGCTGCTGGTCTGCCTACTTGTGATCTCTCTCTCTCTGTGTCAAATAAATAAATAAAATCTTAAAAAAAAAAAAACCTCATTCACTTGCCTACTTACTCATTGTCTGTTTTTCCTGCTAGGATATGCTGCTCTGATCTTATTCCCCTCAACCTGGTACATAGTCGGAGCTTACTTGATATTTGTTAACTAACTGGCTGCAGCCCAGGCTGTCCTACCCATCTTGGAGGCATCCTCCATCCACCCAGGAGAGGACCTCACAGGCTCTGCTATTTCCTCCCACCCTTCACCATGTTTTGAATCTCAGACCTATCACTAGACTAGCTGTGCGGCCCTGGACAAATGGCTTACCCTCTCTGAGCATCAGTTTCCGTACCGGTAGCCTGGGGATACCAATCATACCTCCCTCGCAAGGTTTTGGTGAGGATTAACCAGGATAACGTATAGAATTTTACATGGCGTGTGGCATACAGTAAGTGTTTATGACATGTTAGCTGTCATTCTTCAGGCTGATTATTACTGACTGCTATGGATCAAATATTTGTGTCCCCTCAAATTCATATGTCGAAGCCCTATGCTGAAGAATGGCATTTGGAGGTGGGACCTTTGGGAGGTCAGTAGGTGGTGATAGTGGAACCCTCATGAAGTGGATCAGTGTCTTTAAAAAAATTTTTTTACTTATTTACTTGAGAGAGAGTGATCTGAAGACAGAGAGAGAGCATGAACGGGGGGAGGGGCAGAGGGAGACAGAGAACCAGACTCCCTGCTAAGCAGGGAACCTGACATGGGGCTGGATGCCTGGACTCCAGGATCACAGCCTGAGCTAAAGGAGGACACTCAACCAACTGAGCCACCCAGACACCCCAAATCTGTGTCTTTATAAGAAAAGGAGACTCAGGATACCTGGGTGGCTCAGTGGGTTAAAGCCTCTGCCTTTGGCTCAGGTCATGATCCCAGGGTTCTGGGATTGAGCCCCACATCGGGCTCTCTGCTCAGCAGGGAACCTCCTTCCCCACCCCCCCTCCAACCTGCTTCTCTGCCTACTTGTGGTCTCTGTCTGTCAAATAAATAAAATCTTAAAAAAAAAAAGAAAGAAAAGGAGACTAGATCTCTCTCTCTCTCTTTCCCTCCTTCCCTGTCTCCATCTCTCTCTCCCTGTCTCTCTTTCTCTCTCTGTCCCCCTCTCCCGCCCCCACCCACCATGCGAGGACACAGAGAGAAGACAGCTGTCTGCAAACCAGAGAGTCCTCACCAGAATCCAACCACGCTAGCGCTCTGATCTCAGACTCCCAACATCCAAAACAGTGAGAAATAAATTTCTGTTGTCTAGGCCACGCTGTCTAAAGTATTTTTGTTATAACAGCTAAGACAACAACCTCAACTTAAACAACACACCATGCCTTCTGTCGTGTGTTGCTCGCTGCCCAAAACGCATGGATTGGTCTTGGCGAAGAGGCTTTGCTCTAACTCCCATGAACTCCTGCTCCAGTCAGTTGAGTTCTATTCTTAGGTTTGGTGCCTTGAGTTTACTCCCCAATCTGTTTATGTCAGTTGCCCTTGCTACTGGAGTCATGTGACTTAAGGGAAGTTTACAACAACTGATGGGATGCAGAAAGGAAAAGAAAGATGTCTACCAAATCTTAAGTTAAATGGAAAAGACTCAATAAAAAGGGAAGTCACTAAAAAAAGTCACGTCAAATGAAGCATGCACAAGATAACTGCCAGATGGAGATGACAAAAGTGTGGAACTCTGGAAGGATTTGGTGCTCGGATTTCTTCCCAAGTGTCCAAGTTTCTGTTCCACTTTATATAAACCCAAACTATAAATCTTCAGTGATGTAATGTGGGTGTGGCTTAGGCAGAAAGACCTGTCTAATCAGCAGCCTCATCCATCAAAAAATTGGCAGACAAATGTATCTTTTTATATAAGTGCATTTTATTGTAAGTTATAATTCAGTATATGTAAGATATGTATTTTTTTGTGATTCTCCTCCTTACTGGCTTGGTTTGAACTAGCCTCAATCACACCGGATAAGAAGGATCCTATAGTTTTATTATCAAAATTATCAATGTCATTATAATCAAACTGATCAGATAAAGACTACTGGGATCTCCATTTTACAAAGAAGTAAGTATGCTCAAGAGACTTGCCCAAGGTCACTAGGCAGGTAAGGAGTGGGTATTTGAATCCAAGTCTGATACCAAAGCTCACATCTTTTGCTGTCTCTTAGTGACCCAAGGGATGGATAGCTCACTCCCCTAGATCACAACCTGGCCCTGAATATCTGAATGTTGCCCTTGCCCACTCCCAATCCCTTAGCTTCTTACCTTAGGGCCTGGACGTCCCGGATAACCTGGGAGACCTGGCACCCCAAGCTTGCCCTGCAGAGAAGTTATGGGACAAAGGTCAGAAATTGCAACCTCAAGGTCAGAAAAGAAAGGACGGGATGGCTAGAGCATGGTGACAGGGACAATAGGGTGAGATTCAGGGAAACGTGAGTTCAAATCTTGGCTCCTGCCTCCTAGGAACATGTCTTTGGGCAACACATTCTATTCTATTCTATTCTATTCTATTCTATTCTATTCTATTCTATTCTATTCCAAATCTTAGTTTCCTTGTCTGTAAAATGGGGATAAAAATGCCTGTTGCCTGTGGTGGTTATGGGGATAAAATCAGATACTGTGCGTGAAATTGTTCTGTAACGCTGAGTTAAGAAATTAGAGATGGTAAGTGTGGTAGCAGCCTCCTGAGGTTGGAGATAAAAGAGCCAAGGGTAGAAGGCAAAGGGCCAGGGAGTATCTTGGCTGCAGGATGGGAAGCTGTAGAGTAGACTGGAGAGGGTGACCAAGGTCCATTCACCTTCTCCCCAGCTGAGCCTGGGGGACCCTCCTCACCAGGCAGCCCCTCCTGCCCCTTTAGCCCTTCTGGACCATCCTCTCCCCGGGGTCCAGGGGGTCCGGGGAGCCCCTGGAATAGAAAGGAGGTATTAGACCCTGTGTTACTCCTGGTCCCTCCAGTCCCCTATCTTAGCCGCAGCATCCTCCCACCTCACTGTCTTCCCCAAGCGCCCCAGAACCACAAGATCCCTCATCTGGAAGGCATCTTACCCGATCTCCTTTAAGCCCCCCATCGCCCTTGAAGCCTGGGTAGCCATCTTCTCCCTGGGTGGGAGAAAGTGCGGAAGTCAGAGGTCAGGGCTTCGGTGAAGGGATACAATAAGAGTTCCATTACTAAGGCTCCCCCCAACCAAGAACCCCCTCCCTTCTACCTTCTCTCCTTTCTCCCCCTGGAGGCCCCGGTTGCCAGAGGTACCCTGAAAAATAAAAAAAAGATCTCAAGTCCCTCCCCTGCTTAAGAAGGGCCCTCCAACTCAGTCCCCTGCCCCAAAACCAGTCAGGACAGTCCCAAAAGGATACTGGACAAGAGCAGAAGGGGGCAGCCTTAGAGGAAATGACCTTTCTCCAAAGCCTGCTAGTGTGGTGTGCAAGAGGCTGGCTCTCCACCCCTCTTCCCACTGGCAGCCTCCCAGGGTCATCTGTGTGGGGGTATGCAGGGAAGGCCAAATTTCCGAGTAATTGATTCCAGTCTCCCGGGGACACTGTGTCCACAGTTCCTTCTGGCAGGAGAAAGAGGATGAACATTCCAGGCCCCAGTCTCATTCTAAAGGCAAAGGAATGTTCCCCATTGTGCTGGCTACAGTGCGACTCTGTGCTTGGCAACAAGGCGAGTCTGTGCTTAGCTACAGCAAGGCTGCTCTGTTCAAGCCCAGGTGCCCAAACCCTGGGCTTGGGTTGCAATGAAAATTGCACTTGGTTACAATGTGACTGAGCTCAGACACTATCATGAAACTGCACTTGGATACAACATAATTGTGTTTTGACAATAACATGATTGTCTCTAGCCACAGAGAGATACAATGTAACTGAGCTCAGAGACTATCATGAAATTGCACTTGGATACAACATAACTGTGTTTTGACAATAGTGTGATTGTCTCTAGCTACGGAGAGATACAATGCAATTGAGCTCAGAGACTATCATGAAATTGCACTTGGATACAACATAACTGTGTTTTGACAATAGCATGACTGTTTCCAGCCAGAGAGAGACACAATGTAACTGAGCTCAATGTCAATAATGAAGTTGTACTTAAATACAATATAACTGCTTTGACAATAGCATGACTATCTCCAGTTACAAGGGGATTCACTTGACCACAATGTATCCAACCAAGCTTAGGCCACCATGACTCTCTGACCCTGGCTACAATGTACCTAGACTCAGTTACAACATAGTCTTTAACTATATATAATTATGCCTGGTTACAATGTAACTCTTAGTTTGGCAACCAACAGGATTCTGTGGCTGACTACAATATAGCCACTTCCTTGCTTATAGTATAACTGAGCTTGCCTACAAAGCCACAATGTGATGAGTTGTCTCTTGGCTACCACCAAACTCTGTTCTTAGACCGCAGGTACCAATCTTGCTACAATGTAACTAGATTTATATTAGATGTGAATTCCAATGTCCCTGCCCTTGGTCAATAGTAGAGCTATTTCTGTGCTTGAGGATTGCAAGACCCTGGGCTTGCGTTAAAGCCCAACTGTCTGCTTCACTACGGTGTGCTGACCTGGACTGTGTTTACAGTGAAATGGGTACAGCCTCAGATAGGTCTAACTATTCTCAACTACAAGACGACAACCACATTGCAATACTCCCCAGCTGTTCAGCTCCAAGTAACGCACATAATTCTACCTATTGTCACTCAGATTGAAACCCCACTCCTAACACACCTCTCCTGGCCGACTGATAACGTCTCACCACACATGCACACGTTTCCCATGAAGCTTGTTCCCAGACCCAATGCCAATTTTGCCAATTGTTTTGCCAATGACTCATCCCTACTTGCAGGCACCAAGTATCACGTACCTTCACACCCCGAGGTCCAGGATAGCCCGGGGGTCCTGCAGACCCTTGTGGACCCTAAGATGGAGATAAGATCAGTGCCATCTTGTTCTTCCCCTGCTCCATGGTCCCAGTGCCCTCATCTCTCTCCTCATGAGTCTTGCCTATCAAGCTCATTCCCAACCCAGTCTCTCTACAGGCCACTCACCTGGGCCCCTTTCTCTCCCGTGGGGCCCTCATGGCCTGGGTGGCCCTGGGGAAAGAATTCATCAGAGACTGAGATTTGCCATTCAAATTCCCAAGCCTCCCCCTTCTCCCTCCTTCTGCCTGCACCCAGTTCTCACCGGAGGGCCATCAGATCCTGGAATGCCCGGAATTCCTGGGTTCCCAGGGGGACCCTGAAAGAAAATGAACAGTAGGGGGAGTCTGGCTTCTCACCAGGAACAGCCTTACTCAGACCTGCAGCTACTCAAGGTCACAGAACAAGCATATCCCACAGGCTAGGAAATTTCTTCCTAGCTCTGCCCAGACTTGCTGTGTGACCCTGGGCAAGTCCCCTTCCCTCTCTGAGCCTCAGAAATCCTCCAACTCTGGGAGAGTTTAGACAAGGGAGATAAAAACAGTGTGGAAGGGGAAAAAAAAAAAACAGTGTGTGTGGGGGGTCTCCTCAGCCACATCCTTTTCTTTAGAAGTGCCTCTATCTTCATCCGATGAGAGGTGAGCCCAGGAAGGCATGGGGTGACCCCTTAGGTTCTACAAATAGTGAATAGGTCCAGAAGTGGGCCCCTTGGCCCAACTAAGCCAATTAGATTTTCTTCTGAAATTTTGAGGTAAGCGACACCTCACTTTATAGAAACTACAATCAGATGGTTTTGGGTAAAGAAACTGTAAGGTCAAAAGGAGCTAGGGGCCAAAAATTGTGATTAAAGCAGCACAAAATTGTGTAGAAATAGAACTTGGGAGTGAGGACAGACTAAGATATGTGGAGAAAGAAGCCTGTCTGCTGGGGGAGATGGAAGAGATGTGCATAGGAATAAGACGACACCACAGGACCCCAGAGAAAGGGCTCTCCTGGCCCATGGGTCTTGCTAATATTTGCAATGACTGACATCCATCGGTTCCCCTAAATTCTGGGAATATCCCCTTATGTGATCTAGCTTTGGTGAATTTCTGTTTCTCCCAACCAACCCTTACCCCCAACAATATTTTTTTAAACTCTGGGCTTGTTTAAGGAATGTTACAATTTATCATTACCCAGGGCTAATAAAAGGGTCCTAGTCGGGGAGATTTTCCTGCAGACAGAGTTGAAGGAAGAAGACAGGAGAGGGTGGTGGTGGGTGGGGCTGTCACTCACCTTCTCCCCAGGAGTACCAATGGGTCCCTGTGGGCCAGGGAGTCCCTAGGGACATAAAAAAGAAGGTAAAGTTGAGGACACCTGGGTGGCTCAGTGGGTTAAGCCTCTGCCTTCGGCTCAGGTCATGATCCCAGGGTCCTGGATCAAGCTCCGCATCAGACTCCCTGGTTGGCAGGAACCCTGCTTTTCCCTCTCCCTCTGCCTGCTGCTCTGCCTACTGTGTTCTCTCTCCAATACTCAAATAAATAAATAAAATCTTAAAAAAAAATAAAGAGGTGAAGGTGGGGCACCTGGGTGGCTCAGTTTGTTGGGTGTCTGACTCTTGATTTCAGCTTGGGTCATGATCTCAGGGTTGTGGGATTGAGTTCCACATCAGGCTCCACGCTAAGCATGGAGTCTGCTTAAGATTTTCTCTCTCTCTCTGTCCCTCCACCACTTGCTCTCTCTCTTTTTTTAAGTCTTTTTTTTTTAAGATTTTATTTATTTATTTGACAGACAGAGATCACAAGTAGGGAGAGAGGCAGGCAGAGAGAGAGAGAGAGGAGGAAGCAGGCTCCCTGCCAAGCAGAGAGCCCGATGCGGGGCTCGATCCCAGGACCTTGGGATCATGACCTGAGCTGAAGGCAGAGGCTTTAACCCACTGAGCCACCCAGGCGCCCAACTCTCTCTCTCTTTTTTTAAAAAAGGGTAAAGGAAGGCGAAAATGCGCGGTGAGCTGGGAAATGGAAAGGTTGAGAGTGGTCTATGACCTTGGCTGACTACTGCCACCCCCAATTATTGAGAATGATAGCTCAAACCTGGGACCCGGGATTTCCCTGCTGTCCTGGAGGACCTGGTTCTCCTGGAGGACCCTGCGGAGAAAGGGGAGGTGCTGTGAAGCTGGAGTTGAAATAGGGGTCATGAGAGTGGACTGGGATATGCATGGATGATCATGAAGTCAGGGCATCAGAAAGCATTAGGGGTCAGAAGGCAGAACACGTACCACATTTCCTTTGGCTCCTGGAGCACCGTCAATTCCAACTACACCCTGGGGGAGGAGAGGGTGTGAGACCCGGGCAGATACCACACAGGAGCCTGAGTCTGAGACACCGAGAGGCACAGGTGGAAAGATGAGAGGGCAGAGAAACCAGGTAACAGAAATGGACATGCAGAGGGGACAGAGGTGAGAAAAGGACAAGCAGGGATGTGGACAGAAAGTGACATTCTCACCGGCCGTCCCAGGGGACCAGGGGAACCTCTAGGGCCGATCAGTCCTCGGGGGCCCTGCAAGGAGGTAGGAGCGTTATTCCAGCATCACTGCCCTGAGGCCCCATGAATCGTGACTTCTTCCCCTGTGCCAGGCAAAGGATCCAGAGGTCCCTGATACTCACAGGCTCCCCAGCCTGGCCAGTGGGCCCCGGAGGTCCTTCTGCTCCCTGTAGGAAAGCATTCATCACTTGGTGAGGGGGGGAGAGAAACACTCAGAAAACCACCTTCCCTCACCTGGGGAGACTTCCAAGGCACCCCAGAGTCAGAGCGTGAAGCAGTGACCAACAGACTGAGCACATGGGATTCAGGTCCAGGCCCCTGACCCCAATCCCTGCACCTGCAATCCTGAGTCTCACCTACTAACTCTGGTACTGGCCCCCAGCTCTCTGTGTGCTTTTTGAAGCCCCACCGAGGCTAATGACACGCGTCTCTCACCCTGTCCCCTGAATACTCTATTTCTCTCTGACCTACATTCTGGCCTTCTAGCTTCTAGACCATTCTCTCTCTCTTCCAAACTTACCTTCTCACCATCCTCTCCTGGGGGACCAGGTTGCCCCACATGGCCAAAGTCGCCCTGGAGTTGGGAACAGAGGGAGTTCAGAGTGGAAACATGGGGCTGGTCCAGGAAAGGATGGGATGAGAGCTCACACACAGTGATGGAGCCTCTGATACTGGGGGTGGAAAGGGTGCCATGAATATCGGGAGGCCTGGTATGGTGGAGGGACTTCACACACTCACCCTTTGGCCCTTCTCTCCAGGCAGCCCTGGCAAGCCATCAAAACCACGATCACCCTGCACAAAGAGACACCACCTGAGCCCTGAACCCCTGATCTGACTGTTCCTCCACGTCCCAGTTCTGACCTTATCACCTACCTTAGGTCCTGTGTTCCCTGGGAGGCCCCGAGCACCATCTGCTCCAGAGCGGCCCTATCAGGGAGGTGACAGCATCAAGACACCTATTACTGTTTGTTGAGTACTCTCCTCCCCCAGAATTCTGGGGGATTCTCTATATACCAGTTTAACTTCCCAAATACATCTCGAACCTGTCCATTAGTGTTTACCTCCAGGCCATTTGCTCTAGTCCATGTCACCACATCACAAAAATTAAAATCTTTAGTCTCCATTAAATGTCTAGCTCTGTGTTCCTCATTGCATTTAAAACTGTCTGGAATTATCTTGTTCATCATCTCCCCCAGTGCACCAGTCTTTTCTTCTGCACATGCTGTTCTCTCTACTAGAATACCCTTTTTCTCCTATTTACCTGGTTATGCCTCAGATCTCAGTTCAAGCATCAGTCCATCTAGAAAGTCCTCCTTGACTCTGTGACCTGGCCAGATACCTTTGTGACACACTCAGTAGAGTTGCTATTCTCTGTTCTCAATGCCCTTATCCCACCAATGACACCAGCAGACCCTGGGGGCGAGGAGCCAAGGCTCATGTTGGGTGTTGAGGGACGGATGAGGGATGACCTAAAGACCTACAAGTTACTCACCATCTTTCCTTCCCGGCCAGGGGGTCCAAGAGGTCCCTGAAGGCCTCGGGGACCCTAGGAGAGAAAAGAAGGAGGAAGAAAAAGGAGAATAAGAAGGAGGAAGGACTTACTTTAAATCATTCTCTAGGAAGGACAGTAATTACAAAGGTATCCTCAGACCCTTTGTCATTGTCCTCAAATAGCCCTTCTCTGGGAGAAGGTCCTTCCCATCCAATCCTGTCCCCATCCCATCAATCTCACCTGTGGCCCCATCTCTCCCATCTCTCCTTTCTGACCAGGATACCCAGGGAGACCCTTGGAGGAAGAGAGATGAGGTAATGGAGTTAAAAGGAGGTTTCCCCCTCCACTGAGGTATTCCCCCTCCTCCATAAAGACTCCTTACTCACCACAGGGCCTGGGCGCCCAGTGAGCCCTACTGGGCCGGGGGGACCTTTCATAGACAGCTGGAAAGATGGAGGGGAACAGAACATCAGGTATCCCAAAACACCCTTCCAAAAGGCAACTTCAGGAGAAAAATATCCCCCTGTCTCCTGACTAGCCATCATTATTCCCAACCTGTCACTCTCTCAATGTCCTCCCATTAGCCCCTGTTGGTCCCTGATTCTCCTCTACTCACCTGAGCGTGTTGCAGTACTGCCTGAGCCTGGGCTTGCTGGAAGGAGACTGGGGGTCCTTTGAGGGAGCTGCTTGCAAACTGGAACTAGGGGGCAGCTAGTCGTGAGGGAAGCCCAAGGAGAGGTCCCCTTCCGGGTCAGGACTAAACCCCCAAGGATGGGACACCCTATCTCCCTCTTACCGGCATCATGATCACAGTGCCTGGTAGACCCCGGATCCCATCAATACCAGGGATTCCTGGGAGGCCAGCCGGACCCTGAGAGAGGGAGAGACACAAAGGGGGATGGAGGGAGAGAGATGGACAGACAGAGACAGAGATGAGAGAGTTGGAGGGGGAGAAGGGAGAGAGATGGAGAAAGACGGAGGCAGGGAGAGCAAGAAAGAGAGCAGGCAAGAGAAAGACAGAGAGAAGGAAGGCGAGTCATAAAAAGTGGCAGAGATGGAGAGAGAGAAGACAGAGGTAGAAAGATGGAGGAAAAGGGACAAGGAAAGACAAAGACAGAGGGAGGAGAGAAAGATGGGGAGGCAGAGGGATGGAGGCAACAAAGAGAGACAGAAACATGGGGAGAAAGAGATGAAAGACACTCAGGGATAGAGATAGATGGAACAGAAAAGCAGGGGAAGGTCCCCAGAGAAAGAAGATGAGTGACAATTCACAGATGGGGAGAGAGATGAGTGGGTTAGGTCAACGCCGTGTTCAGCATGATGTCCTCAGTCCCTGACTCTCAGATCCACATTCAGACATATGAGTTCCACTTTACAGCCTGAAACCTCACTCCCCCCAGAAGGATATAACCCAGAGGGAGTTTCTTACCGGTAGACCACGGTCTCCAGGGAATCCCGGGGGACCAGGGGGACCTGAGGGGCCAACCACCCCCTGTTGAGGACAGAGGAACCAAAGTCATAAGAAGTGCAAAGCTTGAGCCAAGCCAACTTGTAACCCACCACCAACCCTGACCCCATGCACACCTCCTTACCATCACTGAGCCATTCTCTGATCCCCAAAACTATATGACCCACATCTACCCCCACTTTACATCCCAACCCCTATTTTGACTCATCCTATGAGCTTCAAACATGTAATAAACTTTTAATGATATGGCAACATTATACCCCAGCCCTTCACCCCAGGGGCTCAAACACCCAACTAGAAGAGAAAGGAAAGGAGGGGTGGAATGCAGCCATGACTCACTCTGGGTCCTGGGGCTCCTGGAGGTCCCTCAAACTGCTGTCCCTGAGGGAGAAATGAGTGTGATCCCCACCCTGGCCCAGACCCCTCCACCTCCTCCTAGCCCCAGGCCCCTCACCTGTTCAATCACTGCTGGTTCTCCTTTTGCTCCTTTCTCTCCAGCACTCTGGGGCAAGGGAATGAAGAGAAAAAAGATGTGAGTCCTGGCCATCATCAAGGAGGAGAGTGTGGACTTTGGAACATCCTGCAGGGTCCTAATCCTGGAACTGCCTCTCACTACCCGGATGATGGGGAGCAACTTATTCAACTCCTATGGCCTCACCTGTAGAGTCAGTAGGTGAATGATAATTGTATATATCCCATGGGAAGAAGAATAAATTAAAACAATGGTTAGGACATAACAAGCACTCAGGATGAGTTGGCTGTGATTATTCCCCTCCTCCCCTGTCCAACATCAAGGCTAGAACTTGGCTCCTTCCCTGTCTGCACTATTTTCCTAAGCAATCTTATCCAATCCCTTGGCTAAAGGCAGCATCACTCTGGTGTTGATTTCCAAGTCTTATCTCCAGCCTAGACCTTGTCCCTTGAACTCCCGAATCTTCTAAGCAATCACCCACTTGACCTCTCCGTTTGGATGCCAAGCAGGGGCTGCCAATTTAGCACACCCAAAACGAGATTCTTAAGACCTCCCCCCCTGCTTTTCCTTTAGGCTTCTCCATTTTATTCAAAGGTGCCACCATGCATCTACCAAGTCATCCTTGCATCTTTCTCCATCACCAGTATCAAGACCAAAATGGAGCATTGTCCAAGTCTGTCCACTTCTCTCTATCCCCACTGCCACGACCTTCATCCAGGTCCCCAGACTGTTGTTGCATAGACCACTGGTTTCCCTGCTGCCCCTCTGGCTCCCCCTACAGTCCGTATGCTGTTCAGCAGCCAGAAGGAATTGAAAGCTCCAGATCAGATCATGCTCCGTTTCAAGTGGCTTCTCATCTTGCTTGAACTAAAAGCCAAAGGCACCATCCTACCCACGGAGCCACCCGTTAGCACAGCTCCTGTCACATTAGCATCGTGCTAATATTTGTGGACTACAGTGGGGTGGTGGGAAGGCATTCTTGACAAAATAACAAGAAAGCAAAAGAGAAAATGTGGGAGGCAGCTCCAGGCAGGACTCCCTGCCACTTCCCATCCCCCCCACAGCCCAAATCCTCAGACTCACAGGAAAGATGTGGAACTGAGGCTGCGATGGCAGTTCTGCTGCCTGGAAGTCAGGGCCCATGGTGGGGCCATCTCTTTCTTTGTCCTCTTTGGCTAACTTAGTCTCCAGTGTTCTTAGTTCGGTTCCATTGTCAGGGTCCAGGCCCCCCTGAGGACATTGAAACAGACCAAAGTTCGCCCCTGGCCTCCTCATTGTCCACCACCACCACTGCCCCAGGACTTTCCCTTCCAGCCCCGTCCACTTCCCACTGACCTCCAGTATGGTGACATTGTGGCCAATGGTCACAGTAGTGGTGATGACCAAAGGTGTGAGAGTCGGAGGCAGAGTTGAAGCTGGCGTCTCTGTTTGGGGGCTGTCACTGGAGGTCTGCAACAGGAATAGGAGTATCAGTTCTGGGGTTCAGTCCAATAAAGACAAAAAGAGGAGACAGGCTCTGCCCCCCAGGAGTGCCGAGTCTGGGGAGGGAAACAAAGGATTCCCAAAAAACACCAGAGGAGTATAAGGTAGGGGGCTGCCCAGTGGAGGCAAATGTGTGCTGACTAGACCAGAAGAGCCAGCAGGTGTGGAAGAGGAGCAAGGCTGAGCCAGGTCTAGAGACCTGGAAGGTAGAGTAGGACTGGCTCCAGAGCCCGGAGATCAGAGTCAAGGTCTAGTACTCAGGGCCAGACTCCTGGAAGGGTATTGTATGTGTCTTCTCCCAAGGCAGAGCTCAGTGGTCAGCCATGCAGGCCTCAATCAGAGAAGCTTGGACAGCTGCAGAGGAATTTGGTCAAGGGTACAAAGAGGGTAGGAGAGGCCCAGGTGAGGGGCTGGGACTAAGGAAGGAGTTGAGGAGGGGTTCTTTTTCTGGGCCTGAGTGGTCATTTCTTTCTTTCCACTGATGCTGAGAACAGATGTAGTGCAACCAATGACTCTCCCCAGCCATGGACCTCAGCCAATGGCCTGCACCAAGGACGACCCACCAGCTAACAAGCCCCTAAGGCCTCCAATTATTCCTACAACCAGTGACCCATTATTAACTCCAGTAACTCCAATTAATGACCCCATCAATAACCCCTGACTAATATCCCCACTAAAGGACTTAACCAAAGACCCCTCCAACTAATAACTCACATCATTGGCCTCACAGCAGTTGCTCCCATAACCGTGGTCCGTGGTCCCCCAGTCAATTCTCAACCAGTTATTCTCTCTCAACCAGTTATTCTCCCATCCATGACCTCCCCAACTAATGACCCCAACCAGTGAACCTCCTCCATAATGAGCACTAACTAGTGGCCCCTCAACTAATAAGCCCCACCAGTGACCCCTTAATTGATTATTCCCCAGCTAGCGATCCTCTAACAGTGAACACCCATGAGTGAGCCCAACTCTTACTCCCCAAAAAAAGACCCCCAAACAGTAATTTCACTAACCAATGATTCATCAATGACTTCCCAACTAATAACTCATCAAGGACTCCCAAACCTATTCCCTCAACCAGGACCCCTTGAAAGTCATCCCTTCAACTGCTGATTCCAGTTGGTGACCCCAGTAACGCCTTTAAATCAGTGGTCCCCTGCGGATGACCTACCTTCCCAATTGATGACACCTAACAATGACCTCCTACCATTAACCCTAAATCAGTGATACCAGTAACACCAACAGTGGTCTCTATCAATGCCTTCCAACAATGACCTCCACTTAGGAATCTCTCAAACATCAACCTCAATCAACATCCCTATAGTGACCCCCCAACCAGCAATCTCTTTCATGGAAGCCAAATAATGCCCCCAAATTAGACTCCCCAATGAATGACCCTCACCAGTGGTCCCAATAAATCAACCCCAAACAATGACAATCTAACTAATGAACCCATTATTCACTCCAGCTAATGGTTGCCCTTAGTAGCCTTCATCAAGAACCCATTAACAATAAGGTACTCGGGGCGCCTGGGTGGCTCAGTGGGTTGGGACTCTGCCTTCAGCTCAGGTCATGGTCTCGGGGTCCTGGGATCGAGTTCCACATCGGGCTCTCTGCTCGGCAGGGAGCCTGCTTCCTCCTCTCTCTCTCTCTCTGCCTGCTTCTCTGCCTACTTGTGATCTCTCTGTGTCAAATAAATAAATAAATTCTTTAAAAAACAAACAAACAAACAATAAGGTACTCATCTGGGTATGCCCCCTTCCTCCAGCCTAAAGCGCCCCCTCCCTAAAACTGGATGTTGGGGGGCAGATATGGGAAAACTCATAGGACAGTACCAGCCCCCACCACACACACACACACACACACACACACACACACACACACACACACACACAGAGTTATGAGTCAGCTGAGAAGAGTCAAGGTCAGGGACTGGAGACCAAAGGCTTGGATTAGGCACCAGCAATCAATGTGAATCAGAGACCAGAGGTCAGGCACAAAGCAGAGGTGAGTAACCGCAAATCCCTTACCTGTTTCTCCAGGGAGCCAGGAGGTGGGCTTGGGGTCAAATTTTCCTTGTTCTTCTTCTTCCTGCCCTTCCCCTTCCGACCTCGCCCTTTTTTCTTCCCTTTTCCCTTTCCCTTCCGTCGAGGAGGAGGAGTTTCTGGCTCACCCTGGGGAACCTGGGAAGATGACCCCCATCAGGTCCAGAGCCCCACAATGGAGGCTCCATTACTCTGTCATCTGGGACCATGCTGGCACATGGCCCATTGGTCCTATGTTTTGAAGCCAGGGCTCACTCAGCCCTGCGACCTAAGGTCAATCATATGATCTGGGGCTTGGAATCACTGTTATGTGACCTGGGTCAAGGTCACTCATGCCTAGGATCTTTCTGAGGGCAGGAGTCAGAATTCACTCATTCCTGGGACCTGGAGCCAGGGATGACTCAGCCTGTGACCTCAGGACAAGTGCCTCACTCACCCCTGTGGTGGTAGGGTCCGGGCTGTCACAGCCAGGAAGGTATCGCTCACAGGCCTGGAAGGCAGCCTGGGGATCCGGACTTATCAGCAACTCCTGAATATCTCCCTGGGGAGAGGATGGGGGTCAGGGAAGGGAGCCACAGGCTGACTCTGACATCCCCTCCCAAGCACCAAGTCTCCCTCTACCCAGAGCAGCCTAAGTACAAGGAGAGGGTGGCAATCCCTCTGCCGTCAAAATTGAGAGTAGGAAGATTCTATCACGGTCACACCAAATCACAACCACAAACCACACCCCAAACATCTGTCTCATCAGAGGCACATTATTTCTTCGCTCTCAGGCACATGGTGACCCTTAATACATGCCAGGTGCCCTTCCAGGCTTTGGGGGTAAGGAAGAGAAGAGGACGGATGTGGCCCCTGGCCCATGGGAGGGGACACGTATCACAACCACACACAGCACAGTCACCACACCAAAAACACCTCTGTCACCAGCCACCCAACGCCACGCCTTGCCAGCACCCAGCATCACAACCGCCCGCACACAGTTGCACATCTTAACAACCAGTGCCGTCCGTGTCCCCAGCTTATTCTCCCCGCACAAGTCAAGAACGCGCCATCATGCATTATCGTTCTGTGAGTCTACAATCTCCGCACACCGTGAAGATGCGCACTGGACAGCTCCCTTCTCCTATCTGCTCCACATTCAGGCTGTGGACAAAACTCCCGCCCATCCTCTGCCTGGGTTTCCCTTATCCATGAAGCCCTACCTCAAAAGTCTCCTCCCCGAGGTCTTGGGTCCCCAACACAGTGAGTCCAGCTGTGCTAATGAATCGAGGCCCCTGGCCCAACACAGGGGGCTGAGGCTCACAGTCAGCCACCAGAGTCACCATCCCGCCATCCACACTGACTGCCACACGGTGCCACCTGCAAGGGGACAGTCTCAGTGGGGGGGGGGGGTGCTTCTCACCCCGCTTCTCTCTGGATCCCAACTTTCCCTATACTCACCCGCCATCCATGAGGTTGACTTGCTGGGGGAGGGGACGGAAGGAGTCCCCTAGGAGGCTCAGAGCTGGACCCAGAGCCAGGCCCAACTGCCGAGTACCACCCTCATCATAAATGGAGAGAAGGACAGACTGGTTGGCTGGCTGGCCCCGCAGGGTGATCAGCACGGAAAAGTTCTCAGGAAACTGCCCATCTGAAGGGGCAGAGGGAAAGGGGCATCTCAGATGGTCTAGCAGTGACCCATGCGCCCAGAATGACCCTCTCCCACCCCTCCTGCCCTGACTCACCTGGAAAGAGCTCCCACGTGGGGATGCCAAGTGTACTGGCCTTGCCAACCCTGAATGCCCGATCGCCCTCTGGGGCCCTCTGGGGGCAGAGGCCAGGCCCTTCAAGGACCCCAGCCTGGCCCCCTCGCACGCCCAGGGCCTTCAGCACATCCGCAGGGCCTGCTGTAGAGAGAAGCCAGGGTGCAGGGCAGTTAAAACAAACCCAGCGCTCCAAGTGAGTAGCTCAGATTTGGGGAATTCGGCCTCATGCTGTGTTTGTGGGTCCGGGAGAAGGAGCAGGCCTGGAACCTGCACCCATCTCACCACCCCACAGCTGTTCGAGCTTCATCAGCCTGTTGACTCCTGTTTGGGTTGGTTTTTTTTTTCCCTTGGTTTTTTGGTGAGGGATAAAAAAATGCTGACCTACTTCTGGGATGAATCAAGGCTTCCTGGCCTGAGCCCCGGAGCCAGACTGTCCCCTTCTCTGTACTCCCCCACACCAACTGACTCCCTGGGGCTTCTTCCCCAGCCTGAAGCCCCCTGCCAGGGGAAACCCACTTGGAGAGGAGGGGCTCCCAGTGTGGTGTGTTTTTCCTCCACTTTCTCCCTCCGACCTCCTCCTTTGACCACCACTTCCTCTGAACTCCTCCTCCCTGACCACCATCCCGTGATCTGCTCCCTTTCACCACAGCCTCTCCTGACTTCTTCCTTCTGACCTCCTCCTTGATCACTATCACCCATGACCTCCTCCTTCTGCCTATCCCAGTCTCCCCTATCTGAACTGTGACCTCCCCATTTTATCACCCTCTCTAGCCTCCTCCTTATGACCACCTCTCTCTAATAACCTCCTGACTTCCTCCCTCTGACCCTATTACTCTCATCCCAGGAAAGGAAGGAACTGGTCTGGCTCAACCAGATCCGAATCCAGGCCATCCTACCAGCCCCACCCCACACAGCAGGCCAGTGCTAAGTGGAACCACATGGTTTGAGCAGGGGAGGGTGGGGGCTTCCCCTGGGCCCAAAGCCCCTGCCCGCTCTCCCCTCCCCCCAGCAGACTGTCCCACTGACCCCCTGACCCAACCTCTTGGCAGAAGGCAGTTCTGTCAAATCCACCCATGACCTCACCCTGGGGGAGTTTCTGCTGACCTCACCATTGGGAGTCAGGGTTGGGGGCCAGACTTGGGGGAGATAGAGGCTTGGATGAGGGACCCCCATCCAGCTCCTTCTGGGTCAGATCCTTCATTCTCCAAAACTTTCAGACCCCTATTCCAGCCTCAGCTCACTCCTGCCCCCAACCTCCTGTTCTTTCTTCTCTCCCCCTCCCTGCCCTCTCTCTCTGTCCCACTTTCTCTGCTGGTCTTTCCAGGTCCCTCTCTGTGTCCAACTCTGAATCAGTGTCTCTCTTTCTCTCTTCCTAACTCTCTCTCTGTGTCTGTTGGTATTTCATATATATATCTGTGTAGATTACTCTCCCCGTCCTTCTCTCTCTCTCTCCATCCACGCCCCCCAATTCTGCCGCCGCCACCAGCCCCCACTCTAATTGCCTGTTCTCTGGCTGGGCTGTTATTAAGAGGTATTTGGGTTACAGTCCCCTGGGACTAAGATCTGAGCTCCCAGGCTCTGTCAACCACAAGGGTCACTCCCCCATGGAATGATCATCCCAGCTGCCCCCTCTCCAGGCTGTAGCCCAGCGGACAGCTGAGATCCATGACCCCATGCAGTGTGGCTCTCCCCTCACCCAGACCCTGTCTCTATGCTGTGGGAAGGGGTAGCCTCTCGCCCAGCTGCTCATTCACATTGAAAAAGTCCTTCCCAGCACCTAACCCAAATGTCTCCGGCTTCAATCTTGCATCTCCTCTGTAATGACCTTTCAGAAACTGACTGCCCTTTCTTTTCATGGCTGGCTTTGTGACAAGGAGATACACAAGAGGCATTGAGTCCTGCCTGCAGGCCCAGAGGGTGGGGGTCTGCCAGGGACCCAGCCTGACCTTCCCCCACACTCTCCCCTGTGTTGGTCAGGGCCCCAGGGAGATGTTGGATGGGGTCTAGGATATGAAGGGAGGCAGGCAGGCACTAGGCTACGCGTGGCTGGGATCTCCTCAGAAAGGTAGGAGAGCATACGTGTGAGTGTATGTGCCACTGTACACGTACATGAGATTGTGCAAGTGTGTGCATGACTCTATATGGACCAGGGAATGGCTGAGCACGTAATCTGTGGATGTGTGGTGTGTGCCGAGTATCTGGCCTCCAGTGCGGAGATTAGGCGCGGGTGTTCAGTGAGTGCTGGACATGCATGTGGGCTGGGGTCCTGGCAGCGAGCAGGTGAGTCTGTGATTGTAACAGATGAGACTGGAGATGAGGGAATGTGGTTATACATGAGAGTATGGCCACCTCGGCAAGCGGGTGACTGGCTGTGAATGCTGACAGGGTTGCGTGGATACCAGTGGAAACCTGTGCCAGGGCTGCAAGGCGTAGGAGGGTGACAAAGGCTGTAACCCTATGGCGGGTGGCTGCTGGGGTTGCCTGGGGCGTGGGCACCGGTGTTTAAAAATTCCTGGCGTCCCCGAGGGCTTATATTCTGAATGGATGCCTGAGATTGCAGGACTGTGGGGATGTGTGAGCATGGGAATGGGACAGGGGCCAGTTTGGGACAATCCACGTGAACAGGCACCTCCCTGGACCCCAGAGAAAGTGAGAAAGTGTAGGACGGTGTGTGGGTGTGGGTGTGGGTGTGTGTGTGTGTGTGTGTGTTGGGGGCTGAGTTCACATTAGGGAGGGACTTCCAGAAGGGCCTAAAGCCCAGCCTCTCTCAGACCAGGGATGCCGCTTGAAGGACCATGATCTTCCCAAACCCTTGGGCGCCCCCAGCCCCGAACCCTGCGGGGCGGAGCGCGGCGTCCAGCCAGAAGCGCGCAGCTGGGCGTGCGTCAGCGCTGACTCACTCGTCCGGCGGCCCCCGGGACCCCTTGAGGCCCCTGAGAAATTCCTCAGGAAAAACACCCGCTGTTCGCTCAGCTGGGGGGGAAGAACTTCCACTTCCGCCCCCCGCCCGCGCTCCGCCCCGCCCCGCCCCCCGCCCCGCCCCGCCTCGCCCCTCACCGCGGCCCTCCCGAGGCCCTGTCCATGGTGCTGATCGCGGCTCTGGGGAGAGCAGGGTGGGGGAGGGGAGAAGTGGGGGCAGAGGAGGTGGGGGCGCGCCAATTGGAGACAGAGGAGGAAGAGGAAGAATACGATGAAGCCATTAGGGGCGATGCAAAGGAAACTTTGAATCCCCGATTAGCCCCCTCCCATACTCGTCCCCACTCAGCATCACCCCCAGAATCATCCGCTCGCGTCCTCATGGGCCATTTTTTACACCCCCAAATCACAACCGAAGCCCTCATCGGGTCACCCAAAGACCATCACACGCGTAACACGATTATTCTCTAAGTCAGCCCTACACAGACACACCCACAACTCACAATCACACACTTGGCCAGGGATCACCCATCACACATACTCATACCATAATCGTCAACTCCCACACAGTTTCACTTCAAATGGCCTCACACACATTGCTACACACACACCTATAAATTTGCATTCACTCCAAGGCATCCACCAGTAAAACTCGGTCACACGTATCCCCCTCCCCCCAGCTGTCACACCCACAAATTGCCCAGAGTCGGAGAGCACCCCAGCCACTTGCTACACTCACGCCCCCCTCGCACGCCCCCCATCCCTGACTCCACCCCATCTTTTGGGAGCTCGCTAGATCCTGCCCTCCGGATCCTACTCCTATCTCCTTTCCTGCTCACCCGCCTGCGTCCGGAGAAGAAGCTGCAGCGAGGCCAAAAGCAGGCAGAGGCCGAACCGCGGCTGGCCCAGGCCTCCGCGACTCCCCATCCCGGCGGGGCCCACACGCAAGGCGGGGACCGGCCGGGGCGTCTACGGGGCGCGGCGACTCCTCGGGCTCCGGGCACTCACTCGCCGCGGCCTGCTCCACTCGGATCGGCAGGAGACTGCAGGAGACCCCGCCCTGGCCTCGCCCTGCTCTCCCGCGCCCGGCCGGGCGGGGCTCGCTGGAGGAGGGAGGGTGGCTGACAGCTGGTGGGGGAGTTGGGAAAGTTTGTGCTGAGTGCTGATTGGCTGACTAGGGCTGGAGCCTGCGGGAGCGGGGGCCCTTCTTGCCCCACCCCACAGTGGAGGAAAAGGGTCACTCCCACCCAGTCTTACAATTCTGGGTCCCAGACCTACCCCAAACCCTTTCCTCCTAACAGGCCCCCTCAAAACAGATGTTAGCCTCATTCAAACCTTCAGCCTCCATCAACCTCCACCCAGGCCCTGGAATTAAGGTTTTATACAGCTTTTTTATACCAAATATTTTCTGTCTCACCCAGGCCCCCAGAAAGGGTCCCAGCCTAATGCCAAATTTTCACCCACTTGCTTTATCCCAGTGGCTTAGCCACACAATGGAAGGTACCAGCTTCATCCCAGGCCTTCCCTTTGGGTTTCTAAATAAAGAATCCTCATCCCACCCCCCCCCACCCCCCCACCCCCCCACGCCCCGTCTCATACCAGATTACAAAATGGCGTTCCCAGCCTTACCCCAAACCCTCATTTCTCCACCCAAATTCCAGAATTGGATGTCCTGGCCTCACCCCCAAACCTTTGACACAGATTCCAAAACACAGTCCTCAATTTCTCCCAAACTCTTAATCTTCAAAGAACGGGTCCCATTTCCATCCCTAGTCCTCTCCTCCCTTCTCCCTGATTCAGGTCCCCAAATGGATGTCTTAGCCCCAATTCCAAATCTTCACATATGCCCCCATTAAATGGGGAAGTCTGGCCCTACTTCAAAGCAGGGCACTGCCTTAGGGAGAGGTGGATACCTGCCATTCTTGGGGTGAGGTAGAGCTGCCCTTCACCCTACTGGGACCCCCCACTGTGAAGCTCCCTCATCCCCACCCTCCACCCCCAGGGGTCACATGAAGCTGTCTGTGCAATTGAACAAGCACAGACTTGTGGGATCTGAGGGAGCTTCAGCAGGGAGAAACCTAAGGGGCGTATCCTGGGCCCAGAACTGCCCCACCACGGGGAAGAGGGAGAAGCCGGCAATGTCTCCCTCCCAGCCTCTGGCTCCACGGACAAAGAGTGTTTGTGTCCCTAGAGAGGAGGGGTGGGGCCCCATCTGGCCCGAGGACGAAAAGAGGGCAGTGGGGTGGGGAGAAGAAAGGGAATCTCCCCAAGCTGCTTCTTCTCCCTCCTCAGGGACCTCAGAGGCTAAGACTTCCCCTGCTAAAAGATTCTCATAGAGTGCCCTGCCCTGCCTTGCTGGGAAGTTCTTCCTGGTCTACCCCCATCATCTGACGTATCTATTCTCATCTTTGAAAGGAACCTTCTGGGGCCACACTCTCTGCCACTTTCTCTCACTCTCTCCCTCCCATCAGAGATTCTCTGCCCAGGATGGACGGGAAGAGAATGCCCCTGCTAATTCCCCCACCCCTGAATGATTTACAGTCGTAATAAAAAAAGACCCTAGTTTCGAGTGTAGCAGTGAGAAGAGGTTTTTAACAGATTAAAGACAAAGCCTATTTTGAGGTTAAAAGACACCCCCCCCCCCCCCGCTGCCTGCCCAGGGTCAGTTCAGAATTGGTGTCTTCTGGGGCCCCTTCACTTTGCAGGGGAAAGATGGGAGGGCGTCTAGGAGGTAGGGGGGATGAGGCTAGGATGGGTGGCAGGAGTCAGGTGCTGGCCAGCAGAGGTCACCCATCCCGGGAGGGATCAACATGGCGGACGCGCCCCGGACTGTACTGATCTCAGGCTGCTCCTCGGGAATTGGCCTGGAGCTCGCAGTGCAGCTGGCTCATGACCACAGGCACCGCTACCAAGGTTAGAGGCCCAGGGTGGGGCTGGGAGGGGCAGGGGTGGGCATTCTGAAGACCTTCAGCCCTCCAAGCACCATTTCCGCTAGCCCATCCCGTCAGCTGTATGTGTGGGCTTGAGGAGGACCGAGGACACATGGAAGCCCCCTTCCCACCTCTGTTCATGAATTACCCCCTCATCCAACAAATATTTCTTGTGCACCTACTGGGTGCCAGGCACTGTTCTAGGTGCTGGAGTACAGCTGTGAACAAAACAGACAAAAATCTCTGTCCTCAGCAGTGGTGTAGGAAGGGAGGGGAGCGAGGGCAGACAATAAACAGATTTTTTTTTTAAATTGTATAATATGTCTAATGCTCATAAGTGCTAAGAAGCAAAGTAAGTGTGGTGTATGGTAGGAGGCGGGGTGGGGGGGAGTGGGGGGGTAGGTGATTTTTTTAAAGGGCTGGTGGGGAGGGCTTCCCTCTTGGGCATTCCCTAAACTCCCCTCCTCCTCCCCTCCCCAGATTACTGTTCCAAGATAAGCCTCTTAAGTGACCCTGACCTTGGGGGCTTAAAGGGGGCCTCTAAATCTAGGGATTTAGCCTCCGGCAACTCTGGAGTAAATTGCCTCGGTCTGCACTCCACCCATGGGAACCTCTGACCCAGAGCAGGCTGCCGCTGAAGTGGGCAAAAGGCTGGCTGCTACTTACAAGGAGGTTGCAGGGGGCGAGGGCATTGCCCCAGTTGGCAGAGCAGCTTCTCCCAGCCCTCTGCCCTCTGTCTCAGAGACACACACAGGCTTGGATGGGACCGACCGAGTGCCAGTGCCCAAGGAAGTAGTTGTGCTGTGTGTGTCCCTATGGACAGGCAGACGAATGTATAAAACTGAAGGATGTTTATGGAGTGCTTACGATATGCCAGGTTCTGATCTAAATGTCGTGCATCTAGTAAGTCATTTAATGCCCTTATCACCCCTATGAGGTGGCCACTAACATTAGCCCCACCTTAGAAATGAGGAAACTGGGACACAGCGTGCCAAGGATTCTTGCCCAAAGTCGCCCCGCTGGAAAGTGGCAGAGCCTGGATTTGAGCCCAGGCAACTCACACCCTGGGACCACAGTTGTCACTGTATGGAGATGCATGTGCTCTCATTCATCTGTGCGACACCCGTGAGTCACACAGGCCCACAGACTATATGAACACAGCCCCCGGCACTGTGCATGCATGATCGTGGGTACACACATGAAGGATACAAACATGTATACAGGGGTTTGAACTCAGCACTCCAACAAACTGAGGCTCAAATCCCAGTTCTAACACTTACTAGTGATGGGACAGGCAAGGAACTTCATTTTGCATAGCCTCAGTGTGTTGATCTCTGTGATAGGGACAGTAACTTTACCTACTTATTCTGGCTACTATTGCTAAAGAACAAATCATTCCAAAATTTCTGGTGTAATAGGACAATGGTAATCATGGTTTACAAAAGTCATAGTTTACAAAACTCATGGTTTTGTAAAACCATGGTTTTTGGTATACAAAAGCCATAAATTTGAAAGGGGGCAGTTAGGCGATTCTTGCTCAGGGTCAAAGGCTACAAATGGAACAGTGGGGACTAGTCACAGCCCTGGGCAGGCATCTCTCCTCCTTCTAATAATGTAAGGTCTTTTCCATGTGGTCCCTCTATCTGGCTAGCTTGGGGCTTCCTCCCAGCATGGTGGCCTCAGGATAGCTGAGCTGCTACAAGGTGGCCGAGGATTTTAAGAGTGAAGGTTACAGGGCTGCCTGGGTGGCTTAGTCAGTTGAGCATCCAACTCCTGGTTTCGGCTCACGTCATGGTCTCAGTGTCATAAGCTCAAGCCCTGCATTGGGCTCCGTACTGAGAGTGGAGTCAGCTTGGGATTCCCTCTCCTTCTCCTTCTGCCCCTCCCCCTACTCCTGTTCTCTCAATCTCTCTCAAATAAATAAATAAATAAAATCTTTTTTTTTATATATTTTATTTATTTGAGAGAGACAGTGAGAGAGAGCATGAACGACGAGAAGGTCAGAGAGAGAAGCAGACTCCCCACGGAGCTGGGAGCCCGATGCGGGACTTGATCCCGGCACTCCGGGATCATGACCTGAGCCGAAGGCAGTGGTCCAACCAACTGAGCCACCCAGGCGTCCCATAAATAAAATCTTTTTAAAAAGAAAAAGAATGGGGCACCTGGGTGGCTCAGATGGTTAAGCATCTGACTTCGGCTCAGGTCATGATCCTGGGGTCCTGGGATCAAGTCCCGCATCGGGGTCCCTGCTCAGTGGGGAGCCTTCCTCTCCCTCTGCCTCGCTCTCTTTCTCTCTCTGTGTGTGTCTCTCATGAATAAATAAACACAAACCTTGGAAAAAGAAAAAGAATGAACATTAAAGCAAACAAAGCAGAAATTGCAATACCTTTTCTGACCTAATCCTGGAAGCCACACAATGTCACTTTCACCGTGTTCTGTTAGTGCCCAGCTAGTCACCAGATTCAAGGAGAGGGAAATGAGATTTCATGTCTTGAGGGGGAGCAGCAAAGTTTTCAAAGAGCATATGCGATGAAAGATGCTGTGGCCATCTTTGGAAAATCAGCCTGTTACCTTATCATAGGGTTCTCGCGAGGAGTAGAGACAAAGCTTATAAAAGTGTGTAGCATAGTTTTTGGCACATAGTAGATATTCAGTAAATCACCAGTTCTGTGGCTGATGTAGATATGGCTATTTGTATTTCCATGCACGCACAACACACATATATTGACCCTAAATGTGTAGGCATTTCTTTTCTCAAGGCAATGTGTTCTCTGTTTATTTTATTGCCTTACTCACTGGGCTATAAATTCCATGAAGGCAGGGACTTTGTCTGTCTTATTTCATGCAGTCGTCTCAGCACCAAGAATAGAGCATAATGGGTACTAAGTACATGCTCAGTAAATGTTGGATGGAGGGATGGAGGGCTGGAGTGATGAAAGGATGAATGAAAGTACATGTAAATGTATTTACACTATATGCGTTTGTGGTTGTATAGCAAAATAGCTGTGTAAACCTGAGTCTCCATCCCTCTGTGACGACTCATGCAATATCATGGAGATATGTAAGTGAATGCACCGGGGAAAGGAACCCAGGGCTTGCCCCAACTCTGCTTTCTGTCCCCAGTGGTGGCCACCATGAGGGACCTGGGAAAGAAGGGGACACTGGAGGCAGCTGCCGGGGAAGCTCTGGGGCAGACCCTCACCGTGGCCCAGCTGGACGTGTGCAGTGACGAGTCAGTGGCCCAGTGTCTCAGCGGCATCCAAGGAGGGGAAGTGGACGTGCTGGGTGAGACTGAACAGCCCCTGGGGTCACCCCCCCACTTCCCTGACCTAAGCACAGGTCCTCATTATAGTGAATCCTCTCCAGTATCAGAGCACCAGCCTTCTGGCTTCACCAGCAACCTCTAGCCCTGGACAGAAGGGGTAGGCAAGCTGGCTAAAAGCCCAGGGTACCAGTTAATTAGGGTTACAAGAAATAAACTGAGTCCCCGGGGTAAAGGTGGATTTTACTGAATAGAACACCATATGGTGTTCTGTTACATACGGTTTTGAAGAAAACCATATGTATTTGGAAAAGTTACTTTGATGAGTCATTTGGGGAATGGAGCACGGTGTAGAAGCAACACATGATCTCTCAAAGACCTTCTAAAGAGGGTGGGCGTGGCTGTTTTGATGCAAATTGGGGTCAGAGCTGAATTGCTCTTGCATTAAGGGGAGGCTGCTCCCAGCAACCCTTCCCCCAGCCCGGAGTTCAGGGTCCTCATAACATATGCTAAACTATAAGTAAAGATCATCAGGGTTCCACAATTGTCCACTCAGGGTACTCTGGACTGGCCCTGAATTTGGAGTAGGGGGTGAGATAATTCAGGGAGTGTCCCTAGAGGAGTGACACTAGAAGGGTTGGGGGGACCTCCAAGTAACCTTCAGTCCCCTCCTTAGTGAATAATGCTGGAGTGGGCCTGGTGGGGCCCCTGGAGGGGCTCAGCCTAGCTGCCATGCAGAACGTCTTTGATACCAACTTTTTCGGGGCTGTCCGTCTGGTCAGAGCTGTCCTTCCTGGCATGAAGAGAAGGCGAAAGGGCCACATTGTGGTGGTCAGCAGTGTCATGGGGCTGCAGGGTAAGCCCTGGGGACCCACCCCTGGGAATCCTCCCAGCATCTGACCCTCCCCAGGCTGGAAGAATGGCAAATAGGTTTTAGCTCATATTCCAAATGAGCCCGTGTTGAGAAGGATTCTGAAGCTCTATAGGAAACATTTGTGGATTAGATTATGTCGGCCGTGCTGCAAGAGCTGAGCCGTGGTATAAATGCTTCAACGGCCATCCCCATCCAGCATCAATGCTACTTCTAGACACCTCTAAGCCCAAGGCAGGGCTCGAACTCACAACCCTGAGATCAAGACTTGAGCTGAGATCAAGAGTCAGACGCTTAAGCAACTGAGCCACCCAGGTGCCCCAGAACCCAGTCCTTTCCTGTGACATTTGCTTGACAAATACCTCTAACCAAGCCCCAGAGATGTCTAGCTTTGGAGCTCTGAGGTTCTGCAGAGAGAGAGCCATGATTGTTTAGCGATACCTGCTATGAGCCTACTATGGAGGCCACTTATTTGCCATCCATGTTCCTGGGTCTTTCCTCCTTGAACCCCTCTAGATGCCTTTCCTCCCCCTGAAAATTCCCTGGGATCTGCCCTTACCTCCTCAGCAGCCTCCTGAAGAATCCACAGTATTTGGTTTTTTGTTTGTTTTAAGAATCCACCTTATTTGTTACCCCACCATGGGGAATCCATAACTACTACTCAGTCCCATCCCTTTGGCCCCTCTTAAACTGCACCTCCTGACCTCAGGAGCCACATTCACTCTCAATAAGGACAGATAAGAAAGCTGCTGAATAGTACTTGCCCTCAGGAACCCGGACAATTCTATGCTCAAGTGACCCAGAGGGTTAGAGGATGGAGGCAAGGAGGGTTTTACAGGGCCAAGGCAAATGGAGCACCAGGAAGAGGCAGCACGTGGCACCCCAAGACAATCTCATCCTAAGCTTATGGGCTCATCCTTGAACATATGCTCCCATCATACATACGTACACTCCTCCTGTTGGGCTTGGATATCCCCCCCATTCTGATCTTTAAATCCTCTTTGCTCAGTCTCCTGAAGACCCCATATCCCTCTGGACCCACAAGCCTATCGCCCAGACCCCAAAGGGCCCAACCTCCTCCAATCCTCTCAGGTGTGGTGTTCAATGAAGCCTATGCAGCCTCCAAGTTTGCCCTGGAGGGATTCTTCGAAAGTCTGGCTGTCCAGCTGCTGCAGTTCAACATCTTGTGAGGCGGGTGTTTGGGTAGTGAAGGGGAAGGAATGGGAGACAGTGGGGGAGAAAGATGAGGAAAGGGGAGGTGGTGAGAGGACGTGGGCTGGGAAGGCGGTGATGGTGGGAAAACAAGGCAGCAGTGAGAAAGTGGAATCAGGAATGAGGGAAAGGGAGTTACTGGAAGACGGTGGAGGAGTGCGGGGGATGGGCGGTGGAGAAGGAAGGATGAAGTAATGATGAGAGAAATGGGAGGAGAGGACGAGAAGAGGGACTGTAACGGGACCGAGAGTGGTTGGGGTACCAGACCCCAATCCCCTACTGATGTCCCAGCATCACCCTGGTGGAACCTGGCCCAGTGGTCACTAACTTTGAGGGGAAGCTCCTGGAGCAGGTTTCCACAGCTGAGTTCCCAGACACTGACCCCGACACGTTGCACTACTTCCGGGATTTCTACCTCCCTGCCTCCAGGGAGCTCTTTCACTCTGTAGGACAGAGCCCACAGGATGTGGCCCAGGTGAGTGGGGAACCCAGAGTCCCAAGACATGGTTCAGATATGTGAGGGTGCCCCACCCTGCAAACCCCCCCTCCCTGAATCCAAGAGCTCAGGGCTCCACCCCATAGGTCATTGTCAAGGTCATCAGCTCGACCAGACCACCCCTGCGCCGACAGACCAACGCCCGCTACACCCCACTGATTGCGCTCAAGACTCTGGACCCCTCAGGCAGCCTGTATGTACGCACCACCCACTGCCTGCTCTTCCGCTGGACACGCCTTCTCAACCTTGGCCTTCGATGTCTGGCCTGTGGCTGCCTCCGCTTCCGAATATGGCCCCGGTGAGCAGAGCCTCACCCAACCCTCCCCACCTCTGAACAGCCAGTTCAGGCCTCTTCAGTTTACACCCATCTCAGAGGCCAGTACAAACCCTTCTCTCCTTCCTTCCTTCCTTCCTTCCTCCCATCTTTCCTGGGCATCACTCTGTGCCTGGGCATTGCTGGACCCCAGAAATTGCTCAGCATCCATCCACACACCCCTCCATGGTCAGGGCTGGGACAGAAAGAGGGATGCTTGGACTCTGGGCTGAGGAGCCCAGAGTAAGGAGCTGGAGCTATGTCTGGGAAAGCAAGGGAGGCTTCCTGGAGGAGGCAACATTGTTGCTGGATCTTGAAAGATGAGATAGACTGCCTCACTCAACCTCTGGACTTTATTATCTTGGGCCTGGGAATATAAGGGTGATCTCAAACCCCTTCCACATAGAACGGAGTTGACTAACGGGTCTTCGGACTTTTCTGTTCACACACTGTCAGCAAAATGTTTGTGCGCTCACCAGTAGTGCATGTGTATTTTTTTTTTCATAAAATACGTATTTGTATCCATGAGTAATCACTCTATTAAATATTTAATAAAGCTCAATTTCTTGTGTCTAGATAATAAATTTTTTAAAACATAAGGTTCACGGCACACACATTAGAATGGCTACTATAAGTAAACCAAGCAAAGTAAACCAGTGTTGGTGAGGCTGTGGAGAAATCGGAGCCCTCAGGCGCTGCTGCTGAGAATGTAAAATGGTGTAGTCACTGTGGAGAATAGTATAGAAGTTCTTCAAAAAAAAAAAAAGGGGGGGCGCCTGGGTGGCTCAGTGGGTTAAGCCGCTGCCTTCGGCTCAGGTCATGATCTCGGGGTCCTGGGATCGAGTCCCGCATCGGGCTCTCTGCTCGGCGGCGAGCCTGCTTCCCTCTCTCTCTCTGCCTGCCTCTCTGTCTACTTGCGATCTCTGTCTGTCAAATTAAAAAAAAAAAAAAAAAGAAAGAAAGAAAGAAAAGAAACAGAATCATCATGTGACCCAGCAATCCCATTTCTGGGTATTAACCAAATGAACTGAAAGCAGGGTCTCAAAGCCCATATTGGCACACCCGTGTTCATAGCAGCGTTATTCACAATGGCCAAAAGGTGGAAGCAATTCCATCCATGGGTCCATCAACAGAAGACTGGATAAACTCAGTGAGGTATATCCATAAGATGGGATATTATCCAGCCTTAAAAAGGAGGTAAATTCCAACACCTACGGCAACATGAGTAAACCTTGAGGACCTTATGCTCGGTGAACTAAGCCAGACGGAAAAAGGACAGATACTGTCTGATCCCACTTAGATGTAGTCCCTAGAGGAGTCAAATCCACAGAGACAGAAAGTAGAGATGGGGGGAGCCAGGCAGGGCGAGGCGTGGAGTCAATGTTGCGTGGGGAGAGAGTTGCAACTTTGCAAGACAAAGAGTTCTGTGGTTGGAGGGTGGTCATGGCTGCACCACCGTGCGAGTGGCCTCAGTACTAATGACGTGTACACTCAGAAATGGTCAAGATGGTAAATTGTGTGTTTTGTACATTTTATCACAAAAGTTTTTAAAAAGCAACCGGGGTCCAAGTTTCTTGGCCCTCGTGTGGAAAGTTTGGAAGCAAATGGACTCTGGGTATAAATGTTGACCTTGCCTCTTGTTCACCGGGTGACCCTGGGCAGGTGACTTCCTGGTGTCATCTTTTGGAAAGGGGAGCTAACAATAATGGCAGTGAAACCACAGGAGAAGCACCCTGCACCGTTGTTCCATTTCACTTGGAGCTTTCGGTATGGCTCCTATTTAGCTGTCTCCTTGGAATGCCAGGCTCCGGGCGAAGGTGTTTTAGTTAATGTCTGCTCTTGCAGTCTTATTAGATAGAGGCACTTGGAACCTGCCCGGTCCATAAATGAGGAAACTGAGGTTGTCCAGAGCAGAGCAGAGAGCAGGACTCAAGCCTAGGTCTGCCCAGCTCAGTATATGCTGGGCCTTAGAGGTCTCTAGTAACCTCTTCTAGGACGAGAGAAACTGAGTCAAGGGCCAGTGAAAGAGGTCTCTTTGAGTCAGTGCAGATATACTGGGGCCATTCAATATTTTTGGTCAAATGAACCCCTCCGTTCTCCTCCCCGACACTGGATTATTGAAGCTGTGTTGGAATATGGAAAAGAGTACATGAAAATGGGGCGCCTGGGGGGCTCAGCTGGCTGAGCATCTGCCTTCAGCTCAGATCAAGATCCCAGGGTCCTGGGATAGAGCCCCGGCTCCTTGCTCAGCAGGGAGCCTGCTTCTCTCTCTGCCTGCTGCTCCCCCTGCTTATGCTCTCTCTCTCTCTCTGACAAATAAAATCTTTAAAAAAAAATGTTAAAAAGAATATATGAAAATAGATCATGACGATGGTTGCCCAGCCTTGGGACTACACCAGAACCACTGAATCATGCACTTTAAAATGGCAAATTTTATGGTATATGAGTTATACCTCAATTTAAAAATTAAATACATTTTTTTGAAGGAATATATGAAGCACACATGTGCGAGAGGTCTTTGGATTGCCAGTAGGAGGCCTCAGCAGGAGCTGAGAGGCAGGGAGGAGAAAGACCAGAGTATTTCTCCCCCAGGCTCCCTCCATGGGGTCTCCGTGTATTGGCCGCATCTCCATCCATCCAAGCCCCCAGCGCCAGTTTCTGAAAACCTACTCCCTCCCTGTGCCCCCTTCAGCCAATGACGGTGATGGGACCCCCACAATCGCCATCAGGACGACACTGCACTATATCCCTGGGGACACACGCCTTCTGTCTTCACCTTTACAATTGTCCCTGTCGTCACTGATCTCCCAATTACCCACTTTGAATATATTATCCTTTTCCATCCGGGACTCTGACGGACCCAGTGTACGTGTGTGTAAGGGCCAGGGAGCAAAACGCATGCACACTAGCCCACCGTCAGACTCCACCATTAGAACGCTACTGATATTTGCTGCCTGCCTTACCCCCAAGGTCTCCACCATCCTGATTTCTAAGTCCTACATTATCTTGTTTTTCAAGAAACTCCCTTAAATAAATTATTTCAAAAGACAAATTTGGGAGGCGTGGGTGGCTCAGTCGGTGAAGCGGCTGACTTCTGCTCAGGTCATGATCCCAGGGTTCTGGGATTGAGCCCCTTGGGGCATCATCATGGGGCTCCCTCCCTGCTCAGCGAGGAGTCTGCTTCTCCTTCTGCCCCTCCCCCCACTCATGCGCGCGCGATTCCCTCTCTCAAATAAATAAATAAAATATTTTTAAACTTTCTTTGTATTTTATTTATTTGTCAGAGAATGAGAGTGAGTGAAAGAGAGCACAAGCAGGGGAAGCAGCAGGCAGAAGGAGAAGCGGGCTCCCCGCTGAGCAAGGAGCCCAATGTGGGACTCAATCCCAGGACTCTGGGAACACAACCTGAGCCGAAGGCAATGCTTAACCGCCTGAGCCACCCAGGCGTCCCTACATAAATAAATAAAATCTTAAAAAAATAAAAAAGACAAATTATCTTCTTCCCAAGAAGGAAAAGTCATCATAGTCACCATAAGTGAGGCCAAATTCGATACTACAGGTGGGGTGTACAATATTCCAAACCCTATACTCATAGGCTCTTGGTGCTAGAAAATATCTCTCCCTCAGATTGGTCTTCTCTCCCAGATTGTCTCACAACTAGGGAGTGAGCCTGTCACCCCGATTCCACTCAGATACAGAGTTAGATTTGAGAACCCACCACCCAAAGGAGGAGAGATCAGGAAAGGGAGGTAGTGAAAGGGACAGGGGCATTGTGAATGTCCAGGGTCATCAGCGAAAGCCAGAGCTGCTGGCTGGTCTTAGCTGCTGGCCTGCACCCTTCCTTTGCCCCTTTCCATCTTCGAGGGCTGGTGATTTCATTAGCCACCAATATCCACCCAATAAATTCCTCTGCAGCTTAAATCACCCTGAGTCAGCTTCTGTTGCATATAAGCAAGAATTATCACCAATCCAGATGGCAACATAAAAGCAAATTCAGCGGAGGAGGAAGAAATGTTATTATGGTCTAGCGGGATGCCACTGCCGACCAGCAGAAATTGGCCAACGTTCAGAAGGTGCTGGAGACGCACAAACCCTTGTTCTTGATTTCCACAGTCCCACCTGCCCGTTGGTCCTCCCCGTCTTAGCAAAGATAAGTCTGTTTTTGTTGCTCATGCCAAAAATCCTGGAGTCATCTCTACTTCCTCTCTCTCATACCTCACAGCTAATCAGATCTTGTTCACTGGACCTGCAAAATATATTCAGAACCGACCATTTCGCAACACCTTCTGGGTCCCCACCCTAATCCAACCACCATCATTTTTTTTTAAAGACCTATTTACTTATTTGACAGAGAGAGTGAGAGAGCACAAACAGGGGGAACAGTAGGGAGAAAGAGAGGGAGAAGCAGACTCCCCGCGGAGCAGGGAGTCTGATGGGGGGCTCGATCCCAGAACCCTGGGATCATGACCTGAGCCGAAGGCAGATGCTTAACCATCTGAGCCACTCAGGTGCCCCAACCACCATCATTTTTCAGCTGGAGAATTGCACCAGTCCCCTCCGCCTACAATCCATTCCCCACACTACAGCCCAGAAGACCCTTTAAAAACACCTTCTGAGGGGCGCCTGGGTGGTTCAGTGGATTAAGCTGCTGCCTTCAGCTCAGGTCATGATCTCAGGGTCCTGGGATCGAGTCCCGCATCGGGCTCTCTGCTCCGCAGGGAGCCTGCTTCCTCCTCTCTCTCTGCCTGCCTCTCTGCCTACTTGTGATCTCTCTCTCTGTCAAATGAATAAATAAAATCTTTAAAAAAAAAAACACCTTCTGAATTGATAAAATCTCAGTGTTTTAAAAAATCAATACATATGGGTCTATGTACATATAAAAGAATATTTTAAAAGCAAATATTTTATAAGTTCAGAACCTGGGTGGCTCAGTCGTTACGCGTCTGCTTACGGCTCAGGTCATGATCCCAGGGTCCTGGGATGGAGCCCCGAATCGGGCTCCCTGCTTGGCAGGAAGCCTGCTTCTCCCTCTCTCACTCCCCCTGCTTGTGTTCCCTCTCTCGCTGTGTCTCTCTCTGTCAAATAAATAAATACAATCTTTTAAAAAAGTAAAATTAAAATTAAAAAATAAAATAAAAGCAATTCTGCCAGCCTCCTCTTTCCCTCAACTGCCTAATTCCCGATCCCCACTGCCCCCCCACACACACACCTCAAGTTACCTATCCAGATTTTCTTTCTGATTATACCAGGGGGGGAAAAAACCCTGATAAATGGATAAGCAAACCTCAGCAGATACATACAAAGAAATGTTATTTGGCCTTAAAAAGGAAGAAAATTCTGGCACATGTTACAACAGGCATGAAACTTGAGGGCGTTATGCCCAGTGATATAAGCCAGACACGAAAGGACAAATACATTACAGGATTCCGTTTAGGTAAGGTACATAGAATATGCAAATTTGTAGACAAAAAGTAAAACAATGGTTAACAGAGGCTTGGCGGGGGTTTGAAGTGGGAAGTAAGTGTTTTATGGGGACAGAGTTTCAGTCTGGGGAGATGGAACATTCTAGAGATGGATGGTGGGGACAGTTGCACAGCGATGTGAATGTGTTTGACAGCATTCTCTGAAATTGAATTTGAAATCTGAAAATGATGAAAATGGCAAGTTTCGTGGTGTTCAGATTTTACCACAATTTAAAAAACAAATATGGAGTATTCTAATGGAAAAACAGAATATATAGGTACCTACACTTGTGTATAAACATATATATATATGTTTATTAAACTTTTCACAGAAATCAGCATACTTTACACCTAATTGCGAACTTCAGTTCTTTCCTTGAACAATATGTCTTAGAAGTGTTCCCGTATCAGCCCAAGCAGACATCCTCATTCTTTTGCACAGCTGTGATATATCCCGTTGTGTACGTGGACAATGATTTATGGAACCGGTCCTGTACCGATGAATCTTTGGGCTCTCTCCAATCTTTCCCTATTATATAAACAGCTGCAATGAATGACCTTGGGTGCATATATCATTTCACACATGTGCAAGTGTTTCCGTCATGGGACTACTTGGCCAAAGAACTATGCATTTGTTATTTTTATGAACATTATCAGATTCAACTCTATTGGGAAGGACTGATGTCCGTATGTTAGCACGGTCACGTCCCCACAGCCTCACCACACTGCACATGATTAGTCTCCTACATTTTGGCCATTCTAACGGGTAAAAATTACCATCTCCTATTTCTCTTATTTAAACTTGGATTTCTCTTATCATGAGTGAGGCTGACTGTCTTTTCACATGACAAAGAACCTTTTGTATTTCATTTTTTTTTTTGTGAACATTCTGACTGCGCATTTTGCTCAAGTTTTTCTGTTGGATTGTTTATATTTTTATTAGTAATTCCTAGAAACTCTTTACATATTATGGAGATTAGGAAGACTGTAATATGAAGTGCACTTTCCCCTCAATTTTTCAACTTTTCTGCATTTGGCCTTATTTTTATGTCATGGAATTATTTGTCCTTCTTACTGTTGTTACCTTTGGATTTCAAGTCAGAGTAACAAAGGACCTACCCACACCGATTCTGTCAAAACAGAAAAATAATGTCACTCTTCTTTTCAAAATTCTCCAATGGTTCCCTCTCTTACTTAGATTCAAATCCTTAACTATGAGGCCTCCTACATGATCTGATCCTTGAATATTAATCTCAAATTAGCTCCCACTCTTTCCACTTCACCGACTTCGTTCTAGGAACACTGACCTCCTTACTATTTCTTTTTTAATTATTTTTTATTTTTTTAAGATTTTATTTATTTATTTGACAGAGATCACAAGTAGGCAGAGAGACAGGCGGGGACAGGGGTGGGAGCAGGCTCTCTGCTGAGCAGGGAGCCCGATGCCATGCGGGGCTCCATCCCAGGATCCTGGGATCATGACCTGAGCCAAAGGCAGACACTTAACGACTGCGCCACCGAGGCGCCCTCCATGCACATCCCTACTTCAGGGCCTTTGCACTTGCTGCCCCATCTGCTAGAACCCTTTTCCCAGATAGCCACATGGCTCCTTCCTTCCGTTCACCTTCTCAGAGAGACCACAAGATAGTACCCTGTCACTCCGTCCCCTGAACCTGCTTTATTTATCATCACCTGACATATGTTAGTTAATTGTTTTTTGCTTGTGTCCCCTCACTAGAATGTCAGCTCCGTGGGGAGGAGACTTTGTCTGCTCACCTACATCCCCAGCACCTACAAGACAATGCAGCACAAGGTAGATATCCACTTATCTGACAAAGGAAAGAATGAGTGGGTAAATGAATGCAGCCAAATGAGACTCTCCATGGCCTAAGAAGGATTTCAAGACCCTTTCCTTACTACTCCTCAGATCACCTCCTTTCCAGGTCTCTGCCTGGGCTGTTCCCTCCCCCAAAGCAAAACCATCTTGCTGTCTCCCTCCCCTAACCCTTCCCCGGATTACCTTTACTTTTCTAAGACTTTCGGGTGTCAGCCTAAATACCGCTTCCTCCAGGATGCCTTCTTTGACTGTCCAGCTTGGATGGGTTAGAAGGTTTCTCTGGGCCCTCATAACTGCTTATTCTGGGAGTTTTCCCTGATCAGGCTGTCAGTTCTGTTGGGGCACCTATCACACCGCTTTCAGACCCAATAATCAACCCCGAACGTGACTGCTGACTTCTTCCCTCTCCTCCCATAGCAAGCGACAAGCTTCCCCTGAAAATTCTCCCTGCGAGCCAGACCTCCTTGGACCAGGAGGGGAGGCATGGGATGGATGCCCTTAGGGACCAGGAAGCAAGGCCAGTTCCTGAAGCCTTGGGGAAAACAAGTGCGTGATCAGAAGCCCTCAGGGACCAAGAAATGACCGGAGGAGCCTGAGCTGAGACAGGAAGTGACCCAGCAGGGTAAGACGCTAACACGCTCCTGATACCTCCTACCCGAGCAAGAAATGTCACCTTTCTGAGCTTCGGTTTCCTCACCTGTAAAATGGAAAGGTTGCTGGGGAGAAAGTCCCTACTAAGCGCCGGAACTTAGGTGTTTCAGAGGTGACAGCCATTCACTGCCATGTTGTTCTGGGCATCACTCCCAGCCTCCTGGATCCTGCCTGGCCTTTCCCGGGAAGCTTTGGGCTGGAAGCCTGGAGAAGGAGGGAGCGAAAACAGAGGCCACACATCCCTGCAAAGCCGTCCCTCCCGCCCTGGCTTCCTTGCTGCAAACCCGGGGTCCCAGGGAGGGGAAGGCGGGCGGGATCTGAGCGGCGGTAGCAGCTGCTCTGGGCGTACGGCCAACGTCCCCTCCCTCCACCGCCCGCATTCCTGTGGGAGGAGGCCGAGCGCTCCTCAGTCTGGCTGGAGGCTCGCTAACGCCCTCTCGCGGCCAAGTGCGAAAGGTTGAACTTGACCATTAACTTGCTGTAGCGGTCCCGGGTGGATCCCATAGCGGGCCTGCGACCCCCTACCCTCCTGGAGCTCCCTCTCAACACAGGTTCGCTTAACTTGACGTGTGACCTGAGGCAAGTCACTTAACCTCCCCGTGCCTCCGTTTCCTAATGACACAGTTAAGTTTTTCCATCTGCAAAGTGGCTCAATGGGAATTCTAATGAGAATGCTGAGAGGCTGAAAAAGGATGGTCCAGGTGAAGGTAGCTACAGTAGACGCCCACTTCCTAAGAGGAAGGGGTTTCCGTCCTCTTTCCTGTGCCCCCAGCACCTACAGCAAGGACAAGGCATGCAAATGGTGCTCCCGTTTATTTTATGTATTAGTTATCGAACAAATGCTGCTTCTTCATTTAAGGGACCTGAGGCTGGGTGGGGAGGAGGGGACAGCAGTATGAGAAGTGAGCTCCTGTCACTCATTCACCCACCTCCACCTCTATGCACTTGTTCATCGGATAATAAAGCTGTTTTCAAAGTATTTTCCACCTCCTCTGTTTTTCCCTTCCTGGGCCCACCCCCAAGACAAAAACCAAAACTCAAAGAAGCTGCAGGCTTGAGCATGTTTCAAAAGCCTCAGATAGGCTTACCTGGCCAGGTTTCCCACTGGGGAGACAGAGACACTGGCATGGTGAGCGGGAGCCCAGACTGGACAGAAGGTGGGAGGGACTGAGAATCCCTCACCTTTGGACCGTGCCTTGTTCTGGACACCTAGGAGTCCCTGGGACAGAGGGGGGATGTGGACACCTCGCGTGGGGACCAAGACGTGACGGGGAGAGCTCACACCCAGCTGAGGGAAGGCTGAACAGAACCAGCAGGGATTCCCTGAGGGCACGGAACAACAGCGGAATACACCAACCAACGGGGACACCAATGTTCTAGAACCTTCCAAATTAGGTCTCCCCTGCCTCCCTGATCCAGGTCTTAATTTGATTCTGCCGATTCTTTGCTTCACAAGGGATTGTTGACCATGGACTCTGGAGCATCACCTGGAGCCTCACGGCTCCCCTGCCCGACCCAGGGCAAGTTGCCTTCGTTCACGAGGCCTCAGTTTCCTTATCTATACAACAGGTGGGAATTCTTACTTTAGCATAAAAGGGCATTTATGGTTCTTCTAGCAGGGCAGACAGAGCACGTAGAACAGCATCTGGCACACAGTGAGGAATAAATGACTAGACGCACACCTGGTTTTATAGCTCTCTACAAAGATAGAGTCTGGAAAGCAGGCACAGGTTGAACCTAATTAACAAGAGGCTATGAGGTTTAGGGCAGAAATGTACCTTAAGCCCTTAGTAAGTCCTCATTAAATGTCCACTCCACAGGGGCAGGGATTTTGGCTAATGTGGACACTGCTGTGTTCCCAGCATGCTTAGGGGGGCTGGGCTCATAGCACATACTTAATGAATCTTTGTGGAATACATGTATTTTATCATTGTTTCGGGGAGATCTGGTGCTTTTCAATAAGCAAGACAGTCCAGATTGGCAGTGTTGGCTTCACTAAAAAAAAAAAAAAAAAAAAGAACCAGACAAACTTGTCTGCTTCTAAGAGGCAGACACCACAAAGTGGGTCCAACATCTTTAAAGGGCATATTAAACAGGCAGTGAAAATGATTTCGGGACAGAGAAAGCCTTCCAGAAATGCCTCAAGCAAGATGTGTTTTTGTCCCTGGTTTAATATGTATAATTTGCCTTCTGGAAAAGGAGCCCAGAGAGCTTGGCATGATTTAGGAACAATGAACAATAGTCACAATTTACCAAGCATAATTATGTAGAAAGATCTGAAGCCCAACAAGAGGATTTGACCTGTGCCTTTTTGAGAAGGTTCCATTATGGCAGGTCCTGGGGCCGGATGGCTCAATGCCATGGCTGCTCATGCTCTGTGATTGGGAAATGAAGACATAATCCCTAGGCTGCCCCCGTTTGAGCAGCTACCCCAGAAACTCACCAATTTCGCAAGGGCAGAGGTGGGAACAATTCTGTTTCTTCCTGCCCCTCTGGGTCAGTCCCAAACCAATCTCTGAGCCCAGTCTTCCAACCCTAGGCTTCTTGCTGGTAGAGGGGAAGGCTTCTGGGTAAGACCCTACAGGTCAAGGAAAGGACAACCCCCACCCCCCCACCACTCTGGCCTCCAAGGGGGCACCTGGGATACTTCCTAGTGCAGCTGTCCCCAGCCTCCCGTGGACGATGGGCTGAAAAGGGAGGAGAAGCTCTCTCTTCCCCCATTGGAGTTATGGGGATTCCCTCCCCACGGCTGTTTAGATATTAACTGAGCCAGAAGAGGCCAAAGCAAACAGAGCAGACAAGAGGACAGGTGTCTGTGGCCTGGCGCTGCACATCACCCCCCTACCGCCATGGACGTGCCCTGGCCTGTGGGGTTGATTCTGCTCCTCCTGGGGACCCCTCTTGCCCAAGCTGAGCCGCTGTGAGTGTGGGAAACGGAGGGCACTCAGCCAGCGCCTGCGTGATTCCCTGCGCGTGCGCCTGCCTTTCCAAAGCTGCTTCCCCCACTTGAGTCCCCCATGCTCCTGCCTTTGTCTCCTGGCAGGTACATCCTGGTGACCCCCCGAGCCCTGAGGGTCGGCAGCCCTGAGACCATCCATGTACAGGCTCACTCGGACTCCCAGCAGTCCCTCAAAGGGACCCTCGAGGTGAACCTCACCGTATGGGACTTCCCCATGAAGAAGACATTGGTGGCTAAGAGCCACCTCCTTCTCTCAGAAGCAAACAACTTTATGAAACAGGCGTCCGTGACGGTAGGTGACAGGCCAGGATGGGTGGCGGCAGAGGGAGGCTCTGAGTCAGCGGCAAGGATGGAAAGGGGCAGACTCCAGAGGGACTCTCCACGAGGAACACTGGAGAACAGAGGCAGCGTTTGGATATACCTACCGCTCCTCTTATGTCCTGTCCCGTTAGAAATCCAAAGTCCCCTGAATCCGGGCTCCAAGAAGGGCAGCGATTAGCCGGTAAGAGGTCTCTGTGAGAGTTGATAAGAGGCTCCCTCTGCTGGTGGCTTGGGAACCGGACTGTGGACTGGATTGCATTCCCACTTTGGCGGGATGCCCTTGTGTAGGAACAAGCGGCAAGGCCACCTTGCTCCCACCCAGCCCCAGAGCCAGAGGGCCCCCATTCAGTTGTTTCTCCCAAGATCTGGCTCAGGGTTTTGCTCCCAGGGATGGGGACCTCAGCAGAGCCTGAAGAGTGTGGACCTCTCTCCCCAGATTCCCGAGAGCCTGATATACCCTCCACAACCAGGACAGCAGCATGTCATCATCCGGGCAAACTGGGCACCCACCTCGACCACGTCATTCATGGAGAGGATAGTCCCAGTGGCTCCCCATGCTGGCTACATCTTCATCCAGACAGACAAGCCTCTCTACACCCCTGAACACTTGGGTAGAGCGCCCAGGCACTTGGCCTAGGGCAGACGCTGACTCTCATTCCCCGCCTCCCCCAGTGCCTGTCATATTCCACCTCCCAAGGTCACCCTCTGCCCAAAGACCCCCTTTATCCTAATGCCCAAGATCCTAACGACTACCTCCCTCTTCAGATTCTATCCAGAACTCAGAGTCTTCCTTCTCCCTCCAGTTCAATACCGGGTGTTTGTTGTGGACCACAAGATGGATCCTGCCCAAAGGATATTCACTCTAGACATCAAGGTGGCCTCTCCTGATGGGACGGTGGATCCTACTGGGTAGACCCATGAGGTTCTATCATGGGCTGAAGGCCTGGGGCATAAACTACACCCCCTGTCCCCACAGAACCCGGAGGGGATCACTGTGATCAGCCAGAATCTGCTATCCAAGGGCGGTGTCTTCACAAAATCCTTTAAACTCCCACAGATCGTCAGGTGCTCTGCCGGGAGCCATGTGGTAGGAGGGTTGGAGGCTTTCCTCAGTCTCCATCTCTTCTAATTCTCTGTGTCTCAGTTTTGGGACCTGGAGCATCGAAGCCAGTTACCAAAGTGCAGCCAAGCAGAAGTTCAAGGCAACCTTTGAAGTCAGGGATTATGGTGAGTAGGGTGTGATGGCAGGGCAAGGTGGGATATGCAAGACACGGGGTTGGAAGTGGAAAAGAGGGATCATGGTGCACCTACTGTGCACTAGGGCCTAAGCTGGGTGCTGGTGAACAGAACCATGTGTTCCAATCCTTGGGGATTGCAAGAGTCACTGAGGAAACAGTGAACAGGGAGGGGACAAGGAGGGGGACAGCAAAATATGGAGGGTGTCCACTGCCTTTACTCCACCCAGTGCTCCCATCATTTGAGGTCCAGCTGAAGCCAAACAAGACTTTCTTCCACCTCAACGATGAGGCTCTGGGTGTGGACATCGAGGCTTGGTGAGTTCCCTTGACCCCAGCCTGGCCAGAGGACCAGGAATGCCAAGCAACTGAATGGGTAGAGAAGCAGGTTACTTCTATGGCATTTAAGGTACGGTAGAGGTACTTGCTGCCACCCATGAGGTATTCTTGGACACCTACATTGTTTTGTGAGGTTGTCCAGACCACGTCTGCCACATGCAAGTAGTACAGACCATCCCTTCTGGTCTCTGGGTTTGTATAGGACATCTTGCCCACCGAATAAATTCATGCCATGTCTCACAGCTCAGACCATCTCTGAAGGTCCATCCACAAGGTTGCACAGGAACATTTGCCATCTTATGAAACTGTTCAAACCATCTCCACAGTACTACGAGGTTGTAGAGACCATTTGTCTACCTAAGGTTGTAAGGGCCATATCTGCCACTTCTTTACACTATGCAGACCGTCCCTATAGCTTACTATGCATGCCCCCTAGTCCGCCTGATGAGGTTTTAAGGGCTACCTCCACCATCTTGTGAGGTTGCACAGGCCATATCTGCAATCCAACACAAAGCTTTATGGAACACATATATCACTTCCCAGGGTTGTGTGGGTGAGCAATGAAACCATCTAAGTTTCCAGGGGCCACCTCTGTCCCTCCCAAAGTTTTACCACCATCCAAGCAGCCTCATGAGGTCATACAGGACATCTCTGCAACCACATGAGGTTGTGTAGGTGATTCAGAGCCCAGTGGAACGACCCTCCACCCACCCCCAGGTATGTATTCAAAGAGCCAGTGAATGGACAGGCTCTGGCCATCTTTGGGCTGAAGATGCATTCCCATCGGATGACCATCCAGAGTTCCCTGCAGAAAGTGGAGGTAACTGAGTCTTGACCTCTCCCCCACCTAACTTCCCCCTCCACCAACTCTCTTATACTCCCCAAGAAACCATCTCCTCTTCTCTCTCTCACCCTGAGAGCAGATTTCTGAAGGCCTGGGTCACGTCTCCCTCCAGAAGAACACACTGATGTCCACATTCCAAGGCCCAGAAGAGGACTTCATTGGGGCCTCAATCTTTGTCGATGTCACCGTGTTCTCTTCAGGTGCCACCTTTGCCCAATCTCCTGGCTGAAGTCAGGACAGTGTCCTTACCCAAAATAGACCTTCCACCCATGTGACCACAGGCCACCTCCCAGCCTGTTTCCTCATCAGAGAAATGAAAAAAATGCCAGAAAGGCTGGAAGGAGCTGAGATTGTGTCACTATCTTTCCATGTCCTCACCAAGACAGGCCTCCCATACCAGCAGCTCTGTCACTCTCCCAAGAATCTGAACCTCCTCCACAGACCTCTCAGTCCCCTGTCTCTCCAGGGGGTGAGATGGTCCAGGCTGAGACCCCAGGGGTGAAGATTGTCCGGAGCCCATACAACATCAAGTTCATCAGGACACCCCAATATTTCAAGCCTGGGATGCCCTTCCACGTTAAGGTCAGAGTCTGACTTCATTCCACCCAGGGACTTGGAGCTCACTTCCCCTAACAGACCCCTCTCAGGAGACAAAAAACCACAATGGACTCACCTGTCCCCCACAATACATCTGTTTGAGAACTGAATCCATCATACTTCTCACACCAATCCCAAGTCTCTCTCAAGTCTCAACCCAAGTTGCCCCAAAGCACTGTGATGGCTCCATAATTTCTCTGTGGGTGGCTTAGTGGTCACAGTCAGGCTAGAAGGTGGTGCACAGGGAGTTATCTTTAGGCTACGTTTGCACAGCAAGAATGCTGGTTTTACATACATTCATTTGGGGTGACTTTGAGAAGTCTGATGTACATTAGGAAAACCAAAGACATCCTTTGGTGTCAGTCCTACTAAAGACTTCCCCAAGCCCTCCTCATCTCTCCATTCTAATCCCCTCCACCCCCATTACCCCAGCACACCAACCCTCAGGGCTACCACATATGATTGCACACTGCAAAATTCTAATATGAATGGTTCCCTCAGTGTTATTCAGTGCACAACTTGTCCAGCTATACAAGGCAGCCCTGTCCAGATCAGATTCCCAGTACCCACTTCTCATACCAGGCCACCACCAGGCCTGTCTTTCATCTCACTCCTATTCCACCTCAGGTCTTTGTCTCAAATCCTGATGGGTCCCCAGCCTCTAGAGTCCTTGTCCGATGCCAAGACAAACGAGACCGAACCTCAGCCAGTGGAGAGGCCACTTTGACCATCAACACAAATGCAAATAATCAGGAGAAGCTCCCTATCCTGGTACCAACCTAATGGGGCAGGGATGGTGGAGATGTGTGAGCTAGAAGAGCTGGAAGTTTACTTGCCCATCACTCTCCCCAGGTAGAAACTGATGAACCTCTCCAGCCAGAAGAGCAGGCTTCAGCCAACATGACAGCTTGGCCTTACTCGACTCAGGGTGGGTCAGGAAACTTGTTGCACATTGAGGTGAAGACAGTCGCAGAGGTAGGCAGCAGCTTCTACCTGAGCCTTGTCACAGGACATCAGAATCCTGAAACCAAGAAACAGATCACTCACTTCACCATCCTGGTGAGTGGCTAGGACTAAAACTTAAGCCAAGGAATGATTTCCCTGGAACATCCCTGGCTAGCTGGTTTGGAGAAACTGTGAAGAGTGGTGTGAGGGTGGGGACCATTTTGGGTGGCCTCAGACTAAGGAGCTGAAGCAAAACAACTGTGAGTCTCCCTTGTGAGCTGAGATGGTCTCCGGAAAAGGTTGACCCTACCCTTCTCATTCTTGTCTTCTCTTATCTCCAAGGTTCTGAGTAAGGGCCGGATTGTGAATGTCAAACATCAGTTAAAGAGTGACCACACAGTAGCCACTATTGATGTTACTTCAGAGATGCTGCCCTCCTTCCGCATCCTGGCCTTTTATTTACTGCCCAGGGGAACAGGTCAGGATCCTGAACTGGTGGCCGACTCCATATGGGTTGATGTGAATGACAGATGCATGGGGACGGTAAGCCAAATTCCTTGAAGTTGTACATTACCATCATAAAGCTTGGATGGGCAGAAAAGTCTGTCCAAGTTGAAGGACTCCAAGTCTAGGGATGGGGAGAGGAAGAGGATATGTGCCTTTAAAAGCTCAGCCTAGGGCATGGAGACTATGCAAGCAAATATGTGGAGTTGGGATTGGCCTGGTGAAGTTCCTGGATGCTTCATCAGACCCATAAGGAGTGTAAACTTGAAAGTGGACTTGGGGAAATCCCTTGGTAGCATATGAGGGCCTTTTACTGACATCTCTCTTTTTCCTGGATCAGCTGAATGTTGGTTTAAAGAAAGACAGACCCTTCCAGATTTTGAAACCCAATAGCAATGTGGAATTGAAGGTGACAGGTGATGAAGAGGCCACCGTGTGGTTGATGGCCGTGGACAAGGCTGTTTATGTCTTGAACAGTAAACACAAGCTCACACAGAAGAAGGTGAGAATACATGGGCTTTGGGCCAGGAGGTTGCCTAGAGGTTCTAAAACTGGGGCTTCAGCTTCTTCAGCTGTATAGTGGGCAACATTGATGGTTGCAAGGATTCAAGGAGCTAGTGCACAGCAAGAGATTGGAAGGTGATAAGAGCTCAATAAATGGGAGGTGGTGTGAGAATTATTATTTGAGCCAGCAATTTCGGGGCACCATTACTCCTTCCCTGAAAAGGTCACACAGGCTCCAAAGCTAGGTTCCTATCTTAAATTCCCAGGTCTGGGATGTGGTGGAAGAACATGACATTGGCTGTACATCGGGCAGTGGGAAAGATGGACTTGCTGTGTTCAAGGATGCTGGCTTGGACCTGAAGATGAGCACAGGGATGCACACCCTGACAAGCTCAGGTACAGGAAGGAACATGCCAGGGGCAGGGTGGGTGGGCAGTGCTGTCTAGTGGTTAAGAACATGAGGTTTGGTGTCAGACAGGCCAAAATCTAGGAGCATCCTACTTATCATGAGTCAGTTACATTTCCTCTCTGAAGCTCAATTTCTCTGTCTGTAAAATGGGGATAATACTAGAAGTGACTCCCTATGTCTTACTTAAGATACAGGTTTGGCTATGGGTATCAGAGACACAAACTAACAGTAGCTTAAACAAGGTAGAAGTTTATTCCTCACTCAGGAACAGTTCTGAGGTCATTCTGGAGCTCAAGCTCCTTCTAGCTTGTTGCTCTGCTACAAGATGGCACTCGTCAGGACCTCCTGCCAGGCAAGAGTATGAAGGGAAGTGGGAAGGGGAGATACTTTCCCAAATCTCATTTGCTGGAACTCAGTCATACGGCCCTGCCTAGGTGCAAGGGAGGCTGGGAAATGTAGTCTTCATTCTAGAGAGATATGCAAAAGAGGGAGGTTTAGTCCCCGTGGATGAAGGGAGAGAGTGAATACTAGGGACAACTAGGGACAACTGTGAGTCTCCCTTGTGAGCTGAGATGGTCTCCGGAAAAGGTTGACCCTACCCTTCTCATTCTTGTCTTCTCTTATCTCCAAGGTTCTGAGTAAGGGCCGGATTGTGAATGTCAAACATTCAGCTATAAATAATGATATCAGTAACAGTTTCTATTTCCTACAAGCTGGACACTGTGCTAAGTACTTTTATATGAATGATCTCATTGATAGAACTATGATTATGTCAGTTTACATGGCTGGAGAAATTAATGCCCAGAGAGGTTAAGTGAATTGCTGAAGATTGCACAGCTTTTAAGTGGTGAATCATGAACATGAGGAGGTTACAGGATTAAATGAAATGATGCTTAGAAAGCACTGGGCATTCTGTCAGCACCCAATAAATATCAGGGGTGTTGATAATGATCTTGATGACAGTGACCCCCTCATTCTTCTGACCCTCAGACTGGCAGTGCCCTCAGAATCCCCCTGCCAGCCGACGCCGCCGCTCCCTGAAGAGGCTGGAGACCAAGAGGAATGCAGGTCAGAGCTAAAGCTGGACATATCCCTCCTGGCTTCCTAACCTACTGTACTCATCAGAGCTTAGAAGAGAAAAACTGAAACCACTCTAGGTACTTCAAGCAGAAAGGGAGGGATTTAATGATGGGAGTTTGGTACTTTCAAAATCATTAGATGGTCTGTAAGAGTGGCTGCGTGCTGGGACTCAAGATCACCTCACTGCAGCTTTGTAACCTGTGACATCTCAGGAAACTGCTGCCCATATCTCTTGCGATGCTGGTGGGTAAGTAATGAAGTGCAGAAATGTGCCCATTACAAAAGCACACATAGACTGGGGTTTACCCTTCAGCTACCACTGCCAGGGAAAATGGCCTCCACCTCTTCCACCCTCCACAAGAGTGTCTACACAAGAGTGTCTCGTTGGCAGAATCTTATCTCATCTAGAACCCTAGCAGCAAGGGAGTCTGGGAAATGCAGCTTCTAGCCTTCTAGGCTCTGTGATACAAAAGCGAACGTAGACAAAAGGAGAGGTGGGTGCTAGTTGCCCGTGGATAATAACAAACCTGCCATCCCAAGGCCAGGGTGTGGATGAGAATAAGAAGCTCTGAGCCTGGAGTAAAGGGAAGATGGGAGGCAGCACTGAGTGGTGTTGGAAGCACGGGTTCTGCAAATACTAGATTTTTCAGTCTCTTTGAGCCATGCTCATGACTTTGTGAATCTAAATAAAGAGAAAGTAAGTAAAACCTAATAGAATTTGAGGTAAAATCTTGACTCTAATTTTGGTATTAAATTGTGCTAACCCCTTGGGAAAAGTTCATAATATAAGCTCTTGTTATATTTATAGTAATGACTATAATTATGTTAATGGTAAACAATAAGATTTTTTAATTGCTATATATTTTAAATTTATTTATTTATTTATTATTGTAAGGAGAGAGGGAGTGTGAACATGGGGAAGAGCAGAGGGAGAGAAAAAGGAAAAGAACCTCAAGCAGACTTTATGCTGAGTGCAGAGCCCCATGCAGGGCTCAATCTCATGACCCTGAGATCATGAGCTGAGCTGAAACCAGGAGTCAGACCCTTGACCAACTGAGCCATCCAGGTCCCCTGAATATTTTTATCTTTAAGTGTATTCCTTCAGTTTTCTAACTTAGAAGCATTCAAGCATGCTTTATAACATGGTTTATGTTTTGGTTTTTTTAAAAAAAAAACACATGATGGAAATCAGAAGTTGAAATGTTGGGGCACCTGGGGGGCTCAGTTGGTTAAGCCTCTGCCTTCAGCTCAGGTCATGATCCCAAGGTCCTGGGATCAAGCCCCACATTGGGCTCCCTGTTCAGTGGGGAGTTTGCTTCTCCCTCTCCCTCTGCCCCTCCGCCTATTTGTGTGCTCTCTCTCTCTCTCTTTAATCAATAAAATCTAAAAATAAAAAATAGAAGTTGAAATGGCATCTCTAATATGCAAACATGGCATTACCAATCCCTGTCAAAAAGGGACAGGAGGAGGAGGGGGGAAATGAGCAGCAGCAGCAGCATGGATTCTAGTCCCAGCTCTGCCACTTGGGAGCTGTGTGACCATGGGCCAATGAATTAGCCTCTCTGTTGCTTAGTTTCCTCTTCAGAACCCAGCATATGGGTTCAATGTGAAGCTATGGGAGGAAGATATAGGCAAAGTGCTGGGACCAGCATCTGCCAGAGTTATGGGTAAACAGAGACCAGGCGTACATGGCATTGAGGTAGATGAGTCCAAGTTTCCTCTAGTTTCTCTCAGACCCTCCTCTGTCCCTCTACCTCTGACCCACAGTGAACAAGTTTGAGACAGAGCTGGAGCGAAAGTGCTGTGAAGCTGGGCTCCAGGAGAGCCCCATGGGGCTGTCATGTGAAGAGAGGAAACGGCATGTCCGCCATGGGCCAAACTGTGTTGCTGCTTTCCTGAGCTGTTGCCATCTGTCTGAGGCCCTGAGTCAGGAAGCTCGGGAGGAGCAGCTGCTTTTGGGGACGTGTGAGGAGGCCGTGGTGGGAGGTGGAGGTGTGGGGGTTGGGGCTTGCCTGAGGGGCATGAAGTCCTTTGGGACAAGTCATGGGGAGATATGGGCCACGGGGGGACAGGGTGGGAGGATGCATCGGAGACACTGCCCCACATCCTCTCCCTGCAGCGGATGAAGATGAGGACTTTGGTGACATCTTCCTGGAGGACCAGACTATCCGAACCTGGTTCCCTGAGAGTTGGCTCTGGACAAAGTTTGAACTGCCGAAAAGTACATCAAGGTAGGACCACAGCCCCCTCGTCCCTGGCAGCATCTGGTCCCTGGCCCTTCCAGGCATCAGTGGATGTCAGTCATAGCCGGTGCCCCCAATGGTGACACTGAGCTCAGTATAGTCACTATAACCTCCCTGGAGGGGGATATAAATCCCAGTGGTTCCCCCAAAGGATGACCCTCTAGTGATGATGTCTCTGAGAGGGTGACCCACTGGCCCCTGGACAGTGACTCCCCAGTGCAGAGGCTCTGACCATAAACTCACTTATGGCCCCCCTTCCGCCACCACTTCCAGAGGCATCTCCCACTACAGCTTTTCTGTGAACGTGCCAGATTCCATCACCACGTGGCAGTTAGTGGCTGTCAGCCTCAAGCCTGGAAAAGGTGACCTCCACAAGCCCAGGGCTGAGAAGATGGGAGAATGCTGGTCCTGCCCAGCCCCGGGACAGCTGGCCTCTACTTAATGCCCACATACCCCCGGGCTCTAGGTCTCTGCATCTCAGACCCCTTTGAGCTGACAGTTATGAAATCGCTCTTTGTGGATCTCAAGTTGCCCTCCTCCGTGATCAGGAATGAGCAAGTCCAGATCCAAGCTATGCTGTACAATTTCAGGACGGAGCAGGTCAAGGTGAAGCCTGAGCCCTCCCCTCCTCTCAAACTATCCATCAGTGTGTTTTATAAAGCAGTTGGAGTGTGTCCGTTATTCAAAGGGGTCAGCGAAGTGGTTGCCCTTTTGAAAAGCTCCTGGGGTATTTTCTCACTTAAAATGCACAGTAATCCCAACAGATGGCTGCTATCATTGCTTTTGGTGTACATGTGGGGAAACTGAGGCACAAAGAGGTGAAGGGGCTTTCCTGAGGTCACACAGCCCATAAGTGGCAGACAGGCCTTTGCTCTCAGCCACTATGCTGTGCTTTCACCTACTTGGGATTTTCAGGGGGAGGAGAGGGAGGTAACTGTGACTAGGGTCCTAGACGACCCCATGCATCAGGACCCCCTAATTGCCCACCCTGCCCCAGGTCCACGTGGAGTTCCCCTACAAGGAACCACTGTGCAGTGCATCAAAGCCAGGAGCCCCATCCCGCCAGGTCGTGATCGTGCCCCCCACCTCCTCCAAGATGGTGCCCTTTGTGCTTCTCCCACTGGAGATAGGCAGAGTGGATGTGGAGGTCAGGATCAGGACAAGTGAGGTTGCGGACCACATAAGGAAGACACTTCTGGTCAAGGTAATGGGGGCCCCCACCTCCTGTTACTGGTGCAGAAGTGGGGCTTCCCCGGGGGTCCCCAGCTGTGATCACAGGACTGACAGGTATGCCCAGGATCAACAAAAAGAGCTCTCAGATGGGAATGAGGGGCACGAGAATGGATTTGAAAGTTCAATCACAGAGCCTCCGCTATGGGACTTTGTTGTCACGGTGGGTTCAAGCCTTGTCTCTGCTGTGTACCTTGGACAATTTACTTAACTTTTCTGAGCCTTTGTTTCCTTATTTGCAAGGTGTGATAATCATCACACCCACAGCCGTGATTAATAATCAGAGAGCTGTGAAAATTATGTCTCATATCTGGTTGTGCACAACCCATCAATAATACTTTATTTACTTCTCTTATTTACTTAACTTATTTACTTAACAAACACATGTTCAGCGCTTATGATATAAACGCTGTAAGAATAGTAACTCGTTGAGCCATCAGAACAACCATGTAAAGTAGGAACCTTTTAGGGATGAGAAAAGTGAGGCACAGAGAGGTTAAGTAATTTGCCCAAGGTCACACAGCTAGAACATAGAAGGGTTGGGATTTGAACCCAGATATTTGGGATAAAGAGTCTGTGCTCTTTACAGCTAACCAATGCCTCTTCCTACTGTCACTGTGATTGTCCTCATTACTATTACTGCTGTTGTTTTTAACCTGCTTCATCATTGCATCTCACAGGCAGAAGGGCAGATACAGCAAATATCCCATAGCATCCTCCTGAACCCCCAAGGTTTGTGGGGTCTGTAGAGAGCATGTGGGATCCTAGGGCCACATCAGGAGGGAGGGAGGAGCTGAAATGAGGGGGTCCAGCCAGGTGGGCAGTACGAGCTCCTCCGGGGTCTGCACGCCCTGACTTCCCCAACCCCAGAATCTGCTTGTCACAGAAGGTTGTGTCGGCTTAACCTAGGTCAAACCCAGATGGAAGTGGTGCCAAGACAGAACTTTTTCAACATGGTGCCCAATACAGAGGCAGAAGTGTTTGTCAGTGTCCAAGGTGCTTGGGACAGAGATGACTCCTGGGGGGAGGGTTCAGGAGACTGGGGAGCTGGCTCCTCCCACGCCTGCCTGGGCACAGGGGGAGGAGGACCCGGGGTGTCCACGTGGGGTGATCCGAAACCATGGTGGCTTAGGCCATTCCTGAGATGATTCTGTTCCTCTGATAGGGGACATCCTTGGCGAGACAATCCTGGGCACCCTGACACCTGGAGAAAAATGGCAGCTGCTGAGGCTGCCCACTGGTTGCCCTGAGCAGACACTAAGCAAACTGGTACCTGCGGTCATCCTGACCCGCTATTTGGACGCTGCTGGCCAGTGGGGCAAGGTTGGAGTGGAGCTCAGGGAGCAGGTGATACAGAACATTGTCAGAGGTGAGAGGGGTTTCCTCCTGGGACTCTCTGGAAGGGTAGCTGGGGTATCCCCAGGGTTGGGTGTGGAACCCACCGGACTCTCCCCGACAACAGCATTCATACTCCGACTCATCTCCCAGGACGCAAACTGGTACCAAGTCCCGCCAGTACCCCTTCATCTGGACCCCTCTCACAGGCTACAGTCTGACAACAAACACCCTGGTTTACCCCCAAAGCAGGAGCCCCCAAGTTCTATTACATCCAGACACTGTCCTAGGTTACACCCAGTCAGGGACATGCCTTGGGATCTACCCCTACAGAACCCCCAAGCAGACATCTCCAGAATAATCCCCAGGTGGTGGTCTCCCCATTACACCTTTCAGGTTATATCCACACCTCCCAGGTAACAACCAGAGATGCACAGTCCTGGTTATACCCAGACAGAGACCCTCAGGTTCATCAGGGCACTGACCCTTCTTCCCAGTTGCACTCAGACACCATCTCCCTCCAGGTGCTCTCAGCCATAATCCTCAGGTAACACCTGGACCCTGTCACCCCCAAAGTTACTCCCAAACAGTAATCTCCCAGGCAACTTTCAGGTCATACTTTAGTAGCAACGCTCAGAACACACCTAGAGGTATCCCCAGGAGTAGCTTCCCCTAACTCACACAGACACAGTGACGCCCCTAATTTACAACGAAGAAACAACCCCCAAGGAAACTGCCAGGTAGTGGCCTCCAGAGTACCTCCCTTCCTGGGTTCCATCTTCCATAATCCGTCTGAGCAGAAGTTCCTAGTCATACACTTCCATAGCCCAGGTTACTCCCAGATGACCCTGGACACTGGCTCCCACGGTCACACCTGGGCCCCGCAGCCACCTCTTGATACACCTAGACAAGTCCCCTCCTATGGTTACGCCTCGAGAGGAGGCGCCCCCAAGCCACACCCACATCTTGCCCCACCCAGTCCATACTTGATGACTGACTCCCTTTTACGGCCACACCCAAATGCCTTCCTCCCCCCATCTCCCCAGGTTACACCCACATGCTGACCCACCGGAGTGCACACGGCACCTACCACATCAGCAACGGACACCCGGGCAGCACCTGGTGAGGACGAGGATGTTGGCAGGCCTGCCACCGCCACCCTGAATGAAGCCCAAGGGACAGCCTGGGGCTTGATGGCTCCAGGGGCACCCGTGCAGCAGGGGCTCGCGGCAGGCAGACTTTGGGCCAGAAGGATTGCTACTTGGGTTTTACCTGAAGGATTACCCGGGAGTTTTTGGTTTCGGGGGTAACTGTGGGGGTGATCGTGTCCGGGGGTTACCTAGGGGTTGTTGTTGAGAGCACCTGAATAGAGAGTTGGTGTCCAAATGTCAGAGAGAGGGGTCAGTGTCCGTGCCGGCCGACCTGGAGAGCAGCAAACGAACGGTCAGTCTGGAACAGTCTGGAGCAGCAGGTGTGGACTCCCCTTAGTGTAGAGGCCCCTGTCCTTGAATCCCCTTGGCTGCCATTCCCAGTCATCACCCATCCCATCTATCCCCCGACAGGCTCACGAGCTATGTGTTCCGTGTCTTTGCCCTGGCCTCCTCGATCATGAAAACCAGCACGTTTGATCTGCGGTCTCTCTGTGCCGCTGCCAACTGGATCATCACCGAGAGGCAGGCAGAGGACGGGCACTTCTTGGAGAATGGCCCCGTGATCATGGCATCGATGCAGGTGCCCACTGCCCTCCCCGCTCCTGGGCTGTTCAAACCCAGGGCTCTGTGCCCTGTTAGGGGGAACCTCAGCCCCCTGACCTGTTTGCAGGTAAAACGAGAACAGGAAAAAGCCAGGGCCCGGCATCCAGCATCCCATCTCCCTGCTCTGGACCTCTCTGAGCTCTGTTACAATGTCAGAGAGGCTGGGCACATCTGGAACCCCGTCTCTCTCTCACTCCCACTTCGAGCAGGCTCCAGTCCTGGTTCTCTTCCCTCTGAGCTGAGTCTTCTCAAACCCCCGACCAACACAGCCATCCCTACCAAATATTCCTGCACATCAGCCTCCAGAAATAGCTTTCAAACAGTCTGGGATGTCTCTCCCCTGTTCAAACACCTTCCATGGCTCACAGTTGTCTATGACAGTATCTCTCTATTATATCCCTCTCTTCTGCATCTCCCTCAAGCCTTGCCCCTCACTACTCCCTGATCACGGATCCCTCCAATTCACTGTCTTTGCTTAAGCTGCTCTCTCTGCACGGAATAGCCAAGCCCCATCCCTTTTGCTTTTCCTTGGCTGGCCAGATTGTGTTTTCTCTTTCGATTTAAGCTCAAACCCACCTCCTCCAGGGGTCTCCCCTGAATGCCCGCCCTGTGCTTGTCTCTATTATTATACCTAACATAGTAGGGGTGTCATTCACTCATTTGACAGACGTCTATCCAGCAACTGCTCACTCACAGCCCCTGTCTTGTAGTACTCACAAGCTGGGGTGTGGGAGGAAGATGGACGTTAGCCAAGTAGTTACAACGAATGATTGTTTACATCACAACTGTGCTGAGTTCCATGGGAAAGAAATAACAGGAGAAAGTATTTCATAGGGGCCATGCCTGGTCAGGGAACTGGCAAAGAGAAAACAAAGGAGAAAACAAACCTGAAAAAGGGATAGACAGAGGAGAAGAAGGATGGGAAAGAGAGATCCAGGCAAAGGGATCAGCAAATGCAAAAGTACTGAGGCTCTGGCATGTCTGAGGAAAAGGAGAAGGAACAGAGCCTGAAGATGGGAAAGCGGGTAGTCTGTCCTGAGGCCTGAGAGGGAAGAGAGATGCCAGGCCCTAAAACCTGCAGGGCCTTGGGGACCTTGGTGAGGATTTGAAATAGTCTGCTCAAGGTTTGCCTTCCCTGCACTATGAGTCCTTCCTGTTGGGGGAAGCAGGCCTGATTCATCATAGCTGGCAAGTGTTTGCTGAATAAAATTCTGGATGAGTGCATAAACCCAGAAGAGACAGATTGCAACCCCAGATGAAGGGAGGAGTTAGGGGGTTGGGAGGCCTGTCTGGCGGGAGCCAGATGCTGTACAGGAAGGTGGCACAGAGAGGGATTACAAACAGGGTTCACAGGCTCACAGAAAGGAGTTTCTTCCTACCCACAAACACTTATCAGGCACCTACAATGTGCCAGGCACTGCTTTAAGCACTGCGGACCCTTCTCGCGTGGGGTGGATGTTTTTGTGGAGGACAGGCAATGGGCGTGAAGGAAACCGAAATGGTGCGGCGTGCATGGCAGAAGTGGCTCGGGGAAAGATGCAGGGAAAGGGGAGTCAAGGCGACGGGGTGTCATTTTGGAAGGCTTCATGAAGAGATGATGTTTGTTAGAGACCTGGGGAGGCGAGGGAGCAAGTCATGTAGATAACCAGGGAAAGAGTGTTCCAAGCGGAGGAAACACCATGTGCAAAGGCCCTGAGACCAGAAGTGTCCACTATGTTTGAGGAACGGCGAGGAGGCTGGGACAGAGTGAGCGACCCTGGAGCACAGGAGGAGGAGGAGAGCTGAGGGAGGGGGTGGGACAGATGGTGCAGGGCCTTTGGGGCTGCAGGGAGGGCTTGAGCTTTTCCTCTGAGTGAGATGGGAGCCATGGAGGGTTCTGAACCGTGGAGGGACACAACCTGATTCAAGAGTTCACAGGCTTCATTGGCCACCGTGGGAAGAAGAGACTGTGGGGTGTGAATTAATTCTTTGGGGCTCTTGTAAAAAGTACCACAAACAGGATGGCTCAAAACAACAGAAATGTATTTATTTTGTCACAGTTCTGGAAGCTAGAAGTCCCAGATCAAAGTGTCTGCAGGGCCATGCTCCTTCGGAAGGCTCTAGGGGGGAATCTTTCCTTGTCTCTGCTGACTTGATGGCCTCTGGGCAGTCCTTAGCATTCCTTAACTTCTAGCTGCACCACTCCAACCTCTGTCCTCATCCCCATTTGCCCTCCTTCCTTCTCTGAATCTTCACATGGCCTCCTTTTAAGACACGAGTCACCAGGGAGGGCCCACTCTAATCAGTATGACCGCCTACTAATTTAACTAATTACATCTGCAAATACCCTATTTCCAAGTAAGATCAGAGGTTCTGAGTGAACATGAATTATATTTGGGGGGGGGCATTATTCAACCAATGGGAAGACCACCTCTCTGACCGTGACTTCCCTCATCAGGAAGATGGGGCTGCTGAAAGAATGCTTTGAGACAGTGTAGAGTTTAACACTCACCTTCAACGGCTGTTGGCTTTGGTTGGTAATGCAGACCCTACACATGAGGTGGCCCCTCCTCCTTCTCTCTTTCTCTCCCCGTCCTGGTTTTGGCATCCTCCAGCCCAGAGATGAGCACCTGGGACCTTTTCAAGGTCACACAGGGGAGCTTTTCGAAGTCACACAGGAGAGGTTGGGGAAAGTCTTTCTAAGACACCAGGGGGATCATAGGTGTGATCCTGCATCCACAGGGCGGCTACCGAGGTTCTGAAGCAGACATATCCCTCACAGCTCTTGTTCTGATTGCCCTGGATGAGGGGAAAAACTTGTGCCACCAGCAGATACCGGTAAGACCCAAAGAGGAGTGCAGGCTCTGCAGAGCCCAGCCCTCTAGATCCTCTGCCCAAAGGAAGTTCCCCCATTCTCATGGCCCTCCCCGTGCAACCGGCTCTTCCAACTCCTAGATCCCTTCCCTCTAATGGCCCCCCTTCTAGTTTGCTCTCTCTAACTTTCTAGAATTTGCCTGCCAGCATGGAACGAGCCCGTAGCTTCCTGGAGGAACGCCTTCCCAAAATTAAGACAACCTTTGCTATAGCCATAGTCTCCTATGCTCTGGCCCTCACCAATAGCCCCCGAGCCAATGACCGCCTGGACAGCTTTGCCAGCCATGGTGAGTGTGGGCCACTTCTTAACCAGCTGTGTGTTAACCACAGTCATGAGGGCAGGGGAGGGGAATTGTGTGATTTAAAATCCAGCAATGTGTGGTTCATCACTTAGCATTTATTGGGCATCAATGGTGTGCCAACTCTTGAGTTCAGACTCTGAGAAATCAAGGTGGACAGCACTAATATGGTCCTTGCTCTCAGAGGTCCTACTACCCTGGGGAAGCAGCCAAAAGACAAACAGATCAACTACAAAGTGAGATAAGCACAGAGATGATAACATACAAGATGGGTGGGAGAGATAGAGAGGGAAGAGTAGTATGGATTGGAGAACTGCCAAGGCCACTGGGAAAAGAGAACTAACTCCGCAGCTGGAGTAAAAAATAAGAAGGCCCACCTGTGTGACAGGCCAATGACATTCCAAGCTAGGAGAATGGCATGTGCAAATGCCCTGAACTGGGAAAGTGTTTGACATGGTCGAAGATGGGAAAAAAGATCATAAAATGTGGTTAACTGAGAGGGTCTGCCTCCCTTGGTCTGCGCAAGGATCCTTATCCCATCCTCCTCCAAGTCAAGAGGAATGGAGTTAGAAAAACTCACTTGCAGTGGAACTGGTGGGACTTGGAAGACCTTGAACCTTAATTTCCCCATCTCTAAATAGTTAGAGTCCCTGTCTCCTAGACATCTAGAGATATCTGTTCCAAAATTAGAATGTCCATATGCCTCCTCAAAGAGTTTCATATAAAGTAAGTGCTCAGTAAAATAGTGGATGAGAAAAATTGGGGCCAGATGACACAAGGAGAGGACAGGTTTTGGTGAATGGGCCCAGTTTTGGGAGACAAAGTGGTTATCCATCTCCTAGATAAAACCCACTGGCCCCAGAACAACCTGGACAGGAACTCCCTGTACACCATCGAGGCCACGGCCTATGCGCTGATGCAGAAGGTGGTGTTGGGTCGGCACAATGAGACGCACGCCATTGCCAAGTGGCTACTGGAGAAGCGGGAGCTAGGCGGAGGCTTCAAGTCCACCCAGGTGACCCAGGCCTCGGAAAGAGGGGGTTGGGGGAGGGACGCTAGCCGAGGTGCTGACAAACCAGCCCACCGGAAGGAGCTTCCCGCGGTGCTGATTTGCCACGCTGCGCAGTACGGGGATGCTGTACCGGGGCGCTGTCAGTGGTGCTGATGTGAGGTCCCACCCCAACACCTAGACCACTGTGGTGGCCCTTGAGGCCCTCACCCTCTTCCGCGAAGTTGTCCCTTTCGATGGTGGCCAGGATCTCCGGGTCCAGATAAGCGTCCCCAAGAAAGCCGTGGACTTTGAGTGGATCATCGATCAGAGCAATGCCTACCATCTGCGGTCAGCAAAGGTAGGGCACTGAGGGGCAGACAGGAAGGTCATACAGAGGTGGCACTGCGGGTGAGGCCAAGAGTTATGTTCCTGCCACTGTCCCTCTCCAAGATTATCTCACAACCAGTGTCTATACTGTCAATGTATTGACTCATTTATTCCACCATTTCTTTTTTTTTAAGATTTTATTTATTTATCTGACAGAGAGAGAAAGATCACAAGTAGGCAGAGAGGCAGGCAGAGGGGGAGGGGAAGCAGGCTCCCCACTGAGCAGAGAGCCCCGATGAGGGCCAGATCCCAGGACCCTGGGACCATGACCCAAGCCGAAGGCAGAGGCTTAACCCACTGAGCCACCCCGGCGCCCCTGTTCCACCATTTCTTGAGCACCCGTTGTGTGTCAGTCATTTTCCTGGGCAATGAGGATGCATTATGAAACCTCTGCTGACATGAAACTTACAGTGTAGAAAGAAACTGAGACAAAAAGTATTTTAAGCTTTCTGGACATATGGAAAAGAAATATGTGTAAAGGGGAAAATACCCTGGGTGTGAGGAAGAAGGTAAACACGATCTTACTCCATGGAGGAAGTGATATTTACCTCCAGTCCTTTGACCCATCTTTACTGAGCACTCACTGTATGCCAGGCACTATTGTGGGTTCCGGGAATATAGCCATGAATAAGACATTTAAAAAATCCCTTTCCCTGTAGAATTTCATGTTTTAATGGGTGAGATGGACAATAAAGAGATATGAGGAAGTAGTATATGTAGTGTGTTACATGGTGTCAAGGGCTTTAGCTAAAAATTAAGCCGAAAGGGGGGATGGGAACATTAAGGAGTTGCCATTTTAGATAGGAGGGGCAGGGACATTCTCTCCAAGATGGTAACGTTTGAGCAAAGACCTTAAGGAAAGGAAGAAGTGAGGCTTGTGGGTATCTGAGCAGAGGAAATAGCAGGTGCAAAGGCCCTGAGGCAGAAGCACCCCAAGTATAGTAATGGGGCTTAAGCAGAGGTGATGGGAATGGATGTGAATTTGTAACATTTTTCTCTGGTTGATAAAGGAAGAATGTATGACGGAAACAAGAGTAGATGCCTAGATGCCAGGGAGAAGAATCTTGTGGCTCCATGCACAAGAAACTCTGCAGACACTGGAAAGTAGACGGATTGAACAGATGTACATTAGAACACAGCCTGAGTTGGCAGTAGTAATTGATCTGTGACAGTTTAGACACCACAAATGCTCTATCAATTAGGCCTTTTTTCTTTAAGATTTTATTTATTTATTTGACAGACAGAGATCACAAGCAGGCAGAGAGAGAGGAGAAAGCAGGCTCCCCGTGGAGCAGAGAGCCCAATGCGGGGCTCGATCCCAGGATCCTGGGACCATGACCTGAGCTGAAGGCAGAGGCTTTAACCCACTGAGCCACCCAGGCTCCCCAGGCCTTTTTTTTTTTTTTTGACAGAGTTCACAAGTAGGCAGAGAGGCAGGCACGGGGGCGGGGAGGGAAGCAGACTCCCTGCCTAGCAGAGAACCTGATGCGGGGCTTGATCCCAGGACTCTGGGATCATGACTTGAGCTGAAGGCAGAGGCTTTAACCCACTGAGCCACCCAGGTGCCCCACAAGTGCTCTATCAAAAAGAAAAAGTAGGGGCGCCTGGATGGCTCAGTGGGTTAAATCCTCTGCCTTCAGTTCGGGTCATGATCCCAGGGTCCTGGGATCAAGCCCCACATTGGGCTCTCTGCTTCGCAGGAAGCCTGCTTTCTCCTCTCTCTCTGCCTGCTTGTGATCTCTGTCTGTCAAATAAATTTTAAAAAATCTTTAAAAAAAAAGAAAAAGTAAAATCATCTATGTGGAGTGAGGGGGCAGTGAGTCAGGAGACCCCAAGTTAGGGAAATCACTGAGGCCTCATTGCCCATGCATGTTTTCCTCCCCAAATCCATTGTATCTGAGCCATGTTTTGCTGCTTCTTGTGTGCTCAAATCCTCTTCTTGCTTCCTTTCAGTTCTCTGCCCAGGATGACCTAGAGATCAAAGCCAGTGGCAGTGGGAGAGGCACAATCTCGGTAGGTCTGGTGTCCCACCATGAGGTCCTTAGCTGGAGGACCTCATGTATGACCACCATCCCCCTTGTTGGTGGGAATAGAGGCAGTTTATTGCAAGACAAGATTGAAATCAGCAATACTTTTAGCTACCATGTAGGGCACTACTATTTACTAGAAACCAAGTTAAGGACACCTCAACACCTGCCCCTAGAAAGTTGGTAAAAATATGGACTCTATTTAGCAGGTGGGGAAATAGAGACTCAGAAAATTCTTCACTTGTTGTAAGTCAAGAGTCAGGAGAGGTAGAGGCCAGGGGTCTTTGGACCTGTCTGCCCCTTCTATGATGAGTCCCTGAAGGGATTTTTCTTTCTTCCCTCCCCCCAAAGGAAGATTCTCCCTCCAGCATGCCCTCCAATGCCCAGAAGATGACTCCACCCTTCCCTCTCTGCTATATCTTCTGGCTCCATAGCCTGTGGCCCAGAAGAACAGAGCTCTTGCTCACTGAATTTGAGCAACGTGCTTTCATATTTCTGGCAATGGAGTCACAGTTGAATCTCTGCCTTTGTTGTGTGACTTTGGGCATGTCATACTCCCCATGAGCCTCTGTTAAATTTGAATTAAGTGAAAGTAAAAATTCAGTTCCTCAGTTGTGCTCAATAGTGACATCTGGCCAGTGGCTACCATATAGAGAGCCCAGGGAGAGTCTCCTTCAATTACTACAGAATGTCCTCCTGCAAGGAGGTGGTCTAGACTCTAAAAAATGTTCTGGTCACTGCACCCAGGAATTTGGGGGCATGCAGACTTTGCTGTGAATTATCCACAGGGACAGAACCGGGATAGGCGAGGACTGGAGTGAGGAGGACGGGAGGAGGTGGAAATGGTCTCTTGACACCTTTCCTTCCCTGGCAGATCCTGACCATGTACCACAGGTCCCCAGAGTCCGAGGAGGGCACCTGCAACCTGTACCAACTGAATGTGACTCTCCATAATACCTTGAAAGGTGAGCCTAGACCCAAGGATTCCCAGACCTTCTTTTTTTATTACTTTATTTTAGGTTTCATTCAGTAAGCACATGTATTGCCTTATTCGACTCTTCAACAAGTATTTATTGAGCATTGACTATGTGTCTTGCCCTGTTTCTGGACCCGGGAACACAGGCATGAACAAGAAAAAATACCCCACATTCTAGTAGGGGGAGACAAAAACAATAATATAACAATAAATAAATTATACTCCTACAGCTCTTTATTTATAACAATCTGCATTATAAAACATAAATCTGAAGCACACTAGTAGGCAATGATAAGTAAAATAAAGCAGAAAAAATAAAGCAGAAAAGGTGATACGCACGTGGAGGAAGTCCAGGGGAAGCTCTCTGAGGAGGTGACATTTGAGCTCAGACATGAAAGAAGTGAGAGAAGGAGCCAGGAAGGATCTAAGGGAATAGCATTGCAGGCAAGCAGAACGGCAGGTGCAAAGGTCTGGAGGCAAGAATGAGCTTTACCTGGTGTGAAGAAGCCATTGTGGCCAGAGAGGAGCAAGGGGTAGGGTTTTAGGAAAAAGAGTTGGAGAGATGATGGGGGCAGACGGTGCAGGAATTCGTGCGCCATAATGAGAACTTTGGGTTTTGCTCTGAGTGAAGCGGGAGCTATAGAGGGCTCTAAGCAGAGGAGAGGTATGACCTAGCACAGGTTTGCACAGACTGTAGAGGACAAGGGCAGAAGCTGGGAGACCAGGGAGGAGGTGACGGCACTGGTCTTGCAGGAGATGATGGGGCTGAACTGGGATAAGGGGCTGTCGAGATTATAAAAAATGAGATTCTAGAGTTCCTAGTCTGGGGTGCCAAGGAAGAAGAGACAGGACTCTGCCATTGGGAGCTCACTGTAGGGATGAGGGGAATAAGCCTCACCAGCCCCAAGACTTGCAGGCTTTGGCTTGGGTTGCATTTCTAAATAATAATAGTAGTAGTAGTAGTAGTGGTGGTAGTAAGAGTAATTGACAGTTACAAAGTACCAATAAGGCACTACTTTAAGTGCTTTATTGCATTAACTCAATTAATCCTACAACTCTGCTGGGTTGGGAATATTATGCTCCCCATTTAGCAATTAGGTAACTAAATCTTAGAGAGTTTAAGGAACTTGCCCGAAGTCACACAGCGGAGCCAGGAATTAAACACAGGAAGCTGTGTTACCCAGCCTCTAAACTCCTGCCTTCTCTCTGCAGATAATAAAAAGGAGGAAGAGACCTTCCAGCTCCGGATGGAGACAAGGTTAGGGCACCCGGATCTTGGGCTGGGCAGGAGGAAGTCCTCAATTCCTGGTATCCAGACTCCTTACCAGCTCTCCTTATGTCTTGAATGGAGGGTGGGAACCAGCCAAGATCCCTTCTCCATGCTTGCCCCTTCATTCTACCACCCATCCTGCTCTCCTCTGCCCAACCCCCCCGCCGGCCTCTTCCCCTGCCTTCCCATGCTTGTCTGCCATCCTGCTCCCCAGTCCTGTCCCTCAACCTGCCATGTCCTGGTGGGCTCCATCACAGCAAACATGCTCCATGTCCCAGATGCCCAGGACTGATTCCAAGTCCACAGCTCTCTCTGCTCTCATCTTCTCAAGACATCCGACCCCTCACCCCAGTTCTGCCCTATCTCCCAGATGCCTTCACCCAGGTCTGCCCCAGATAAAAACATGTGTTGCGCATCTACTGAATGCCAGGTTCCCTTCTAAGAACTGAGGGCACAGCTGGGAGCCAGGAAGCTCCCCTCTGCCTGGTGGAGCTCACAGCCTATCAGGGGAGACAGACAATAACAAAATAATCACCCAGAATCGATGTAAAATGACAACTGTGACTAAATATGGCAAAGGAGAGATCCAAGAAACCATAGGAGAGCACATCAGAGAACGACCTGGTGCATGGGCAGGAGAAGGCTTCCCAGAGGGAGTGATGGATCAGTGGAAATTGCAAAGATGCAAGGATGTTTCAGGGCAGAAAGAGGAGTGGGGACTCCAGGCTGAGAGGACAGCACGTGCCAAGGTCCAGTGCAGGAGAGAGACACTTAGAAGCAATCACATGAAGGCTGAGCTGACAGGAGGCAAAGTGGAAGGGTGAGACAAGGCACCTGGTAAAGGTTGTTAAGCAAGGAAGCAAAGCATCAGATTCCTGCTTGCTAAATCTATAAGCTGGCTGGGGGCAGAGGAGTAACGGGGAGATCCAGGAGGAGGCTGCTGACTGCATTCATCCAGGCATGAGATAGATGATGGCAGTAGGAGCATTGGGGGGGAGGCAGGAGGAGAGTGGGAAGAGATAATAGAGCTATGAAATCCCCAGGTTCCTGGGAAATCGAAAGGCCACAATGAGCATCATAGAAGTCTCCCTACTCACCGGCTTCTACCCCAACGAAAATGACCTCAAACAGGTAATGTAGGTCCCACCAGCCTACTCCTGAGCAGGGTGGGGATGCCCTAGCAACATCCCACATTCCCCCTGTGAGCATGGCGATCAAGGCCCCCAGATTAATGTCCCATGGTCCATAGCCATGATCACACCTGATTGCCTCCCTCTATGACCTTAGACAAATTCTTGCCCTGATTGTGCCTCAGTTTCCCCGACACTGGTGTTGATGGGACAAAGTCTGGGAGCTTGAGAGTTACTTCACACTGACCAGAACTCCTAGAGCTGGGGACCTCAGCAGGGGGTCTCTGACAACCTGCAATCCTCACCCTCTGCCCCAGCTTACGAGCACTATGGAGATGTATGCCTTCCACTATGAGATCAAGACGAATTCCACTGACAACACCGTTGTCCTCTACCTGGATAAGGTAAGGAAGGCTGGCTGTCCTCCTCCAGAGGCCTATGGGCAGCCCGGTGGGCAGAGAATCCACAGTCAGCACCTTGGACAGTGTTACCAGCTCCCCAGGCTGCAAGGCCACGTTGTCAGTGTTATGGCCAAGGCCCTGTGGTCAGTGCCCCGTAGCCAGTGGCCGTGGTCAGCTCAGACAGGATTCCCTCTCCCCAGCTCTCCCATAAGGAAGACACCGTGCTGGGCTTCCGGATCCACCGAAAGCTGCAGGTGGAGTTCCTGCAGGCCGCCCAGGTCACCATATATGACTACTATGAGCCTTGTAAGCATGGGTAAGGGTTGGGGGCTGGAAGGGTATCCAGAGAGGGGACTGTGAAGCACTGGGCCAGGAGGGAGAGATGAGGGGCGGGGCCAGGAAGGAGGACTGAGGTGTGGCTGAGAGGGGCCTGGGCAAGGAGAAGCGGGGAAGGGTAGAACGGTGCTGAAAAGGAGCGACACGAGGCGTGGTGATAAGGGGCGTGGCCTTCCCGGCAGGTCGAAGTTGTGGGGAGTCCGGAAGGGGGTGGGAGGGAGACGCAACTGGGCGCGGCCCGCGGCAGAAAGCGCCGAGTCTTCAAGGGGGCGGGGCCTTCGGGGGCGGGGCCTTCGGGGGCGGAGCCAGGGGTGCCCCAGCCCGCAGGGACGCTGGCCCAAGCCCACGCCAGGCTCTGGCCGCTCTCTCAGCCCGGAGGTGCAGCTCCGTGTACAACCTGCCCGCGGAGCACTCTGCCCTGCGGAAGATCTGTCACCAAGATGTCTGCAGATGTGCGGAAGGTGAGGTCGCGGGGACGGAGAGACCGGGGTTGCCGTGCCGGGGATCCAGGAACCCTTCATCACCTCCTGGCTGTCGCCGAGGCTGAGTTTAGACAGAGAGAGACAGTGAGACGGGAAGACAGAGACAAAGAGAAACGAAAAAGGAGACCCAGAGACAGACTGACACGCACAGCCAGGCACAGCCAGAAACGGAGGGAGACGTAAAGAGACTTGGAGGGGAGAAAGAGACCAAAAGAGACATGGAGGAAATGAGAGAGTATGCTGACTCAGAGACCTAGAGCTGGCTGGCCTGGGGCCAGATGGGGGTGAGATGGGAGGAAGCCCCCTCCCTCAGCCCAGCCAGAGCAGCTGCCTTCCTGACCCCCCAGAACAGTGCCCATCTCCGCGGAAGAACAGCGCGGGACTGCGGCAGGAGGAGCTCCAGGCAGCAGCCTGTGAGACGGGCGTGGACTTCGGTGAGTGTGGGAAGTGGTCGGGGGCAGGAGGAGGTCCGCCTGCAGGCCACATGCCAACAGGACACCCTCCTGCCCCCGCTTTCCCAGTGTACAAGGTCAGGCTGCAGTCTGTACAGTCCTCCGCCTCCAATCCGTACATCTATTACAACATGAAACTCGAAGACATCATCAAGAGGGGTACGTCCGAGGGGGCAGAAGAGGCAGTGCGGGGTTCTACCCTGGGGATCCCAATGTGCGAAAGGGCATTGTGTACCTGTGTATGCTCACACGCTGGGTCTCCTCTACCCCAGGTACAGACTCCGCCGTGTCCCTCACCAGGAGGAAGTTCATCTCTCACGCCGCCTGCAACAACTCCCTGGGGCTGCAGGAACAGGAGACATACCTCATCATGGGCCACGCATTGGACCTGTGGAAAGTCAAATCTGCGTGCGTGGGGGCTCCTGCTGTCCCAGAACTCAGGCGGGCCCCCCCCCCCCTTCCCTACCCCAGTCCAGTCCCCAGTCAACAATTCTTATCAACACCTGTCACCTATCAGCAGAAGTCTCAGCTTTCTGGGCTGCCCTGAAGGGAGGGGTAGGCTACGCACTGTTCAACTCCAGCTAGGGGGTGGGGGGCGAGTGGGACTCCATTCGCATGTAAATATTGTAGATAGAAATTCAGTTTTCCAACAGTGGGAGGTAAAGAATCAGAGGAAGGGGAGCCTTTTCTAATCCCCAGCCATGCGGACTACAGGCTGGAGGACCCAAAATGGCCTGGTGGAGTGGAAATGACAGGCTGTGGCTCTGGGAGACTGCCCATCAGGACAGAGGAGCATGGCAGGGAGGGCTCCATGCTTCCAGGTCCCCGGGCTCTCCTCACCCTCGCCGTGTCTCACCTACAGTTACATCTACATCCTGGGCCAGAAGACATTCCTCATGCAGTGGCCGGCTGAGGGGGATGTGGACAAGAAGGAATTGCTGGACCAGCTGGAGAGATTTTCAGAATATATGAGCACTCATGGCTGTGAGTCCTGAGATTCTGAGGTCTCTACCACCCTCAGAAGGTTGTTTCCAAGCAGGCTCGGGGCACTGGCCTTGACTCCAAATGATGAGCATGGAGTATCATACCCAAAGTCCATACATTTGTCCCTGCTCCAACATTCATCAAGGGCCCTGACATCTCAAGGACGTGCCTCCTCCCTCTCCCTCCTACTGCATTTCAGTTACACTGGCCTCCTTCGTGTCAATCAAACACCCAAGTTGATTCCTACCTCAGGACCTTTGCACACTCACTGTTCCCTCTACCAAGTACATCCTTCCTCCAGATATACGCGTGGGTTGAACCCTTCCCTTATCTGGACTTTTGTCCTCATGGCTGAATAATATTCCAGAATTGAAGTGTTTAAATGTTGCTTCCTCAAAGATACTTCCTTTAATAACATATCTAAAAGAGATCTCCCCCTTCCTTCACTCTCTCTCCTTACCCCGCTTTATTCTCTCAATAACACTTATAAATATATTGTATATGATATTTATCGGTCTGGTTGTTAAATGGACATTTCTCCTGCCTTTACAATGTTGGCTCCTTAAAACCAGGGGTTATGTCTGTCTTGTTTATTGCAATGTTCTCAGTTCACACAGCAGGGAGCTGGTACACAGTAGATGCTCAGGAAATGATTGTTGAATGAATGAATGAGTTATGAATGAATTTGGTGCCCACCCTGCACTTGGTCCTGATGGAATATTTGATAGGGAACCCCCAGCAACTGGGGAGCTGAGACAAGGGCCAAGGGAAACTGAATGAGTTTCATCATGTGGCCTGGGATGGGAGTGGGAGAGCTGCCAAGCCAAGGCAGAAACTCAGTGTCTCCAGGAAACCCCAAGTGCCAAGGGACTGCAAGGCACCCAGGATGGCTTGATCTTGGGGTCTCAATGCGGGACCGAGGTAAGAGGGAGAAAGGGAAAGATGGGGCAGGGAGGCTGCTGGGTTGGCTGACTTCATAAAAGGTTTTGAATCCCAGGCTAAAGGACTTAGTCATTATCAAGGGCAGCAGGGAGCCATGCAAGACGTTTGACCGAGAGAGGAGCTGACCAGCCCTGAGGTAGAAGGCCCAGCTGGTCGATGGATGAGAACGGAGTTGATGGCAGGAGACCTGGGGAGGAGGCTGGAGCTGTGGAGCCACAAGGCGGCCGCTGCCTGAGTTCAGATTCCGCCTCCACCTCCTCCTGGCTGTGTGACCTTGGCCAGTTTGCCACCTCTCTGTGCTTTGGTTTCCTCATCTTTACCATTACTTCCCTCAGAGAGTAATTGTGAGGGCCAGCATACAGTAAATATTCAGTAAATCCTCACGGGCCTTCCAATGAGGAGGACAAGAGGCCATGGGAGAGAGCGGAGTTGCTAGCATCTACAGGTCAGAGAAAAAAATCAGGTCAACAACTCCTGCTCAAAGCCCTCCCGATGCCTATTGCTCCAATGCCACAGCCCTCAAGGCCCTGCACTGTGGCCCCGTCACCTCTCTGATCCCATGGCCCCCCACTCCCCATCTCACTCCAGCCACACTGTCCTCCACAGTTCCCAGAAACTTCTAGCTCTTTCTTGCCTCTGGGCTATTGCATAAGCTGTTCCTTCTGCCCAGAACACTTTTCCCAATTGCTCACTCTTCATCCCTCCAGTCTCCACTCAGAGACACCTTCTCCAGCCATCCCAGCCAGATGTACTGGACCCTTTTCTCTCCCTGCAACCTGCTTGTTTCCATCAGAGCACATGCTATAGTGCAGGTGACATGCTGGGTTCTTAACTCACAGCTTTGCTGTCTGTCTCCCATACGGCTGGGAAGAAAGGCAATTTAGTCACAGTTATAACTGCAGCAGCCCACGCAGGGCCTGGCACACAGTAGGTGTTCCTTCTGCTGAATTAATGATAGAGTAAATTAAAGAGAAGAAAGGGTGAGGAGAAAGAGAGAAGCAAATGGAAAGGAGAAGGAAAGAAGCCAGCAGCAAGGAGGAAGAGGGGCTCATAGCCCTCAAGCTTAGAATTTTTTTTTTTTTTTTTTACATTTTAGAAGAGTTTAGGGGCACCTGGGTGGCTCAGTGAGTTAAGCCTCTGCCTTCAGCTCAGATCATGATCTCAGGGTCCTGGGATCGAGTCCTACATTGGGCTCCAGCCCTCCTCCCCGCTGAGCAGGGAGCCTGCTTCCCCCTCTCTCTCTGCCTGCCTCTCTGCCTACTTGTGATCGCTCTCTGTGTCAAATAAATGAATAAATCTTTTTTAAAAATAAAAGAATTTTTAAAAGAAGAGTATGTAACAGAGACTGTATGTGACCTGAAAAGCCTAAAATATTTATTACCTTGTCTTTTATGGGAGGAAAAAAAGTGCCTACCCCTGAATTAGTGCCTTAGTTTTATCTATTGCTATGAAACAAATTACCCCAGAACTTGGAGGTTTGAAGCAGTAAGTATTATCATTTACAGTTTGGGTGGGTTGGGAATCCACAGGGAGCAGCTGAACTGCACGGTTTGGGCTCAGGGGTCTCTCAGAAGATTACAATTAAATGTCAGCTGGGACTGCTGTCACCTGAAAGCTCGACTGAGGCTGGAGAAGCCCTCTCCAAGGTAGCTCCCTCACATGGCTGGCAAGCTGGTGGGGATTATTAGTGGAGGATCCAATTCCCTACCGTGTGGACCTCTCCAAAGCATTCCTTCATGTCCTTATGCTATGGCAGCTGGCTTTCCCCAAAGTGAGCAGTCGAGGAGAAAAAGCAAGGAGGAAATCACAGTGCCTTTTAAGAGCTAGACTCAGAAATCACACAGCATCATTTCCACAACTCTATTGGTCTCATGAGCCTGCCTGATTCAGGGAGGACAAGGACTATACAGGGCATGACTGTCAGGATGCAGGGGTCCCTGGAGGCTGTCTTAAAGGCTACCAACCACAGTTTAGTGGCAGAGTTTGGTATCTGAACCCAAGCAATCTCGCTCCAGAGTCTGCATTCACTACCAAGTACATATGTCTTTCAGTGGCAAAGGGTGGGCACATTTGCAAAACAGACCTCATTTTTTAGATAAGTTTTAAATTCACAGAAACACTGAGAAGAGGGTACAGAGAGAATTTCCATGTACCCTGCAGTTTCCCTATTATCAACATCTTACATTACCATGATATATTTGTTAGAAGTGGCAAACCAATATATTTTTTTAAGATTTTATTTACTTGAGAGAGAGAGAGCTTGAGAAGGGAGAGGGTCAGAGGGAGAAGCAGACTCCCTGCTGAGCAGGGAGCCCAATGAGGGACTCGATCCCGGGACTCCAGGATCATGACCTGGAAGGTCATGAAGGTGGTTGCTTAACCAACTGAGCCACCCAGGTGCCCCACAAACCAATACTGATACATTTTTGTTCCCTGAAATCCACACGTTAGATTTCCTCAGTTTTCACCTAATTGTCCTTTTCCTGTTCCAGGATCTCACCCAGGACATCATATTATATTTAGTCTGTGACAATTTCCCAGGCTTCTTGTTTTTTTTTTTTTTTAAATATTTTATTCATTTGACAGAGAGAAATCACAACTAGGCAGAGAGGCAGGCAGAGAGAGAAGAGGAAGCAGGCTCCCTGCGGAGCAGAGAGCCCGACGTGGGGCTTGATCCCAGGACCCTAGGATCATGACCTGAGCTGAAGGCAGAGGCATTAACCCACTGAGCCACCCAGGTGCCCCAGGCTTCTTGTTTTTTTATGTCTCCAACAGTTTCGAGGAATCCTGGCCGGGGATATTGCAGGATGACTTTTTTTTTTAAAGATTTATTTATTTGACAGATAGAGATCACAAGTAGGCAGAGAGGCAGGCAGAGAGAGAGAGAGAGAAGGAAGCAGGCTCCCAGCTAAGCAGAGAGCCCGATGGGGGGCTCTATCCCAGGACCCTGGGATCATGACTTGAGCTGAAGGCAGAGGCTTTAACCCGCTGAGCCATCCAGGCGCCCCTGCAGGATGACTTTTTATTGGGATTTATCTGATGTTCTTTCATGATTACACTTGTGGGGTTATAGGTTTAGAGAAGGAATATTGCAGAAGTAAGATGACATCTCCATATTATATCAAGGATATACAAATCAACACGATTCATGACTACTGATGTTGACCTTGATCAACTGACTGAAGTAGTGTCTGTCAGGTCCCCCACCGTAAAGTTACTATCCCTGCTCCCTTTTGCATAGTGCGCTCTTCGGAAAGAAGTCTCTCCGTACAGTTCATACCAAGGGGGAGTTATGTTCCCCTTCCTTCATGGCAGAATAGTTTCATGAATTATTTGAATTCTTCTGCACAGGACACTAGTCTCTTCTCCCCCATTTATTGACCTATTTAATCACTAATTGTATTAATTGGAGTGTAGCTCAATATTACTTGACCTTATTGCTCAAATCATTCTTTTTAGCCAATGGGAGCTCTTTCAGTGGGTTCCTTGTAGGTGTGTACTACTGAATTAGATCCTAGGAGAGCCTGGGTGGCTCAGTGGGTTGAAGTCTCTGCCTTCAGCTTGGGTCATGATCCCAGGGTCGTGGGATTGAGCCCTGCATCGGGCTCTCTGCTCAGCGGGGAGCCTGCCTCCCCCTCTCTCTCTCTGCCTGCTTCTCTGCCTACTTGTGATCTCTGTCTGTCAAATAAATAAATAAAATCTTTTAAAAAATAAAATAATAAATTAGATCCTAATAGAGTTGGAAGTTTATATTCTCACTGCATCATAGACTGAGGTTTTTCTTTTTTCTCGAGAAGAAATTCACATAACATACAATTAATCACTTTAAAGTGCCCAATTCAGTTGCTCTTAATATATTTAAAATATTAGGGCACCAGCACCTCTCTTGAGTTCCAAAATTGTTTCATCACTCCAGAAAAACACTCTGTCTCCATTAAGTAATCACTCCCCACTTCCCTCTACCTCCCAGCCCTGGTAACCACTTTAATCTGCTTTCCGTCTCTATGGATTTGCCTATTCTGGATATATCATGAAAAGAAATCAGGCAATGGGGCACCTGGATGGTTCAGTCAGTTGAGCATCCAACTCCTGATTTCAGCTCAGGTCATGATCTCAGTGTCGTGAGACTGAGCCCCAGACGGGCTCCACACTCAGCCCAGAGTCTGCTTGAGATACTCTCTCCCTCTCCCTTTGCCCCTCCCCCCCAGTCGTGCTCTCCCTTTCTCCCAAATAAATAAATAAATAAAATATTTTTTAAGAATAAAAAGAATCATGGGGCACCTGGGTGGCTCAGTGGGTTAAAGCCTCTGCCTTTGACTCAGGTCATGATCCCAGGGGGCTGGGAAAAGCCCCCAGTAGGGCTGCTGATGCCCAAGGCAGCGGCTCCAGCGCTGTGACATGACTACTACCATCACTGAAATAGAGTTAAAACCTGGACCGAAAACAAACCCAGCATCAGGCTCTCTGCTCAGCAGGGAGGCTGCTTCCCCCCCCCCCATGCCTGCCTCTCTGCCTACTTGTGATTTCTGTGAAATAAATAAATAAAATCTTAAAAAGAAAGAATTGGGCAATATGTGACCCTTTATCTCTAGCTTCTTTCACTTGGCATATTTTCAAGATTCACCAAAGTTGAAGCATGTTCTTTGTTCTTTGTTTCTTTTATGGCTGAACAACATTCCATTGTATGGATACACCATATTTGCTTATCCATTCACATGTCCTTAGACATTTGGGTCATTTCCACCTTTTGACTACTGTAAATAAGACTGCTATGAACATGGGTGTGCAAATACCTATTTGAGCCTTCCCTGAACATGTCCTGAGATAACTCCCACTTGGCCATGGTGTACAATCTATTTAGCGTGCTATCAGATTTGGTTTGCTAGTGTTACTTATCCGCTAGCTCTTGCTCTCCTGGTTACCTACCAGCTCCTGGTTGAGGGTTGCCCCAAAGGGCATTAACAGCTGTGCACACTGAGAACCAAGGAGACGCTGAAGAAGAGAACAGAAAAATGTGTATGCCTTCTTGAGGTAGGATTTGCATTGCACAGAAATGTCCCCGGCAGGTCCAGCTGGAATCGAGGTAGGCCACAGAGATGGAAAGCAGGGCACCAGGAGGTTACACATACGGATATAACATAGACACGTTACACAAATCTACCCGTGTGCACATGTAAATATACAATTCCTCTCTCCGAGGCTACATGATGTCCCAATCCTACTTTTCCATACATTTGTTTCACTCTCCACACACGTCAATCACACATGAACAAAATAGAAAGTTTTAAAAATTAGTAAAGGTTGGGGCGCCTGGGTAGCTCAGTGGGTTAAAGCCTCCGCCTCTGGCTCAGGTCATGATCCCAGGGTTCGGGGATCGAGCCCCACATTGGGCTCTCTGCTCAGCAGGGAGCCTGCTTCCCCACCCCCTGCCTATCTCTCTGCCTACTTGTGATCTCTGTCAAATAAATAAATAAAATCGTTAAAAAAATTAGTAAAGGTTATTAGCTTAATCACAGAAACCAACCGACTCTGGCTAATTTAACCAGAAAAGTTTAAGAACGCTTAAGAGCGGGAGCATCTGGATGGTAAGGTCGGTTAAGTGCCTGACTCTTGGTTCCCACTCAGTTCAGGGGCCTGGGATCCCACCCCACAGGGCGTCCCAATCCACTTGGAGTCTGCTTGAGATTCTCTCCCTCCCCTGCTGCCCCTCCCACTTCTGGGCGTGCGCTCTCTCTTTCTAGAGAGAAATTTATTCTTATTCTAAAATAAGAATAAATAAGGGGCACTCAGTTGGCTCAGTTGGTTAAACCTCTGCCTTTGACTCAGGTCATGATCCCAGGGTGCTGGGATCAAGCCCCGCATCCGGCTCCCTGTTCAGCGGGAAGCCTGCTTCTCCCTCTCCCACTCTCCCTGCTTCCGTTCCCTCTCTCTCGCTGTGTCTCTCTCTGTCAATAAATAAATAAATAAATAAATAAATAAAAATTGTTAAAAAATAATTAAAAATTTGTTTAAAGATGAAATATTTTAGAGGCACCTGGGTGGCTCAGTCGGTAAAGCATCTGACTCTTGATTTCGACTCAGGTCATGATCTCAGAGTGGTGAGACGGAGCCCTCCCTGGGATCTGGGGTGCGTGCCCAGATAGAGCCTGCTCAAGATTCTCTCCCTCCCTCGGCCCCTCCCCTGCCACATTCTCCCTCTCTCGCTCCCTCTCTAAAAATAATAATAAAATAAAACAAGATCTTTTAAAAAGGGGGGGGGAAAGGCACATTTAGGGGCAGCAGCAGGCCAACTAGGCAGAAGATCCGGGTGGAGGCCGAGGAGGCGCCCAGGACGGTGGAGCTTACCGCACACCACTGTGCCCGCGAGGACTGGGACAAGGACCAAGGATCCGTACCCAGTGCCCTCTCGCTGCAGACCTCGCCGCCCAACCTCATCACCTACTTGATGAAGGCCTTTGACGTCCTTGTGGACGGCCCGAGACCCTCAGGAATTCACGGAGCGGCAGCCCGCACAGAACAGGTGTTCCTCTTGCCGCTGGGAATTCCGGCGCGAGCTGCGTCACTGAAGGGCAGCAAAAGGCCTTTTTGTGCGTGTCTGAGGCAGAGGGGGCAGCAACCATCAAATCGATCACGAAATCATCAACAGTATCCACGAGAGGCTGAAAGCCTGTCACCAGAGGGACGGCGACAGCTGCAGGCAGAGCTGTCCCAGGGGCTGGAGCAGTTCCCCTCGCGTGGCCAAGGTCTCCCGGGACCACGATCATCACTTTGCGGCAGAAGCAGCACGTGGTGGCAGAGGGAAAAGCCCCCAGTAGGGCTGCTGATGCCCAAGGCAGCGGCTCCAGCGCTGTGACATGACTACTACCATCACTGAAATAGAGTTAAAACCTGGACCGAAAACAAAAATGAGAAACAGACAAAAAACGAAAAATAAAACAAACCAAAAACAAAACTGGGGGGCGATAGACAAAATATTCATACAGTGGAATGTTATAGGGCAGTAAAAATAATAATAATAATAATAATAATAATAATAATAATAATAATAGGGGCGCCTGGGTGGCTCAGTGGGTTAAAGCCTCTGCCTTTCACTCAGGTCGTGATCCCAGAGTCCTGGGATCGAGCCCCGCATCGGGCTCTCTGCTTGGCAGGGAGCCTGCTTCCTCCTCTCTCTCTCTCTGCCTGCCTCTCTCCCTACTTGTGATCTCTATCTGTCAAATAAATAAATAAAATCTTTAAAAAATAATAATAATAATAATAATAATAATAATAATAATAATAATTTGTGGTCCTGAGGCACCTGGGTGGCTCAGATGCTTAAGTGTCTGCCTTCCACTCGGGTCACGATCCCCGGGGTCCCTCCCCTGGGGGAAGCCTACTTTTCCCTCTTCCTCCACTGTTCCCCCTGCTTGTGTTCTCTCGCTGTTAAAAAAATAAAATCTTAAAACAAACAGACAAAATCTTGCGGTCCTGACCCGGGCTACAACACAGATGAACCTCAAAACTGTGCTGAGTGAAATAAGCCAGACACAAGCCTTCACACACTGTCTGATTCCATTTATATGAAATGTCTAGAGAAGGCAAATCTACAGAGGTTACGGGTGGCTTGAGGCTGGAGTGAGAATGGGAATTATCCAAACGGGCGCAAGGACTCTTCCTGGAGAGATAGAAACATTCGAACCCTGAACTGCAGCGATGGTTTCACAACTGAGAAAAATTATTAAAAAATCATTGAGGAGACACCTGGGTGGCTCAGTTAGTTAAGTGTCTGACTTCAGCTCAGGTCCTGATCTCAGAGTCCTGGGATTGAGCCCTTGAAACGGCTCTCTGCTCAGCGGGGAGTCTGCTTCCCCCTCTACTAACCGACCCCCCAGCACTCTCTCACTCTCTCTCTCTCAAATAAATAAAATCTCTTTGTTTTTGCTGTTGTTTTAAAGAGCTTATTTATTTATTTATTTATTTATTTATTTATTTGACAAAGAGATAGAGAGAGAGCACAAGTAGGCAGAGTGGCAGGCAGAGGGAGAGGGAGAGGGAGAGGCAGGCTCTCAGCTGAATGGGGAGCCCAACATGGGGCTTGATCCCAGGACCCGGGGATTCTGACCTGAGCCGAATGTAGACACTTAACTGACTGAGCCACCCAGGAGCTCCTAATTAAAATCTTTTAAAAAAATCATTGAAATGTACACTTGAAAAAAGATGACTTAGTGATATGTAAAACCCACCTCAATAAACCGGATTCAAAAAACAGTATTTGGGTACTTAATGAGTTTCCAGGAGAGTGGAAAATAAGGCTCCAGGTCTCAAAGACACAAAACCAGTTCTGAAGAAGATACAACCGCCATGGCCATTGGGTTGAACCACAACTAATAGTGGGCCCTGATCTATTGCCAGACCCACTGCCCCAGCAGCCTCAGAAAACTGCACCTTGCTACTACTGTCCATCACTGGTTGGCTTCCGTGTGGTCTCTCCTACCCATCACGGCCTTTGATGCAAAGTCAGGAGCTGGCTGGGGGAGGCAGGAGGAGGTCTGGCAGAAACAGTGCTATGTATCCTTGCTTTCTGATCGCTCTGCTAAATGACACGTCCCAGACTCCTGGGCAGGTGGAGTGAGGCCATGGCTGATGACCACGGACTCCTGGAGCCATGTGATGGGGCCTGGCTAATGGAGTGAGCAGAAGAGATATGCCCCTCCTGGTTCAGGCAGTTTAAGAGTGGGTACGCTTTCTCCACAGGTACCGCGGTCATAAAATCCATGGATTCCATTTTAAAAAGGGCATTTTAAATTTTTTTAAGATTTTATTTATTTATTTATTTGAGAGAGAGAAAGCGCATGAGCAGGGGGGAGGGGTAGAGGCGGAGGGAGAAGCAGGCTCCCTGCTGAGCCGAGGGCCCAAGGTGGGGCTCGATCCCAGGACTCTGGGATCATGACCTGTGCTGAAGGCAGACAGTCGCTTAACCCACTGAGCCACCGAGATGCCTTAACGGGCATTTTTTAAAGCAAGGAGGGCTATTATATATTAAAAGATATTTGAGAGGACCATCTACCACATGATATGGGTAGAGCTTATTTGGATTCTGGTTTAAATGAATTAACCAAAAATAAGACATTTTTTAAACAAAACACTTTTAGAAAACCTGACTGTTGATTCAGTGTGAGATGTTAAAGAATTACTGTTGTTTACTTGTGTGTGATAATGATATTGTGAGCATGCCTTTTTTAAAGTCCTTATCTATTAGAGAAACATAAGAAATAGTGACAGGTAAAATTAGACGATGCCTTGGATTTTCCTTAAAATACCCCCACCTTGGGACGCCTGGGTGGCTCAGTCGGTTAAGCCGCTGCCTTCGGCTCAGCTCATTATCCCAGGGTTCTGGGATCGAGTCCCGCATCGGGCTCCTCGCTCAGTGGGGAGCCTGCTTCTCTCTCTGTCTCTGCCTGCCTCTCTGCTTGCTCGTGTTCACTCTCTCTGACAAATAAATAAATAAATAAAATCTTAAAAAAAAATACTCCCACCTTGGGGCTCCTGGTTGGCTCAGTTGGTTGAGTGTCTGCCTTCAGCTCAGATCATGATCCCAGGTCCTAGGATAGAGCCCCACATGGGGCTCCCTGTTCCACGGGGAACCTGTTTCTCCCTCTCCCTCTGCCAGTCGCTCCCCCTTCTTGTTCTCTCACTCCCTCACTCTGTCAAATAAATAAATAAAATCTTTTTTTTCATGCATCCCACTTTTTTTTAAGATTTTATTTATTTATTTGACAGACAGCAATCACAAGTAGGCAGAGAAGTAGGCAGAGAGAGGGAGGAGAAAGCAGGCTCCCTGCGGAGCAGAGAGCCCAATGTGGGGCTCGATCCCAAGACCCTGGGATCATGACCTGAGCTGAAGGCAGAGGTTTCAACCTACTGAGCCACCCAGGTGCCCCATAAATAGAAACTTTAAAAAATAATAATAAGGGGCGTCTGGGTGGCTCAGTAGGTTGAAGCCTCTGCCTTTGGCTCAGGTCATGGTCCCGGGGTCCTGGGATGGAGCCCTGCATCAGGCTCTCCGCTCAGCGGGGAGCCTGCTTCCCTTCCTCTCTCTCTCTGCCTGCCTCTCTGCCTACTTGTGATCTCTGTCTGTCAAATAAATAAATAAAATCTTTTAAAAATAATAATACTAATAATAATAAAATAAAATATTCCTGCCTAGAGGTTCTGGTTCCCAACAAGATGGAAAAAGCTCCTTCCATCCTGTCTCTCCCAGGAGTACCAGAGCAGCTATCAGAAGACTCTGAAAACTAAATGGATTAAGAGAACATAAACACAGCCCGAATGGGAGAAAATATTTGCACAAATCCAATAAAGCACAAATCCAATAAAGGACTTGTATCCAAAATACACAACAAATCAAAGAATTCTAAAAATCCAATGAGGAAAAACAACCAGATTTGAAAATCAGCAAAAGAGCTGAAAAGTCACCACGTAAGATATACAGTCAACAATCATATGAAAATATGCTCAACGTATACATCATAAGGAAATTGCAAACTAAAACAATAACGAGCTACTACCACACACCTATTCAAATGGCCAAAATCCGAAACACCGACAATATCAAGGTATCTGTGTGGCTCACTCGGTAGAACGTGCAACTCTTGATCTTGGGGTTATAAATTCAGGCTCCAAGCCGGGTGCAGAGATTACTTTAAAAAGTAAAACCATTGGGGCTCCTGGGTGGCTCAGTGGTTAAAACCTCTGCCTTCGGCTCAGGTCATGATCTCAGGGTCCGGGGATTGAGCCCCGCATCGGGCTCTCTGCTCAGCGGGGAGTCTGCTTCCTCCTCTCTCTCTGCCTGCCTCTCTGCCTGCTTGTGATCTCTGTCTGTCAAATAAATAAATGAAATATTTAAGAAAAAAAGGGGGGTCACCTGGGTGGCTGTCAGTTAAGCATCTGCCTTCAGTTCAGGTTGTGATACCCGTGTCCTAGGATCAAGCCCTGCATCGGATTCCTGCTCAGCAGAGGGGGGCTTAAACACACACACACACACAGTATCAAATTCTGGCAAGGCTGTGGCACAACAGAATTCATTCATTGGGAATTGGGAATTCAAGATGCTATAACCACTTTGGAAGACAGTTTGGCAGTTTCCTACAGAGCTAAACATAGTCTTACTGTACAATCTAGCAATTGCGCTCGTAAGTATTTCCCAAGTAAGCTGAAAAATTACGTCCACCTGCACACAAATGTTTATAGCAGTTTTATTCCTTCTTTTTTTTTTTTAGGATTTATTTATTTGAGAGAAAGAGAGCATGAGGGACAGAGGGAGAGAAGCAGACTCCCTGCAGAGTGTGGAGCCCAGCGAGGGGCTGGGCTCGATCTCCCTGAGATCAACACCTGAGCTGACGTCAAAAGTTGGCTGCTTGGGTGCCGGGATGGCTCAGTGGGTTACACCCTCTGCCTTCGGCTCAGGTCGCCGTCCCAGGGTCCTGGGATCGAGCCCCGAATCAGGCTCTCTGCTCAGTGGGGAGCCTGCTTCCCCTCCTCTCTCTCTGCCTGCTTCTCTGCCTACTTGTGATCTCTGTCTGTCAAATAAATAAAAGAAATCTTTAAAAAAAAAAAAAGTTGGCTGCTTAACAAACTGAGCCACCCAGGCACCCCAAGTCTTTTTATTTTTTTTTTTAAGTAAATGGTAGCAGTCTGGTTGAGGAAGGAAACTGTAACTCAAACTGTCACCAAATCAACAATGACTTTGTCATTATTTTTCCTCTGGTATTTCCAAGTCTAGACTTAAAGGCAGCCCGAAACTCAGAACCACTTACTAGGTGAAAACAAAACAGAAAAAACAAAAACAAAAAACAAAAAAATCTGGTCTGAAGAGCAGGAAAGGAAGAACTATGGGTCATAGAGAGTGGGTGGTACACACGGGACAGATCCAAATAGCACCTCGACATCCTGGAAAACTGAGCTGATACTGGAACCATATCCTGGAGAAAGTGTGTTGTGACTTGCAACCCGAACCTGAGTTGATTGCCTGGCTGGCTGCCAAAACAAAACATCAACATTCTCCATAGGATCTGAAGGAAACCCAGGGTGCTGGGCTGGCTCAGTCGGTTGAGCATCTGCCTTTGGCGGGAGTCATGATCTCAGGGTCCTGGGGTCGAGCCCTACATCAGGCTCCCTGCTAGAGTCTGCTTTTCTGCCCCTCCCCTAGCTCATGCTCTCTCTCGGTCACTCTCTCTCTCAAATAAATACATAAACTCTTTTAGAAAATAAAATAATAGGGGCACCTGGGTGGCTCAGTGGGTTGAGCCTCTGCTTTCAGCTCAGGTCATGATCTCAGGGTCCTGAGATCGAGTCCCACATCGAGTCCCTGATGAGCAGAGAGCCTGCTTCCTCCTCTCTCTCTCTCTGCTTGCCTCTCTGCCTACTTGTGATCTCTCTCTGTCAAATAAAATCTTTGAAAATTAAAAAATTAAATAATAAAAATAAAAAATAAACAAAACCCAGCATATCACAACTGAACATTGTGTTATATAGAATATTCAAATTTTCACGAATACAATCCAGAATTACTCAATGTATGAAGAAGTAGGATATTCCCAACCACTCACAAAGGAAAAGAAAATCATCAAATACCAGCCCTAACATAAAGCAAATGTTAGAATCATCAAATACTTAAGTTTTTAAAAGATTTTATTTATTGGGGCCCCTGGGTGGCTCAGCAGGTTAAGCCTCTGCCTTCGGCTCAGGTCATGATCTCTGGGTCCTGGGATCGAGCCCGCATCCGGTTCTCTGCTCATCAGGGAGCCTGCTTCCTCCTCTCTCTCTCTCTGCCTGCCTCTCTGCCTCCTTGTGATCTCTGTCTATCAAATAAATAAATAAAATCTTTTTAAAATAAATTAATAAATAAAATCTTTTTTTAAATTTAAAAAATTTTTTTTAAAAGATTTTATTTATAGGGACGCCTGGGTGGCTCAGTTGGTTAAGCAGCTGCCTTCGGCTCAGGTCATGATCCTAGCGTCCTGGGATCGAGTCCCATATCGGGCTCCTTGCTCGGCAGGGAGCCTGCTTCTCCCTCTGCCTCAGCCTACCTCTCTGCCTACTTGTGATCTTTCTCTCTCTGTCTATCTCTCTCTGATAAATAAATAAAATCTTAAAAAAAAAAGATTTTATTTATATATTTGACAGAGAGAGTGAGCATGAGCAGGGGGAGGGGCAGGGAGAGAAAAAGAGAAAGACAAACAGAGCCTGACGCAGGGCTGATCCCAGGACTCTGAGATCCTGACACTTAATGGACTGAGCCACGCAGTGCCCCTATCAAATATTATAAGCCAGATATTATAACTACGCCTAAGAAGTAAGAGCAAACATTTTTGAACTAATGGAAACAAAGAAAGCCTCAATAGAAAAACAGAGTTGTTTAGAAAAAGAACCACACATGGGAAACCTGAGTGGCTCAGCTGGTTAGGCACCTGCCTTGGCTCAGGTTGTGATCCTGGGGTTCTGGGATCGAGCCCCGAGTCCGCTCCCTGCTCAGAGGCGTGTCAACTTCTCCCTCTTCCTCCGCCCCCCAGCTCCTGCTCATGCTTTCTTTCACCCTCTCCCTCTCTCAAATAAATAAATAAAATCTTTAAAAAAATTAAAAAGAACCACATGGACGTTTTAGAACTGAAACATGCAATAACCAAAATTAATAGTTCACTGGATGAACTAAGCAGCAGAATGGAGATCGAAAAGGAAAGAGGCAGTGAACTTGAGCAAAGAGCAAGAGAAATGATCCGACCTCGACGTCGGCGCTGTAGGATACTATGAAGAGGTCCAATGCTCCTGTCATCAGAATCCCAGAGAAAGAGAAGAACTGTAGTACAGAAAAAGATGTTTGAAGAAGCGCAGGCGGAAAACTCCCCCAGGGGACAAAAGATAGAAGTGTGCTTCAGGACAGAGATTTTTGTCTGTTTTCCTCACGAGCAGAGCAACACTTGGCACTTGGCATCTGTTGGATGGCTAAGACCCGGTGAGGCGCGGGAGCATCTCCAGCAGATCCGGAGTGGGCACCGGAAAGTTGCTTTTTAACGAGTGAGGCTCTGGTGTTCTGGGAGGTTCGAGAACCAATTCAGCTCTTTCCTCCTTCTCCCACCCAATTTCATGCCTGTAGCTTCTTGCATCCCACATACCACCTCCTTCTGGAACACCAGCCAGAAGCTCCCTCCTCTGCCTGCCTGGATATACATATGGAACATTATGGTTCTTTCCTGAAGCCCCTAGGGACCCTTTGAAGGCAGAGCGGGTATCTCCAGTGTGTCTCATTCTCTCGTTTAACCCTATAATAGGCACAAGTGCTGTGTTCCCATTTCATGGATAAGCAAAGAAAGGGCTTCAGGAGGTTCAACCATGGGTTCAGGGTCCCCCATGGGTAAGTGGCAGAGAGAGACCACATTCTGGTCTGAGACCACATCACGTAACTAGAGTCAAAACAGGGGCGCCTGGGTAGCTCAGTGGGTTAAACCTCTGCCTTCAGCTCAGGTCATGATCTCAGGTTCCTGGGATTGAGCTCCATTCTGGCTCCCTCTCTCTGGCTGCCTCTCTGCCTACTTGTGATCTCTTTCAAATAAATAAATAAAATCTTAAAAAAAAAAAGTCAAAACTAACACTGAACACCTGTTATGGGCAGGCTCTGGTTTAAGCACTGCTCACCCATGAACACCTTTTCTTCTCCCGGCAACTCTGAGATGGGGACTATTTTCTTCCCATTTTGTAAGTGAACGGACAGAAGTGCTAAAAGTGTGTGTATCTTCCCGGAGTCCCTGATCACAAAGTTCCTCTTTTGATCCCAAACCCTATTGGTTCAGAAATCTGGACATATATTTTTTAAATTCTTATTTTTCTTGGAATGTCACCATGATGAAGCCAGGTAGAAAAATAAGTCATTCTTGGGATGCCTGGGTGGCTCAGTGGGTTAAAGCCTCTGCCTTTGGCTCTGGTCATGATCCCAGGGTCCTAGGATGGAGCCCGCATCGGGCTCTCTGCTCAGCGGGGAGCCTGCTTCCTCCTCTCTCTCTGCCTGCCTCTCTGCCTACTTGGGATCTCTGTCTGTCAAATAAATAAATAAAATCTTTTAAAAAAAGAAAAAGAAGTCATTCTTGGGATGCCTGGGTGGCTCAGTGGGTTAAGGCCTCTGCCTTCAGCTCAGGTCATGATCCCAGGGGTCCTAGGATCAAGTCCTAAGTAGGGCCCCCTGCACAGCAGGAGTCTGCTTCCTCCTCTGCCCCTTCCCCCACCCGTGCACATGCTCTCTATCTCACTTTCTCCAATAAATAAACTTTTAAAAATCTTTTTAAAAAGAGATAGTTCAGGGGCGCCTGGGTGGCTCAGTGGATTAAGCCGCTGCCTTCGGCTTGGGTCATGATCTCAGGGTCCTAGGATCGAGCCCCACATCGGGCTCTCTGCTCCGCGGGGAGCCTGCTTCCTCCTCTCTCTCTGCCTGCCTCTCTACCTACTTGTGATCTCTGTCAAATAAATAAATAAAATCTTTAAAAAAAAAAAAAGAGATAGTTCAAAAGACAAAAATGTCAAGGGGCATCTGGGCTGATCTCAGGGTTGTGAGTTGAAACCCTGCCTTGGGCTTCATGCTGGGAGCAGAGCCTATTTAAAAAGGAAAATAAGTAGAATAGAATAGAGTAGAGTGGAATAAGCAGAGGATAAAGATCTGGGAAATATATCCATCATGTTTAATGGGGGTTATCCCAGGGGCAAGGGCAATGAGGAGTTACTGTCCCTTCGAGTATTATTATTATTTTGAATTCTGCATGAGGACACCCTAGCAAAGAGATTCCCCAAAAAGCTGACATATAAAAAAGAAAATGTGATGCCTCTCCCCCATCTCGAGCCCCCACCGGCTTCCCCTCTCCAGGAACCAGAACTATCTAGTTTGCTTTCATGTACCCTGTCCCCGTTTCCCCCGTGTTTGTGGATACGCCAGTGATCTCAGACAAAACCACAACTTAAGGTTTTGTTTTCCTGTGTATACAGACTTCCTCTTCCTAAACCAAACATTTCTTAACGTTTAACTTTTTTTTTTTTTTCCTTTTTGGTACAAGCACACTACACTTCTGTAATCAGAAAAAAGAAAAGGCAGAGTCCTGTTCCGGGGCAGAGAGCCATCCACCGTCTTCGAAATTTCAAAATGTAAAAATATCGAAATTTCAAACTGTAAAGAGATGAGGTCAGGTGGGGTGGCCCAGAGCTCGGGATCTGGTGTGGGTACCTCACACCCACTTTCCTGATACTTCGCCTGATACTTCTGGAACACAGGGTCAATGATTAACGGCATGTTTCTGCTGCCGGAACACAGGCCACCCTGCCCAGGACTGGAGCAGAGGACTGTCCTCCCACAGGGCCACGCATTAGGAAAAGCAACATAAACCAAGGGGATATGATAATACAAACAGCTACATGCTCCTTGGAAGGTTACTGTTTGCTTTGTATCCTCTAAGTAAGCACAATCCCATAAAATTATAAGACAAACTGCATATGAAATTTTACATTTTCAAGTTGTCGCATGAATGAGGCAAAAAAAAAAACAAAAAAAAACTGGTGAGGCGTGCCTGGGTGGCTCAGGGGGTTAAGCGTCTGATTTCCACTCAGGTCAGGATCTCAGGGTCCTGGGATCAAGCCCGGCATCTAGCTCTGCACTCCGTGGGGCGTCTGCTTCCCCCTTTCCCTCGGCCCCTCCCTTCCCCCCTTCCCTCCCTATCCTCTCCCTTTCTCTCTGTGTCTCAAATTAAAAAAAGAAACCAGTGACATTAATTATGATCATTTTATTTAGCCCAGTATATCCAAAATATTATCATCTCGACATGTAATAATATAAAAAAGCCAGTGATGTGTTATTTTACCTACATTTTCAAAATCCGGGAGTGTTTGACACTGACATCACATCTGAATTAGGACCTGTCACATTTCAAGAGCTCTAATGCCTCATGTGGCCAGTGGCTGGCTTCCCCGTCAGCACAGGTCGACATGGCTTATCTTTATTAACTCAGGGAAACTGCACAACTCTATTCCCATTTCAGAGATGGGAAAACTGAGGCCCAGGAAGTTGAAGCAAGAGTTAGCAATTGACTCAAACCCAGACTGGTTCTGAAGCATACCCCCCATGACCTGTACCCTTCCCATCCTCCATTCTAGCTTGACGAGTGGTGTGATCGCAGGCCTGCATTCGAGTCCCAACTACATTGCTTATAAGCGGGGTGCCCTGCGTTCTTCGCTTAATCACTCTGAAACCCAGATTCGTCATCTGAAAAAGGGACAGTGACATGGAAGCCAGAAGGCAGAGGAATGAATGAATGACCCCAAAGCCCCGAGGACACCCCACACAGCGAGTCCTGGATACACTCCAGGTATTGTAGCCACTATAATTTTTCCACTTACTGCATTTATTTAAGCAGAGCCCCAAACATGTTACCCAACCTTTGCACATAATGCATTCCTGGAAATGTGTTTGAAGCTGATTTCGCAAAACTCAAACAATAGATTTCTGTGCTGTGAAGAACATTCCATTTACTAAGGACTACGCCAAGTATGAAACCCCAAGCTACTTTTCATCTCTTAGGTGTCATGCTCCAAGACATATTTCCAGGATTTCATACATATTATTTTTTAAAGTAATTGGGTTTATCTTACTGTGTATTTTTTGGTCCCACTGACATTTTTTGTTGCGACAAAAAAATTCAATAGTTAGGGGCGCCTGGGTGGCTCAGTGGGTTAAAGCCTCTGCCTTCGGCTCAGGTCATGATCCCAGGGTCCTGGGATCAAGCCCCACATCCGGCTCTCTGCTCAGCAGGGAGCCTGTTTCCCTTCCTGTCTCTCTGCCTATCTCTCTGCCTGCCTCTCTGCCTACTTGTGATCTCTGTCTGTCAAATAAATAAATAAAATATATTTTTTAAAAAATTCAATTGTTAGGGCGCCTGGGTGGCTCAGTGGGTTAAGCCGCTGCCTTCGGCTCAGGTCATGATCTCAGGGTCCTGGGATTGAGTCCTGCATCGGGCTCTCTGCTCAGCAGAGAGCCTGCTTCCCTCTCTCTCTCTCTGCCTGCCTCTCTCTCTACTTGTGATCTCTCTCCGTCAAATAAATAAATAAAATCTTAAAAAAAAAATTCAATTGTTAGAGAAATATGCAGTGCAGAAAGTAAAGGTAATATGGAGATCCCAGGCAGAAACACACACAAATGGTTGGTGTGTGTGCCCAAGGAGGGGCCGTCCGGCCAAGATGTCAAAGCATCAGAATCCAGAACATGAAAGAAATGGTTAAAATACCACGCAGATTGCTTTTCTAGGTTTTGCCAGGTTGCCCTCCCCAACCGTTCTACCAAGAGATGCCCTCACTAACTGTTTGGAGATTTCCTGCTTCCCCAAACCTCCAACTCGGGGCATTCCCAAGTTTTCTTCATTTGGTTAAATTGAGGGGAAACTGACGAAATTGTGAGAGGCACACACATGCTCCAATTCTGTCCACTGCCTCTGCAATTAAACCCGTCACCCAGCTTAAGCCTCCAAGGATCCGGCTGAAAGATTGGCTTCTTTCGACCTGAGCTTCCCTTCCCTCCACTTGCCCCCACCCCCAGTGGCCTTTAGCTTCCTGTAATGGACCAAACCGCTTCCCACCTCAAGTGCACAGGCCGCGCCTCTTCAACTGGGAAACCTGAATTCAACTTTCAGAGAGACCTAGAGTAAGTTCCCGAACCTGTTTTCCCATTTGTAATAACCTCACCACCTTTGTGGGGGTGCTATGAGGATCATACAAAATACAGAGCTTCAACCACTTGGCACAGTGTTTCGCAGTGTTAGGATTTCAGCTCGAGGGGCACCTCCTCCAGGAAGCCCTCCTTGGCCACCCTGCCCAGGTCAGGATTCCCACGTGTTATCCTTTCTCATGGATTCCTCAATGACTTTTATTGGGGTATATATCATAAACTCGACGTGAGAAACAGATGCAGAAGGAAAATAATTAAATGTCCTTACTACCTACAAGGCATTGACAAGTCCTTCAAACAGGCAAAGTGACCTTCCTCTCTGGACTTAACTGCCTCGATGTTGAACTTTGCTAAAGGCAAAAGGCAATCTTAGCCCAACCCCCAACCCCCATCCTGTAAGCCTACTTTAATAAAAATTCTTTTGGAAGCTTCTTCCTTTATCTCTAAACCCCCCAAGATAGTACATGTTGGCAATCATCGCCCAAGCATATGGCCCACCGATGGATATCTGAAGAGTCTCGGGACCAAGGTTTTATTACACGGTAATAAATGACCTTCTCCCAGCAACAGCTAGCCCCCTCAAGGTTCCGGAAACCTTGCTCCCAAAATCCTTTAGGGACTTATGCTATCACCAAACCCCTCCCAACTTGAATGTGGATAATGGGCCACTCCTCCTGACCCCAGTACAGCTCTTTCTGCTCACGGGTCCTGTCCTCGTGCTTGAATAAAACCACCTTTTTGCACCAAAGACGTATCAAGAATTCTTTCTTAGTCCTTGGCTTCGAATCCTAGCGTTCTTTCCTACATCGAATATAATAATTACTCGTGATATCATCTGCTTTGTGCTTCTCTTTACCATTAAGACCATGAGCGCGAGAAGGGCAGAAATGGTACCCAGCTCCACACCTGCTACCATAGAATGCACTTGACGCCTGTCCATCAAATTAACGGATGTGATGAGGGAGCAGAAGCCTGGCTGAGGACCAAGCACAAGCGGACACTCGCAATCCCCCCTCCCCCATATGTGTGACCTTCCTCCGGGAAAGTCACAGGTCCTCCAGGACCTTCCGGTTACCGCTCTGCTAGAGGGGAAAACTTACTTAGCTTGATAATAGCAAGGCCTCCAGGAGCCTGAGGATCTTCTTTAGCATATGAAGGACATTTTGGACACCTCCCTTTGTCCTGACCTCCCTCATCAGCAGGGTATATAATCAATACCTCCTCACAACCCCCACGCCACTCTTTCTGCCCACAGGTCCTGTCCCCGTGGTTAATAAAACCACCATTTTCACCAGATGTTTCAAGAATTCTTTCTTGGCCATCGGCTCTGGACTTCACACCCTCCCCCAAACCTCACGTACATTCCAAAACCACATCAAATGGATAGATCAGTAAGGGTTCAGTCTTTGACTCAATGAGCCAACATGTCAGAGGCTATACTTCTTTTAAGACTTATTTTAGTGGGGGAAGGGCAGAGGGAGAAGAAGAGGGAGCATGTCAAGCAGACACCCCGCTGGGCGCACTGCCCACCTTGGGGCTCCATCTTGCAATCCTGAGACCAGGACCTGAGCCGCAGCCAGGACCGGGATGCTTATCCCACTGAGCCACCTGGACACGCAGGGTCGAGTTCTTATCCCTGTTATCAGCACATCTCTTTTCTCCCTAGCCACACCTTTCCATAAAGACAAAAGATTAAATGCCATAAGACTCCCACCGGCGCACCTACAAGCCACACTGGGCCAGGCCAAGATGGCCACAAAGTCAGAAAACTGTTGGTGGGTAGGCAGCGCCCCCATGTGATCGCGGGAAATGTTTGTTTCTCTGTCCATCCAGAGTGGCCAAAATGCAATACTCTGGTTCCATCTTCTGTTTGTCCTTCCGAAGCCACAGGCTGACCGGGGGGCTGGCTCCCTGGCTCTCCCTGCCATCTCGTGCAGCCAGTGAGACGCTCCAGCAGGAGATGGGAAGATGGGAGCCGGCAGAAGGAGGGGTCTTGCTTCTCCTCTCCCTGAACACAACTCGATTTTAACATACAAAAGGTCTTGGCGGAAGTGATGCTGTGTGACTTCCAACACTAGTTATAAAAGATGCAACTCTCACATGGCATTTCTTCTCTTGTTGGATCTCCTGCTCTAGGGAGGCCAACTGCCAAGCTGGGGTGGGGGGGTACACTCAAGCACCCAAGGAGGGAGGAATTGAGCCATCCCACCAACAACAAGCACCTGCCCATCACGTTGAATGAACCATCTTGGAATGGACCCTCCCGCCCCAGTCAAACATTCAGGTGACTGCAGCTCCCCGCTACATCGTGACCAATATTTATGAGAGACCCTGAGCCAGAAAGTCCGGCAAAACCATTCCTGGAGGGGCGCCTGCGTGGCTCAGTGGTTTAAGCCTCTGCCTTCGGCTCAGGTCATGATCTCAGGGTCCTGGGATGGAGCCCCACATCGGGCTCTCTGCTCAGTGGAGAGCCTGTTTCTCCCTCTCTCTCTGCCTGCCTCTCTGCCTACTTGTGACCTCTCTCTGTCAAATAAATAAATAAAATAAAATAAAAAATCATTCCTGGATTCCTGATGCACAAAAATTCTATGAGACTGTTCCATGCTTAGTGCCTGACAGTGCCTGGTGCAGAGTAAGAGCTCGATATGATGGCCGTTATTATGAGAACCTAGCAGATCTGGGGGCGCCTGGGTAGCTCAGTCAGTTAGGCGTCCAACTCTTGGTTTCCTCTTAGGACATGATCTCAGGGTTATGAGATCGAGCCCTGCGTCGGGCTCATATTGGACACAGAATTTGCTTAAGATTCTCTCTTTCCGCCCCTCCCTGTGTCCCACCCTTCCCCCCCCTCCCCCCCACCCAGGCGGCGGTCTCTCTCTCTCTCTTAAAAAAAAAAAAAAAGGAATCTAGCAGACCTGGTTCAAGTTAGAGCTGGATCGGTCTCCCACCTGTTCCCTGCCTGCTTGTCACCCACCCTGGCCGCAGCCTCCTTCTCCACTGGATAGTAGTAATTACATAGTATATATTATATATCCTGTATCTGTATAACAAGAGATTCCCCTCCACACCTCCCCCCTTCCTTCAGGATAAAATCCCAGGTACTCTGTGCAGCCTCCACACTCCCCTCCCTGCTGGAAATTCCACATTCAGCCACAAAGAGCCGTGAACTGTTTTCTGTTCACTAATTGGCTCCAGATGAGGTGCACAGACCCACAAACAAGGCTTTGGAGGTCAAGGAGAAAACATTAGAACACCTATATTTTTTTTAAATCTCCATTTTTGGTGCGTTTGTTAAAGAATATCTTTATGTAATAGAGGCCCTTGGCTGGCTCAGTGGGTGGAGCATGTGACTCCTGCTCTCAGGGTCACGAGTTCAAGCCCCACCTTGGGTGTGGAGCCTACTTGAGGGGGGAAAAAAAGAAGTGCTAGCTGAAAGGAGTCTCCACCTTCCACTTTACGGTGCAGAATCCCAGGAACACCTAGAGTACAGGCTGCTGCTGCCAGACTGTTAGGGACCGGTAACCTGTTTTTAACAAGCATCTTCTCGGTCCACAGTAGGTGGCCCAGTGACGAGTTAGCCTACCCCAGGTGGTACTACGCGCTCCACCCCGGGTCTCGAATCCTGGCAGACACACACAACCAAGATGTAGCCACTGTATCATCCCCATTTTACAGAGGAGTAAACTGAGGTTCGGAAAGAAGACACGGCCGCGTTTAAGGGACTCAGAGCGAGCACGGGGCCCAGGTCCTCATTCCTGAGGGAGGGGAGGAGAGCGAGCGATGAAGTGGGGGAGCGCGGGCAGAGGGGGACACGGAAATTCGCGGCGGCCTTCCGAGGCGGCCCCGCCCCCACGAGGGACGTGAAGACGCGGACCCCGCGCAGCGTGGGGACATGTGACCGATTGCAGAGGCCGCGCCGCCTCCACCGCCCGAGGTCCGCGCGCTCCGCCGCAGGGTGCAGACCCCTGGCGCCCGCCCGGGTCTGGGGCGCAAGAGCAGAGGCGGAGCCGGGGCGGAGCCAGAGCGCCCCGTCTACCCTGTCATCCCCAGTAATCGAAAGCGAAAGAGGGGGCCGGGGAGGAAGGGCGGGGCCGCCCGGAGGCCCCGCCCCCTGCCCTGCGCGGCTGCTGGACCCGCGGGCGCGCCCAGGTAGGGGGGCTCCGAGCGCGCATTACAGACCCTCGCGGGAACCTGCGCCGCCGCCACCATGTCTCAAGAAGGTGTGGAGGTAGGAGATGGCTACGGCTGGGCCGGGGAGCTCGCGAGAGGCGCCGGGGAGGGGCCGGGGGCGCGGAGGAGGCTTCGCAGTTTCTGGGGACTCCATCCGAAGCCCAGACCTACCCCCTGGCTGGCACTCGTCCCCTCTCCCCCGGAAAGGAGAATGACCGCCACATCCCCCGGGTTAGATGAGGCCTCCTCAAGGAAAAGCGGGGGCTGCAGAGTCAAGGGTCAGAGGCCAGGGGTTACCTGGCCAGCCTCCTCCCTTATCTTGGGACGCTGGCCCCGGTCCGCTCCCTCCCCCAGTGCCCTGTGGGGACTTTGGCTTTTTCCAGGAAATGCCGTAGAGGGATGGCGGGGGCGGGGGGGGGAGACCAAAACCAAGGGTCAAGTTCGGGCTGGAAGAAGGATGCCTAGAGATGGAGGAGGGGCAGTCGCTCCTCTCCTTACGCGATCGGAACCCCCCTTTGCCCCCCCAAGCTGGAGAAAAGCGTCCGGCGCCTCCGGGAGAAGTTTCATGGGAAGGTATCCTCCAGGAAGGCGGGGACTCTGATGAGGAGATTTGCCAGCGACCACACGGGAGTGGGGCGCTCCATCGTGTACGGTGAGCCGGTTGGGGTCCGGGACCTGGTAGGGGTTGGGAGCCGGGAGAGCGCAAAGGAGGTGTGATCTGGGTTAAGGGTAGGAAGAGGCGCTGAGATGATCTTCTGAGAAGGGTCTGTACTGGGACCCTGGGGGACCCTGAAACTCCAAGATCCTTCAAGGACCTTTTACTTACACTTACTCTTGCCACCAGGGGTAAAGCAGCAAGATGGACAGGAACTGAGTAATGACCTGGATGCCCAGGTAAACTGCCCCCCCAATCAAAGGATGGGATATCTGAGGAGGGGGAACCAAAGGAACCTGGCGTATCCGTGATGAGCCCCTCTGTGCACCACCAGTCCCCAATTCATGGTCCACATAGACTTACCTTTCCAGCCGCAGGTCCAACCAGGGAGTGTGCATACTAGGCGCTCGTTACACAGTGATGGCATTGAGTGGGAGAGAGAGAACGAAACTAGGCAGTGAGGCAAATCAGGATTAGTGTCATTGTAGAGGACCCTGGAGGTCAGAAAAGGCTTTCTGTAAGGGGTGTAAGGAATAGTGATCCTGGTAAGTGGGGTGGTTGGAAAGGGTCTTCCTGGAAGAGGCAACAGAATGAACAACAGGCGGACAGGCTAGGATAAACAGAAATGGGGGAGGAGAGAGGGGCAGGGGACCCCATGTGATGAATGAATGAATGAATGAAAGGCTTTGAGGCACAGGTGCAGTGTGGCTCCTTTACCCCTTAAATGACTTTGGTGGCCAGAGCACTATGGATCTCACCTGCCTGAAAGCACCCCCCTAGTTGTTAGCGTGTAATAAAGTTTGTATTGTATTCTTTACATTTACTCATGTAAAGGGTATGATAAAAATAATGAGAGGGGCACCTGGCTAACTCAGTGCGGGGGAGGGGAGTATACGGACTCTTTCTCAGGGTCACGAGTTCAAGCCCCACACTGGGCATGAAGCCTACTTCAAATAAAGAAAAAATGATAATAGGAAAGTGAGCGCTCCTTCTGCAGTAGGGTTTCCTTGAATGTCATCCCCATACTGATCCACTGAGACGGTCCCGTTATCACGTCTGTGCTACACACGACAGAACCGAGATGGAGAGTGATGGAGTCCCTTGCCAGGTTCACACAGCAAGCAGGTGGCGGTTGGGATGTTAGCCATGGGGCTTTGAGATGCCCCTCGTTAGTGGTTTGGCTCCACTCCCACAGCTGGAAACGCTGGAGTCAGGATTGGAACCTGCATCTCTCTGAATCCAGAGCTCAAGCACTTAGCCTAGAGCCACATGGACTCAAAAAGGCGATGGGTCACAGCGCCACCAAGTGTGGAGCATGGGGTCCGGGCCTGCTGGGCCCTGCGCACTCAGGGTGAACTCAGGCAGCCCCTCTCCCAGCTCAGAGCCTCTGTTTCTTTATCTCAGCAGTGGGGGTAATAGGTGTGTCCCCAGTCAAGGCGACTATGAGGATAACTGAGGTCATGCACCTGACCTTCTCTTAAGCTCCTCCCGAGTTAGGGACTCCCTACTCATACAGGGCCAGGACCTGGCCACTCCGCCCCAACAAATAATGGTCAAAAGAGGTCCAAGCTACATCCCCATTTTCTGCCCCTGATGTCTCCACCCAGGACCCACCGGAGGACATGAAGCAGGACCAGGACATCCAGGTGAGTCCAGGGTATGGGACAGCAGTAGGTAGAGTGGAGGAGGTCATCCTCCACGGGCGGGGAGAGTGGAGGACATCCGTGGATGAGAGAGGGAGACATGTATGTAGAGGGAAGAAGGCTGATGTGTGTTTAGGTTCACAGGGAGGCGTGACCTCCCTTTTGTCCCCGTCCTGCAGGCTGTGGCAACCTCCCTCCTGCCCCTGACAGAAGCCAACCTCCGCATGTTCCAGCGAGCCCAGGAAGACCTCATTCCCGCCGTGGATCGGCAGTTCGCCTGCTCCTCCTGCGACCACGTTTGGTGGCGGCGCGTACCGCAGCGGAAGGAGGTGATGACCCAATCCCCCTTCTCGGTACCCATACTTCTGGCTTGAGAATATCAACCCCAAGAGCCCAATCCCTCACCCACAATCTCGGAGCTCGGCCTCCATCTCAGACCCCATCGCTCCGGCCCTCCAGCTCAACCCCTACGGCAAAGCCCGACCTCTGGCTCCACAGCTCTGACAGCTGCCACTGAAATCAAACCTGACCCCAAAACCACAATCCCAGGTCTGGGTTTGGAACCCCTGATCAGTTGTGTGCTTCTGGTAAATGCTTAGTAGCCCAGCTAGTGCAGGGAGGTGGGGGGAGAACCCCAGATTTGTAGCATTTGTCAGTTTCCATGGGGTACGTTCCCACTGCGGCCAGTATCAAGCTCTGACGAGAGCCTGCTCCCCACTCTACATGCCCAGGTGTCCCGGTGCAGGAAGTGTCGAAAGCGCTATGAGCCGGTGCCCGGTGACAAGATGTGGGGTGTGGCTGAGTTCCACTGCCCGAGGTGTCGGCACAACTTCCGGTGAGGGTGCTGACCCCCCACCCAACCCCCACCCCCACCCCTCCCTGCCCCCCCCCCCAGCCCTGCCCTGGTCCCACCCTGCCCTCCGGCCTTACCTTTGCCTCACGACCCTGCCCGCCCGCCCCCCAGGGGCTGGGCACAGATGGGGTCCTCATCCCCCTGCTATGGGTGCGGCTTCCCCGTGTATCCAACACGGATCCTCCCTCCACGCTGGGACCGGGACACCGATCGCCGCAGCACCCACACCCACTCCTGCTCGGCGGCCGATTGCTACAACCGGCGAGGTGAGCGCCCGGCATGTCGCCCATGACCTCCCTCCACTCGGGGCAGTCTGCTTGACCTTGACTCCTGGGACATCCACCTCTGGGGCCTTAGTACCAAGGTGCCTGCCTGCTACTTCCACATGCCTCCTAAGGCCTCCGTCCCCAGAGCCACTTAGCTCATCCCGTGGCATCGGCCCCTCCTTTCACATCTCCCAGGGCCACCCCCAGTCTCCGTGGCCTCCCAAAACCAGGCCACCCAAGACCCTGATCCTCTTAATAGCCATCAGCCACATTCTGTGGTCTTGCCCCTGAGGCTTGGTGGTTTCACCCTGTTCATGGCCTCAGCCTCTGCCCCTGTGGTCTGTGTTCTTGGTTCCTGTTTTGTGTCCTGTAGTCTCAGGTGATGCCCATGTCCCTGGGTCTGTTGTGGCTTCAACACCTGTGCCTTTCATTTCTGAGTTTCCTGTGGCTCTGGCCCAGGCCCCTCCCCTGTCCTGAGCGCCCCATGGCTAGAGCCCCTTTTCCCCCAGACTCTTGGGTGGCCTCAGGCTCCATGGCCTCAGAACCTCTCCCTCCCCAGAGCCCCACATGCCTGGGACGTCCTGCGCGCACCCCAAGAGCCGGAAGCAGAACCACCTCCCCAAGGTCCTGCACCCCAGCAACCCCCACATCAGCAGTGGTTCCACTGTGGCCACCTGCCTGAGCCAGGGGGGCCTCCTAGAAGACCTGGACAACCTCATCCTGGAGGACCTAAAGGAGGAGCTGGAAGAAGAGGAGGAGGACGAGGAGGAGGAGGGCGGGCCCAGGGAATGACCCCAGACAAGGGGCAGATGCGAACCAGACACGCTCTATGGAGATTTTGTGTTGTTATAAAATATGAGCTCAAACTGAGATCGAAACGCCCTCGGGGAGCCATTTGGGTCTGAGAGATGGGCAGGGGGATTCCTGGGTCCCGTTTTCAGGGCCCTGGGGAGCAAATCCACACCAGGACGGGCTATGGGATGTGGCCCACGCCAAGTCACAAAGCAAGTGTGGCCAGGACAACGTGGGCTCCTGCTGACAGACGTTCCCTGGGACCCAGGGGACAGATGGACAGATGGTCACAGCCTCAGGGGCCGGATCAGCATGGCAGCCTTCTTGAGAGAGTAAGCCCCACCACGGAACTCAGCCCAGTAGACACCATCTTGGTAGCGGCTGCGGTAATGGCCACCGCGGTGCCACACGCCATTGAGGTTCGAGTGGGCACAGGCGTGGTACCACCAGCCTCCCCGCTGGTACAGGGCACAGTTACCTGAGAAGAGAGAAACCCCATATCCTGTCACCAAAATAAAAGCCTCTTCCACTATCTCACTAGTGCAAGGTTTTCATCAGGCGTCCCCGGCCCTTCTCTCTCTTACTGAATACAACCCTGAAGTCCTCTCCTCCCCCGAGTAAGAGCCCTGGCCCCCATTTTCTTTTTTAGAGCAATAGCTTTAATTCCTTCCCTATCGCCCTACCAAAGTACAAGTTACACCTTTTCCACCCTTTTCTGGAAACCAGGAGCTCTACCTTTATTGGGGGGAAAAAATCACCTACTTCCTTTCTAGAGTAAGATTTCTAGCTCTCACTCCCTGCCTTTCACCAGAACAGGAATCTTGACTCTATTAGCAAAGAATTTGCCTCATCAAAGAAGGAATCTAGGCTTTCCATCCCCTCACCAGAATAAAAGTGCTCTCTATTCTCTTGTTTACACTGATGCTTATCAGAGGGAAGTTTCACCCCACTTTTCATTCATTTCCTACCTAGGAGTACCACCTCCCGTCCCCACTCCCCACCAGAATAAGAGCTCTCCTTACCAGAATAGGAGTCTCGGTCCCTATCCACGGTGCTGAAAGGCTTGTCATTGTGCCAGGAAAGAGAGTCTCCAGCATCCCCATAGTACTGGCCAAGCCGAAGGCGATAGTGGTCACTCTCAGGCTCCAAGGAGAAACCATCATAACGGGCTCGTGCCCCACGCCCTCCCCAGTCCTCCAGAAGCACCAGCAACTCGTGGTCCCCACGGCTGGTCAGCTGATGCACAGGTTCCAGGCCCAGCCAGTACTCCCCATCCGGCTGCCCAAAGCCCACCTGGCAGGACAGGGAAGTCAGAAGGTCAGAAACAGGTCCCCCACCCTCTGCCCAGCCTTCCCCCTAGCTGCCTGCGCCCACCTTGTAGTGCTGCCAGGTGGTGAAGAAATTGACAGAGCCGTCTTGCCGCCTTTGGATCACCGTCCAGCCTCCACCCTCCAGCTGTTGCTCACACCACACTGACACTACATGCCGGCCCAGTCGCAGCTCATACACGCCACTCTGCCTGTGGCCTGCTTGGTGGGCCTCTGCACAATCCTGCCACGGACCTGTGGGTACAGAGATGGGGGAAGGCAGAGCCCGGACCAACCACCCCCTTATTGGGATAATAGCAGAATAGCAGTCCTGCCTCTCCCATTCCGTAACCAAAATAAAAGCCCCAATATCCGTTTCCTTGCCTGAGTTAAAACTCTAATTCATTCTTCTCTCACTACAGCAAATACAGAGCCTGGGGTACTTAAATCCTGCTTCTACAATCTCACCAGAATAGAAATCCTGAACACGACACTCAGAACTAGCTTAAATGCTCACCAACAGGCAGTCCTAAATTCCCTGTCCTCTCATCAAAGGAAGACTACCTCCTTCCCTGTTTTCATACCACAGTAAGAATTTTGGTCTTTATCAGAATGAGAGTCATAGTTCCTTGTTCCATCACCAGAATAAAAGCATCACCGTGCTCGCTTCGGCAGCACATATACTAAAATCAGAATAAAAGCATCATTTCTTCTGGTCTCCTTACCATGAGAGAAATCAGCCATTAAAATTCTGGCTCCTATTTCCCTCTATCCATACTGCACTGGGAATTCCCTACCTCCTCACACCCTCAACAGCCCTGTCCTCATCTTACCTGTTGGCTTGGTGGGAACAGCAGGGTGCCCTGCGGGCATGGGAGAGGCCAAGGGGCCCTGCTGTCTCAGGGTCTGGTCTCTCTGGGGCTCTGGAGCTGGGTCTAGCCTTCTGCTGGTGTCGTTAGTACCACCCACCAGACTGACAGGAACCACAGGCACCAGGGGTGGTGGCAGGACCTGGGATGACCAAGAGACTCAGATGTGACTGCAGTAGCTTCAGTTGAAAAGACCCTGGGCCCCCTAAATCCCCCAACACCCAGATAGGTGGGAGATCAGGCAGGGGCATGTCTCAGCCCTAGAACTGATACTCCCCAAAGCCTAACTCTAGCTGCCAAGAGTAGAGCTGGGCCTAAATTCACAGCTGAACTGATCTGTGCCTCTGATGCTCCTTTTCTGTAGAGATAATGAGTTGAGTACCTCCAATAATGAGTATTAACTCGGAATCCTCCCAACAGCCCTGTAAGGTGTGGGTTGTCACAGAGCAACAATCTTACTCAAAATTGGGACCAGCCATATTCCAGAATTAAGGATAATATGGCAGCATTTAGAAAGAGTAACACAGGACAGACATTTAATCGCATAACACCTCCACAACATGGGTCTTTGGTCTTTACATAATAATATGCTTGATTACAGGCTCTATGAATATTTATATTAAGTGGATAAGTAACGATATTAAGTGGCCACAGTCGCGTTCTGACCCAAATGAGCTGTGGGAGGGGAGGTCGGAATCCGGTCTGGGGAGCTTTTCGGATTTCAAAACTGCGGATCAGAGATCCCGCGTGGGGTCACAAGAGCCCCGTCTTAAATGTTGCACACAGGAAGTGGCTACGACTCCTGGCGAGCTTAGAGGTTACCTGCTGCTGCCCGCCCGTGCCCCCCGGGCACAGGCGCTCGAGGCGGGCGATGAGGCCACTCTGCTGGGTGACCAGCTGCGCCAGCTCCCGGAACTTGACATCCAGCTGATGGAAGCGGGCGGCGGCGCGCTGCGCCTCTGCTGACACATTGAGCACGCGCTCCCCAAGCAGCGCCAGCAGCGCAGCGGGCTCCGCCCCCGGGCCTGGCCCCGCCCCCGGGCCCGCCTCGTGCTGCAGCTGCGCGCGCAACTGGCCCAGGCGCGCGCTCAGGCCGCGGCTTTCTTTGCGGAGCGCGCGCACCTCTCCCACCACGGCGCCATCGGCCGCGGCCAGTCGCTGAAGTTCGCGCAGCAGTTCCTCGTGGCGGCCCACGCGCATGCGCAGCGCCGCCACCTCGCTGGCGTTCACGGCCTCCGCGGCCGGGCGCGCGGCAGACGGCCCACTCCAGCACACGGCGCCCGTGAACTTCTGCTGGGGCAGCACGAAGGTGTAGGTGCAGCGCGGGGCGCCTGCCCGCGCCCACGTCGCACCCAGCAGGAGCAGCAGCTGCAGCGTGCGCAACGGAGGCGTCGACATGGCAGACCTGCAGGCAGAGGACGAACAAGAAGGAGGGCAGCCCTCGGAGCCTAGCTTGGGCCCCCAGCTCTCCGGCTGGGCCGAACCTGCTTTGCTCCAGGTCCACGCAGGCTCGCCTCCCCGCCGAGCCCCTCCGCCCTCCTCCTTACCCCCCCCCCCCCCCCGCCTGGCTGGAAATGCCCAAATGGGGTCCCACCCCGGCCTCTCCATTGAGTTCCAGGCGGCCTGCGGGACAGCATGTCGTGCATTCATTCAACAAGCGTTCACTGAGTGCGTGCTGTGTGCCAGCCTCAGTTCTAAGGAATACGGTAGGGAACAAAACACAAAAATTCTTGCCCTCTTAGGCAAAAAACAAGGTCAGTAAACTGTAGGAATTAATATAGTGTTTTAGGTGCTAAGATAGCAGTAAATAGCGGAGAGATGTGGGGATCCGGCCCGGCACTTTGAAAGGAGGGAAGACCTCCTGGAGGAGGTGACATTTGAACAAACACTGAAGGAAGTGAGGGAGAAAGTGATGAGGATGTCTGAGGATGAAGAGCATCCCTGCCAGGGGGAACAGCAATGCAAAGGCCCTGAGGCTAGACGGTTCCTGGGAGGCTGGAGCAGAAGCAGAGGGAGAATGGGTGGGAAGAGGTGAGGTGAGGTGAGGGGTTAAGTCTCACTACCTCAGACTAGTGGCAGACACCCGTCTCCCACGTCCTCAGACCAAAACCCCAGAATCATCCCTGTCTCCTCTTTCTTCACAGCAGATCCAACCTATCCGCCAGGCCTGTCCGCTCTTCTGTTTAGGCCCTGAATTCCTCCACGTCGCGCACAGTCATCACCCTCCAACATGATCCCAGCTCAAGACTCCATCTGGATTTCCTTAGAGCAGCTGCCCCCCAGGCAGTTGTCTGTCATCAACCTCTGGTCTGTTTCTCCCACAGCTGCCAGAGTCAGGCCATGTGTCTCCCTTTCCTAGAACCCCTCGTGGCCCCCAGCTCACTCAGAGCAAAAGCCCAGGTGTTCCTGTGCCCCACAAGGCCCTGCACCCTCTTCCCATCCGGTCCCCACCCTCTTCTCCCTCCCCCTCACCCCTCACTCACTCTGTTCCAGGCCCACTGACCTTGCTGCTTCTGAAACACACCGAGGATGGTTCTGCCTCAGGGTCTTTGCTATTTCCTCCCTCTAGAACATTCTTCCTAGAATTTTCACATGGCTCCTCCTCTCTCCTTATTTGGGTCTTAGCTCACATGTCCCCTCCTCAGAAGCCCTCCCTGACAACCCCATTTAGCATTGCTCCTCTTGGGTGCTCCCTGTCACACTCCAACTTTTTCATTTCAGCATTTGTCACTCTGAAATTGCCTCATTCGTTTGCCATTGTTTGTGATCTGAATTCCTCCACCAAAACATCAGCTCTCAGAGGCTGAAGTCTGGGTTTTGTCCTGTGCCTTGTGTCACCCACACACGCCTCAGCACCCACAAGCCCCAGGTCAGCTACACCCTCCCACGTGTTACCTGGCTCACATAGGTGAGCTCCTGTAAGTCTTCCCTTGAGGGCATGCACGGAGGCCTCCTAGCTTGGCCCCCATGGCCTTCATTCTTGGGATTCACCTATCTACAGCCTCTCAGACTAAGGACATACGTGCCTCCCGCATGCACTTGCCCACACTCAGAACATGTCACAGGTGTCCACACATCACCCCTGTATTTCCCAAGTCCCACTATGTCCAAAGCCAGACATCCTGGCGGTCACACAGGCTCGTGCCCTGGAGTCTTCATTGTCAGGCACATTACCTTGTTCACACATTGACCAAGCACTCCTTTAATGCCTGCTCTGTGCTGAGAGCTCTTCCAGGCAATGGGGACAGAGCCATGACCAATACAGACACACAAAAAAATCCCTGCCTTCATGGAGCCAACATCGCGGTGGGGAAAGCAGACGGGGGGTAGGGCAGAGGGTGATAAGTGTTTAGGAGAACACTCAAGGAAGGGGGTGGGAGTCCCCGGATAAGGGGCCATTTTAAACGGGGTCAGGACTCACTAAAAATATGCCACTTGAGGGGCGCCTGGGTGGCTCAGTGGTTTAAAGCCTCTGCCTTCGGCTCAGGTCTGATCCCAGGGTCCTGGGATGGAGCCCCACATCGGGCTCTCTGCTTAGCGGGGAGCCTGCTTCCTCTCTCTCTCCTTCCTTCTCTCTCTGCCTGCTGCTCTGCCTACTTGTGATCTCTGTCTGTCAAATAAATAAATAAATGATCTTAAAAAAGAAAAAAGGAAGAAAATGCCACTTGAGCAAAGACCTGTAGAAAGAGAGAAGGGTAAGAGCATTCCTGGCAGAGGGAACAGCAAGTGCAAAGGCCCTGAGCTAGGACCTTGCTTGATGTGCCCAAGGAACATCAGGGAGGCCTGTAAGACTGGAACAGAGTGAGCAAGGGGTAGAACAGGAGAAGGTGAGGGCAGGGAGGGAACGGGGCAAAATGGGCAGGGCTTTGTGGGCCTCAAAGAGGACCTGGGCTTTTACCCTGAATGAGGTGGGAATCCCAGAGGGTTCTGAGCTGGAGAAAGGCTTGCTCACCCTCATAGTCGCACACCAAGCAGGAGCTCTCCTTGCCCCCTCCTTGAAGACACCAGGCCCCCCACAACAGGGATGGACCCCCCCCGCCTTGGAGCCAAATTGTATATGTGCAACATCCCCCCCTTTCCAGGATCTCAACCGGGGTAAGAGGGAGGCCTAGGGAAGCCCAGGTCTCCCAACAGACAAAATCAGCTTCCACCTGCCCTCCTGCCCTCCCGCCCTCTCACCTCTCACCTCTCAGGACCAAGACCCTGCGTCTGGCAAGGCTCGAAGCAGGCACAAGGAGACCCAGGAGCAGCTGAGGGTCCAACAGGAGCGCCTAAGTGAGGATGGGGAGAGGCTGGTGGGAGAGCGGGAGGGAGGAGGCTGGTCCCCCCCCCAGAGCCTGGGATGAGGGCTGTGGTGCTGAGCCCGGGAGTTCCAACTGTAAATATTTAGCATTTCCCGCATGAGAACCGAGGCAGAACTGCCAGATCCCCCTGCCCAGGCCACCAGAGCCTGATAACACAGGTCAGCGTTCCGGACGTTCCCCCACAGCAGAGCACAGAGCGTGGGAGGCCGCAGGCCCCGGGAGGCTAGCGGAATTCCAACCTCCGACAGGCGCACACCACAGAGAAAGACGACAGCAGACATCAGATCAGCAGCACCTGCTGCATCAGACACGACTCTCGACTCCACACCTTTAATCTCAGTCTTCGAAACCAGCGCTGGTCTCTTCTGTAGGCAGCCGCATTTTACAACAGGGAAAACTAAGTGTGCGTGCGAGAGGGTGAGTGACTTGTCTGCAGCCACGGGGCTGGAGAATGGTGGGACTCAGCCCCAGTAACTTGGCTCCAGCATTCACTCACGAATAACCATAACCCTCACACACACCCAGGCGCCTGAAACAGTGCAGACACAAAGACACACGGATATCCAACGAGACATGAGGACCCCTGCACAGAGCCACAAAGATAGATGGAAACTGAGTGTGTGTGTGTGTGTGTGTGTGTGTGTCTGCGGATTTGCCTGGTGTGTGTGTGTGTGTGTGTGTGTGTGTGTGTGTGTGTGTGTGTATCTGTGGATTTGCCTGGCATGGGCACATAGAAAGACACACCTGGAAACACAGCACAGATTCCAGCAGCAACTGTGTGTCCAAAATATAGTCACAAACACACACACACACCACAACTTAAAGGAAAATACCCTGTGGGTGGAGTCCATCTGTTCTGTGTCAGACACATACACACCCAAGCACACAGGGTCTCACGCTGGCAAGCACAGAGGTGCTAACTAGGTGTACAGTGAACCCCTGGCACCCGCCCACCTGCCCGCCACAGTGAACATGTTTCCATTTGTCTCCCACACACAGCATCACATCCTCAGGCCAAATCATGCAGGGACAAAACAGAGGTACAAAGAGACTCACGTGTAGCCCCCCAGAGCCTGGACTAGGGTCTCCCACCTGCACAAAGGCCTCACCGACCTGCAGACACAGTCTCAGGAAGAAGTCCTCTTCGCCCAGTTCCTACCGTCCTGAACTCGTAACCCGAGTGGACTCCCGGGCTGAAAGAGGAAATGGTCGTCCCAGATCTGAGAGAGGCTGCCAGGCTGGGCTCCAGGCCTGGGCTCGCCCCCCCCCCCACTGGGGCCCATGGCCCCCCACCCGCAGTCCCCTCCAGCTTCCTCCATTGGCGGCGGAGAAGAAACCTCATAAGTCATAGAGAGGGACTGACAGAAAGGAGAGAGAGTCCAAGAGACAGAGGAGGGGAGAGTCATGGGGGAGATGCACAGAGATGGGGGGAGTCAGGAAGGGGGATGTGAAGAGAGAAAAGGGGGTAGAGACAGAGACAGGAGAGATCAAAACTTGAAGGCAATGAGAGACAACTGATGCCAGAGACAAAGCTAGGGCAGAGGGGGATGGAGATAGGAAGAAGACAGGGATGGGAAGGGAAAGACAGGAGAGAAGAGGGGAAAGAATTGGGGAGGAGAACCAGGATAGGGGAAGCAAATGGGGGAGGGGAGACAGCCGAGGGAGGGGAAGCTTATGGGGGAAGGAAACCAATGGGACAGGGAAAGAGACGTTGGGGGCGTCCCTTTCCCCCACCCCCAAGGTTCTGGGGTAGAAGCCAGAGGCCTGAGGCCAAGACTGGGGCTTTGAGCGGAAACCAGGAGGAGGTGAGTTATTCACAAAGCTCCCGCCTTGCCCTAAGTTTCCAGAAGGTGATGTGGAGTTTCCATCTCTTAGCCACAGACAGGGCCTCCGGGGAAGACAGCTGGCCCTCAAGAACTGAGGCTCACAGGTCTAACTGCCACGCTCTACCCATTTCTCTGGTTGTTCCCCAAGGGCCTGGTGCTGGCGTGCCAAGCACTGTGCATACATCATCTTTTTAAACGGGTCAGAGGAGAAATGATTACCATCCTCACTTTAGGACACTTGTGGGAGCCTTGGAGTGGATAAATTGGCTCTCAAATTCACCCAGCTGGTGTAAATGGGCCGAGGAAGGATTCGAACCCACGGTTCATTTCTCTGCAGCGCAAGCTGCTTCCCCGAGACGCTAGCCCCGCCCGGTTTCCGTAGAAACAAGCACCAGGTGTCTCCATAGCAACCCCTCCGCGGATTCCTGCCTGCCGCTACCTGGTGCGCATGCCCGTCTTGCACCGCGCGTGCCGCCCCACGTGATCACCACGCCAGCGGCGGAAGTAAGCGGCGCAGCGCCGGAAGCACAAGGCAGAAGGACCCTGCTGGAGGAGTTGGCGGCATGGGACAGTCGGGGCGGGTGAGAAGCTGCGGCCGGGGGAGCGGGTGGGGCTGGGGGGGTCCCCCCGGCGGCCGTGGCGTTGACCGCTCGCCTTTCACCCCCGCAGTCTCGGCACCAGAAGCGTGCGCGCGCCCAGGCGCAGCTCCGCAACCTCGAGGCCTACGCCGCGCAGCCACACTCGTTCGTGTTCGCGCGGGGTCGCGCGGGCCGCGGCGTCCGGCAGCTCAGCCTGGACCTGCGTAGGGTCATGGAGCCCCTGACCGCCACCCGCCTGCAGGTCTGCACCACCCACCCCGCCTACATCAGCCACGGGCCGGGTCTTCGCGGCTGCGGAGGTGGCTTCAACCGCGGAACCCCGCGTGGCTTCAGTCTCGGGTGGAGAAAGGGAGCGCTATGGGGAGCATCGTCTCAGCCACTTAGGGATGTGTGGGGCAGCCGATGAACGTGCTCAGCTGGGGCTTGCCTGAATGCCTAAGGCTGGTGGTTTAGGGACTCGGATGGAAACGGCCTCTCTTAAAGGTCTGAGGAAGTTAACGTCGCACGGCCCAGTTGGATCATCTGCGGACTGGGCGGTGCACAGTCTGTAAGGGACGAGTTCAAGTCTGATTAGTTCTAGAGGTCGAGCGCATTCCACTCCTTTCTTCTCTTCCTCGGAAAAATGAAATGCGAGGAAGGGCATAACAGCTTCAGCTCACAGTCTTTGCTCCAAAAGAGAGATTTATGATGCTTCCATTTTGTTTTTGCAATTCTCAGATACGAAAGAAAAACACTCTGAAGGATTGTGTGGCCGTGGCTGGGCCCCTTGGGGTCACACACTTCCTGATCTTGAGTAAAACGGAGACCAACATCTACTTTGTGAGTTAATACCCACAGCCCTTATCTTCTCCCTGCCCTGTTCCTCCCCAACTCTCATGATGAACCCATACGCCTCTGAGTTGCCATGATTCTGGCTTCAAAGTAAACGCTCTGAAGAGTTAAGCAGAGGTTCCCACTCCCTGCTCCCTAGTTGAACGCCTCGACTCTCACCAACTGTTTTTTCTGTAGAAGCTGATGCGGCTCCCGGGAGGCCCCACCTTGACCTTCCGGATCAACAAGGTAAGGTTTGGAGGTGGTAGGAGGGCCATGTTGGGTAGAGGATGGGTTTGGGGTGGTGCCAGCCACATGTGGTCGGCAGGCACCCACTCCTCGCCCTGTCCTGCAGTACGCGTTAGTGCGAGACGTCGTCTCCTCCTTGCGCCGACACCGCATGCACGAGCAGCAGTTTGCCCACCCGCCCCTCCTGGTCCTCAACAGTTTCGGTCCCCATGGCATGCACGTGAAGCTCATGGCCACCATGTTCCAGAACCTGTTCCCCTCCATCAATGTGCACAAGGTGAGCAGATCCTGGGGTGGTGGCAGGTAACAGTGGATGGGCAGACAGTACAGTAGGTACCACACATAGGCCCTGGGGTTTTTGCTCAGTCTTCACCTCCCAGCATTGAGGCTGAGAGCTCCAGCTCCTGAGGTCCAGTCTCACCCTTGTGTTCTGTGACACCGGGGGAAGAGGCTCCCTCATGAGCTGCCTTACTCTCCGGAAGATGGAAAATGAAGCTGGCCATCTTCATTTCTCGGTTATGTATTGAGTGTTGGGCTGAGCAGTGTGGTAGGTGTTGTGACTCCATCTTAAGATAGAAAAATAGTTTGAGGGGCGCCTGGGTGGCTCAGTGGGTTAAGCCTCTGCCTTCGACTCAGGTCATGATCTCAGGGTCCTGGGATCAAGCCCTGCATCGGGCTCTGCTCAGCAGGGAGCCTGCTTTCCCTTCTTTCTGTCTGCCTCTCTGCCTACTTGTGATGTTTCTCTTTGTTAAATAAATAAATAAAATCTTTTTTTAAAAAAAAAGTGAAATGCCTTATTTTTTAAATAAGATTTTTTTTAAGTATTTATTTATTTGACAGAGATCGCAAATAGAGAGGCAGGCAGAGAGAAGGGGGGATGCAAACTCCCTTCTGAGCAGAGAGCCGGATGCGGGACTCGATCCCAGGACCCTGAGATCATGACCTGAGCCGAAGACAGAGGCTTAACCCACTGAGCCACCCAGGTGCCCCTTAAATAAGATTTTTAAAATTTATTTAACAGAGTAGGAGCCAGGGGAGAGGCAAAAGGGGGAGGGATAAGCAGGCTCCCCACTGAGCGGGGAGCCTGGGATCATGACCTGAGCCAGAGGCAGACGTTTGGACACCCAGGCACCCAGGACTGGATTTTTTTAACTTGTTTTGTTCCGGGGCCCCAGCTCCTAATCTCTGGCACCAGCAGGTTTCAGGCTGGGCTGTTAGCTGCTGATCATCAGGGAGTCTGGTGTGGACAGCTTAAGTGGGCCTCAGAACCAGGATCTCAAGCCGGCAGCCCAGCCAGTCCGTTAGGCCCCCCAGCGCTAGCAGCACCCCACGCACCCTTGCTGGGGATTTCTGGAGTGTGGCCATGGCCTGGGCTTGGTGTGCCATGCAGGGAAGCCTGTGGATGGTTCACGTGGTTTCATGTGCCCCATCCCCCGCAGGTGAACCTAAACACCATCAAGCGCTGCCTTCTCATCAATTACAACTCTGACTCCCAGGAGCTGGATTTCCGTCATTAGTGAGTACCTACCGCGCTGGGTGGGCGGGGCCCCACGTGCGGCTGATGACCACGCTGCGGCTGAGGCGCTGTGACTGCTCAGTCTCAAAGTAAACGCTCTGACGCACTGTGGAAAGGGTAGGCGGGTGGAGCCGACCTCCAGTCTCTTGATCTGACACCCCCCCCCCCCACCTCACACCCTGGCTCCTGCAGTAGCATCAAGGTCGTTCCTGTGGGCGCAAGTCGTGGGATGAAGAAGCTTCTACAGGAGAAGTTCCCCAACATGAGCCGCCTGCAGGACATCAGCGAGCTGTTGGCCACGTGAGGAGGGCGCTGGGTGGGAGATAGTTCAGTCCTGGGGACCCTGGAGCTGTCCCGAGGGCCTGCCGTCCCCTGCTGACCTTGGCGTGTCCTTTGCACAGGGGCGCGGGGCTGTCGGAGAGCGAGGCGGAGCCGGATGGCGAGCACAACATCACAGAGCTGCCCCAGGCCGTGGCGGGCCGCGGCAACATGCGGGCCCAGCAGAGCGCTGTGAGGCTCACCGAGGTGAGGCCCGGCCCCAGGGCAGGCCTAGGGGCAGAGGTAACTTCACTGGCGGCCCCTAGCCCTGGGGGAGAACTGACTCTTCCCCCTTGTCTCTCCAGATCGGGCCTCGGATGACGCTGCAGCTCATCAAAATCCAGGAGGGTGTGGGGGAGGGGAACGTGCTGTTCCACAGTTTCGGTGAGAACGGGGCTGGCCGACCACGGGGCTGGGAGTCTGAGGCCCTCCAAGGTGGGTCACGGGGTGCGCCGGACACACTTGGATCATGGTGACCTGTCTCTTCCTGCGCAGTGCACAAGACCGAGGAGGAGCTACAGGCCATCCTGGCAGCCAAGGAGGAGAAGCTGCGGCTCAAGGCCCAGAGGCAGGACGAGCAGGCCCAGAACGTCCAGCGCAAGCGGGAGCAGCGGGAGGCGCACAGGTGTGTGGCAGTGGGCTGCTGGGGAGGCGGGGTCCCGGGTGCCGATTGCCACCCTCAGTACCACCCCTTTGCAGGAAGAAGAGCCTGGCGGGCATGAAGCGGGCACGAGCAGGGGCCGATGGGGATAGCGATGCTGAGGACCCCGGTGTCCCCCCCGAGACAGAGGGGGCTGGCCAGCCGGAGGAAGAGGAGGACGAAGCCGAGTATTTCCGCCAGGCAGTGGGAGAGGAGCCCGATGAGGGTATGTGGCTGGGGTCGCCACGGCTGGGCACCTTGGGCTTGTCCCTGTGCTGTGGTGGCCTTGACGCTGTTTTCTTCCCACAGACATGTTCCCAAAGGCAGCCAAACGAAGACGGCCTGCTGGGCCCCCAGGCAGGAAGCAGCAAGGGAAGGAGCGGAGGCCTGGTCAAGGCACTGACTCCAGGCCTCCAAAGGCCAAGGGCAGCGGGCCCCAGCGGGGCCAGACCAAGCTGGGACGCAGAGGAGCTGCCTGGGACCGCAGGCGAGGCCAAGCACGGCCACCTAAGAAAGCAGTCTGAGGCCAGACCGGAGCGCAGAATGGAATGCCCCAAATTGGGGCCCACAAGACTCTTGCCTCGGGCTGGTGTAGCCCTGGCTTTCCTTTCATAAAGGAGCCATTTCCCCAACCTCCCGCTGTGGCAGATGACTGATTTCCCATAAGTCTGAGTGTGCATTTGCAATGGGGAAACTTGGGAGTTTTGTGTATAAAGCCAAGAGGCTCACGGCCAGGAGTCTGGGAATTGGACGGGATTCTGCCCCAAACCTGCGTTTTCCCCCATGCTGAGCAGCGGGAGTGCAGGGCGGCTTCTACAGGTGAAGCGGACGGGCCTCTGGCCGCCTCCCCACGCCCCACTCCCCGCAGCACCCCCAGGATTACTTGCAAGCTTGCAAGGGCGCGCTCTGGAGGGCAGGGGGTGAAGAGGAAGGAAACCAGGGGGCGGAGGAAGGGCTGGAACTGGCTGTGGGTGGGGCTGCAGGGAAGGGAGGGGCCGGCCGCGGCGCTGCCAGCTCGGACTGGGGACCAGCATGGCGAGGGCTGCCGGCACGCAGGCCATGGCTGCCGCCACCGCAGGTGAGGAGCAGACACTGCTGGGTTGGTTGAGCCCAGCAGAGGTCCTGGGTCCTGCCCGCTGCGTGTCAGCCCAGGATGGAGGGTGGGGGCAGCTGGCTCTTAGGAGGTGTAGGGCGCTGAGTCAATCACGTCTGGAAAGGGACTTCCTCCTCGAGCAGAGATTGGACCGGGAGGCAGACATGTGGCTGGGCCAGCAGCCGGGCAAGGGAGGGGCGCATGCAGTGGGCAAGGAGCCAGGGGCACGGAGTCGGCTGGAGACACCAGGAACAGGGTGTTTGCCCACCCCAGAGGCGGACTTGGTACGTGGAAGAGAATCCTTCCCTGCACTGCTGAGTCCCACGCCTTGTTCTGGGCACTGGGAAGCCAGGGGCAGGGCACACTCCCTGGCCTCAGGAGATGTTCTCGTGGGAACTTTCTTAACAGTGGTCAGGTGGACGTATGGGCTTTACAGAAACCAGGGGAACAGGATGCCTTTGCAATGTTAAGAGGAGTCAGAACGGGCCTCTCGGGGTTAGAGACCTGGAGACAAGTGGGGGCGGGTGAGTCCGGCAAAAAGACTCCATGCAAGGGCCCCGAGGTGGAATGTGCCTTATGGAAGAGCCTGAAAGGTGGTGTGGGAAGGACTGTCGGGAGTGAGTCACCGAGAGCCTGAGAGGAGAGCAAGCTGGTGAGAGGGAGCCTTTGCTCCTGGGGCCCTTCAGTGGAAGAAGTGAGCACTGCGTTTTCCTGCCAGTGAGAAGGAAGCCACGAGGGTGCTGAGCAGAGGAATGTGACCTGACCCAGGTGTCCACAGGCACCCTCGGGAGGCTGTGGGGAGAACGGGTTGGGATGAGGTCAGGAACTGGGAGGCTGGGCCAGAATCTGAAGATGGCGGCAGTGAGACTTGCTGATGCACCAAGTCTTAGAGGAAGCATTGGGGCACCCCCCTCCCCCAGCCTGGTGGTTCTGAGTTATCACTCCTGGCTTACACGTGTCCTGCGAAGGCAGTGACGCCCCTTCTTGAGAGTTTAGGACCCAGAACAAACTTAATCACCATCACAGGAGAGGACTTCGGCTTTCTGAACTTCCTGGGCGGGTTTCCTCTCTAAACTGGCAGGTGGCTCCTGGGCAGGGAAAGGACTGAGAAAGCGTGTCCCCAGGGGGCTTACATGACCAGGCACAAGGCAGAGGCTCTGGAGGCATCGAGAGCCACACCAGGAGAGACAGTGCTCACGGGGTGACCCCATCCGCCCACAGGTGCGCGGCCCTGCCCAGCCAACTTCTCAGCTGCCATTGACCACGTTCTCAGCGGCTTCCAGGAAGACTTTCTGTGGCCCCTGCTGGTGGGTGAGTTCCTGGTGGCCGTGGCCAGCAACGGCCTGGCCCTCTACCGCTTCAGCACACAGGAGCAGCGCCCCTGGCACCCCGCCGTGGTCTTTTCAGCCCAGCTGGCCATCAGCGACCTGCTCTACGCCCTGACGCTGCTCCCGCTGGCCGCTTACTTCTACCCACCCAAAAACTGGCAATACGGGGAGCTGGCCTGCCGCCTGGAGCGCTTCCTCTTCACCTGCAACCTGCTGGGCAGCGTCCTCTTCCTCGCCTGCATCAGCCTGAACCGCTACCTGGGCATCGTCCACCCCTTCTTCGTCCGCAGCAGCTTGCGGCCCAAGCACGCCTGGGCAGTCAGTGCCGCAGGCTGGGCCCTGGCAGCCTTGCTGGCCGCACCGACGCTCGGCTTCTCCCACCTGAAGCGGCCGCTGGAGGCAGGCAGCTGCACAGCGGCCCAGCCCACGGCCTGCACCAGGTGCATGGGGACAGCAGGTGACCACCACCTGGAGGCCTACGCGGCCTACAGCACGGCCCTGGCGGTGCTGGGCTGCGGCCTGCCCCTGCTGCTCACCCTGGCAGCCTACGGTGCCCTCGGGCGGGCGGTGCTGCGCAGCCACGGCATGACAGCGGCCGAGAAGCTGCGTGTGGTGGTGCTGGTGGCCAGCGGCCTGGCCCTCTATGCCAGCTCCTACGTGCCCTACTACACCACACAGGTGCTCAACGTGCACGCGCGGCAGCGCTGGAGGGCCCGCTGCCCGGCCTTTGCCGACGAGGCTGAGGCCCGGGCAGCACTGGACTGGAGGACCTACGTGAGCCACCAGGTCACGCGGGGCCTTGTGCCCTTGGCCATCTGCCTCCACCCACTGCTCTACATGGCCGTGGCACCCAGCCTGGGCTGCTGCCCCCAGAGCTGCCTCGGCTGCATGGGGAGCCGAACCCCAGAGGAGGATGCTGGGAGCTCTGGCCAAGTCCTGCCCCTCAAGATCACAGCCACTCCCCACACCTTGGGGCCCTAATCCCCTGAGCTTGGCCCATGACCTATTTTGAGCTGCCACCTTCTCGCTACAAGGCACTGAGACTAGCAGCAGAATGGGAGCCGAGAGCCTGGGAGGCCCCCAGCCCCAAGCTGCCCCAAACCACCGCTTCCTCCCCTACAGAAAGACCCGCTGGGGGACCAGCGAGCGCTCAGGCCAGAGTGGGAGATTTCTGCTACAGACTGATCTTAGGGAGGGTTGGCCCTGCTAGCCACAGAGCAGGTGACAGCTGTGAATAAACGAGATAGAATGGGACAACAAGAGCCTTTTTATTGCCAGGAGCCCCGGGCTCTCGCAGGCTACCTTCTAGGGCCATGGGGTCCTGGGGCCGGGGCTGAGAAGCAGCAGCGAAGGTGGCAACTGGCTTAGTTGGTTGATGGCCTAGAGAGAGAGAGAGAGAGAGAGAGACCAGTGGTGAAGACAGCGAGTGGGAGGGCTCCAGGCCCTGAAAGGAATTCCAAGACCCCTTGCCACACACACGTGGAGCCTCCGTGACAGTGTGGTTGGGGGTGGGGGTGGGGACGACACAGTCAGATGAGCAGTGGGCCCCTCAAGAAGGAAAAGACAGTAAACCTGTAGCTCAGAACAGGCTTGGGGACTATGTGGGGCCCACAGTCAACCCGAGTACTGGCTGGGAGGCAGGGGTGTGGCCGAAGTCTTACTTGGCCCACTCAACATTGAGGATGAGGTGGTCGTATCCAAAGCCGGACACCCCAGCAATGGCTCGTGCGGCATCCTCACGGCGGTGGAAGCTGATGAAGGCAAAGCCCTGGGGGAGGGGTACGGAGTCAGGGACGCTCAGGGAACAACCAGGACAGGTGACCCCTTCCCCAGCCCCCGTAGCCACCAGCCCACCTTGGACTGGCCAGTGGTCTTGTCCTTGGCCAAGTAGATGCGAGAGATGGAGCCAAAGGGCCGGAAGAGCTCCTGGAGGTCAGTCTCACGAGTGTCCTCTGACAGGTTGGTGACACGGATAGTGGCATTGTCGTCGGCTAGACAGGCAAGGGGCAGCAACTTGTAAACAACTGACCAGGCCCTGAACGAAGGACGATCACGGGACTAAGAGGGGCCCAACTGCCACTCACCTCTGCGGTTGGGCTGCATGGACTCCCCACGGCGGCTGGCCCCATCCCGCAGGCTCGGCGGCACGTACTTCCCTGTCTTGTTCTGGGCAGCCTGCACGGGCTCCAGCTCTGGAGACCAAAGCAGCTGGGTCAGGCCTCACCCTGGCACAGAGGAGGCACACATCCCCCCCAGGATGCTGGCCGCTCTGACCCTGAGTCAGCCCCGGCACCATCGATCAAGCCACCGACACCTGGTGGTTCCGAGGACCGCTGTCCACAGTGACATGAAGGTCACATCCAGAAAGTCAGGGCAAGAACCCACAGGAGTTGATGCCATCCGAAGCAACACAGGACTGCGGTCTGCTCAGCTTCACGACACACAGGAACACAGCAGGGACAGAAGACAGGTGTGCTGCACACCCAGTCACAGTGTAGAACCGTCCAGACTCAACCCACCACCCGGGTTGACTGTGGGCCCCACATAGTCCCCAAGTCCGCACCAAACGACTTGGACCCCAGTCACGCGTCAGTCTGCACAGGTACACACACATGCCCCCCTCCCTTCGCCTCCCCAACACACACACACATCCACGTAGACGGATGTGTGGGCACATCCGTGGCAGATGGACACGGCACGCTCAAGTCTGGTCACAGTCTCAGCACAGTCACACCTGGCAAGTCTCAAGTGCACGCGGTGTAGGCACAGGCATGCAGGCATGGTCCACCAGACCCCAACAAGGAAGGATGGGCGACACTACCAGCAGTCACAGCACCAGCCCGGCCCGTCTCTCTCTCACACACACACAGGCCACAGCCACAGACCTACACTGCTGGTGCCGACGCGAGAGATGACAACTTCCCAACAGGGACAGCCCCAGTCACAGCACAAGACCAAGGTCTCTCCCAGGGGTGCCCATGACTCTCCCCACCCCACGGCCTGCCAAGCCGCATCCCAGGCCCGGGCACCTCCAGGCAGCTTCTCCTTCTCCCCGGTGGACAGGCCCAGCTGCTCAGCCAACTCCTTCTGCATGGGCCCCAGCGTGTCCTTGTAGGGGCAGCGGGTCGTCCAGTGGTCGCCCTTGCAGATGCGGCAGGACACGATCTTCTGGCCCTTGAGCTTGTTCATCGGGTCCTCCTCTTCCTGGCAGTTCAGATCCTGGCCGGGCAGTCAACGGGGGCTCAGAGCGAGGCTGCCACACCCCGGCCACCACCATCATGGCCACCAGGCCTGCCCTGTTGCCCCACTCACCTCTTTGCTCGTGATGAACGTCATGGATACATCGTCGCTGACCGTAGTGGTGGCCACGTTGGGCCCTGGTGGGTCAAACTCTGAGTTCCCAAACTTCTTCCAGTTCTGGGCTCAGGGCAGGATGGGGGACAGGTAAGGGCAAGTGGGACCCCCTCCACTGGCACCCCAGACCTACAGTAGCCTCCTTCAGGGTGCCTGGCCCTTGAAGCACATTCTTCACCCTCCTGAAAAGCCCCCCATTATGTGACAATGACAGTTCCTGTTTCCTAGTGGGTCCCACTTCTAGCATGTGCCGGCTCCTAGCTTCATACCAGCTCAGGAGGTAGGGACAGCTTTTGGCCCCAAGTTCCAGAAGAGAGAACCAAGGCCCAGGGGGAAACAGCCCCACAGCTAATCATTCCTGGGGGACCCGTGACAGCAGGTGGGCCAGCTCCCACAAGGAAGGCATGTCCAGGGGTGCACAGAGATCACTCAGACTGTGAGGGCCATCAGCTAAACAACCAAAGCCTCAGCTCCCTCCTCTATAAAGTGAGGGCCACAAATGCTCCCCACCTCCCAGGACAGCTAGGGGGATGGATGAGAGAACACCTCCTGCAAAGCACTTGGCACTGCGGGCTGGCACAGAGGAAGTGCACAGAAAATGTATGACTCTCCTTTCTTCCTAAGCACACAGCCCAGTTAAATGGGAGCTGCTACGACCACATGAGGGGAGGACTTGCCTCTGTTCCTCCTGGTCAACGGGCCGAAAGGAGTTAAGAATCTAAGCCCACCCACCTTCTGCACCCTGGACCTCTCAGTACCCCCAAGAGAGCACAAACACCCCTCGACCTCAGCTCTGCTCCAACACAGTACGGACAAAGAACTAAACCCCCCGTCTAAAAATAAAGGTGTCAGAAAAAAGGATTCCTAATTCCTCTGAGTCAGCTCTGGGACAGCCCCAAGACAAGGGGAGAAGGGTCTCACCTTTCTCCTTGCGACAGCCTTTGAGGCCTTCCGCGTCTCAATTCTGAATGTGCGGACAATCTGTGCATGGGAGGGGAGAGGCTGGGACGTTCTCTGTCTCAGGGCTCCTGGGGCCAACCAACCCAACCCACACGCCATCCCCTCCCGGCCCAAATGTCCCCAAGCCCAGAGGCACCCACCTCCTCCCCCAGCCTCACCTTGAACTTCTTGCCATCCTCATCTATCTTGTACTCTGTCACCGTCTTGATGTTTCCATTGATGACCTCCTTGGGAGGGGGCAGTGGCGCTGGGAGAGAGAAGAGGTGAGGAACTGAGCGCTGGGGACCAGGAGGGAATATGCCGCTGAGAAGAGGCAGCCCCGAATGGAGCAGATGTCCTCACTCACCTCCCGGCAGTAACTCAGGTTCTGGGCTGGTGTCGCCAGTGGCCAGAGGGATCCCCTTGAGGAGCTCGCTGGTGACACATTTGTCTAGGAAAGGGAGTGTGGGGAGGAGGGCTGAGCTGGAGGAGTGGGAACTCCCAAGCTACAAATGAAGGGACCTCTGGGATGATGCCCACATCAGAGGCGGAGAGGGCGGGACCAAGGGTTGAGGACTGGCAAAGAAGTGCCCTGGGATAGCCGTGCCACGACGTGGAGCCGTGGTAACCTCGAGCAGTGGCAAGGATGAAAGCGAGGGGCAGCCCATAAAGATACCCGGCGCCAGTATAAAGGCAGGAGGCAGGCTGTTACAACGTCCTCCCCGGAACAGGTCTGAGCACTGGGCGGTGGCATGCGAGGTGGAGGGAATGGCCAGCGACTATCTGGAATCGACGACAGGCCGGCCCGGAGGGAGGAAAGCGCGGGGCAGAGGGTGGCCGTGAAGGGGGATGTGGGATGGGACGGCGGTGCCAGGGCTGGAGCAGGCGGCAGTGACGGGCCTGGGGAACTGGCTGCGGTGACCTGGGACGACCCGGCATACTCACCGTCCTCGCCCTCCTCCTCCACCTGGTCGGCCCAGCTGGGCTTCGAACTGCAAAGACAAGTTTGCGGAGGGGAAGGCTGACTCAGCGAGGCCAGGTCCCCGCCGGCCCGACGCACCATGCCCCACGATACTCCCCCGGGGCCCCCAAGCCACCCCCCCAGGATCCGCTCCGCGACCCCCGACTCACTCAAAATCTCCAGTCGGCATTTCCAAACCTTCCCCACGCAGCACAAGCCCGGGCCAGAGAGCGGAAGTGAGGGGAGGATGAGACTTCCTGTGCCGCCGCCTAGAGCAGCCCGGCACCAGCGCCCACAGCGCCCCCTGCGGACGGAGGTGGAGGTGCCGGCTGGGGGGGCGGCCGCGCGCCGGTACTCACGCTGAACAGAGGCGTAATTCCATTTACCTTTTAGAAAAATTTAAAATGTACTAATAACAATAAAGCTCACGTATTGAGAGCTTGCTGTATGCCAGGCGCTGTGAGGAGGAAATTATCATTTTCGTTTTGCAGCTGAAGAAATCAAGGCAGGTCTTCCTAGTCTGGGAAGAGTTTTCCTTTTTTTTTTTTTTTTTTAAGGTTTTATTTATTTATTTGACAGACAAAGAGAGGGAAAGAGCACAAGCAGGGGGAGAGACAGGCAAAGGGAAAGGGAGGAGCAGGCAGAGGATGAGAGAGGAGCCGGCTGCCCGCTGAGGAGGGAACCCGACATGGGACTCAATCCCAGCCAACTGCGATTAACCGACTGAGCCACTCAGGCACTCCTCTCTGATATAATCTTTTCCACTTACTTGTTTATTGTCCAGCTCTCCCTTAAGAGGATTATTCTCGGGGCGTCTGGGTGGCTCAGTGGGTTAAGCCTCTGCCTTCGGCTCAGGTCAGGATCTCAGGGTCCTGGGATCGAACCCCGCATCGGGCTCTCTGCTTGGCAGGGAGCCTGCTTCCTCCTCTCTCTCTCTGCCTGCCTCTGCCCACTTGTGATCTCTCTCATCCTGTCAAATAAATAAATAAAATCTTAAAAAAAAAAAAAAGTATTATTCTCAGGGAGACACAAGGAGGCCAGAATGAATTCTTGGATAGCAAAACACCTTGGATATTACCATGGCTTGTGACCCTCCAAAATCTTACTCCTACATATTTAATTTATATCGTTAGGGAGAAATTAGAACTAATTAGGTTGAAATTAAATTACATTGAAAGATAATCCCACTTTTTTCCTTTAGAAGGGCGATAACGTAAAAAGGTTGAGAAACCCTGTATAGAAGTTCATCTGCAGAAAGCAGACATTTCCCAGCTTTGTTTGCCTCCTGGGTGCCCAGCACCCACGGGCGGGGCTGGTCTGCCCATACTAAGTGCTCCATTAATGGGCATTTCAGGCAAGGTGGGAACTGGATCATAAAGGGCTTTTTAGGGGCGCCTGGGTGGCTCAGTGGATTAAGCCGCTGCCTTCGGCTCGGGTCATGATCTCAGGGTCCTCGGATGGAGCCCCGCATCAGGCTCTCTGCTCTTCAGGGAGGCTGCTTCCTCCTCTCTCTCTGCCTCTCTCTCTGCCTGCCTCTCTGCCTACTTGTGATCTCTGTCTGTCAAATAAATAAATAAAATCTTTAAAAAAAAAAGGGGGGGGCTTTTTAAACCAGGCTAAGGAGTGTAGCTCTTTATCCTGTAGGCTGTGAGTATGGCTGAGGTCATGGACGTGTTTTGAATGGTGACCCATTGTGACCATATTTTCTTGCGAGAAAGATTGTTCTGGAAGCCTGTAGAGGGTAGAGTGGTAAGAAATGAATTAGCAGATGAGAAAGGAGCCTGGGGAAAATGAGCAAAGAAGGGTGTTTTGGCAGTAAGAACGAAAATACAAAGTTTGTGCAAAGGGCCAATAAACACTTGGGCAAACTTACTCAAATTTACTCCAAGAAATGCAAAATCTTAGCAACATAGCAGATGGGCAAAACTTTAAAATTTGGTATTACCCAACGGTAGCAAAGATGTAGAAAAAGAGGCTCTCATACACGCATTAATGCATGAGATTACGCAGACACTTTGGATGGAAATTTGACATTCAGTAAAACTTAAAATGAACATATGAATTTTGTTTTATGGTGGCACAGGCTTACGATAGATCAGTTTCCGGTGCACAACACAGTGATTCGACCCTTCTGTACATCGTGTGGCATTCAATGTCGTCACCACCTGCCACCATACAAAGTTATTATAATATTTTTAAGATTTTATTTATTTGAGAGGGAACACAAGCAGGGGGAGCGGGAGAGGGAGAAGCAGGCTCCCCGCTGAGCAGGGAGCCCGACGCGGGGCTCGATCCCAGGACCTGGGATCATGACCTGAGCCAAAGGCAGACGCTTAACAGAATGAGCCACCCAGGCGCCCCCCACAATATTATTGACTAGAATCCCTACGTGGTACTCTTGCCCACCATGATTTGTTGTTGTTGTTTTTTTATAACTGGGAGTTTGTACCTCTTAATTCCCTTCATCTGATTCACCCGTATCTGTTTTCCTTTGAGCAAGCCAGTAGTTCCACCTGTGAGAAAAGTGTGTACCTGTATGTGAAGATACAAGAATCATTGTGCAGTATTGTTCATGAGAGCAAACACTGGACAGGCCTAGCTGTCTGTTATAGGTTCAGTAGATTACGGTATGCTACGCCACAATCTATGTGATTAAGGAAATAGATAGATCTCCATTTGTGGTTATGTTAAAAAAAATATCTCCAAGATACTAGGAGGAAGCAAGATGTAAAAATGGCATGGATTATAGGGACCGATCCGTGGAAATATTTAATAGCACACACATGGGGGCACCTGGGTGGCTTGGTTGGTTAAATGGCTGCTTTTGGCTCAGGTCATGATCTTAGGGTCCTGGGATTGAGCCTTACCTCGGGCTCCCTGGTCGGCAGGGAGCCTGCTTCCTCCTCTCTCTCTCTCTCTGCCTGATTCTCTGCCCACTTGTCATCTCTGTCAAATAAATAAATAAAATCTTTTTTTAAAAAGCACATATATGTAGATATATGCAAACTATTATCTGAAAAGAAATATCAAACTGGGGGCACCTAGGTGGCTCAGTCTGTTGAGTGTCTGCCTTCAGCTCTTGTCATGATCCTGGGATTCTGGGATTGAGCCCCACGTCAGGCTCCCTGCTCAGGGAGGAGTCTGTTTCTCCTTCTGCCCCTTCCCCCTGCTCATTCTCTCTCTCAAATAAATAAAATCTTTAAAAAATATATATCAAACTTTCTTTTTTCTTTAAGATTTTTATTTTATTTATTTGACAGACAGAGATCACAAGTAGGCAGAAAGGCAGGCAGAGAGAGAGGAGGAAGCAGGCTCCCTGCTGAGCAGAGAGCCCAATGCGGGGCTCGATCCCAGAACCCTGAGATCATGACCTGAGCCAAAGGCAGAGGCTTTAACCAACTGAGCCACCCAGGCACCCTTATATCAAACTTTCTGAGGGATGTTTCAAGAGGAAGACATCAGGAGAGGAAAACTTGTTTTTGGAGTTTTCTGCTATATTTAAAAATTTTTACTATGTCTATACTATGTCTATACATTATTTTGGTTTAAATATAAGTATACATATACATATAACATTATGCACTTAATTTTTTTTTAAGATTTTATTTACTTGTCAGAGAGAGAGAGACCACAAGCCGGGGGAGCAGCAGGCAGAGGGAGAAGCAGGCTTCCTGCTGAGCATGGAGCCTGATTCGGGGCTCAATCCCACGATGCTGGGATCATGACCCAAGCCGAAGGCAGACACTTAACGACTGAGCCACCCAGGCGTCCCAATTATGCACTTTATATATAAATCTGCAGTGTGTAATTTACGTGAGATGCAACATATAAATGTATTTTCGTGTGTTTTGCACACCCACTACCCTGCATTCCCTCTTCTAGGCTTGGCCTAAGGAAGTTCATGTCCAAGTGTATTAAATTGTCTGTAAAAAGAGTCCAGCACAGTGTGGCTTAAGGGATTGGAAAGCTGAAAACAGCGCAAGCATCCCGAACAATAGATTAGCTACCTGTCTCTCCACCTGTGTGACCACAATCCCTGGAGAGAAACTGCACGTCTGTGGGTGCCTACAGCACGCTAACCACCAAAGATGGATGCTTCTGGGCCTTTCCATCTGGCTTCATCTTTACTTCCTTTCTGGCATTTTTCCCTATGGAATACTTTTTTGTCTTTAAACATCAGGCACATATCATTTTTACAAAAAGTCAGGTATTTCCCAGGGAAAACGAAGAGGTCCCAGGGGAGCACAGGATGTGGGGAGAAGTTGGAGTCCAAGGGTGGATGGAAAAAAAAAAAAAAAAAAGCCCTTGAGTCCCTCTCCTCCAGGTCTTCTTCGTAGCACGAACAGAACATTCTTCCCACATCCGGAATCTCTACAGGACAGCCGCCAGGACAAGAGCCCAACCAGCTGGGCCCAGCACACGAGGAGGGCCTCGGGGACATGTACGGTAGGCCAGTAGGCCGTCCCCTCAGAAACTCTGGCAGCTCTAGGGCCGTTCGCCAGATCTCACGGTGTAGAATTCTACTTCCTGGTATTTTCCGGAAGAAACGAATTTTCCTGTCTACAAAAACCCAGGTGTTAGAATATGGACACAGGGGGTGCCTGGGTGGCTCAGTGGATTAAGCCGCTGCCTTCGGCTCAGGTCATGATCTCAGGGTCCTGGGATCGAGCCCCGCATCGGGCTCTCTGCTCTGCAGGGAGCCTGCTTCCTCCTCTCTCTCTGCCTGACTCTCTGCCTACTTGTGATCTCTCTCTCTGTCAAATAAATAAATAAAAATCTTTAAAAAAATAAAAAAAAAAAGGGGGGCGCCTGGGTGGCTCAGTGGGTTAAGCCTCTGCCTTCGGCTCAGGTCATGGTCTCAGGGTCCTGGGATCGAGTCCCGCATCGGGCTCTCTGCTCAGCAGGGAGCCTGCTTCCCTCTCACTCTTTCTGCCTGCCTCTCTGCCTACTTGTGATCTCTCTCTGTCAAAAAAATAACTAAAATCTTAAAAAAAAAAAAAAAAAAAGAATATGGACACAGATGGGTGGCGGGGGGTGGGGGAGGCGGGGAGAAGGGGGTTCAACCCACAGGAATGTGTTCTCTCCCAGGCCCACAGGCTAGAAGTCTGAGATCAAGGTGCTGAGCGGACAGGGCCCTTCTGAGGCCTTTCTCCTTGGTTTTGTAGGTGGCCATCGTGGCCCTATGTTTTCACGTGGTCCCTACAGAAGGACACCAGTCATCCAGTCATATGGGATTAGGGTCTCCCTGCATGACCTTATTTTTTTTTTAAGATTTTATTTATTTATTTGACAGACAGAGATCACAGTAGGCAGAGAGGCAGGGAGAGAGAGAGGAAGGGAAGCAGGCTCCCCGCCGAACAGAGAGCCCGATGTGGGACTCGATCCCAGGACCCTGAGATCATGACCCGAGCCGAAGGCAGCGACTTAACCCACTGAGCCACCCAGGTGCCCATGACCTTATATTTTTTTAAAAGATTGTATTTATTGGGCGCCTGGGTGGCTCAGTGGGTTAAAGCTTCTGCTTTCGGCTCAGGTCATGACCCCAGAGTCCTGGGATCGAGCCCTGCATCAGGCTCTCTGCTCCGCGGGGAGCCTGCTTCCTCCTCTCTTTCTGCCTGCCTCTCTGCCTAGTTGTGATTTCTCTCTGTCAAATAAATAAAATATTTTTTTAAAAAAAGATTGTATTTATTTATTTGATAGAGATCACAAGCAGGCAGAGAGACAGGCGGGAGAAGGGGGAAGCAGGCTCCCTGCTGAGCAGAAAGCCCAATGTGATGCGGGGCTCGATCCCAGGACTCTGAGATCATGACCTGAGCTGAAAGCAGAGACTTTAACCCACTGAGCCACCCAGGTGCCCCAGCATGACCTTATTTTAACCCAGTTATTTCTGTAAAGGTCCGATCTCCAAATACACTCACATTCTGAAGTCCTTGGTTTCAGGCTTAAACATGAATTTCAGGGCCACACAATTCAGCCCATGACACAACTCAAAAATCTACCCACATATGCATGAATAGCCAAAGATAATCTGTGGTCCATCTCTCCAGTGAGGTACAATATAGCAAAAAAGGAGCAAACTAATACCCACAATCACAGGGGTGCATATCCCAGACACAAAAGAAATGATTCCATAGGGTACCATTTGCGGGAAATTCTCAAACAGGCAAGACCAACCGATACTGAGAGAAATCAAAACCGAAATGATCTTTGAGGGTGGAAGGGTGCCAGGCACCTTCCAGGGTGATGGGAATCTCCTACATGTCCATGAGAGCTGTGGAAGACACCGGCAGGTGTAAAAGGTAATCCAGCCGTGCTCCTAGAAGACTGTACCCTTGAATGAAATCTGGAGAGCAACAAAGCAAGGTTCGTTCACTCCATCTCAATTCTATCCATAGCATTTTTCGCTCTTTAAAAATCACCTTGTGAGGGCGCCTGGGTGGCTCAGTGGGTTAAAGCCTCTGCCTTCGGCTCAGGTCACGATCCCAGGGTCCTGGGATCGAGTCCCGCATCGGGCTCTCTGCTCAGCAGGGAGCCTGCTTTCCCCCCTCTCTCTGCCGGCCTCTCTGCCTGCTTGTGATCTCTGTCTGTCAAATAAATAAAATCTTAAAAAAAAAATCACCCTGTTCGTTGTGGATTTTGTCTGCCTGGTTTGGTCTCAGGGCAGGAAGGGACACGGTTTGTCATCTCGCCGTGTGCCCAGACTAGGCACCGGGTCTGGAATTGAGTCGGTGTGCAGCCAGTGGTCGCAGGACACTCTCTACCTAAGTTTTCTAGTCACAGGTGACCATATGGGAATGTGGACAAAGCCGACAGATAATGGCAGAGTGTGGGGCTTCGTCACGACTTCAAAAGGGAAGCAGGTGCTGACCATCCATTTTGGTGATTCTGGGACGCACTGCATTTTTTCTATTAGCTTGCCTTTCTTCGAAAACTCCAAACATGGGGCGCCTGGGTGGCTCAGTCGGTTGGGCGGCTGCCTTTGGCTTGGGTCCTGGGGTCGAGCCCCACGTCGGGCTCCCTGCTTGGTGGAGAACCTGCTTCTCCCTCTCCCCCTGCCTGCTGCTCTGCCTACTTGTGCTCTCTCTCTGTTAAATAAAGGAATATTTTAAAAAAAATACAACTACAAAAATACAACTATAAAATACAACTATAAAAATACAACTATAAAATAAAAAAATACAACAATAAAAAAAACCCTACAAACACGCTTTAGAGAAAAGCAGCTGCAGGCACCACATATTTTTAAAGACCTGGAGAATATGAGGTTTATGGACTCACAGATGTGGGAGCGGTGGAAAAACTTGGACAGGAAGAAGACACGGCAAGCAATGCTCTCCTAGTGGTTATGTGTGGGGAAGCAGCAGAGGGGGGTCTGGGAGGCACACAAAAGGGTTATAGCGGTGCCTTGCACGTTTATGTCATTGTCATTTGTCATTATGTCATGCTGTGGGAAACAGCAGGGAAGTTGCTCAGGTCACGATCCCAGGGTCCTGGGATCAAGCCCCGCATCGGGCTCCACACAGAATCAGCACGTGATCCAGCGATCCCACTTCTGGGTACACCCTCAAAGGGCTTGAAAGCAGGGACACACAGGGATATTTGTACCCGTGCTCAAAGTAGCGGGGGTCACTTTGGTGAAAAGCAGAAGCAGCCCCACTGTTTTGTCGACCGATGAATGGGTACACAAAACGCGGTCCATCCAGCCGATGGACCGTTATTCAGTCTTTTTTTTTTTTTTAAAGATTTTATTTATTTATTTGACAGAGAGAGACACAAGTAGGCAGAGAGAGAGGGAAGCAGGCTCCCTGCTGAGCAGAGAGCCCGATGCGGGGGCTCGATCCCAGGACCCCGAGATCATGACCTGAGCTGAAGACAGCGGCTTAACGCACTGAGCCACCCAGGCGCCCCCCGTTATTCAGTCTTAAAAAGGAAGGACCTTCGGACACCTGCTACGACCCAGACGAACCTTAAGGCCGCTGTGCTCAGCGAACCAAGCCAATCACAAAAGGACAAATACTGCAGGATTCCACTCATAGGGGCTCCCTAGAGTCAAGATCACGGAGACAGGAAGCAGATGGTGGGAGTCTGGGGTGGGGGAAGGGGGTGGGCAGTTGGGTGTTTCATGGGGCAGAAGTTCCATTTGGGAAGATGAGAGAGTTCTGGAAAGGGATGGTGGGGATGACGGCACGACTGTGGAAATGTGTTTAATGCTACGGAACTGGACACTGAAAAATGGCTAAAATGGTAATTTCTATGTATTTTAGCATGGTTAAGAAATTTAAAACCCCCCTGGGGATAAAAATACATTATATGTTTATTTAAAAATTTTAAAAAATTAAAAAAAAGAAATAAAAAACCCAGGGACATACCCACACTGAACACAATGAGCTACTTCACATCCACTAGGACAGATGTTTAATTAATAAACAGAAAACTAAACGTTGGTAAGGAATGGGAACAAATGGAACCCTGTGCATTGCTGATGGGAACGGAAATGGGTGCGACCACTGTGGAAAAAAGAGTTTGAGACTTTCTCAAACAGTGAAACATGGGCATTGCCTTCTGGTCCAGCAATTCCACTCCTAGGTTTGTACTCAAAATAATTGAGAGAAGAGGGGTGCCTGGGTGGCTCAGTGGGTTAAGCCGCTGCCTTCGGCTCAGGTCATGGTCTCAGGGTCCTGGGATCGAGCCCCGCATCAGGCTCTCTGCTCGGCAGGGAGCCTGCTTCCCCCCTCTCTCTCTGTCTGCTGCTCTACTTGTGATCTCTCTCTCTCTCTGTCAAATAAATAAATAAAATATTTAAAAAAAAAATAATTGAGAAAAGAGGGGCGCCTGGGTGGCTCAATGGGTTAAGCCTCTGCCTTTGGCTCAGGTCATGGTCCCGGGGTCCTGGGATCTAGCCCCGCATCAGGCTCTCTGCTCGGCGGGGGGCCTGCTTCTCCCTCCCCCTCTGCCTGCCTCTCTGCCTCCTTGTGACCTCTCTCTCTGACAAATAAATAAATAAAATCTTTTTAAAAATTTTGAGAGAAGGGACTCAGGTCCCCCTACACCAGTGCTCACGGGACCTTTGCTCACAATAGCCCATGGAAACCACCAAGGGTTCCCCGATGGACACAGGAACATGTGGTGTGTCGGACAACGAGGTGTTATTCAGCCTAAAAGATAATGAAGGTCTGGCACCTGCCACAGCATGGATGAACATCGAAAACATGCTAAGTGAGGGGCGCCTCGGTCGCTCAGTCGGTTAAGTGTCCGGCTCTTGATTTTGGCTCAGGTCATGATCATGATCTCATGATCTCGGGGTCCTGGGATTGATCCCTGCATCGGGCTCCGTGCTCAGCGGGGGGGTCTGCTTGAGATTCTCTCTCTCCCTCTCCCTCTGTCCCTTCCCCTGCTCTAATAAATTTAAGATTTCATTAAATGTAAGATTTAATAAATAGAGCCATAGAAAAAGCAAAATCACGCTCAGTGAAAGAAGCCGGATACAAAAGGACGAATACAAGATTCCAATAGGAGGTGCCCGGAGAGCACAAGCTCGGACAGAAAGGAGAGTAGAGGGGGTTGGCGGCAGGATAAGGAGTTAGTGTTTAATGACTCTGTTTGGGATAAGAATGTTCTGGAAAGTGCAGTGAGGGTTGCACAACAATGTGAACACAGCTGAATGGCACTGAATTATACATTTAAAATGGTTTAAATGCTTTATAAAAAACAAGCAAACAAAAACCACGTTAAGAAAAAAAACACCCCAAACCCAGCCATGATTCTTGACTGAGTAAATTAGATTAGGGGTTACAAAAACGAGCATCTAAACCCATTCTTTCAGCTGATTTACCAACGGCCATCTGTTGGAGACAAGAGCTTTCTCACCAGCGGGCACCACCAGCTTCTGATTAAATATAGTTCTTGCCAGAAAGGCCCGATTTCCTCCCCTTTTAATGATTTCAAAGTACATGATTGTGCTTAACAGTCGTCTCAAACGGTAACGAGACTCTGAGCCACCCGTGGACTTCATTGATTAGAGGCACACTAAAATCTACTACAACCCGTGTTCTTGTCAATTCTCCAAGTCCACGAGGTTTTTCTTCCTGGGAAAAGGCTGAGTTGAACTCTGACGGAAGATTCCCTGCCAGGCAGCCCAAGAGGTAGAAGCTGCTGGAAGCCATGTCCCCTCCCTCAGCGCCAGGATTGCCTCCGTGGTCCACAGCCTGGCTCAGACTGGTGCTCTTGGGGTCCACGGAGGCAGGTGTACCTGACAGGCAGCCACACTCTTGGGCCACCCCGGAGGGACAGGGCACTGCCTGGCTCAGACCCCATGGCCAAGTCACAGCGCAAAACAGATTCTATGCTTCACACTAAAGTGAATCTTCAGGGGCGCCTGAGTGGCTCAGTGGGTTAAAGCCTCTGCCTTCGGCTCAGGTCATGACCTTGGGGTCCTGGGATTGAGCCCTGCAGGGAGCCTGCTTCCCCCTCTCTCTGCCTGCCTCTCTGCCTACTTGTGATCTCTGTCTGTCAAATAAATAAATAAAATCTTTAAAAAAAAAAAAGTGAGGGGCACCTGGGTGGCTCAGTGGGTTAAGCCGCTGCCTTCAGCTCAGGTCATGATCTCAGGGTCCTGGGATCGAGTCCCACATTGGGCTCTCTGCTCAGCGGAGAGCCTGCTTCCCTTCCTCTCTCTCTGCCTGCCTCTCTTGTGATTTCTCTCTGTCAAATAAATAAATAAAATCTTTAAAAAAAAAAAAAAAAAAAAAAAAAAAAAAAAAAAAAGTGAATCTTCAAATTGTTTTTGGTAGCAAGTTGTATACCTGAAGCAAAGACTTCAGCTGGAAAAGTATCACAATAATAAGGGAATTCGGCAGGTTGGCTAGATTAAAAAAAAGTAACAACAAAAAAACCCCACACAGTATACAAGGTCAATAATCAATACAAGGGGCACCTGGGTGGCTCAGTGGGTTAAGCCTCTGCCTTCAGCTCAGGTCATGATCTCGGGGTCCTGGGATTGAGCCCCGTGTCGGGCTCTCTGCACAGCGGGAAGCCTGCTTCTCCCTCTCCCTCTCCCCCTGCTTGTGTTCCCTCTCTTGCTGTATCTCTGTCAAATAAATAAATTTTAAAAAAAAAATCAATACAAGTCAATCTTTCTTTTTTTTTTTTTTTAATTATTTTATTTATTTGACAGAGAGAAATCACAAGTAGGCAGAGAGGCAGGCAGAGAGAGAGAGAGGAGGAAGCAGGCTCCCGCGGAGCGGAGAACCCGATGCGGGGCTCGATCCCAGGACCCTGAGATCATGACCTGAGCCGAAGGCAGAGGCTTAACCCACTGAGCCACCCAGGCGCCCCACAAGTCAATCTTTCTATAGAGGCAAAGGACCACTATTTAGAAAATAACATCCTTCCCCTCCCCACCCCTTCCAGAGATGGAAGGATTAAATACCTAGGAATCAAGTTAAGAAATCTGCAGTATCAGGGTGCCAGGGGCTTGATTTCGGCTCAGGTCATGATCCGGGATCCTGACATCCAACCCCACCTCAGGCTCCGCACTTAGCGCAGAGCTGGCTTGGGATTCTTTCCCGCTTTCCTCCGCCGCCCCTCCCAACACACACACTCTCTCTCTCTCAAATAAATAAAATCTTAAAAAAAACCTTAAAAAAAGATCTGCAGTATCTATATTAAGACTGAAATGTTGAGGGACAAAAATATCTGTAACCAGGGCAGACCCTATTCTTAGAAAGGCAGGCTTGTCTCCCCCAGAAGTCTGTACATTTAATGGGATCACTATAAAAACACCCAAAGGTTTTTAGAAGATATTCCAAATCTAAAGTGGTTGTTTTTTTGTTTTTTTTTTTTTAAGATTTTATTTACTTATTTGACAGAGAGAGACTCAGCGAGAGAGGGAACACAAGCAGGGGGAGTGGGAGAGGGAGAAGCAAGCTTCCTGCTGAGTAGGGAGCCTGATGTGGGGTTCAATCCTGGGACCCGGGGATCATGAGCCGAAGGCAGACACTTAACGACTGAGCCACCCAGGCACCCCAAATAAAATCTTAAAAAAAAAGAAAAGAAAAGTAAAAGGGATGTGGGTTCATTTATCAAAATACAAGCTGTATGTTCAGGACTGGTTTCCTATTCGATCTCGACAGAACCAAGACAGAACCAGACCAGGGGCCCAGCACGACACTCACAGGTTGAACAGCTTTTGAGGCGTAGTTTTAGTCAATGCTACTGTTTGTAGCAGGAAAAAAAAAATACACGCGCTGTATGTGGGCAGAAGAGGACTTCGGGAGGTAAGGGTTCTGTTGTCTTGATCAAGGGGTTTAGGAATGGGGAAAAGGTTTAACATACTTCAGGCTACTCACAATATACTTTTTTTTTTTTTCTTTTTTAAAGAGGGGGACAGAGAGAGAAAAAGAATCCTGAAGCAGACTCCCCGCTCAGTGTGTCCTGACACGGGGCTCAATCCCAGGACCCTGAGATCAGGAGCTCAGCCAAGATCAAGAGGCATATGCTTAACCAACTGAACCATCCAGGCGCCCCTTACAATATGCTTTCTAAATGCATTTTTAGTGGAAAAAAAAAAGAAAAGAAAATTAGGTGGGGAAATGGAAGGTCTAACCAGGAAATAAAATCTGATGGGGGAAATTAACCAAGTTGTTGTGTTCACCATGTACATTTTTTACCTGGTCAGTAAATAAGCTGAGGTGTTTATTTTCATCCTTACAGAAGCAATGTTAAAAACAAGGGGCCAGGGGCACCTGGGTGGCTCAGTGGGTTAAGCCTCTGCCTTCAGCTCAGGTCATGATCCCAGAGTCCTGGGATCGAGCCCCACATCAGGCTCTCTGCTCAGCGGGGAGCCTGCTTCCTCCTCTCTCTCTGCCTGCCTCTCTGCCTACTTGTGATCTCTGTCAAATAAATAAAATTAAAAAAAAGAAAATAAAGCAAATAACGAGGGGCCATAGAAATATGGGAGAAAGCACTAGTTTCTGAGCTGGGGGTAGGGAGGACCTTCCCACTTTGCCTCTGAATAGCAGAAAAGCAGACCCTAAAAATAAGATTCGTACACGGTGAAGGTAGGATGACTCAAGATCCAAGTAACAAGCAAGGGGGAAAATCGAATGTGCAAATGGCAATCAGCAAAGACCAACTCATGCGGCATCGGGGACAGGGAATACCTTCCAGGGGCCACTGGACACCTGAAAATGTTCAATCGCTCTTTAAAATGCTAACAAGGCTCTCTCTAGGCCACTGACGAGGACTCAAGAAGCAAAAGCCAGGGTAGGCTAAAGGGAAGTTCGCACTGTTTGAATGTTCGCACGTTAAAACCTCTAGACGGGTAGGTTGGCCCCATGTTCTGAAGTAGACACAGGAAACATTCACACTCAATGATCAGGCGCCCCCAGGGGTTTCCCTGGAGGAGACGGAAGAGCACGCACAGGGATGTTCAACGCAGCGCTGTTTACAACAGGAGGGAAGCATCTAGGCTCTTAGCAGGAAGGTAGTTTTAAGTTTCACAGTTGAACTAGGTTTGGTCCTTCACTCTTATGACCAGAGACCTGTCACTCACTGAGGGGAAAGCGACAGTTGAAGGGCCACCAGGGGCGCCATTTACCGGTAGTGGTGGTGGGAGGGGGCGTTCCTTATCCGAGCAGTGGTTCCCTGTGTGGTGAGTGCTGGTGACTAACACTTCTTTGTCTGCTTCTGCTTTATTGGGGTTTTAGAGCAAGTCCTTTCCCAAAGACAAACCAAAGGAAAGGTCTGTCTTAGCATTCGGTAGGACTGAATTAGGCTGAACGCCCAGGAAGCCTACCTAAAAAATTTAGTTTGCCTGTGGGCACCAGGCCAGGGCTCTGAGCCACTCTTCTTTCTCCACCATCCACTACACAGGGCTTCTATCCTCATGGTCACAAGATGGCTGCTGTACCACCAGGCATCCCCTTCCATTCCGGAGCAAAGAAAGGCTATGCTGGGGAAGGTCAATGAAGACTGCTCCCTTAAAAGGCTTTCCTGGAAGCCACATTAACAAATTCCACTTGTGTCTCCTTGGCCAGACCTGTCGCAAGTTGACCCCCACCCCAAGCACGGACGCGGCACACCGGGACTGATCTAACTTCCGCCTGACCCCTCTGTGGAGTCACCTTCAGCCCTGAGGAGCCCATGCTCACCCAGATGCAACTGTGAGTCAGCCGGAAGCCCTCGGAAATCACAAGTCACCAGCCAGGGTGCTTTATAGGAGAGATTTATTTGAAGAAATATTACAACATATAAAAACTACATAAAGTCTTAATTTCCACTCATACAGTGGTAGATTTGATACAACGCAGAATAAAAAACTTTTAAAATCCAGAATGCACAAAGTACGGCACAGTTTGATCACTAAGTCATTAGTTGATAAGCAAACCTCACAGAACAGCTTCATGTCAGCCAAGGCCACAAACACCGTGAACGACACATTTGAACCGACAGATTGACATGTTAAAAATACAACATCAGTGCATGTTGGGGATCCCTGGTGCCAGAAACGAGGGCGACGGGAGGGCAAGACTAGTCCTTAGCAGACTCCTCTTCCTTGGTTTTAACTGAAGAGACATAAAAAGGGAAGTCACCGTGGAGCACACGTGTGATGGACACTAAGCAACACGCAAGCACGGCAAACAGGCTGAAACCAAGGGCTACGACAGCAGCCAGGTGTCCCTGCTGACGGCGCACCAGACAGGCAGTGGCAGCAGCTTGGAAGGGACATTCAGCGAGACTGCTCCCGGGGGCTCCCAGGGATTCCCAGGCCGCCCTGGCCAGCGTCTGAGCCAGGCCACGGGGAGGCCCGAGGAAAGGGCCCAGAGCCAACCACACGCCCCCGCACCATACCTGAGGCACTCTCTCGAGCTTTGGCCAACATACAGCGCTTGATCTCCAAGCCAATGGCTTTGGCCAGAGGCGGCGGCACAGCGTTACCCACCTGCAGGAGGGAAGGAGGGGGATGCCTGGCTTGGCATGGCGGGGGTCGGCACCCGCCTCTTGTCAGAACAGTGATGAGGGCACAAAAGCCCAGGTCTCCTACTCACATGGGTCTCCAAAGCCCTTCTACTATGATGGCTCTGGGACCCTCCAACCAGCCCATCTTCACACCCCAAACCCCGTGTCAAGACCCACCCACAGAAAAGGGGACTTTAGGGGCGCCTGGGTGGCTCAGTGGTTTAAGCCGCTGCCTTTGGCTCAGGTCATGATCTCAGGGTCCTGGGATCGAGTCCCGCATCGGGCTCTTTGCTCAGCGGGGAGCCTGCTTCCCTCTCACTCTCTCTGCCTGCCTCTCTGCCTACTTGTGATCTCTCTCTGTCAAATAAATAAATAAAATCTTAAAAAAGAAAAGGGGACTTTAAAGTGCTTCAGAAAAACTCAGCCAGACGCGGATGCACCATGCTCCACTTCCGGCCAAGAGGGGTTGTTTCTAGACAGCAGGACGTGGGGGGTGGGCGAGGCAGGAGGTTTCTGCTAGAAGCGCAGACGCTGCTGGCTTTGTGAGCCATGCGCAGGCGTCTCTTAGACGGAAATCCATTTAAGAAACAGCTAGCTCAACACCCTGAGAATCAGTGAGGGATGGCAGGTTCCTTCCCACCCTTAGCAAGTGTGAATTCCCACCACTGCACGTTTCCTCTGCTCCCTCATTGAAGTTCAGTGCCCTGGAACTTTCGTTTGGGCTAAACCTGCCTCAGAGCTGTAAACAGCAACCAATGTGCTCAACGAACAAGAGCATGGCCTGCGAGCACCCTGGGCCCTAGGGCCGGGGTCCCTCCGTCCTGGCATCCCCTGCCTGGGAATACTAAGGCCAATCCACCGAAGAACTCTGGCTGCTCAGTGTCCCCTCAGAAGGGACCATGTGAGTCCTGCTCTCTACTCACACACCCTGCCCCCTGGTCAGAATGAGGGGCCTGTGCCATCAGGGCCACTTGGTGTCATTCTGCCCCCGTTCAAGATCAGAGGAAAAGCAGGCCCGGCCCCACTCCCACTGACCTGCCGGTGCTTATCGAGGATGTTGCCGAACAGCCGGTAGGTGTCTGGGAAGCCCTGGGAGCGGGCACACTCCCGCACACTCACGACTCGGTGCTGCTCGGGGTGGAGAACGCGGCCCTGGGGGCGAGAGGTGAGGTGGGGAAGGGGAACAAACCTGGGCCCACCCGCCCCATGGGAAACTCCAGCCTTAGGCTAGATGGCCGAGCCGGTCTCCGTCAGCACAGAGGCAGGAGACGGAAAGGAGCGCCAGCCTCCCGTGGGCCGCCCCCGCCCGCTGAGCCCATGCCTCTGTCCCCTCCCGGCGCGACCCCAGCCCGCAGCCCTACCTGCTTGCCCATGGGCTCAGGGTTGGTGACGGTCGTGCTGAAAAAGCCATCCCACTCCAGCCGTCCGTAGAGGCCGGCCCAGTGGTTGTGCCTGTTCCCGGTGTGGGGCAAGCACCAGGGGATGAGGGTGTTGAACTGTCTAGCCGCAGAGTCACAGGCTTTGCCCGCTGCAAGAGAGGGCTGCGATGAGACTGCGGTTATGGAACGGGAGGGACAGAGCAGCGACAGTCCCCAGCCGCACACACAGCTTTTAGGACTCCGTGCTCTCAGCACCTATTTACAGCAGGGATGTCCAGGGTTGGGCTGTCTGTGCCTTGCCCAGGTCCGTGAGCGGCAGTCCACGGCATCTCCGGCCGGGAGCCCCCGCACTGCTGCAGGCGATCAGAAGCTAAGGGGGCTGGGGAGGTTGAGGTTCAAGGTAAACCCAAGGGAAGTCCCACCCCGGGGCACCGGCAGGATCCCCACCTTCCACGCAGGAGCAGACCCCGCGGAGGGCTCCGGTGCTGCTGCAGCCATTCTTCTTGTCGTGGTACGTGTAGCGCAGCTTCCTGGCCATGGTGCCGTCGGAGAGCCGCACCTCGATATTCGGCAGGTCGCGCCAGTCGGAGCCGGGCGCCAGAGGGATGTGCCGCATGCGGGCCGCCACCAGCGCACTCATATCCTGAAAAAGCGCAGCAGGCCCAGCTGACGCTTCAGTCAGGGAGCACGAAGCACCCGTGGGAGGCTGGGCGCCACCATTCTCGGCACCGGAAACACCATGGTGCCCGGGAACACCCAAGGGGTCTGTAACCCATCGTGGGAGACAAACGGTGACCCAAATCAACAGCCTGGGGACTGCTCGTGCCATGGAGGAAGCAAAACAGGGACGCGGAACAGCATGGCGGAGAACAGGTGAAGGGACAGCTTAGGGCAAGCCGAGAGGGCTTCTCTGAGGGGGTGACAGGGGAGCAGGCCCCCCACATGATCAGAGAACCATCTAGAGGAAGAGCTGGGTTTGGTGTATCTGGGAGAACACACAGAACATGGGCAGAAGAGACAAGGTCAGTCCGAGGGGGCATGGCCGAGCCCTGCTGCAGCGGGCCTGGACAGCAGGGGCAGGAAGAAAAGCAGGAGGCAGGAGAGGAGGCTGGGAACCAGCTGAGAGGACTCTGATCTAGGCTGGACTCGAAGGGGCCAGGCTCAGATCCTGCCTCCCACCCCAAGCCCTGGCTGGGCTCCAACCACACGTTCCATTCTCATGAGGCCACTGCTCCGAACAGGCTGGCCCTGCTCTGGCTGTTACCTTACAGATGTGGTCCCTGAGGATGGGCTGGTACTGTGAGCCCCTGAGCTGCCTCTGGAACCAGGACTGAGGCTCTCCGTTGTACAAGATCTCAAGGGACGAAGCTCCATTCCGGACCTCAGGGAGGTCGGACATGGTGTCCCGCACGGTGATGGTCCGGAACGGGCCCGAGCTTAACCTGCAACAGCACAGCAGACCACTGACAACCTGGGAACCCAGGTCACGACTGTCCCTCACATTACAGGTGTCATACCCTGGCAGCTGGCACTGCCCCTCCAGGGAGGACAACCTAGCTCGGAAGTCAAAGGGCTGCCCAAGGCCGCGAGCATACGAAGAGGATAAGCTGTACTACGGGTTCTGCTCCCGATGATGGCCAGGTCCGGCGGCTGCCCCACGTGCAGCCCTCACCCCGAGGTCAGAGCAAGACCAGAGGAGCTGAAGCGCTTGTGCGGGAGGCCGGCACCTTGCTGCCTGCGCTAACACGTTCTCCTCAGCTCAGGCCTCTCCAGAGACCCGCCAACAGCCCACCTGCCAGGGAACAAGCACCACGACATAGCGGGGCACACGGACTCCCACCTGGTGATGTTGCTGACGAACTTCTTGTCGTCCACCACGACGCTCAGCTGGCAGGCCCGCGGCGCGAACACGTGCAGCGGCTCTGGGAACAGGGGAAGCTGCTCTCCGGGGGCCGCAGCCAGGATGATGGCCCGCCTCCGCGTCTGGGCCACGCCGTACTGACCAGCCTGCGGAGCACGCCGGACACACACACTCAGGCGGGCGCCTCCGACCAGCCCCTACTTAACTCAGCAGGTTTGCTCCCAACAAGAGTAAGTGGGACCGGATGAAAGACAGGGCCCATGCCAAGGCCACCAGTCCCCGAAGACGGGAGTAAACCGCGCTGGCAATCGCAGCCAGCTCTTCGAGAGCTCTACACGGGGTCCCGTGATCTCAGCACTCTCGGTTTGGTGGGTGAGCCCAGGACCCACGGACGCGGGACACGGGGGGTGGGGGCCGGGGGACAGCCCAGAGCCTCGCTCACGCAGGGACTACCTCACTGCCTCCCAGCCAGACTTTCTCCCCATTTTGAGCATTGCTTCGGCTGTCGTTATGCCGTTAGTTGCTGAACAGGTACATACAGACTAGCCGCTTTTCAGATCAAGCATAGTTCCCTCTGATCACCCACAGCCTCTGTCCGCGCAGACAAAGCTGCCCGTCGCTCCCTGGAGTATGACCTTCCCCCTTCTCCTGCGGTTTGTACGCGCGCTCGTTCACCCGAGAGAGACCGCTGCGAGCGCTGGTGGTTTAGCTCTGCATTTCCGGCTTCCCCGCACCCCCCCACCAGGGATCTAACTGCTCCCCAGAGCTCCGGGCTGGACACTACCCTTCCCTCTCAAGGGAAAGGGGCTGGAGACACTCGGCCCCCCCGGGGGTCCCAGAGGACGCGACACTCGAGGCCATAAGAGGGAAGTAGACTTCCTGGGGTGCCGGATCCGTGTCCCAGCCGCCACCTCCCCCGCGCTCACTGGCACGGGTCACCGTGTTACAGGCCTGTCCTGATCAACTCTGCTTTCGTTAGAAACCATCTGCCGCCGCCCAGGACCCCCGAGCCCCGCCCCGCCCCCGGCCGCCCACCTGCAGCACGCCGAAGGTGCACTGATAGCCCATGCGGACCAGGCAGCGGAGAGTGAGCTTCAGGACCATGGAGCGCTTGAAGGAGACGAAGTTCCGCACGTTCTCCAGCAGGAAGTAGCGGGGCCGGTAGTAGTCGCAGTAGCTGTGGGAGGGGGCAGCAGAGACCACGAGGGTCATCCGCATGCACCAAGCGAAGACCTACTCTACCAGAAGCTACACCCGCCGACTCTCAAGTCTCCCTGCCGAAAAGCCAGCTAACCAGCTCCCTGGAGGCAGAGGCTGGGCGCCTCGCCCGCGCGGCCTGCAGCAGGCACGCTAGCCACGCTCAGGCAGCCCTGACCACAGGGGCTTCTACTGTTTACCTGAGAAAGGAAACCACCAGGGAGTTCTTGAACTTGGAGTAGGTCCGAGAGTTGAAGCGGTTCATGCCACTAAAGCCTTGGCAAGGCGGCCCCCCGCACAGCATCTCCACGTCTCCCTTCTGAGGCAGCTTCTGACCCCGGGAGTTGGTCGCCTCCCCGGCCATGACCAGCTTCAGCAGTACATTGCAGTCCTCCGTGAACACCGTGGACCCGGGATTGTTGAGCCGAAATGCCTGGGCCGCAGGGTCCCACATCTCGATGGCCCACAGTGTTTCCGAGATGCCTGGGACATACAAGGACAAATGTGTGCGAAGCATCCCCTTGAATCACACTTGAGGCAGAACTGTGACCGGAGCCAGAAACGTCTTCCGGGTAGGACCTGCCTCATCCAGTGTGACTAGTTGCGCAAACAGACTCTCACGGTGCGTACCTGCTTGGTGGAAGCCTTCTGACAAGCCCCCACAGCCGGAAAACACATCCAAGGTCCGAAGCTTAGGCAGTTTAATTTCGGTCTCTGGCTCACTCGGCTCACATGTCTGAGACTTTGCCTTGCCCTTCCCTGGAAGAGACAGGCCATAAGTTAGGTCAGAGCCCTAACCTGCTCTCCTTAAACCCTCATTTTGAATTCACAGCAAAGAACAAGCTAACAACAGAAGCGTGTTTTCATACCAAAGGACTCATGAGTTCCCGAATTACGTAAGACAGACTCAAGATCCGTGTGGATTAATGACATACCTTTACCCTTCCCTTTCCCTTTATTTCCTGGGCTGCGGGCATGGTTTGGAGGATCTTCAAAGCTTTTGTTCTTCGCATTATAGGCCTAAGAAGGAAAAAACCACAACAGTCTGGCAGAGAAATACACTGGTCCCTTTTCCAACAAAGGGAATTTAAGTTAATCTGATAAGGATCCACTTAATTTCTCCCTAATTACGACCACAAGCAATTAGCCATCAATAAGAATACTTCGATTTTTTGGGGGCGCCTGGGTGACTCAGTGGGTTAAGCCGCTGCCTTCGGCTCAGGTCATGATCTCAGGGTCCTGGGATCAAGTCCCACATTGGGCTCTCTGCTCAGCAGCGAGCCTGTTTCCCTCTCTCTCTCTCTCTGCCTGCCTCTCTACTTGTGATCTCTCTCTGTCAAATAAATAAATAAAATCTTTAAAAAAAAAAAAAAAGAATACTTCGATTTTTTTATGCTGGAAGCAGGGGCGAGGGGAAGTGAGTTCTATGATACAAACATTTTACGGGGCCAACACTGGAACTCCTGCTATTCTAAGTACCTGGCCTACTCATTCTAAAAATATGCAAAGTGACAACTGGGCCACCCACAGGGCCACCTGAGGGAGACAGGCGTGGACCAACTTCAGATGACCTAAGGCAGGAAAAGGCATGCTCAAACAGCTCAAAAGTGATTAGGTTCATTGACTGACTCCCAAATCCCTTCTCGGTCACCAGTGCTGAGCCGTACACACCTCACCCGGCCACAGACGCCTGAATGAAGGGACTGAGGGGCAGGACCGAGTCCACCAGGCAAAGGGGCACCTTTCCCTAGCTCACATTAAGGCCCTGGTAGGGCTAGCACAGGCCACCTACTAGTCTCCAAATGTACTGTAGGCACATAAGGACGCTCAAACATTACTTCTGGCTGAAAGAAGTGGAAGTTCCAGAAGAACTTGAATACCGCAGATTCATACTCTGAGCAATTCCACGACTTTCTTGGGGGCTGGGACTTTGACCTGAAGCCCCTCCCTCCAGCCGTGCAGGGTACCACCTCAAGGAAGTAGAAGCGGTCCGGCCCCCCTGCGGAGAAGTCCTGGAGGCCCCCAGGAAGGTCCTCCCCGTACTCCACGGTACAGCGGCCCTGCACGGCCTTGAAGTCCACGACCACCTCCTCATCGCTCCAGTAAAGCAGGTTGATGTCTGCATGGTAGCTTGCTGGGGTAGACTTGTGGGTGTTCTCTGGCCTGAAAATGGAAGCGTCTTGGTTAGCAATTCTCTCTTGCTGTTAACTGACAAAGAATTAAACGACACCACATTTCTGGGGGTGCTCAGGAAACCAACAGGTAAAGACCACAACCTCATTAGTTTAGCTTGAGTTCTATCCCCCTTCATCGGCACGACCAACGGAGTATGATTTCTTGCCATGAACTCAGGGAATGATTTGCTGGCTCCTTTACCATGAACAATAGCTGCCCGCTGCCCATTAAGCATCTAGAGCTTTCTTCTCTTGCTTATCCTAGCCAGACTTCTCGTTTCTTTTCCACTAATACAAATGATCATTACAAAGACTTTTAAAAAGTCTTTGATATACATTAGTTAAGTGAAACAACCTTATACCCATCTCTGATTATTTTCAGGTTAGCTCCTAACCACTACGAGTTACTAGGATCCTAGAAGCAGACTGAGTGAAGCCAAGAACTTGGGAAAAGGACAGAGGGACCCCAGAAACAGGAAGGGGCACCTGGGAAGAACAGGAGGACAGAATGGGGAGAGGAGATGGGAGGGGGCAGAATTCAGACAATCCTAAATAGATGGCAGAGTCCAGGACATTCCATCCCTGACTTTGTCACACACTTGACTTCTGCGTAAGGATTTGGGGCAGAGGGGCGCCTGGGTGGCTCAGTGGGTTAAAGCCTCTGCCTTCGGCTCAGGTCATGCATGATCTCAGGGCCCCGGGATCTAGCCCCGCATCGGGCTCCCTGCTCTGCGGGGAGCCTGCTTCCCCCTCTCTCTCTGCCTGCTGCTCTGTCTACTTGTGACCTCTGTCTGTCAATTAAATAAAAAATCTAAAATAAATAAACAAATAAATAATCTAAAAAAAAAAAAAGGAAAGAAAGGGATTTGGGGCAGAGAACTTTGTCACTTTAAAACAAAGGTCTAAAGCAAAGCTGTGAAATAGAATTAAGTCCCTGTCATCACCCACCAGATAATCAGAAACACTTAGAGAACCGGCGACCTCTACCAAGGTCTTAAAATACCACTGTTGACAACCCCATTCCCGACTTAGAAAGAGTGCTGCCTCCCGAAAGAGCAGAGGCCTTCACCGACCTATAAAATTTGTTGATTCTTATCTTGATATCAGTCTCGTTGGGCCTGCCATTGCTCTTCTTGGTACAGAAGATTTCTTTTATTCGGCCAATTCGATACGGCTCAGGGGCATCCAGGTTACTGCCTTTGATATAATCCGAGTACTTCCGGTAGTGTTCGGGATACAGATCTTCGTCCACAGGCTCCTTCCGTGGGCGTTTCACGGGACTGGACAGCTTGATGCTGCGGAGAAGCAAGGATTACAGGTAACTGGATGTGAGACCACAAAAAGCAATGACCTCGGCCTTCCTCACCAGCGAGTAACAACTACTACTTAGCTCCAACACCTTAAAAACTAGTGTAGCTAAGTGCCCTGAGACCTAGAGAACGATTCAATCTCACCCATATAATTTAAAATGAGCATTCTCAGGGCACCTGAGTGGCTCAGGTCATGATCCCAGGGTCCTAGGATTGAGCCCCACATCAGGCTCCGTGCTCAGTGGGGAGCCTGCTTCTCCCCACCACCTGCCCCACCTCACCTGCTCGTGTGGCTCTCAAATAAATGAAATCTTTAAAAAATAAAATAACCGAGCCTTCTCCATCTGTGCACTGCCGGCTACAGTAGCCGCTGACGCTGTCGCAGTCTGCCCAGCTCCCAGCCACACGGCCGGACCGCACTTCCTGGCATGTGACTCATCCTGGTCAAGAGTATGAGAATGGACACACGGGCACTTCCGGGCGGGAACATTTAATTGCCGGGAGAGCCTCTGGGGCGCTTTCCCTTGGCTCAGACTGGCAACTCTGAGAAGGCAGTGGTTCCACCAGCTCAGCTCCGAATGATCCAACCGGCCAAGTGCCCTGCTGAACTACGATGGGCACAGTGCAGGCAGGAAGAAAACCTCCCGTCTATGAGCTTGTTCCCAAGGCATAACCTGCGCTCTGCCGACTGAGGTGCTGACCGAGCAGTGAGGCTGCAAAAGGCACGGGGCGGAGACTCGCACTCTGGGCAAGCCGGATGCGGCCCGGCTGCCGAGGCACTGGCCATCTGATCTGGCTGCACACTGTCAAGGCTGCCATTCAGGAAGGCCGCTGCCGTGCTTTCCCACCAGGCCCCCTTAGTTGGACAGGCTCCAGGGGGGCCCCCAAGCACCTGTGTGGACACCCGTGCTGTGCAGCAGGCACCGGGACACACAGCACCTCGGGCACCCTCCCCTCCGCACCATGGACAGCGGAGCTGAAGGGGGCTCCAGGCGCCAACTGCACAAGGCCGGAAGGCCCCTGCCCTGTGCTCCGTAATTCAGAGTAACTGAATGGAGGGTGGGGACTGGGTTCCAACTGGGACTTTAGGGAAATGCCACTGCAAGTCTGGAAAGAGAAGCTCGGAAAGCGCTGGTCGTCAACGCCACCATGTGCTAATTCTTAGAACAAAGACTGGATCGAGTGTGGAAATTCCTTGGCTATATTTGTCCCCGAAGAGCCCCAACCCCCGATCCAGAAAGAGGTCTCGCTCCTTCCTGGTCAATGGGCTTGCAACTCTGTTTGTTCAGCCTTACTCTAGGCCAGGCACTGGGTTAAGTGCTTTCCATTCAACTCACTTCATCCTAAGAGCCCGGCAGGCGAGACCGTCCTCCCACGGGACCGAGAGGGCCTGAGAAGAGATGGTCTCATCTCCCAGGCAGGGCCCCAACATGCGCACCAGCGCCCCCTTAGCCGGTGCATCCTCGGCCTTCCATCAAGCTTACAGCTTCACTCTGCCCTGAAGGGCTGGCCGTGGCTGGTCACCACGGATACTACAGTGACAGTTTAGGCAGCAGCTAGTCCTCGGGGTTCGCGAACCCTGTACTGGTCCAGAGCTCACGGCCTTGCCCTGGGCAAAGCGGGCACTCACTTGAACGTGAAGGCCTCGGGGAGGAGGTACACGCCATCGCCCACTCGATACTGGATGCCGTTCTTGGTGGCTGAGCTGTAGAGGACCCGGGTGTCCAGGTCCTCAAGCTGATCCAGGACCCTGGGAATTTCTTTCTGCCTCATTTCAGCCAGACGGGCACAGCTTACGCAGAACCTGAAGCAGCGAAGGACAGAAACAAAGGCCCTGAGCTGCTTGGCAGCGGCTGCACGAGCAGCCAGAGGCCCAGAGACTGTGAAGACCAACAGAAAATATTGCAAATATTTGCAGGAAGTAGCTTTCCTGTAGTTTATGTTCACGTTTTGAGAACACTTACTTGGGACCCAAGATATAACACAAGAAAGTGACAAGTCAATTCCACTTTTGAGTAGTTGATATAAAAAAGGCAAAAGCAAACCAAACCAAACCCCTAAGACAAACAGAAAGTAGAGCACAGGAGAGAGTACACCACAAGCAAGAACGCAGAGTGGTTCAGTCAGAGCTCATGTCAAAGGAGTCTCAGACTGTTCTCTATCAGCTGAAAAGCTAGCTGGTGAAACTCAACATTATTTCTCATCCATAAGCCCATAAAGGAGAGCTAGAAATGGCCCTCATTGGAGATCAAGTCACAAGGGAGCAGCAGGCTGACAGGAGAAACACCAGATGCGTGCGAGGCAGCCCTCCCGGCCTCTGAGAGGCGCCAGAGCCATGCTGCATCCCAGCAAGTGAGGCACGGAGGCCACAAAGGAAGGTGTGGAGCACTGAGCATCTGGAGAAAATCTTGAAAAGCAAGTCTCCCTAAGAGCAGCGAGTCACCAGGTAGACTAAAGCAGCATCAAAGGGAGCACTCAGGGAAGAAAACCTCTAAGAAACACAAGGAAACGTGCAAGGTCTGTAGCACAGACGCCGAGAAGCGCACAGAAGCACACATTCTGCTCCTGGACGGGAGAGCCTCTCAGGAAGGGAACCCCGCGCCCAGGCTGTCCACACACTTAAAGCAACTGTGACCAAGTCAGGCCGCCTTCGGTTGGTGGGGGAAAAGGAAGCCCGGCAGATAGCAGCACGCGAGAGTCGGAGGGTCTCACAGAGCTGTGCAGGCCCTGGAGCACTGCCGGCCGGGCCGGCACTCACTTGTACTTGTTCTCCTCCGTCGGCTGGGTTTTCGGAGGGGACTCAAATCTGGCGTAGTCTTGATCATACCACAGCTGGTAGAAGTAGGTCTTTCCGTCATCCTCCGCTATCATAGCCTCGGGATCCATGCCTCCCTTTGAGCACAAGGACCTGGTGTCAGCCACGACCCCACGCAGAGAGAGAAGGGCACGCGAGGGGCGCTAGGCACTCACCTCCAAGGCCCAGTTCTCTGACGGAGCTTTATAGACGACCTTCACCTTGCTGTGGATGTACGAAAGCTGCATGTCCTCACATTCGTCCACCAGGAACAGCTCCAAGGGGTCCGATGTGGCTCCGAGGACCGTGTCTGTCCCGGCACAGAACCAGTGGGCATGGAACATCTGCCCGTTGCTGCTGTCCTCCCACAGCGCAGTGACCCTGGAGCCCGAAGAAAGGCACGCACTTGACCGGCAAATCCGGACAGAATCCACTTAGGGCAACTTGTGTTTTGTTTCTGCAGTCAGCCTGGCAGAGAGCCGCCGCCGCTCTCCGACTGTGACCATCGGCTAGTGGTCTAAGAACGAGCGCTGAAGTCGAGCAAAGGAAAAGACACCAACCTTGCCAAATACAGCGGTTTTGAGGAGTCATCTGGAATGACAGAGACACAGTCCCCCACTTCCAGGGTTTCTGAGTCGATGCACACCTTCTTAAAGTAACTCTTCTTCCCATCAGTCTGAAAACGAGAGCTTCATTTCAGGTGAGGATGGGTCTGAAGGTCCAGTCTCAGCTTGGCCTACCAGTTCCTACTGCTTTGCATAAAAGCCTAATTCCTAACAATTTTGTTAAGTCATGAGGCTCTACCGACCCAGTTACTACAGAAAACATCTGCCTCCCTTCGCTGGAAGTCTGCACGAAGAGCACTCGTTCCCTCATCAGCCCTGCCCTTCGGTGCCGGCAGCAAAGCAGATACCAGCATTTGACTTGAAACGGCACCCGTCCCAGCTCCTTGTGCCAAGGTCCTAAGGCCACACCCTGTCCCCAACTCCTGCCAGCCACAAGGACCTACTTCTCCCACCAGGAAAGCTAGTTTCCAACTCAAGGCCCCTGCCCTGCCTCTCCCCCACATCTTCGTGAGGCTGGTTCCTTGCCAACCCTCAGGGTCTCCGCTCAGATGCTGCCTCCTCAGGAAGCCTCCAAGGCCCCAACCTCCCTCCAGCTCTCTGCCCACTGGACAGTACGTGCCCCTTTCCTATCCTGGAGGGAGGATCAGCACACAGGACAGAGGCTTAGCTGCACCCACGCTTACAGCAGCGTCTGGCAGGGGAAGGCCTCACGCCACGTCCCAGATCTTTGGCTTACAGACATCAAGGAAGCAAAGCTAAAGGAAAGGGAACTCTCCAGCTTTGGTAAAAGTTGTGCCTTAGACAATCACAGAACGACAGGGAGGCAATCTGCTAGTGTCGCCAAAACACCCACACCCAGGCCAGAGGGGACAGCGCTGCTCTCTTTGAAACAAGCTTTGATGGAGAACCAGCCTGACACCCCAGGACAGTGTCAAATGCCCACTTTGAAATGTTAGGAAAATGGAGTTTGGGGCACACAAGCAAGCAAAAACGAAAAAACCCCAAAAGACCATTTCTGGTGCATGGCCAAGGGCCCTGGCCTCTCCCACTGGCCCCGCTCGTCTCGGGGGCAAAGGAGCAGTTTCTCTGCTCCAGGGCTGCGACAACCAGACCCTCGCCTCCACGATTACCTTGACAGCGTCTCCAACCCAAGAGATCCGGTTCTTGTTTTGTTTCTTTTTCTTCCCCTGATGCATTTTTTTGGGTGATGGCATCTCTGGAATATTGTCATCGACCTCTTCATCATCATCTGCCTCCTTCATGGCCATGTTGGGGCACCTGTAAAGTCACTCGTCATAAGCAAATCTCCTTTATAAGTGCAACCTACTGGGGCTTTTGTAGTCAGATAAAGGGGACAGGCCTGGTGACAACGCGAGGTACGGGAAAGCTGCCTCTGCTCCGGATACCCTGGCCCACCTGTTCTGGGCCAAGCTCACTCGCCGTCGACTGGCATTCTCCTCTGCCACAAGAGCAGCGTCGGCCAAACCTACCTCCTCTCTTGGCAAGCCTGTTTGCTCCGTCCGCTACCACCAAACTTAACCATATCTTTACAGGCTTTACACTGTCCACATTCGGGCTGCTGACAAACCTAAAAAGTTTTAAGAAGTGAATGAAATGGCCATTAGTAGCTATTGGCAACCTTTTTTTTTTTTTTTTTTTTTTTTTTTGGTGAATTACAATTTTAAGAAATTGTATTTAGCCTCATTAGGTTAAGTATGAGAAGGAAGTCCAGAGCAAGACCCCGTTCATACCCTCCAGGCGAGCAAAGTTAAAAGCAGGACATGTGTTGGGACAAGTGCGGAGAAAGCAATGCTCAAAGGGTAAGCCGGCACCACCACTCTGGAGTTTCCCAGACCGAAGCGAAACATAACCCACCCCCCAGCAATTCTGCTTCTACAGAGACGGTCACAAGAAACCTCACTCGAGGACACCGCCACAGCGTTGTAACAGGGATGATGCTGGGATATTCATGTAACGAAATGCCATTTAATAATCCAAGTGAGTCAACTAGATTGAACCGCATCAACGCGGAACAGGTGCAAACACCAGCTGTGTGTATTTAAGACGCTTTGAACACTGCGCATACGCGTGCTAGATGAAAAAGTAAACTGAAAGAAAGGTAAGAACGTGTGAAATCCTGTGAAACCAAAAGGAAAACGCAGTCCAGCAGACAGCGTGAACACAGGTTCTAAAGGCAGCTGTGGCGTTTCGCATTTGAGTTTTTGTCCAAAATAAGTCAAATACAGGTGGACCTCAACGCCAGGCTACCACGGTAACACGAGCCAAATGAAGTTTCTGGTTTCCCAGTGCAGACGGGAGTTATGTTTATGCTATGGTGTAGTCTTGTAAATGTGTTATTAACTAGCTTTAGGTCTTAAAAAATATATATATAAAAACAAAGTATATTTTAAAAAAATTCTTTACTGCTAAATATATGCTAACTATCGTCTGAGCTTTCAGCAAATTACAATCACTGGTCACAGGTCACCACACATATGATGAGTGAGTGTGAGACACTGCGGGAGTTACCAAACTGTGACAAACCCAGGGAGCAAACGCTATCCAGAGAATGGCACCAACAGACCTGCTCAATGCAGGGTTGTCACAGAACTTCGATTGGTAAGAAGAGAACAACCCCCTCAAATCAAAAATACACACAACCCTCTCCCCAAATGCAGCATCTGCGGACAGGAACACAAGGGATGCCCGCAGTGGACACCAAAACACCGCCTCTCCGAGCGACCCGAGAGATTAACCCTCCACTCCTGAGTGAAGCAGATGTGAGAATTCGCACAAGAGAGGGCTCTTAAAAGGCCTCAAGTCTACTTTGGATGGAGTCCCCACTTCCCTGGGAAAGTTACACTAGGAGACAAGGAAGGCTCCCGGGGTGGGGGTGGGGGTCCTCCCCGTCAGAATCGGCAGCGCCTCAGTGCGGGGTAATCCCTTCCTCTGCACTCAGTGCGACCCAGATAGGACAATGCCACCGGGAGGCCAGCCTCTTCGGTGACAGTGGCGTTAACAGCAAAGTGCCCAAGCACCCCTCTTTCCACAGCTGTGGAAATGTGTTTGTCCCGTGGGGCATGGAATCCCCCCCAGATAACTGACTCTGGCTTAGGGGTGACGTCCGAGCAGGGAGAGTCTCAAGCTCCCCATTACTCAGGCAGCCCAGCCCACGTGAGATTACCTCACAGACGCCACACCGCCGGCGCTTGAAGGCATTCTCCTTGTCCTCTTTGTCATCCTTTTCGATCTGCTCTGCGAAGAAAGTGTCGAAGATCTGGTAGACCAGCTTGGTCGTGGTGGCTTTAGTGGGACCTTTGTCCTTCTCTTTGGCAGAATGCCCAATGGTCCGACGTCTTTCAGCTCGCCTGGGACAGAGGTTTCCATCGTGTTAGGGGCTGGGGAGAAGTGCCCAGGACACTGTACCTTCGCTGGTCTCGTGTCTTCCGTTTTATTCCTGCGGCTTCCTTACCTTTTCCCAAGGGTGACCCCAGCCAACTTGATCAGGTCTCTCATGCAAGGGGTCAGAAAGATAGGCTGCTCGTCACTGTCCCCGGCCTCATCGTAACTCTCTACTTGTTCTACCACAAACTGGGCGTGTCGCAGGAGCGAGTCCTCTGTGAATCGATTCAGGTTGAGCACAGAAGGAGGAACCGTGGTCTTTAAGAAAAACATCAGAAGTTTCTCTTAGGCTTAAGCGAAACTGTTCTAATGAAACCGAAAGACAGTTTCTCATCTTAGATGTGAGTTTTCGAGCAAACGCCACGTGGCCTGTAAACAGGCACATGGCCCAGCTCACGAAGACCCTGCGCCTCTCACCTCAATCTTGTTGATCAAGTCTTCATAGGTGGAGTCCGGGTTGCCCTGCAAGAATTCGACCACAATCTTACTTATGTAGATCTTCTCCTGCATCACGCTGAACAGCGGCGCGTACTCGGGGTTCGGGTCCATCAGAATGTACTCGGCAAAAGCTGCAGTAAGCAGAAATTTTAAAAAGTGGTTGAGGGGCGCCTGTGTGGCTCAGTGGGTTAAAGCCTCTGTCTTCGGCTCAGGTCATGATCTCAGGGTCCTGGGATCAAGCCCCGCATTGGGCTCTCTGCTCAGCAGGGAGCCTGCTTCCCTTCCTCTCTCTCTCTCTGCCTACTTGTGATCTCTGTCAAATAAATAAAATCTTAAAAAAAAAAAAAAAAAAGTGGTTTGAACCTAATGGCGACTATGACAGCCAAAGAGCAGGGGTAAGTCTGTGAAGACTCTGGAGCAGTCTAAGTCGTTCCCTATGCAAAAGTCAACAAAATGCGAAGTACATTCAGAGTCAACTCATTCAGAAGTGGTCTGAGACAGCCAGGGAATGGGGGCGCCCGGCTGGCTCACTCGGGAGAGCACACAACTCCATCTCAGGGCTATGAATTCAAACCCCACCTTCGGGGTAGAGATTCCTTAAAGAAAATCTTAAAGACATCTAGAGAATAGGAGACTGGCCAAGTGGCCTTATTTCGGCTCATCTTTGGTTTTGGAATTCAGTCTGGCTTTGAGCTAAAGGGATAGGACCTGTTCTTTCAGCTAACTGGAGGGTCAGTTCCAGAGCCAGCTGGAAAAGTCATTCTGTTGGAACCCGACCTTGTTCCCACATAGTCACAAGTCAGTCAGCTGCCGTTCCCGTGAGCCTGAGGCATCCCACTAGGGCCCAAGCGAGCCCCAGGGAGGGCAGGAACGAAGGCCCTTTCAGATCCCGTTACAGTCCCCAAGCAGCCACATACTTACAAGTGCTGAAGCCGATGAGCGCCTTTTCGCCACCGTCAAAGCCAGTGATCCACCATTCGTTTATGGGGCCAAGATTTTTGCCATTAACACCACCTAAGAGAAAAAAAAGTTTCCTGAAAATGAACTAAAAGCCAGGACTCCCATCAAACCCCAGGAGAGCCAGTGGCACCGAGCGCCCCTGAGCTGACTGCTCTTGACAGCCGAAGCAGGGAGTTGGCAGGGCCAGCGGGCTGTGCTGACAGCGGTCCGCAGCACGGTCCCAGGTCCCAGCTTGAAGAGGGCAGAGCGCCAGCTGAGTACTGCTTTGGAGGCGAGCTTTGTTTTTCAGATCGCAGTCCCACACAGAACCCGGAGCGTTCCACTTACCTTCCAGAGATGGGTCATCATCATATATTGGCTTCGCATAACCGGAGAAAAAGAGTTCAATGTTCTTCTCGATGAGGCCGGTGTCGATCGGGCACAGGTGACCGCGCTTGCAGTACACGCTAGACAGGCAACAGAGAGCCGTTACCAGGTGAAGGCAGGTGGCCGTACAGAGATCCGTGCAGACCCGAGGTGATGGGGCCAGGCACGAGTCCTAGGCTCCTACCTTTCCGGTTGCCAGAACACTAGATCGCCAAGTGTCTTCACCCCAACTGTTCTACCTGCCTCTCCCACTGTGCATCAAGAGGACCTTGGTGCCTGCAGGCCTCGGTATCTACAGCGGTGACACCAGATCGGGGGGTCTCACAGCGGGAGGACAGGACACCTCGTAGGGGAAGGGTAACTCCGTCTTTCCTCGGCATATTGCTACGGAGAAACACTGGCTTCTCGGACCTGTTCCACTCAGGGTCGTGCAACCCTTGCCTCCATCTAGCTCCAAAACGTCTTCACCGCCCCAGAGAGAGGCTCATCTCCGGTAAGCAGACACTACGTCCTATTCCCTCCCTGCCCTGGCAACTCCCCCCGTTTGTCTGCATTTACCTATGCACGGTATTTATACATGGTCAGTGCTACAGGAGTTTCACCTCCAAAAAGAAGGGCAAAATACAGCATACTACATAACAGCATAAAAGTCGTATGAAGATATGGAAAGGACAGACTTCGGCTCACTCAGGGGGTTAAATCTCGAGCTTGAAAGCACACACAGTCCTGTCACCCAAATGTCAAACTTCAGAAGAACATGAAATCAGGGTGTGTGGGGGTGGGGGAGGTCTTTCTGCTCATGCCGGCCTCAGAGACTACTTTCTGCCCCAGAGGTACCATCTTGGTCCTCAAAGGCCCAGGCAGCCACACGCCATCTGCAGCTCTGGGGAGCACCACCCTCCACCACGATCCCGGAGCCTAGGCCCTTGGAGCCCAGAAACCCTCATTGTGAAATCTCACAGAACTTAAGAAATGAAAACATGAACGCTTTGAGCTGAACTCCCTTACTACATGGCAGGCATGACAGACAGACAGACAGACATGAGTCATAGCTCTGCCCTCTGGACTTAAAGCCCAGTGGGATGCTTGGACACATATCAAGGGAGCGCAGGACACCATGGACCTACAGAAGGAGAAAATAGTGCCCAGGCAAACAAGCTTTCCATGAGTCTTCTTCTTCTTTTTTTTTTAAATAAAAAATCTTATTTGAGATAGAGTGAGAGTGAGAGAGACAGAGCAAAAGCGGGGGGAGCGGCAGGCAGAGAAGCAGGCTCTCCATCAAATCAGGAGCGCGATGTGGGGCTCGATCCCAGGACTTTGGGATCACGACCTGAACTGAAGGCAGCCACTTAACCGACTGAGCCATTCCGGCAGCCCCATGGATTCTCTTGATAGAGGTGATATCAGGGAGAAGTTCTCGGTTCCAGGCAGGGACAGGACCCACTAATTCATAGTATGGACCCTGCCCTGGACTTGCTTCCGCTTGCTACTTTCAGCCCAAGTAGCAAACGTCACCAGAGTCCCTAAAGACCCCAGGCAGTCTGGCTGCAATGGCCCGAGGCTAAAGAGCACATCACCCCTGGGAAGTATGTCTTTAGTGCCTCCTCCCCGCCCTGCAGGACGGAGTCTGCAGCAGACCTCTCCAGGGGGCAGCCAAAAGCCCCCAAGCTCTGACACTCCTGACTACAGCAGCCCTGGCTCCCTGAGCCCCGGTCCGGGGAGACGCAACAGGGACACACAAGGGCACGAACGTCGGCGGTATCAACACAGCACGCTTCACTGGCGGAGGCGAGGGCCAGGCCTTGAGACCACAGGTAGACGGACAGTATCCTGACACAGATCAGGATCCTGATCGTGTTGGAGAGCAAGCTACAGCCGACCACCAACCACAGGAAGCAAGGAATGTGCTGCAGAAGAAACATACTGGGGATCCTGTCTGAGGGCAAGAGAACCCCTAACTGGCTCGGGCTCACAGGCGTCATGGAAGTGATGCCCACCTGAGGCTCGCAACAGGTGTGATGGAGGCCATCCCCCACCCCGCAGGAAGGGGAAAAGCACCTGCCACGGCCGGAAAGAAATTCTGGGCTAGTCCTGGAGTCTAGCCATTTCCCTCAAACAAAGGACAGCCTCAGAGTAGCCGCAGCAAGAAGGGGCCGAATGGAACACAGGCCGCTGAACACGGAGACTCCGCGTCCTCAGAGGTTTGTCTGAACCTTGCCAAAGGCGCAGTCCAGATGCCAACACCCTCACGCAGAAAACTTGGGGGTCACTGCCACAACCTGCAAAGCCCTGCAGGATCTAGCCCCCTCCCTGACCCCCGGCTCCCTCAACCCCCCCCACAGCAGCCTCAGCCACCGCTAACAGGAGTCCACCTCCGAGTCACGCCCGCTGTGCCCTCCGTGTGCAGGGGCGGGGGGGGGGGGGGGGTCTTTCCCGGTCATCCCCTCGGCTCGTTCTCCAGCTCACTAAGGGCGCTGCTCAAGTCACGCACCCGCCATTCCAGACACGTTCTTTTCTCCCACCCCCTCTGCTCGCGGTGCCTTTCCCATCTGCCGTAGCTGCCACTGCCTGACAGGGAGGACGTTGTTTCTGCCCCCACGAAAGCAGGGAGCTGCGCAGCTCCATCCCCAACACCGAGATCAGTAGCCAGCACAGGGCTGGCCCACATCTGAATGAGCTTCAGGACAGGTACAGCCCGAAGCTTAAACACGTATAGTCTTGACCAGCCACACAGCAGCCCTACACTCTCCTGCCATCTTTGTGGCTCTTACCCACGAAGTGTTAGCAACTTCGGAAATGTTACCGGTTAGGTGTTGAAGAACTTCACTAGGATGGGGGAAGAGGGGAAAAACACAAAATCAGACAACTTCACTGGGGCCTTAAGAAGTTCGGCATCGGGGGCACCTGGGTGGCTCAGTGGGTTAAGCCGCTGCCTTCAGCTCAGGTCATGATCTCAGGGTCCTGGGATCAAGTCCCACATCGGGCTCTCTGCTCAGTGGGGAGCCTGTTTCCCTCTCTCTCTGCCTGCCTCTCTGCTACTTGTGATCTCTCTCTGTCAAATAAACAAATAAAACCTTAAAAAAAAAAAAAAAGATTTAAAGAAGTTCGGCATCCAGGGAAGCGCTGTTTTACTACGCAGCGGAAGCGGGTCGGTTACCTGAAGCAGGTCAGTTTGTGCTGCGGTAGAGCCTCGTAGCTCTCAAAGCCAGACTCGTTGGCATCGAAGATGGAGAGCTTCTCACTGGTCAGCAGCTGTGGCTCGTCCACCTGCAAGACAGCCGGCCGTTAGGCAGTGGCGGAGGCCGGCCAGGACGGCGGGGCGGAGGCGGAACTTACCGCGTCGGGAGGGTGCTGTTCGTACTTCAGATCGGCGTCGTCCAGGTACTGTCCGCACTGCACACACCGCAGAGGGCTGGTCTGGGGGCCGGGACACAAACAGCGCTCAGAGGGCGGGCGCCGGGCAACCCCCTGCCGCCGCCGGAGCACCGGTGTGACTCCTGGCTGCAGGCCTACCTTGGAGGACACTACTGTTTTGGCTCGGGCCATTTTCTTCTCAATTCTGAGAATAAAGCACAAGATGGTTGGGTTTTTAAAATCCTTTCAGAACGTGTGAGAATCTACCAAAGCTACGCCTTATCCACCAAGGCAGGAGCAACGCTGCTGCCCCGGGGCAAGGTGCTGGGTCCCCTCCCCACCCTTCCCACCCAGAGGGCTGCTGCCTCGGCAGACTGGCAGGGTTCGGGGTCCTGAGCTCACAGAGCCAATCAGACACAAAGCTAAGCTAAGGCTGCTCTCGCAATTCACTAAAAGCCTCTTTATCTTTCCTTCTAGAACAAGAATTTTAATACGACCTGCTTTTACTAAGACAAAAAATAAGTTCTTATACCAAGACAAAAATAAGTTCTTACGGTTCTTTGGATGTAGTTTTGCGTCTCTTCTCTTCCTAAACGGAGAGAACAAAAGAGAAGTGAAGGATACAAAAAAGTATTTTCCATCTGAATAATGCTTCAGAATTTTACATGTTTATCACAAAACCTGGTCAGAGGCAGAGAGGAAGGCAGTCAAAGGACCAGTGAGGCCCCAGCCATCTGCCGTGTATAAAGTCTTATATTCAAAATTTCCATAATGAAAGCCTTTTTTTTTTAGAAGAATTTATTTGAGGGGTGCCTGGGTGGCTCAGTCGTTGAGTGTCTGCCTTCAGCTCAGATGGTACTCGGGGCTCAAAGATCCCGGGGTACTCAGATTGAGCCCCGCATTGGGCTCCCTGCTCCTTCCTCTCCCACTCCCCCTGCTTATGGTCCCTCTCTTGCTGTGTCTCCCTCTGTCAAATCTTACATCTCTAAAATCTTAAAAAAAAAAATTTGTTTGACACAGAGAGAGCGTGCACACGTGCAAGCAACTGCACACAAGCACAGGGAGCAGGGGAGGAGGAAGCAGGCTGCCCACCGAGCAGGGAGCCCGATGCGGGGCTCGATCCCAGGACCCTGGGATCATGACCTGAGCCGAAGGCAGACGCTTAACCCACTGAGCCACCCAGGCGCCTAACAAGAGACCACTTAAGTTTAGGGGCGCCTGGGTGGTTCAGTTAGTTAAGTGTCTGCCTTTGGCTCGGGCTGTGATCTCAGGTCCTGGGATTGAGCCCTGCCCCTTCCCCCACCTCCCGGCTCCCCACCTTGTGCTGTCCCAAAATCTTTAAAAAATAAAAATTTAAAAATTCTTTAAATGTTTAGCTTTCTTATACAAGCAGTACCTCATAAGTCAACAACTGATAAGGGATGCTATGGAATGAATTAAGTCCCCCTCAAATTTCACGTTGAAGCCCTAACCCAGAATGTGGCCGTATTTGGGAGGAGGCTTTTAAGGAGGTGTGAGGTGACCGAGGTTGTAAGGGTGGTCACAAGGGTGGGTCCTAATCCAACAGGACTGTGTCCTCGTTAAGAGACAGCAGGTTCCCACTCTCCTTCCACATTTGCACAGGGAAAAGCCTGTGAGGGCACAGTGAGAAGGCAGCCGTGGGCAAGCCAGGAAGAAAGACCTCACCAGAAACTAACCCCGTTGGCATTTGACCTTGGACTTTGGTTCTCCAGAACTTTGAAAATAAACATCTGCTGTTTAAACCACCCAGACTATGATATTATAGGAGTCTGCTCGGGCCACCACAGAGAAAGAGAAAACCTACTTCTAGAATGATTCGGGGTAAATGAAGGAATGAGAAAACTGGACTATCACCACTCTGCAACTCCCAGTGATAAAACAGACTTAAGCAGTAACTGCTAAAAACCTCCGTGAAACGCTGAGAGGGACTTTATGAAGGATGGATCGGGCGACAACCCTTCGGCCCAGTGATCACTCTTAAAACCATAAACAGACATCTGTGCCTTCTGGTGTGATGCAACAGGAAGCGCCTGGCACCACCTCGGCTGTCCACTGGAAACAAAAGGCCTGCTTCTGGGTTAAGTCCCCAGACCTACTCCTCAGCCTGTAGGAGACAGGGCTGGAGAGAGATTCTTATTAACACACGTGGGGGGTGCAAACGACAAAAACCCAAACCCAGAAACCCTACAGGCAAGCCAGTTCTCTCCATAAACTGCAGGAGGAAGGGGCACAACTCTGGATGAGACAGGACAAATGTCAACCAAATTCACCAGACAGACCTTGTTTGGGTCCTGATTCAGTCTCCAGTGTTTGTTTGTTTATTTGTTTTTAAAGATTTTATTTATTTATTTGACAGAGAGAGAGAGAGATCACAAGTAGGCAGAGAGAGGAGGAAGCAGGCTCCCTGCTGAGCAGAGAGCCCAATGTGGGGCTCAATCCCAGGACCCTGGGATCATGACTTGAGCTGAAGGCAGAGGCTTTAACCACTGAGCCACCCAGGCACCCAAGTCTCCACTGTTTTTATAGGCAGGGAAATTTGAACAGACTAGACCTGGACATTGTGCTAATGGTGGCCTTGTGGTGATATTTAAGGAGAGTCCTTTCCTCTTACAGGCAGTTCTTCTGTAAGTATTTTAGTAACACATCTGGGATTTGTTCAGCATCACCCAGGGGCGAGGGTGGCTGGGAGAATGGGGAGGGATGGACAGAAACACAAGACCCGAGCTGAGAGCTGATGCAGATGGATGAGAAGGCAAGGGGTCGCTACTCTACTCTATTCTGCGTGCTTTGGGGGTATGCACGAACACCTTCATAATACAAAGTTATCTTAAAAAAAAACAAAAAAAATCTGGGGCGCCTGGGTGGCTCAGTGGGTTAAAGTCTCTGCCTTCAGCTCAGGTCATGATCCCAGGGTGCTGGGATCGAGCCCCACATTGGGCTCTCTGCTCAGCGGGGAGCCTGCTTCCTCCCCGCCTATTTGTGATCTCTGTCTGTGAAATAAATAAATAAAATCTTAAAAAAAAAAATCACTTTGGGATGTAGGAAACACAGCAGGATTGAAAAACAAGAGCTTACCTTTTCATCCTCATCTTTTTCCTCAGAAACTTGGGGTTTTACTCTTTCAGGTTCTTTCTCTTCAGGTCTCCGTTTGGCAGCTCTATTAGGTAAAGAAATATATGCCAAATATTTGCTCAGAATAACCATATTGCCAACTCATATTGAAAGTAACAAATTTGGGGCTCCTGGGTGGTTCAGTCAGTTAAGTGTCTGCCTTTGGCTCAGGTCATAATCCCAGGGTCTTGGGATCCAGCTCTGTATCTGGCTCTCTGCTCAGCGGGGAGCCTGCTTCTCCCTCTGCCCTCCCTCCGACTTGTGTTCTCTCTCCCTCTCAAATAAAATCTTAAAATAAAAAAAGAAAAAATTAATGCCTCCCTATTGAGAAGCAAAATATTTAGAATATATCTGGGCAACAGATTCTTTCTTCCAATCCAATGAAGAAAGCCCCTTGTGATGGTTGATGGTGGCTATAAAAGGAGCATTGATAAGTTGTAGTAAACCTAAGAGAAGGCCCCCAGAAGTCCCCTGTGACCCCGATTTGGGCCGATTTTTTTGAGAAGTGCTGGGAGCTAAGAGACACATGAGATTGTGCAGGGCTGGGACGGCTACCCAAGTGGCAGAGGGTAAGGGGTAAGGAAGAGGCCCAGTGTAATTTCTTATCCAACCCTGCCTGAGAGGATCCAATATTCCAAGAGTATCATCAGCTCCCTGTAAACCTCTACATCGTCACAGATCTCTAGAACAATAATTTCAGTAACGAAAATTTCACAAAGCACAGCAGAAAGGCACAAGCATTTCAACCACTTACAGATCTTTGGGTTGACTTCTGGGTCTCTTTTCATCCTAAGAGGGTGAAGCAGGGAGGAGAGAGAAAGAGGGGAAAAGTTAGTTTCTGAGAAAAGAGCAAGACCAAACTGAAAGTATCAGTTAACAACCGCAGCACTGTGGAACTGGAGAACAGGAAAGTCTGGAAGAATCTACAGGGTAGAGTCGAAACTTCCAACTTTTAACTCCATTCCCTACCCCCTCCAAACAAGAGTGGACCAGGAGTTGGCAAACGGTTTCTATCAAGAGCCAGAGAACAAACATTTTCGGATTTTGTAAGCCACACGGTGTGTGTTGCAACTACTCAGCCCCGTCATTACAGCATAAAAGCAACCAGACACAATACAGAAGTGAAAAGGCACGGCTCTGTTCCAACAGAACTTTATAAAAAGGAACATAGGCCAGATTTGGGCCATCATTAGCCAACCCAGTCCCAGGAAAGCTCATCGTAAAAGGGAATATTATAGCCATTTAGAATATGTTGTAAAAAAATGCCTGTAGTTCGATCGCTCATCTGGTCAGAAGTGAAGAAGTCATACGGACAGCAGTGGAACAGCAGGAAAAAAACCAGGACAAAACTTAGCAATCCAGTATGGAAAATCAATAAAAGAATTCCCAGCAGTCACCAACTCCTTGTTATATACAACCTAGCACCTTCTGAGCTTACGTACAAAAAATACCTCTGATAAATTTATTGAGCTCATTTTCACAGAGTAACAACTCTATTAATGGGTTCATTAAAATAGAAAAGCTAACGATATTAGAGTCACATGTGTGATCTCTCCATCTCTTTCTACCATGAGGCAAAAGCTCCTGTCAGTTTCTGTCTGCAGGGACTGGGTGTTCCGACACCATCCCAAAGGTCTCTCCAGAGGGCCTGCAAGGGGATTCCGGGCAAGCAGCTTCAATAAGATAACCGGTATCTGGGCAGAAAAGGTGAGAGACAAGAAGATGGCAGAGCAAGCTGGAGGTGGCACCAAAAGGGTCAAAGGCCACAGAATGAGAACGGATGCCGAGCGCCAGCCAGGTCGGAAGGAAGTTCATGACCCAGCAAGTCTGGGACCTGTCTCCACTGTCTAGATCTCAACAGACAAACAAACTCACAAAACACCATGACAGAGACAATCCTGGGATTGTCCTAGTTCATCTTCTCTGAGAAGCGAGCACACTGCCTGCGGGCTGGAGAGCCCGGTGCTGCAGCTCCCGGGGCATGAGTACCCCTCCCCTGGAGCTCGGGTAGCGGGACCGCCCTGCAGCTGACCTCGCCAGCCTGTATTTTCATGAAGGCCCAGCCCTGCTCCACACATTATGTTTTAGAGTTTAAATGTGTCCACTTAGCTGAAATGGGGGTGCTGGCAGGATGGGGAGACCTAGACTGAGAACTCAGGAGGCCAGTAAAGCAGCACAGCTGTGGCCGATGTGTCTGAGGGGACACAGGTCAAGCCTTCCCACGGAGGAGCTGGAGAAGCCGATGCACACCCCTTCAGGGAGGCGCACACAGGCCCCATCCACTGTGCCGGGTAAACAGACAACTACGTGTTCACTGATGCACCGTGATAACCACCAACCCCCACCAGGGGGATAAGGTAACCTTCCCAGAGTCGTCCCATGGGTGGGTAGGGCAGGAGTTGAACCCAGAACCCTGTCTCACCCCATGTGTCCCAACCACATGGGAAGAGATAAAAAGTGACATTTAGGGGCGTCTGGGTGGCTCAGTGGGTTAAAGCCTCTGCCTTCAGCTCAGGTCATGATCCCAGGGTCCTGGGACTGAGCTCCGCATCAGGCTCTTTGCTCAGCAGGGAGCCTGCTTCTCCACTCTCTCTCTGCCTGCCTCTCTGCCTACTTGTGATCTCTCTCTCTGTCAAATAAATAAAATCTTAAAAAAAAAAAAAAAAAGTGACATTTAAGAAACCAAGATTGTCTTTACCTTTTCGTCTCCTTCGTTCATTTCGGCCTGCGCCCCCGCTCTCCCTTCTCTGTCTGGCTCCTCCTTAGGCTTCGGTTTAGGTGTTCTGTCATACAAACGGAATACATACACGCCGGTCAGCTCAGGGAGCCTGACGCCATCGCAAGCAGCCCCCATGACAACTAGACAGTCTTCCCCCCACGACTGAAGGGCAAGCCTTCCCTGCAGGAAACCCGAAGGAATTTATTACTTCAGGACTTGGGATCTTTACAAATGCCATCAGCATTTCATACAGATGTCGCTGACATACAGCAGTAGCTTGAAACAAAAACAAACCCCCCACCCCACCCCAAAAGGACTCCAGTGACTTCCTGCAACCTGATGGGAACTGTGCCCGCAGTGGAAGACGGCAAGTGTCTGGGCCTGAGGTCACCCCGGAGGGGTTCACAAGGGCCGGTCTGGTGTGCAACCCGCCCCACAACCACGGGAAGCCGGCTCTCTGCATAGTACCTTGGCTGCAGGGCCCTGCTGCCCCGTTTGGCTATTCCGCCCACCCCGAGAAAAAGGCCTAGTCTCGACATTTACTTCAGCCAACTCGATGTCAACAGAGGCTTGAGGGGCTTTTCACCTCTGCCCTCACGCTCTGGCACTGCCACGAAAGCACATCCCAGCTGGCCAGGTCCTGGAGCAGAGGCAGATCATCCCCATCACCCCAACCACCTCTGGCCAAGAGCAGCTGACTGTCACCAAGATGCAGACTCGTAAGCCAAATAATGCTGTGGGAAGCCACTGGGCTTTAGCAAGAGTCTGCTACAGCGTCTTCAGCAGCTGCCCTGAGGAACACAGCTGCTCGTCCAGTGCCCTTTACTGCCCCCTGACAAGCTGCTTGTTGTAGGACCGCCAGGAGGAAGGGCCTGGGGTGACGATCAGCTGAGAGCAACTGAGCCCTGCGTTCACTCTGGTGGTCTGACCTCCCACAAGCACAACCAGCCACACACACGTATAACTTACACACCTAATGCCCTGTCCAGCCGGCTCTCTACCAGAGTGCTTATTTCAGCAACTACGTTCCCAGTAGAAAGTGCAAAGACATGTTAGGCATACTTACGGTTCTTTGGCTTGACTTCTGAGCCTCTTCTCTTCCTGGAGAAGAGGGGAGAGAAAAAAACTAGTTGATTTTTCCTTCACTTAGACCTGATCTTTCTCAAGATTTTATTTGGGAGCGCACATGCAGAAGCAAGCAAGCAGAGGAGGAGCAGAGGGAAACGGAGATAATCCCCAGCAGACCCTGGGCTGAGCGCAGAGCCCGACACGGGGGCTCGATCCCAGCACCCTAAGATCACGACCTGAGCTCAGTCCAAGAGTCGGATGCTTAACTGACTGAGCCACCCAGACGCCCCGTCCTGATCTTTCTGTAAGTGTTCTGTGGAAATAAACCTAAACCGATCCTATAGTCTAGCTGGTGGGAGTAGACTGTCTTCAAGACAGCACGTTTGTGGTGTGGTAAGCGGACAGAAGTGGTAGGATCTAAGAGTTCTATAATCCAAGTGTTTGACTCCCAAACCCCTCTATCACCCGTCATTTGGAAGCGGACAACCTCACAGACAGCTAGCTATCAGAACAGGAACCATAATAGCGGCAGGAAGCAGGATCGCCTACTCGGCAAGTGTTCTACCTCAAACCCTGAGAGCACGTCGGTTTGCACCCGACTTTAAAGAGCTCAACACATCTCTCTGGAAAACATTGAGGTGTGCTCGGCCTCAAACTCCACAAACTTCACAAACTTCACATTTTGTGAAGAGACCACAGGGGCTGGTGATGTTGAGAAGAAACATATCGCAGACGCTCTACTACAAGAAGACATCCTGGGAGCCCGACCACAGCTAAGAATTTCGATCCTGCCCAAAGCTCCTTCGGAGGGTGGTCAAGAAAGCCCCCTGGAACGGCCTGTGCTCAGATGAGCTTGGGGTGTCCTAACCGTAACTGCTCTCTAGTTTTCACCAGTTATCAGGGCAGGAAAGGTGATCAATTAAAGGCGAGCGTTAAGGACCAAGTGGCTCAAGAATTATCATACATCTCAGCTGATCCCCCACTAGAGCAATAAAGCACGCCCATCCTTTAAGAGGTTCCCAGTAACACTAGTAACCCTCCCAGTTTGTAAGAAACTTTTTAAAAAAATGTATTTATTTGACAGAGAGAGAGATCACAAGGAGGCAGAGAGGCAGGCAGGGATGCGGAAGCAGGCTCCCTGCTGAGCAGAGAACGCGATATGAGGCTCAATCCCAGGACCCTGAGATCATGACCTGAGCTGAAGGCAGAGGCTTGACCCACTGAGCCATCCAGGCGCCCCTTGTAAGGAACTTCTAGCCGGTATCTTCACAGGACACAAATCAGGACCTGAAGTCGCTCCACCACCTGTGACCGCTCAGTGTTAGCAGTATGTCACACAAGAAGTCCTGTCCAATGGTAAGGCTTGTTATCAAACCCCTAGTCCCTTTCCTATCCCCTCCCCGAGGGGGTTCAGGCGGCACATCTCTACTTCACAGAACCTTAAGCTCTGATTTTACAAAGGAACTGGAGGTCTGAGGAAGACCTGGGGGGGAGCTGGCCTTATCTCAGTTAAGAATACAACTTAGGGGCGCCTGATAGCTCAGTTGTTTCGGTGTCTGCCTTCGGCTCGGGTCATGATCCTCGGGTCCTGGTATCAAGCCCCACATCAGACTCCCTGTTCGGCTCAGCCGGGAGACTGCTTCTCCCTCTCCTACTGTCACTCCCCCTGCTTATGCTCTCTCGCACCTTCTCTCTCTCAAATAGTTAAATAAGTAAGTATACGACTTAAAGGGGGGCCCAGTCAGTTAAACGTCCAACTCAGTTTGGGTTCAGGTCATGAGCTCAGGGTCCTGGGTTCAAGCCCCACATCAGGCTCAGCGCAGAATCTGCTTGAGAGTCTCTCCCTCCCTCTCCTTCTGCCCTTCCCCCAACTCACCTCTCTAAAATAAATAAAATCTTGGGGTGCAACATTATATCTGGATGCTGCCACAGAATTCTAGCACCACAGGTGTTTGAGAATGAGATTTCCACAGAGACTTGGTGAGTGAGGGAGGCAGATGGACAAGGGCAGGGACCAAAGTTCTGCAACTGAGGCGCGAGCACAAGGTCTAGCTGAGCCCCAAGCCTAACACTGGTGTGCTTATCCCCACAGCCACATACCCCCCCGTCCAGGTAGAGAACCACAGAAAAAGGGAGTTTGAAACACATTTTGGCTAAAGTCAAGGTCATTTTGATAAGAGAAAGTCATTTTGTTCCTACAGGCTCCCCACTCCCCCGACCCCCTTCCTAAAACCAAATGGGGACTCAAAGATTAACAAGTACAATCGACAAACTTGGATGGGACCAGGCTTTACTTTTTCATCTCTTTCTTCCTCTTCTTCCATGTGCGTTCCAGGTTTTCCTCTTTCCGGTTCTTCTGCAGGGAGCGGTCTAGCAACTCTGTCAAGCAAAGTAGCACACACCCCAAGGGTGACTGTCCCAAACTCCTCCCCTGCAAGCAGCTGTCATCCGGTCCTTCTCTTCCTACCCACGGAAGCAATCTTCATCCCAGAACCTCCAAAGGCACATACTACTTTAATATTTAATAGGACCTTTAAATCTGGCTCTGACAATGCCAGTTGCCCTCAATTCATTTTTTGCAATGAGAATTCTACATGAATTGAAGGTTAATAATCTGATCCCAAATTCAGCATTCTTAAGCCATCTATAGTCGCCATGGCAACTCACAATAAAGCCCCTTAAAGCTCCTCAGAAAAGTCATTTCAGTAATGAAGATTGCACATTGTACAGAAAAGATGTGTTAATTATTCTTACTGTTCTCTGGATGTAACTCTCCGTCTCTTTTCCTCCTGTGTGGAGAGAAGGGAAGAGGACACGAATATTCATTTCAAAGAAGATCAAAATGAAAAGCATGGGTGAGAAAGTATTCGATACATTTGATACACTTAAACAGGGCAGAGGATCTGGGTTGGGGGGAAGATCTGGGCAACCATCAGTCTGGCAGTGATGTCCGCACTCCCTCAAAGCAAAGAAGAGGGCCAGGAGTTGGCCCAGCACATGTCTGTGTACCAGCTGTCTAGTGAGGGTATGTAAAAGAATCAAAGATCCTTCACCTCCCGTCAGGAATCCTTTAGCATTAGAAAAAAAACAAATAGTAATCTGAGATTCACATCAATAAGTAAGAATGACAACCTCAACCAGACACCAGCCCTTCTTGGATAATAACCCGGTGCCCCATTTCCCTAAGTTCACACTATTTGCCATCTCCAGGAGATCTATATGTATTTAGAAGGGATGAAATCACTGTGATAAAATAGATCCGTACCTTGTTTGAGGTGGAGGTTACAACAATAATCGACACAGGTGAGTATATACACATAAGCGAGAACTGGTAAATTCTAATTGTACCAATGTCAGTTCCTGGTTTTGCTGCTGTATTAGTTATAGGACAGGTTACCATCGGAGAAAGTTGGGTAAGTTACCCAGAGCCTCACTGTAATCCATTATTTGAAACACATATGAAAGAAATCTGTATCTGTATCTGTGGAAAATCCTGCCTCCAGGCTACCTTCAGACTTGAGCTACACCCGCTCCTCCCGGAGTCTCCAGCCTGTTGGCCTGTCCTGCGTGTTTCACAATTGCCAGCCTTAAACCCATGAGCCAATTACTTAAGATTAATCTTCTACATATACAGACTGTTGGTTGTTTCTCCAGCAAACCCTGACACAGACGGTACACTAGTATACTAATACATTCTCTCTCTCGGTCAACATAGAAGAAACTGATAAATCCTACCCCCCAGCCCCCAAAGTTCAAGGAGAAGGGAGATCTATGCACCAAAACATCCTTTTGTACTACTTAATTTTACTAAATGCATGTAAAGCATCGGTTTTAAAACACAGTAAATTTTCAAAACTTTAAACTGACTAAAGTAAGATTATCTCTGTATGATGACTTACGTGACCAATGCCATCTGATACCACTGTTTGGTACATGAAGTCTTCCTCTAGACTAGTGGAACAGACGGTACTTTTACAAGTGTCTCACCCACAAGGCCTCCAGGCCTTACACAAACTCAGAAACTGGAATACCCGTTTCAGAGGCCAGACGAGAAGGCTATGCAAGCCTTCCAGAAGTTAGGGTGCAAGAAACCACTCTAAAACGGATGCATGTGGGAGCGAGCTATTGATATGACAAGAGCCAGCCTGCTTCTGCCTGTATGCTTTTTCCTAGGAGACAAGAGGCTTGTCCACTGACTAATGGTTCCCTCTGTGCCTCAGTTTCCCCGTGGAGTGGGTAACCCAAGTAAACTGTAACTATCTAAACAAAGGTTATGAAGATTAACATCAAGTTCCTAAAAAAAAACAACAGTGTCTTACAACAGGATGTCAAACCTACCTCAATGCTAGGGATAGCCCCGTGACACCTGAGTGACCCCTCAGTCCGGTGCTTCTCACCCAGAGCAACTTTACCCCTCACCCCAAACTGGCAGTAACTGATGATGCTTGGGGTGGTCACAACTGAGAGGGGAGGAGGGGATTACTACTGGTATCCAGTGAGTAGAGGTCAGGATGCTGCTGTGTCCCACAACCCACAGGGACACCCTCCTCACCCCATCCCCCAGCAAAAGAGCAACCGGCCCCGCAAGTCAATAACAGCATGGCTGGAAAACCTAGGCTTTACGAGGAGTGTCTATAGTTTGCTCAGTCAGCAGCAATAAGGTATTTATTACCTACACCCAAACCTATGGACTTCCCTTCAACTTACATAGCTAATCCCAAATCAAAATCAAAATGAAAACCAATGTGTGACCGCCTGGGATTATCTGGCTATGGCCCTCAAGTCACAAGGGAAAGTACCATCAGAGATTAGCATTTTCTGTATCAAAGACCCTCAGTAAGCCACGGGCTTTCTAATCTAAAAGGTCCAAGCAGCGCTGTTCTACACAGAAGCTGTTTAGTGCTCTGCTGTTAGACAAGCTAGATGTGGAAAGGGAACTTAGGAGAGCAGCGAAGGCTGTAAACTGTCGCACTGGATTGCCAGTCTTGCCTGCTAGAGAAGTAGGAAGGCAGAGGGAACAGACTCTGAAGGTACATGGCTGCCTTGTGAGTAGCAGGGGTCCGTGGAGCCCCCAGGCCTAACGATGACATACTTCATACTGCCCGGGTGCAGCGACATGTCCTAACACCATCTCGGTCGCTTCAAGTCCATTTAGGTAGTCCTGCCTTTACACTTGGCCTATCAGCAAATGTACCAAGAGAAGGCAAGGGAAGAAAATGCCAGCCCTACCTGGTCTTTTTCTTCCTCAGGAGACTCATCCGATTTCGCTTTTTCCTGCTCTTCCTCGGGCTTCCGTTTGGCAGGGCTGTCAGCAACGGGAAAGCCAACTGTTAGCTCGGCCGGACGCTAGCGCTCTAACAGGCCGGAGAGGACTTGTAGCCCTCCCCACCAAAGGCAGCCTCTTTAGGACACATTCAGGTCATGGGTGTCTTAGTCCCTCCAAGGAAATGCCCTCACTGCCGGGATATTAAAAGAGGCTTCAAGTTTAATGTCTGAGTGACAGGTTAGAATGTTGGCCATTTTGCAAACCTAAGAAATCATGGATCTCGATGTCGATCAGCAGCTGCTGGCATCACAGAAGAGACCTCACGTGCCTCTAAGAACACACGGCACCATCTACTGAAGGGTCTCAAAAATAATAAAGCTGGAAGCTGATCAAGCTTCTAGAGCTAGCTAACCAGTTTATAAGAAACACAAAACAAGGAAGACATTAACAAGGATGCAGTCAGCTGCACCTAGAAACTCTATCGGACAAATGAACTAATTTCTTCAAATAAATGGCAAGAAAAGAAAGGAATCTAATTAGAAAGGCTTAAAACAAATCAAGCAAACAAAATTTACCACACATGAGGAAATACAGACACTGGCTATATGTTTCATAGTAAGAATTATTATGCTTTATAAAGTACAAAAATATTAGACTTATATTTTGTCTTTTTAAAGAGACTGCTAGGGGCGCCTGGGTGGCTCAGTGGGTTAATCCTCTGCCTTCGGCTTGGGTCATGATCTCAGGGTCCTGGGATCAAGCCCCGCATTAGGCTCTCTGCCCGGAAGGGAGCCTGCTTCCCCCTCTCTCTCTGCCTGCCTCTCTGCCTCCTTGTGATCTTTCTCTCTCTGTGTCAAATTAAAGGAAAAAAAAAAAAAAAAAAAGACTGCTAAATGTTAACATTTTTATTCACATTTTGCTGGAATTGCTAAACAAAAAAAAAAAAGAGAGAGAGAAAGAGAGAGATCAATTTTATTATCTAGAAATATACTGAAGACAGTTAAACGTCTGCCTTCATGATCCCAGGGTCTGGGATGGAGCCCCACGTCGGGCTCTCTGTTCAGCAAGAGTCTGCTTTTCCTTCTCCCTGCCACTCCCCCTGCTTTTACTCTCTCTCTGTCAAACGAATAAATAAAATCTTGGGAAGCGGGGGAAACTTTAAAAAAAGATAGAAATATATTGAAATGACATGTCTGGGAGGGTCTCAAAATAATCCAGTTGGGAGAGAATTTATGGGGTTACAGACGAAAAGATGGCCAGCTGGGAACTACTGACACTGGGTGACAGGTGTCTGGGGCGGGGGGGAGTTCATTTTACTGCCATGGCTAGTTTTGTATATATTTGAATGTTCCCAGAACAGTAAGAACACAGGTGTTGAGAAATGCTTTTCATCAGTGTTTAACGAAGAAAACTGTAAGACGAAAACCTATGCAATGTGGAACTCAAAACTGCTAAATTATACCCTACTAATTTCCATTCCTGTTTACCAAGAACGGTTTGCCCTGAGAAAAGATGGCTGTTAATTCATTATATACTGACCCCCTTGAGAAATGAGCTAGGATGGTGGTCTGCCTGGTAGTTTGCCTTGTAATCCTGGGGCTAGAAGAAGCAGCTTCAGCTGTTTGAAGAAAAAAGAAAAAAAAAAAGCCGCTATGAATAAAAAAAGTTCACAAAGTGTAGTTCTTAAGCATTAGCAAGCTAGTGCTGAGAATCAGGTTCTGAATATTAAGCACCCTTCTTTTTTTTTCCTCCAACCAACAACAGTCTCGATAAAAGGTAGCAATTAGCACCTGCCAATTTGCTGAGCCATGGTACCGGAGCTCTTCATTGACGGGCCATAGCCTGAACCAGAGAAGGAGACAACCTCCTCTATGTCGTCAAAAGATGAAGTGGCCAAGAACCTGACCTGCGCTCAGCTCCCACACTCCCGTGTGTTTCCACAAATTCCAGAAGAGTTACTTTGACTACAAAGGAGACTACACATTTAGCTTAAATAGGCGTTTAACTTAGAAATAGTATTATTGCCTCCTGTTACCTTATACGTCACCAACTTAAGCTACGTTTTGGGACCTCCTGCTCCGTATTTGGTCAAAGAACAAATCTGAAGATGTATGTACATCCAAGCCAGTTAGGAAGTACGCGCAAGAAACAAACCAGGAGGTACTATCCCGGGGGGACCGAGGCTGGTACCATGTAAGGGGACAGCTAATCGCCACCAAGATTAAATAAGTAGTCTTACACTTGGTCTCTCCATCGGCCTTGCTTCGTCTGGGTGTGGGAAGTTTGGAAACGGGTTTGGGAGATTTCTTTTCCTCTGCCATTCCCACTCTGCGATCCTCGCCGCTTGTCTGGCTCCCGTTTTCTAGACGTCCATTCACTTCCCGGCTGAAAGCATGAGCTCCGTTCTCCAAGGATAAATCTTTATTTAAAAGGGATTTGACTTTAGCCAGGTAGCCCTCCTACAGCAGGAAAGGATAATTTAAGTAGCAGTGAATGTAAACAAGTGGCAACAAGAGAATAAGGAAACACGCATTTCCTTTATAACTACTGGGTAACAAGGAGAGCTGGGGATGATTCTGCCTTCCTGGTCACACGGGAGTTACAGGGGAAGAGACACTTTCGAGACACCAGGATGCTGAGAACTGACTTACCTCTGATAATTCTTCTTTATGTAATTTGGTTTCCAAGTCACATAACTGATTTTTTATTTCTGTTTGCAGAAATTCATGCAAGAGATTCAGTTTCTCCTTCACACATTCCTAAGGGAAGGATATAGGTTTAGATGTCCCCAAACTCCCAAGTCACTAATGGGCTACTACACAGATAATTAGGCTGCCTGGTCATGAAATACCAACTGAATGGCAGGCAATGTTGACTCAGCCCGGAAAACTGAATATTCACAAGACACGTTTATGATGTTTCCCTTAAGATCACATCATACCATCTCCGAGTGGTGAAAAATGGGAAGATTAGGAGGTGGGACAGAAATAACAGTGTATTAGGAAAAAACTGTGCTTTTGAGAACTGTGACCAGGATAAGTTACAATTCAGAACCGATGGTGTGAACCCAGATTGGGAGACTTATCAGTGAGTTACCAAGAGATTAGCAGCACGTTAACACAGAACATTAAGAATAATATCTAAGCTATCCTCAAAACTATAGAAAAGAGCCCGGGAGCCTGAATGGCTCAGTCGGTTGAACATCTGACTCTTGGTTTCAGCACCGGTCATGATCTCATGGGTCGTGGGAATCAAGGCCCACGTCGGGGCATCTGCTTGAAGATTCTTTTCCTCTGCCTCTCCCCCCACCACTCGCACACATGCACACTCTAAAACATTTTTCAAAAATACTATGAAAAAAAGCTGACTTCACTTAAACTTTTTATGAGTCACAAACTATCTGGAAAACAACAACGTCTGGTAATAAAATTTAAGGTGGAGGTTACCTTTTCTGTTAGGCTATCTCTTTCCAAATCTTTGAGCCTGTGGGAAGAAAACGGAGAAAGGAAGGCAATTATGCAACTCTGTTTACTCTAAGACTAAAACCACAGTTGCGTGTGTATGTGTGTGTGTGTGGGGGGGGGTTTCTTTTATTTTTAAAGATTTTATTTGTCAGAGAGAACGAGCCAGCGAGCACACAAGCAGGGGGAGCAGCAGGCAGGGGGAGAAGGAGGTTCCTCACTGAGCAAGGAGCCTGATGCGGAACTCGGTAACAGGACCCTGGGATCAATACCCAAGCCAAAGGCAGCACTGAACTGACTGAGCCACCCAGGCGTCCCTAAATCCAAATTTGAAGAACTTTGGAAATAAATTTGACATGTAGCAGTGTTAGGGAAAAAACAAACAAACAAAACACCACAGTGGTTTTCGCCCACCCACGCTAGAAATCCTACTACAATGCCTGTAGTGGTCTTTAAGAAGTCACTTGCGATCTGAATGAGGTCTCCCCTCCCACCCCCACCCCCCTTTAGGGTGCAGTTTTTCTGGTAGTGAGAGAATAGAGGAGCTCCATAACGGTGTCATTTCCAAAGGAACTACGGAATAGAGGCAGGCCATATAGTTGGGGTGCACCTGTCAAATGACCTACAGGAGGTCTTCCTCCAGTTGGTCTGGCAAGACCCCATGAAAGGGCATACCACAGGGTGGTCAGTGTTAGAAGGAATAGGCCAGGGTTGTAAGGTGCTGTGAGGGAACAGCCAGCGGACATTCCCAAAGGCCAGGGTGGGGGTGGCAGCATTCAAATGGGGAACGTAAGAGAGGGAAGCAGGGGCACCAGAGTGGCTCCGTCGGTTAAGCATGCTACTCTCAATCTCAGCCCGGATCTTGATCTCAGGGTTGGGTGTTCAAGTCCAGCACTGGGCATGGAGCCTACTTAAAAACAAAACAAAACAAAACAAAAAAACCCAAAAACACATACAACAACAACAACAACAAGGAAGTAAAGGCATCTGGTGCAGCAGGGAGTGCCCACACTCAGGGGTGACAGATGGAGTGAGAAAAATTGTTGGCCGGCGCCTCACCAGAGAGCTCCTCCTCTGGAAGGTTTACACCTACTCCTTCAGGAGTGCAGAACTGTCATGAGTTTGGCGAGAAAAGCAGAGCCTGATTTGAGCACTGAAGATTAGCGTCTTGCCTCTTTTTTCCGGGGGGAGAGGGAGGGGGCAGAAGACACCGAGGAAAGGGAGGTGAGCGGACAAGCTTTGGTTCCTAGGCTGGGTGCCGCCTGCGGACAGTGCGGGAAGAACAGGTCTAACCAGCTGGCTTAGCATCGGGGTCACTGGAGAAGTGCCCTGGGCAGGGACCAGGCCTCTACCATCTCTGGACCCTCCTACCCAGCACCCATACAGACAACGTACTCTTAGCATTAGCCGAAAGGGCAAGAACAGAGCTCTCCCAGCCTGGTTTTTCCAAAAAGCCACGTGTGAGCACAACACCGGGAATGCAAGCAACAGGCTTTGCGGGACTCCTGTCACACAGACGCTGCTCTGAGCGCACGTGGGCCCCCCCCCCAGCTTTGACCCCCACCACATCTGCAGGCACCTATTGCATGCCAGGCCCTGTTTCAGGCAACGAGCTGGGTAATGGGATGCCGGGACTGCCAGGAAGGGACCTTCAGACCTGGGTGGTCAGGAAAGGTCTTTCTGTAGAAGCCTCTGACTGGGGGCGCCTGGGTGGCTCAGTCGTTAAGCGTCTGCCTTCGGCTCAGGTCATGATCCCAGGGTCTTGGGATCGAGCCCCACATCGGGCTCCCTGCTGCACAGAAAGCCTGCTTCTCCTTATGCCACTCCCCTCGGCTTGTGTTCCCTCTCTCGCTGTGGCTCTCTCTGTCACATAAATAAAATCTTAAAAAAAAAAAAAACAAAAAAAACTCTGACTGCAGACACAGTGGTAGCATATACTATATCACACACACACACACACACACACACACACACAGAGTACATGTAACCCCTTCAAAGTCCTTCCACCCTGACGTAGCTCAGGTCCAGGAGAGCCGGAGGAGAGCTGCAGAACTCTGTTCGCGCGGCCAGAGGGGCACACCTGGCTGCAGGGGCCTCACGCCGGGCTTCTCGTCCTTCTACTCACAGAACCCTGGCGACAACACGGCCCCCTGACCCTGAGGCTACCTCAGGTGTTAAGGACGACGCTCAGCTGGCTATGAAGCCCACCCGAGCACCCTTTCCACAACGCCGACGACTACCTCGGGGCACAAATTCTGCCGACCTCTCCCACGACCTGGGATTGTTTAGCCTGGCAGAGAGGAACCAAATGAACTCTTCAGGGGACCTCAAATGCCTTGCCCTGTGAAGACGGACTGTCACCTGCCTGGCCCCAGAGAGGAAAGGCAGAGCCCGGGACAGGTCCTGAGGAGCCAGAAGTGTGACAGGGACGAGGCTGGGCAGTGCACCTCCCGACACCCAGGCTTTCACGGAAGAGTCCATCCCTTCCCCGGGAAAACGGAGGGCGACACCATCTCACATCTGCTTCGCATTCAGAGCAGGGAGGATCAGAACAGACGTGGAGGACCAGGCAGGAGACTCAGACAGCAGCCATGTTATGAGATAACACCTCAGCTCCCTAGCAGCCCAAGATCCCATGATTCATTCCTCGCTGCTTCCCTCACACAGTCCTATAAGGGAAATAAACTGTAACTGAAGGAACCAAGCAAATATAGTTCAGACCTGAGGGCTTCTGAAGAGCAAGGGTATAGAAAAGCATCAGGAAGGACTAGGCCGGGGAACAGCTCAGCGGGAACGGAGCAGGGGAGCTGCCCAAACAGGAGCCGTACAGTGGAGGAGCTGGCTCAGGACACCCAAGAAACCCACACAAGTCAGGCTGGGTGCCAGTCTGAGGGAGGTCAATAACATCAGGCTAAAAAATTGATTTTGTTCCACAGTTAAACCACTGAAGGAATCGTGGGGGGAGGGGAGGGCAGGGAGGAAGAAACCAAGACCTGAGAGCGAGAGCGTGTTTTAGGAAAATTAATCTGGCAAAATTACATAATGTAGATTAGGCAGGAAGAGATTACAAAACATTAAATCACTCTTTAACACACTAGAAATGCTGATCTGTAATGTGATTTACCAGGAATGGAGACCACTGCTAGAGAAGTTACAAAAACTTCATGAACTCTGCCTCTTGGAACTGGCCGCGTGGCAGATGGTCTGAGATGGTATCTCCCATGGCCTGAGATGAGATCCTGCCTGTGGGAGGCAGGATAATGAGCCCTTCCCAAAAAGAGATGTCCATGCTCTAATCCCCCAGAACCTGGGAGTACTGGTGTCTCACCGGTAAAAGGGACTCTGCAGATGTGATTAAGGTTATAGCCCTTGAGATGGGCAGATTATCCTGGATTAGCCAGGTGGGCCCAATCTAATCACCTAAATCCTTAAAAGCAGAAAAACCTCCCGGCTGCATTTCAAGAGATGTGACTAAAGAAGGGTGAGAGAGAGATGTGGCCCGAGGACTAGCTTTACTGACTTGAAACATGGAGGCAGTGGGCCACGAGCCAAAGGGTACATCACCTCCAGAAGCTGGGCATGGTTAGAGCCAGCAAGAGAAGAGGGACCTCAATCTGACAACCACAAGGAACTGAATTCTGCCAACAGTTTGAAAGAGTGAAGAAACATTCTCCCCAAGAGCCTCCAGGAAGGAATGCAGCCTGCTAACACTATTTCATCCAGCAAGACCCATACTAGATTTCTGACCTACAGCATTGTTAGAACAAACTTAGGTTCTATTTAAACCACTAAGATAATTTGTTATGGAGCCAATTAAAAACTAATGCACGGGATGCATGCGTGGCTCAGTTGGTTAAGCCACTGCCTTCGGCTCAGGTCATGATCCTGGAGCTCCGGGATCGAGTCCCACATCAGGCTCTCAGCTCCTTGGGAAGTCTGGTTCTCCCTTCTCATGCTCTCTCTTCCTCTCTCAAACAAATAAAATCTTTAAAAACAAAAACAAAAAAACTAATGCAGTATCAGACATTCAGAACATTTTGGTAGAGAAAAACTAAACAGGCCAAGAGTGTGAAGACTGACATTTCAGGGAACAGCGGCTCAGCAGCACTGGCTGGCTACCCGGCAGCTAGAAATTAAAACCGGCTTTCCTGAGAGGCCTCAAAACTGGAGTTAGTCCTGTCCAGCTGATAGGCCCAACCGCTGCAAGTCCTAGGACTGGGAGAGATAAGGGTCTAGGAACGAAAGAAAATGATTGGCGGGGGCAAAATATCAGGGGGGGAGAGAGGCTCCCTGGTAGTAAACCGCACCACAAAAGCCAAGGATAGAAAGGATTAAAAAGCAAGAGAGACTGAGAGATGAAAGAGGACAGAACACCACCTCAATCCTTGAGAAGAAAGCCTGAGCAAGAGTCGGACTAGATACTGGCACAAAAGCAAAGGCGGATGCGGAAGGAACAAGCCCAGACCGTTCTACAAGAAGCGAGAGGTGAAGGCTGGAATGATAAGCAGGAATATACATCATGTGTACATGGCTTACACTGAAATACTGACATCTGCCTCGGTAGCAGATCTGCGTGTTGCTACTCTAAATCGTGCTCCCCTAATGGAAGTGAAATACACAGCTGACCGCGTGGTAAGTAGCACAGAAGGTTTTCCGGCAGGGGCTGCTTAACCACACATTTATACCTATCGGCTTCGTTGGTCTGCATAATGCCCAGGTAGAATGGGTAACATGTTCCATTTTACAGATAAAACACCAAGAGGTGGAGTGCCTGGGTGGCTCAATCAGTTAAGCGTCTGCCTTCAGGTCAGGACATGATCCCAAGGTCCTGGGATCGACCTTGTTCAGAAGGGAGTCTGCTTTTCCCTCTGCCCCTCCCCCTTCTTGTGCGGGCTCTCTCTCGCAAAAACAAATTAAAAAAAAAAAAAAGAAAAAAAAAAAGAAAAGAAAGACAGACAGACCGACCACCAAGAGGTTAAAAAAATTAGCCCTTTAGCTATGGTAGGAAGGAATCTGAATCCCGGTGGTCTGTACCTCTAGAATATTCCTGCCAGGGAGAAATAGGAGAGTCAGTTTTGCTCTCTTCAATACCCAATCAGTTGGAGTCATGGAACTAGAGCTAAGAACTTGAAACCCGACTTAATCTAATCACAGAAGGACTAGCAGTTTAAAAAGCCCACACAATTACTTAGGCTAATCAGAGTGGTACAAAGGAGGTTTGCTCCAATCTGTGCTTGAATCCAGGATTCCTTAGAGGGGAAAGTCTTGCATGCACGCTGTTCAGAGTCTACTCTACACCAAGCTACAGACAGAGTAAATAAAGCAAACAAATCACCATCCACACCAGGGTTGCAAAGGCAACAGGCAGGGTGCTTGGGCAGAATTCAACACCCTTCCTGTTATGGGGAAGAGGGATGGTCTTTCGGAGCACAGGCTGAAGGATGAAAGAACGGTAGCCAATTTAGGGAAGGCGTAGATAGGGAGCAGCTCAGCCTCCCACTGGCAGCTCTGCATGGTCTCAGGCCCTGAGAACCCGAGGTCTGTATGGCTTGTGAAAAGAGCACACAATGAATCAGACAAGTGGACAGGGACTCTGGATTTCAGGACCAGTGCACCCGGCAGAGTGTGTGGGGCAAGGAAACCATCAGATCCAACTTTTTAAGAGGATTCACAGTTTCCACTTGGAGAAAAGACCCGAGTAGCAACAGGAAGACCAGTGAGAGACTTAATCACTTTGTACAAAAAAGCTTGGACAAAATAAGAAATATAAGTGGGGCGGGGCACCTGGGTGGCTCAGTGGATTGAGCCGCTGCCTTTGGCTCAGGTCATGATCCCAGGGTCCTGGGATCGAGCCCCGCATCGGGCTCTCTGCTCCGCAGGGAGCCTGCTTCCTCCTCTCTCCCTGCCCGCCTCTCTGCCTACTTGTGATCTCTCTCTGTGTCAAATAAATAAATAAAAATCTTTAAAAAAAAAAAAAAAAAGAAATATAAGTGGGAAAAGGCAGCTTGTCCTGAAAGGCAAAATTTTTAGATGTTGGGTGCTTTACTCTATACAGTTTTTCGATTTGGGTGCTATACTTTAAAAATGAAGTTAAAGACTTAAAAACCCAAACATGGAAAATACTTTCTGGTATTACTACATTATCTAATGGAACTACGCATTTAAAAAAAGAAGCGGACGTATATAGGTAAGTTAGCAAAAGTGACGGAAACGCATGAGGACCTGGCCTAGTCTTGCTCCTAGACTGTTCTACTGGACTTAAGTACCTCTTGTGTTATAAGTCATACCCCGTTAATTTTCGTAGATCGAGAAGTTATACCCCCCTTTACAAATCTAAGGGAGTGTCGAATACCATGTTTATGTATTTTGTACCCTGAAATTCAAAATGTAAGACAAGAGGTTGTTGAAGGTCCCATAAGCAGACAATTTCAATGTCCATCCCATGGCCTAAAGCAGAACCCCCAAATTCTGCACCTACAGTAGGCAATTCTGGTTCAAAGTAATATGAAACCTAAGGTAACGGAGGATGGTAAAACTCATTGAAGAGCATTCAAATTCAGCCAAAGACTTACACTGGCCCAAGAAAACCCCTAAGCTAAGCCAGTGGCCTATTCAAAAACCCTAGTTGAAAGGAAACGTTTTGGTAAGAAGCAGACATCAGCAGGAATCCTTGCTTCCTCACAGCAAACTCCTTACAGCATCCATTCTTAAGAACTTTTGAGGATTAAATGAGGAACTGTCCAGAGCTGTATATGATTAGGGACTGACTGGCAGGACGGACAAAAAGCTAGATTAGCCAATAAGAATGCTAACCTGTGGGGCTTTGTGTGCTGGGCGTAGTCTCATGTCATCCAGTCTCAGTTTAAAGCCCATGTTAAGGAGTCCATGGCCTCAGCCTGTTTATGACGCTTGCCCAAGGTCAAACAAGCCAGAGGAGATGAGCGTTCTCCCCAGCAGAGTAAAGAAGACTGGGCCCAAACATCTGCTGGGTCTGTTACCACCAAGCCAGGGACTTCCATAATTCCATTTCAAGTTCTATCTTGGGAGGATACAGATAGGGATTCTTCAGCAAGACACACCCCCTCTGTGATTAAGAAGCAGACTGGACTTTAAAACCTGTGGTGGGGAGCCCCAAATACAGCTGCCCACCCCCATACACAAACACACACTCCAACTCCAAAAGCCCAAAAGACTGGCCTGGCACAACCATAGGAAACGCACAGGGAAACAGGGAAATGGCAAAACCAGCTCACAAATCCGGGAGGGGGGGGGGGGGCGGCGTTCCCGCCTGGTCAAGGTTCCAAGGACTAGTGTTCCAAGGAGTGCCGGTTTTCGGGAGTGAAACTGGTGCCCGTCCCAAACAGGAGCCCAGCATTCTTGCCCGGGACCCACCTGCACAGAACTGCTACAGCCAGTCCGGACACTAACTGCTGTGCAACACATGCGCACACACACGAAACTGCGGCCACTTGTGTGAAGCGCGCACGCACGCACACACACACCCATGGCCACTGTGTCACGCGCGCATACGCGCGCACACACACGAAACTGCAGCCAGTTGTCCCTAGCGAGGCTTCCTTGACGCCCATGGCTCACAGGCATAGATTTACTGGGAAAGACCATCCAGCCTTCATGCTGCCCGAGCCCCTGGTCCTGCGCTGCACGGTACGAGCTCCTTCCAGATGCGACTTCCCCGCAGCAGTCCTAGATGAAGGAAGCCCCCCAAGGAAGACGGGGGTCGCAAACCTGAGCCGGCAGCGCCCGGGCCCCGAGCGGCGACGTCTGTCTCTGGAGGCCGCCATCGGGATGCGCTGCGCGGGGTGCCAAGGGGGGGGGGTCCTCAAAATGCCCCCAGGGACCGGACCAGCTCGACCCCCCCCCCCAAGCGGGCCGGGCACCGGAAGTAGAGGCCGAAGTGCCCGGGGCCGAGGGGTGTCCTGAGGCCGCGGGCTGCCCGCTTCCTGCGCGACCAAACTGGCGGCAGGAGCCAGGCCCGTGGCTCCTCCAGGAAGGGGATCCCCGAGGAGAACTCAAAGCTCGCTCTACTTTGAGATCAGAAGTGACCCCAAGTTTCTAGTCACCAGGGAACTGTGAGGGGCCTCGGCCCATTTTGGCGCCAAACGGCCAGGGGTGCGCGCGACCGGAAGTGCCACCCTGCCCGCGCCAACCGCCGCCGCGCCGTCCCGCGCATGCGCGCCCGTCTGTCAGCGGCAGCCACGGGCTACCAAGAGGGGAAGCAACTCCCCCACCCCCAACGCCGAGCCACTTCCCAACCCCCCCAACCCCACCTCATCGCCCCCGGCCCGAGTTCACAACCACCCCCCCTGCGGCACCTACCGCCTACGGACATCATCGGGCAGGGAGATGGCTCGGGAGGCCAGCGTGGGCACCCGGGCCGGGGCGGTGCGAGCAGGCATCTTGGAAACTGCAGCAGAGACAGCGGCGCCGGCGGCAGAGGCAGCCCTGGCTTTTCGCGCGGAAACCGATGGGGAGGGGCGGTGAGCTAAGGCGGCATGTACCATCTCGGGCCCGACGTGGGGGAAGGTGGGACGTACCATAGGGAGAGAGGCCATACCATGTGCGGGCAGATAGAGTGGAGCAGGTCGTGCACAGGGGCCGCGCAGGCGCGAGAAGGGAGCACACCCCCGCGTGGAGCTGTGGGCTCGTCCAAGCAGGGAGCCGCCTGAGAGGTTCATTCATTCATTCTTCCTAGCATGCTGGGGATAAAACAGGGAGCATTCCTACAGGGCTCCAGCATGTGGGCTCTTGGGATTGTAACTGAGGACTCGAACTCCACTCCATCTATTTGCTCATTATAATGACCCTGGATGGGTCATTTGGACCCAGGCCCCGTTTCATCTTTAAAAAGGTGCTAATCACGGATAATCTTGAGGACGCACAAACTATGCAGCCAGCATCACGGATCTCCCAGTGTGGTGAGGCCCAGGCCACTTCCACAGCCTGTGTGATTAAAAAAGCACCAGAACTTGGGGAAAGGATAGTCTCTTCAAATGGCGTTGGGAAAATTGGGGAAATGTTTACGTGCCTACAAGTAAAGTTGGATCCTTACCTACGGCATGTAAAAATCAACTCAAAATGGATTAAAGATATAAACGTAGACTTGAAACTATGCAACACTTTGAAGAAAAAAAGGGGGGTTCACAACATTGAATTTGGCAATGATTTACTGACTAGGGCATGACAGCACAGGCTATAGAAGCTAAAAGACAGATGGGACTACAGCAAACGATTTATGCACAGCAAAGGAGTCAACAAAGTGAAAAGGCAACATATAGAATGGGAAAAAAGGTTGCAGACCATATATCTGATAAAATGTTAACATCCAGAATAAAGAGCTACAACTCAACAAAGACGACAACCTGATTTTAAAGATTTTATTTATTTGACAGAGAGAGATCACAAGTAGACAGAGAGGCAGGCAGAGAGAGAGGGAGGGAAGCAGGCTCGCCGCCGAGCAGAGAGCCCGATGCGGGACTCGATCCCAGGACCCTGAGATCATGACCTGAGCCGAAGGCAGCGGCTTAACCCACTGAGCCACCCAGGCGCCCGACAACCTGATTTTAAAGATGGGCCAAGATTTGAATAAACCATTCCCTAAAAATACACAAATAGCCAACAGGCATATGAAAAGACACCCAACATCACTAATCAGAGAAATGCAAATCAAAACTACAATGATAGTGGCCACTCTAATGGGCATGAGGTGAACTATCAAAAAATTATTATATATATGTGTGTATATATGTAGTATACACACACGTGCACACAAAATAATCAAAAACAGGTGCTGGCAGAAATGTGGAAATTAGGATCCATGTGTACTATCAGTGGGGATGTAAAATAGTGCAGCCAGCACGGAAAAGAATGGAGACATCCCCCCACGGAGGGACGTCTGCGTGGCTCAGTGGTTAAGGGGCTGCCTTTGGTATAGGTCAAGATCCCAGGGTCCTGGGATGGAGTCCTGCATTGGGCTCCCTGCTCAGCAAGGAGTCTTCTTCTCCCTCTCACCCCTGCTCTGTTTTCTTTCTCTCTCTCCCAGATAAAATATTTACAAATAAATAAATATGGCATAACCGTATCATCCAGCAATCCTACTTCTTGTTATATATTCAAAAGAATTAAAAGAGGGGCGCCTGGGTAGCTCAGTGGGTTAAAGCCTCTGCCTTCGGCTCAGGTCATGATCTCAGGGTCCTGGGATCGAGCCCTGCATCGGGCTCTCTGCTCAGCTGGGAGCCTACTTCCCCCTCTCTCTCTCTCTGCCTGCCTCTCTGCCTACTTGTGATCTCTGTCTGTCAAATAAATAAATAAAAATCTTAAAAAAAAAAAGAGAGATGGAAACAACCCAAATGTCCTTGGAAAGATGAAGGGTTTCCAGAAACTGTGGTATATACAATGGGTTATTCAGCCTTAAAAAGGGAAATCCTGCCCTTTGTGGCAACCTGCAAGAATCTTGAGGTCATTATGGTAAATAAAGTAAGCCAGTCACTGGGGCGCCTGGGTGGCTCAGTTGTTAAGCATCTGCCTTTGGCTCAGGTCATGATCTCAAGGTCTTGGGATTGAGCCCCACATCGGGCTCCCTGCTCAGCGGGAAGACTGCTTCTCCCTCTCGCACTCCCCCTACTTGTGTTCCTGCTCTCGCTCTCTGTCTGTCAAATAAAAAAAAATAAAATCTTAAAAAACAAAACAAAAAACAAATACTGCATAATTCCACTTATTCAGTATCTAAAGTAGTCAAAGTCTCAAGGAAAAAGAGCAAGCCAGGCCTGGCTGGCTTCGTCAGTAGAACAGATGGCCCTTGATCTTGGGTGAGTTCAAGCCCCACATTGGATGGAGAGATTACTTAAAAAAAAAAAAAAAAGATAAAAATAAACATTACAACTGCAGAAAAGAAGAACCATGGTGGGGACCAGGGGCTGGTGAGAGGAGGGAGAAGGAAAGTAGTTCAGTGGAAACAAATTCAGTTTTATAAGATGAAAAAGTTTCAGAGATCTGCTGCGCAACCGCAGGCATGCAGTTAACACTACTGTTTACTCGAAAATAGTTGAAATGGTAAGTGTTATATCTTTTACCACAATAAAAAGTAAACCATTCATAGAGGGAGGAGTTTTTAAAAAACGTACCTGCTGAAACAACAATAAAAAAAAGCATCAGGGTGTCTGGGTGGCTCAGTGGGTTAAAGCCTCTGCCTTCAGCTCCGGTCATGATCCTGGGGTCTTGGGATCGAGCCCCGCACCGGGCTCCCTGCTCAGCGGGGAGTCTTCTTCCCCCTCTCTCTCTGCCTGCCTCTCTGCCTACTTGTGATCTCTATCTGTCAAATAAATAAATAAAATCTTAAAAAAAAACACATCAGAGCTGAGTTACAAATTATGGTACATTTTTACATTTTTATATTACAGATTTTATAAGTCACTTGATTTGTAAACACACATGTATACTAGGTTTCCCCAGCAGCTGGTGGGGGAAGGTCAACCTGGCCAGGAGTGGACCTCAGACTGTTTACAATGGGTTACCCATATATGGCAGGATCCAGGAAGACTGAAATATTAATAAGACTAAAATTAATAGTAATATTTTTAGCAACACTTACATACTATACTATTCTCTTTAGAGGAATTCTTTTAATCCTGGAATATTTGTCACAAAGGAGTCTGGCTCAGACGCTGCTTTCCCAAGATCATGGACTAAGTAAGCAGCAGGGCCATGAATCCAGGGGTCCTTAGCTAGGAGCCCGAATGCAAAACAGTGATACCCAGCTGGCTGGTTAGTTGTCAGGCCTCCTGGAGGCCCAGAGGCAGGGCTGGGGGAAAGTAGATTAAAAAGTAAGAGCAGAAAAGGGGTGGTAGATAGAAGACTGTCACCAAAGGGAGGCTCAGGCCCCTGTAGACGGGCCAGAAGCCAGTATTTGGGCCCCGAACACACCTTAAGGCACAGGGTGCTCACGGGACAGGGGAGAGAGGGGCGATAGACTATAATTCTTTGTCAGGGGACTCAGCTCACAGCTGAGCAACCGCATTTAGCCGAGGCTCCCTCTCAGGCGATCCCTTTACTGAGGGATGATTCAAATGGTTCTACACATGGGGCAAGGCCTCAGGGACATAAAGACTGGCCCCAGGAATATGGGTGACTCCTGAGCACATCCAGAGTGACGGGTTAAACCACTGGAGACCCATCCCCCACCTAAAAATGGGCTCAGCCCTTGAGAGAAATGAATGGAACTTCCAGAAGAAACCGGGTTCAGCTCTTGCTGGCATTAACCCCATCTCCACCTCTCAGTCTCTGAAGCAGTGCTCATAAACACCTCAGGAGAAAGACTTATCAGGCCTGAGCTCCTTGCTTTGGAGGCCACATTCCAGCCTTCAGCTGAAGGGCCACCCTCCAGGAACCAGGAGAGGCTACGTGTCAGCCCAGCCAAGGTCAGGGCAGCCCAAAGCGCCAGGGAAGGTGGGGAGATAGCCACATGCCTTGAGCCACTCAGTCAGAAGGCCAGAGCTGAGTCACCCGACAGGCTGGGGAACTAGTCATGGCCACTGAGCTCTCTCTTGGTGCCAGGCCCAGCAAAAGCTTTGGGCAGTGGCAGCGACACTCCAGGCTTCAAAAGGGACACTTTTCCACTCACCCCAGACAAGGGCCAGGCAGGCAGACCAACAGGGCGAGCCTCTCAAGCTTGCACATGCTCACACGCTCTCTCTCGCTGTCTCGGCTCACGTGGCCAGGAATCAGATCTGGGAAAAACAACTCTGGAGTGTGCTGGGCGGACCCACTTGCTTTTTGCAGGGCCCTTGAACAGGCAGATGGCTTACTGTTTGGGATCACAGGAGGCTTGCTACCAAGCCCAGCAGCCTTCAAATCAGTGTACTGATATGCCCCAACCTAGATCATCCTCAGCGCTCTCCCAGATGACCTGCCCCACGTCCTTCCTGGGCTGCCATTCAAGCCTCTCACCACATATTCAGCTACTGAAGCCCCTGGCAGTGGGAGGGATCTTCTCAGAATCCATCTGATCAGGTCCCCTCCTCCCTAACCCACTGAATGGGCCAGAATGCCTTCTCAGGGCTCTTAGAGTAAACCCAGCGCTTATGCATTTAGCCCCAACCCCATCAGCTGTTGCCATCACTCCTTCGCTTCCCCCAGTTGAGCCACACCCTGGTCATTCTGGGCCCCTTCCTGCGTAAGGCCGGTGGTAGCCAGCCTCCAAGAGGGCCCCCAACATTCTTTGCCTTTCGGTATTCATCCCCTTGTGGGGTCCTCTTGGAACCAGGGCCAAAGGAAGATGGTAGAAGTGAAAGCGCGGGACTTCGGAAGCTAGGTCATAAAAGACATCGCGGTGCCACCTTGTTTGGGTGGCGGAAGTCAGCAGCTGTATTGTGAGGATGCTCAAGCAGCCCTGCGGTGAGCCAGGGCAAGAGGCACTAAGCTGCCCGCCATGGGCGTGAGCCACTTTGGAAATGGCCCTTCCAGCCCCAGTCAAACTTTCTGACCACTGTAGCCCTCGCCAATACCCAGCTGAAAGGTATGAGAGATCCTCAAGCTGGAATTGCCCCAGGCTCGCTTTGCTGCTCAATTCCCAACTCACAGCAACCATGAGGGATAATACAAGTGAGCTGTTCTAAGCCACCAGACTTTGGGGCTTTTTGTTATATAACCATAGTTTTCCACATTTGCTGTTGCCTTAGTCTGGGAAGCCCTACTGTTTCACTCACCCATTTCTCCTGCTTGGAAAATCTTTAATTCTTTCTTTCTACTTTGACTCAACCATCACCTCCTTCAAGGAGACTTTCCTGATCTCCCCCAGCCCAAAAGGCGTCTAGTAGGCTCTTAAAACCATATCTCTTTCTCTTAGAGCCCTTTTTAAAAAAGATTTTATTTATTCATTTGACAGAGATCACAAGTAGACAGAGAGGCAGACAGAGAGAGCGGAGGAAGCAGACTCCTTGCTGAGCAGAGAGCCCGATGCTGGGTTTGATCCCAAGACCCCGGGATCATGACCCAAGCCAAAGGCAGAGAGAGGCTTTAACCTACTGAGCCACCCAGGTGCCCCTCTTTCAGTGCCCTTATTACAGGTGGTGATCACATAGTGTGGGGTGACAGTTTAGGTCAGTCATACCTCCCTATGCCCAACACCTAGCAAAGTGCCCAGGATATAGTTGGCACACAATAAAGACTCACGGAGAAGCACCTGGCTGGCTCAATCAGTAGAGCAGGCGACTTGATCTTGGGGTAAGTTCAAACCCCATGTTGGGCATAGTGATTACTTTTAAAAAGGGGGGGGGGGCGTGCCTGGGTGGCTCAGTCAGTTGAGTATCTAACTTCAGCTCAGGTCATGGTCTTGGGGTCCTGGGATTGAGCCCTGTGTCTGGAACCCACTCAGCAGAGAGTCTGCTTGTCCCTCTCCCCTTTCCCCTCCCACTATCTCCACTCATGATCATTCTCAAATAATAAAAATAAAATCTTGGGGCACCTGGATGGCTCAGTGGGTTAAGCCTCTGCCTTTGGTTCAGATCATGAGCTCAGGGTCCTGGGATCAAGCCCCTCATCAGGCTCTCTGCTCAGCGGGGAGCCTGTTTCCCCTCTCTCTCTCTGCCTGCCTCTCTGCCTATTTGTGATCTCTCTTTGTTAAGTAAATAAAATCTTTAAAAAAGAAAAATAGGGGCGCCTGGGTGGCTCAGTGGATTAAGCCGCTGCCTTCGGCTCAGGTCATGATCTCAGGGTCCTGGGATCGAGCCCCGCATCGGGCTCTCTGCTCTGCAGGGAGACTGCTTCCTCCTCTCTCTCTGCCTGCCTCTCTGCCTACTTGTGATCTCTCTCTCTGTCAAATAAATAAATAAAATCTTTAAAAAAAAATAAAAATAAAAAAATAAAAAAGAAAAATAAAATAAAATCTTAAAAAAGGAGATAATAATGATGATGAAAACCACCTCATGGAACCCTGCATATGAGGGTGTGATGCTTGTTCCTCCCCAACATTAAATGTTCAGTCTACAAACATTCATCAAAATAACAAGCCCACACACTTTTTTAAAAATAAAAGATGTTATTTATTTATTTGACAGAGAGACATAGCGAGAGAGAGAGAACACAAGCAGGGGCAGAGAGAGAGGGAGAAGCAGGGCTCAATCCCAGGACTCTGGGATCATGACCTGAGCTGAAGGCAGATGCTTAGCAGCTGAGCCCTCCAGGTATCCCTGCACATGCTCTTATTCAGCTATTCTACTTCCAGAAATTTCTCATGAGATTCAGTCATGCATATGTGCAAAAGGAGAAGTGGACACAGCTATTCACTAGCTTTGTCTGTAGCAAAAGACTGGAAATAACCTAGCTCTGCATCAGTGAGATTTAGTTAGAGAAAGGGTATTCCATTCACACAGTGACAGATCTCACAGTAAAGAAAAACAAAAGGATATTTTTCCATATAGTACCTTAGAGGTTTATTTTTAATTGCTAATACACAACAAAGCAAGATGTAGAACAGAATGCAGAGTACGATACAGATTATATGGGAAAAAAAGAGAATTCTGGGTATTTACTTGTTTATACATAAAGCCTTGGGAAAGAAACAAATGGTTAACTTCCTGGAGATAAGGAATGTTAACTAGCAGGGTAGAAGCTTTGGGCAGGAAGGAGTTTTTCTGAAGGTTTTTTTGGTGGGTTGTTTTTTTTTTTCCCTTTTTGGAATGCTGGAGCATGTGGTTATTTATATCAAACAAAAACAACTGGCAGAGCAGCAAGGAAAGCCTGTTTTTTCAATAAATGATGCTGGGCTCATTGTATGGCTGGCTATATGGAAGAAGGTAAACCTTGATCCCTACCTCACACCGTACACAAAACTGAATTCCAGGTGTTTTCCACATTTAAATGTGCAAGCAAATTCAAGGAAGCTTTTAAAATAAAATATGCAACATCTTTGTGACTCTAGGATAAGCAACCGTTTCTTTAACAGGACCTAAAGCACATTAATCACAAAGGAAGATGTCAGGCTGTATTAAGAGGATTTTTTTGTTCATCAAAAGATGCCACTAGGGGCGCCTGGTGGCTCAGTGAGTTAAGCCTCTGCCTTCAGCTCAGGTCATGATCTCAGGGTCTTGAGATAGAGCCCCCGCATCTGGCTCTCTGCTCAGCGGGGAGCCTGCTTCCTCCTCTCTCTCTGCCTGCCTCTCTGCATACTTGTGATCTCTGTCTGTCAAATAAATAAGATTTTTTTTTTAAAAAGATGCCACTAAAAGACAAGACACAGATGTATGTCCACTGACCAAGGACTCATATCTACAATACACATTGAATGCCTTTGAATTAATAGAGAATTATCTGTCTCTTTAAGTGGACTAGAGTTGAACAGTTACTTCACAAAAGTGGATATCCAAATGCCCAAGACTCATATGAAAAGCTGCTCAACATTAGTCATCAGGGAAATGCAAAATGAAACCACAGTGCAATATCAGCTTATACACACACACACACACACACACACACACACACACACACACACGAATGGCAAAAATGGAGAAAAAAAAAATTGCAAGTGTTAGGAAAACCAGAACGCTCCTAGAGAAGTCCAAAATGGTATGGCCACTTTGGAAAATGATTTGACGATGTCTACTAACATTAAATGTACCTCTGCCCTATGACCCAGTAATTCTACTCCTGGAATGAGTGCCTCTACACCGAAGGATGTGTACAAAAATATTCATAGCAGCTTTGCTCACGATAGCCAAAAACTGAAGACCACACAACATCTAACAACAATAAAACTAACAATTATGTATTCAAACAATGGAATATTAAACCTAGGGGTCACAACCTTTTTCTGGGAAGGGTCAGATAATAAATATCTCAGGACATGTGGGCCATATTCTCTGTCACAACAATTCTACGGAGCAGCTGCGTGGTGAGAAGAGCAATAGATGATTATGTAACCGTGCAGGCACAACAATGTTCTAATAAAACTTTATTAGTGGACACTGAAATTGGAATCATCTCATACTATTTTCACAGGTCCCAAAATGTTGTTGTTCTTCCCACACCACCAAAATTAATAATTGTAAAACCCGGGGTGCCTGGGTGGCTCAGTCATTAAGCATCTGCCTTTGGCTCAGACCATGATCTCAAAGTCCTAGGATTGAGCCCCATATCTGACTCCCCCCTCAGCGGGAAGCCAGGTTCTCCCTCCCTCACTTACCCTGCTGGTGTACCCCCCTTCGCTGTGTCTCTCTCTGTCAGAAAAATAAATAAAATCTTAAAAAAAAAAGAATTATAAAAACCCTTCTTAGCTTATAGTTCCTACAAAAGCAGGCTGTCAGGTGAATTTAGCCTGCAAACCATACTTTACAGAACCCTGATATTCAGTATTGAGAACAAGCACTCTATGTTGGCTAATTGAATTTAAATGAAAAAAAAAAAAAAAAAGCACTCTATAAATCCATGCAAAATCACAGACAAATCTCAAAACCATTATGCCATGTGAAAGAGTCCGGGCATAGAGGAGGACCAACCACATGATTCCGTTTATGTAAATCACCAGAGTACGTCTCCGCACTTCTATAACCCACTTCAAGCTTGGGCCTCCTTCCTTCCTTCCTTTTAAGACACTTAAGTCCTGCCTTTCCTCCCTCAGCCCACCCCAGGCTTCTTCAGCCTGCCTGAGTCCTGTGGCCACCACCCATTGTTAGCCACCAGGCCCTAAAGGAAAACAGTGGACAGACTCTGAGGAATCACCCACCTCCTGGCACTTGAAGGGAAAACACACAGAATCCGCTGGAACTGCAAAGAAAATCTTCCTCACCACACTGAGCAGGAATGAGAAGTGGGCCTGCCTTGCGCCATTAAATCAGAGGGACTTCACATGAAGCCTCTCCTTTCCGGAAATGACCACTAATTAACCACAAGTGCCTCTCCAAAGGCAATCACTAAGTGATTAAAACTACCTGGGAAAGAGACATGAACTGACGGTCTCCAATGGGGGACCGTCTAGAAGTTTCTTCTAGAAGTTTCCTCACACTCCCAACTGTGGCCTTGGAGTCCTGAAACAACGGACTACGTGGAAGGATACAGAAGGGCACGTACTGTGTCCCCACCTGGGCGCTGCTGACATTTGGGGCCAAGTAATCCTTTGTCATGGGAGACTGTCCTCTGCCTGCAGGATGATCAGCGACCTCCCACTTCTACCCTCAAGTGGGGCAACCAAAAATGTCTCCAGACTTTGGCAAACATCCCCTGAGGGTGTGGATCACCCAGGATGAGAATGATTTCCACATGGAAATGATAAAACAACAGCCTTGTCCAAGCCATATTTCCTCTGGGTGATATCTTACAGACTAAAGTCAGCCTCACACCAGCATTCTGAAAATTGTAAGTCATAGACGGGTCGTATCAGGAGCAGCGCAGAGGGAAAATGCAGGGTCCTGGGCCCCGGCATCAGATTCTACCAGCCCTGGTAGCACCCAGGAAGCTGTATTTTTTTACAAGCTCCTCGCTTGTGAAATTTCAGAAGCATTTTCCCCAGCTTTATTTGAGGTATAATCACCAATTAAAACCTGCACGTCTTTGAAGTGTACAACAGGAGGATTTGTATAGGTATACATTGTGAAACAATTACCACAACCCAGCTAATTAACACTCCGAGCACCTCACTTAGTTATCATTTTTTGTGTGTAGTAAGAACACTACTATCTTAGGGGCGCCTGGGTGGCTCAGTGGGTTAAAGCCTCTGCCTTCGGCTCAGGTCATGATCCCAGGGTCCTGGGATCGGGTCCCACATCGGGCTCTCTGCTCAGCAGGGAGCCTGCTTCCCCCTCTCTCTCTGCCTCCCTCTCTGCCTACATGTGATCTCTCTCTCTGTGTCAAATAAATAAATGAAATCTTAAAAAAATACTACTATCTTAGCAAATTCCAACTATACAATACAGTATTTTTTTTAAGATTTTATTTATCTATTTGACAGAGAGAGAGATCACAAGTAGGCAGAAAGGCAGGCAGAGAGAGAGGAGGAAGTAGGCTCCCGCGGAGCAGAGAGCCTGATGTGGGGCTCGATCCCAGGACCCTGAGATCATGACCTGAGCCGAAAGCAGCAGCTTAATCCACTGAGCCACCCAGGCGCCCTATACAATACAGTATTAACTACAATTGCCATTCTGTACGTTAGATCTCAGAACTTATTCATCTTACTTTTTAAAAGATTTATCTATTTTTATCTATTTATTCATTTGAGAGAGAGAGAGAGAGAGTAAGTGGTGGGGAGGGGAAGACAGAGATAGAAAATCTGAAGCAGGTTCCGAGCTTTGTGTGGAGCCCAACATGGGGCTTCATCTCAAGATCCTGAGATCACGACCTAAGCTGAAACCAAGAGTCTGATGCTTAACAAACTGCACCACCCAGGCACCCCAGAACTCACTGATCTTATAACTCAAAGTTATGTACCCTTTGACCAATGGGGAATCTCCCCATTCCCCCCTCTTTCCAGCCCCTGGCAACCACTATTCCACTCTCTGCTTCTGTGAGTTCCATTTTCCTAGATTCCATGTATAAGCAAAATTGTTCACCATTAGTCTGTGTCTGGTTTATTTCACCTAGCATTATGTCCTCCAGGTTCATTCACAATGCTGCAAATGGCAGGATTCCCTTCCTTATGGCTGAATAATATTCCATTGTGATTATGTATGTGCACATCTTTCTCACACTTTTTTTTCACTTTTATTTTATTTTAAAGATTTTATTTATTATTTATTTGACAGGCAGAGATCACAAGTAGGCAGAGAGGCAGGCAGAGAGAGAGAGAGAGAGGTGGAAGCAGGTTCCCTGCTGAGCGGAGAGCCCAATTCGGGGCTCGATCCCAGGACCCTGGGATCATGACCTGAGCCAAAGGCAGTGGCTTAAACCACTGAGCCACCCAGGCGCCCCTGTTTTGTTTTTTTTTTTTTTTTTTTAAGCAAACTTTACCCCCAACATGGGGTACATTTGAGGCTGGAATTCTTAGCATATCCATTTTACAGAGGAAGGAGCCCGCTGAGGTTTGTCAGGTGACTTGCTCAAAGTTGGCTTGGGCTGTCGACTATTGGATTTGAGACTCTGGTCAGGTTTTTCAAACTTTCTAGTTTGTACCTGTTTTTTTTTTTTAAGTAAATAGAGTTCTTTTTTTTTTTAAGATTTTATTTATTTATTTGAGAGAGACCGTGAGAGAGAGCATGAGAGGAGAGAAGTCAGAGGGAGAAGCAGACTCCCCTCAGAGCTGGGAGCCTGACGAGGGACTTGATACCGGGACTCCAGGATCATGACCTGAGCTGAAGGCAGTTGCCTAGCCAACTGAGCCACCCAGGCACCCTCTAGTTTGTACCTTTAAAGATTTTTATTTTTTATTTATTTGACAGACAGAGATCACAAGTAGGCAGAGAGGCAGGCAGAGAGAAGGGGAAGCAGGCTCCCTGCTGAGCAGAGAGCCCGATGCGGGGCTCGATCCCAGGACCCTGGGATCATGACCTGAGTCAAAGGCAGAGGCTTTAACCCACTGAGCCATCCAGGCACACTCTAATTTGTACCTTTAACACCTACACCATAGTCACCACTAAAAATGAATCATCCACTCTCAACTTCATTTCCTTTTTTTTTTTTTTTTTTTTGACTGATTTAACTTTTCCAGACAAGACATTCAGGGAAAGACGATGAACATCAGATGTCTGAATTTGGGGAGAATACACTTGTTTTGTAGACAAATGAGAAAAAAGAGCCAGGAGGTAGAGATCGGAAGGTAGACCAGAAATCCTCTGGAAACAATGGATCCAGTCAATGGTTGTCCATGGATGACCAAGCCATTAGGAGTACTTGGATGGGAGAATTTATAAAGGTGAGATCAGGCTGACGGCATCTGAACGTCCTGATCAGTCTTAGTTACCAGCAAGAGAGAGAGAGACAGCCAGACTTCATGCCCTCCTGATGCAAGTTTCCAGCACTACCTATCAAGAATTGAAGCCAAAAATACCAATCTTGAATCTGACAGGAGACCTGTTAAATGACCCCTTGGGGCTGCTGTCGACTAATATCAAATTATGGGAAACTCTCCAGGACAAACAACCTGGTTTCTTCAACAGATGAGTTAGGACAGAAGGAAGGGATAGAGAAAGGAAGGAAGGAAGAAAGGGAGTGTCCTTCCCCCTACCTCCTCTCATGCTTTCTTTCTCTCTCTCAAGTAAGTAAATAAATAATATTTATTATATTATTTATATATGTTTATATAATATACTATTTATTTATTCATGTGAGACAGAGAAACAGAGAGGCAGAGGCAGAGGGAGAAGCAGGCTCCCCATTGAGCAAGGAGCCCCATGCGGGGCTCGATCCCAGGACCCTAGGATGACAACTGGAGCAGAAGGCAGGCGGTTAACAGACTGAGTCACCCAGGTGCCCCATAAGTAAACTCTTTAATAAAACAAAAATTTAAATACCTCAGAGATTCATTAACTAAATGCCACAAGAGGGCCTTGTTTGAATTCTGGATCAAACAAGTCAAATGTTAAGAAAGAAAACAGAGACAGATGGGGAAATTTTTAACACTGATTGATACGTTTGATAAGCCTGATTATGGTATTGTGGTTAAGTTTAAAAAAAGTGTCACTTTCTTCTAAAAATAAAAAGTGGAAGAAAATGATGTGATAGCCTCTGATTTTCTTAAAAAAAAAAATCTGTGAGTAATAATTGGTTCAGACAAGAATAGATACTAAATGCCAGAAAATTTGGCAAGTAACAGGATATTTACAGAGTCTCAGGGTACCTCCCCACAAGATACTTAATAATTACGAAGGAGGAAATGGTAAGTTTCAAGTGGGGAAATTTGGCAAACGCAACCAAGTGATCAAAGTTAACATTGCCAGTGATGGGACTAACTGAGAAAAACACCTTACTTCTGCGGTATTTCTGCCAAAAATGCATAACCTGAATCTAATCATGAGGAAACATGAGACAAACCCAACTTGAAGGACATTCTGCCAAATTACTGACCTATATTTTTCAAAAATGTCAAGGTCATGGAAGACAAAGAAAGGGTCAGAAACTGTTCTGATTGAAGGAAACTAAAAGGACAACTGCCTGCCACGAGTGATCTGGGATTTTCTTCCGCTCTAAAGGTCAGTAGTAGGACAATTGGTGAAATCTGAAGAAAGTTCATAGATTCCTGATTTTGATCATTTTACTAAGGTTATATTATATAAGAGAGTCTTATTCTTAGGAAACACAGTGAAGTATTTAGGTAGGTAGGTAGACGGATGGTGGATGGATGGATGGGTGGATAGAGAGGGGGATGGAGAGGGAGGAAGGCAGTGGGAGGAGGAGGGAAGGGGGAAGGAGGAGGAGAGGAAGGGGGGGGAAGGAGAGGGAGGGGAGAGAAAGGAAGAGAATAGGAGTCTGGACCGCTGGTAACGAGGCATCTGTCCTTATCCAGGACCAATTTCCTCTGAAACCCTTTTATATGAGAGAAATCAATTTCTGTCTCTTAATTTAAGTTACTAATATTTGTTTTCTGTCATCTGCAAATGACTAATCTTGATGTCATAATTAAAAGAAATATTCCAAAAATCATGAAATAATAAGTGGAGGGGCACCTGGGTGGGTTAAGCCTCTGCCTTTGGCTCAGATCATGATCTCAGCGTCCTGGGATTGAGTCCCACCTCGGGCCCTCAGCGGAGAGCCTGATCCCCCCACCCGCCCACCTGCCTCTCTGCCCGCTTGCGATCTCTGTCTGTCAAATAAATAAATAGAATCTTTTTTTTTAAACTACTATTTAGATTCTTTTTTTTTAAAGATTTTATTTATTTGATAGAGATCACAAGTAGGCAGAGAGGCAAGCAGAAAGAGGAGGAAGCAGGCTCCCCATGGAGGAGAGAGCCCAATGTGGGGCTCGATCCCAGGACCCTGGGATCATGACCTGAGCCAAAGGCAGAGGCTTTAACCCACTGAGCCACCCAGGCACCCCAATAAATCGAATCTTTAAAAAATAATAAGTGGAAGCTACAATGTCATTCAAAATAATAATAAAGGTGGTAAGACTTACGAATTTTTTTTTGAAATGATGGCATAATGCCGAGAGGGTTCAGCTGCTCAAAGGCTGTGGGGACCAGATCTGCAATCTAGAATTGTGCTGTTAGTACTCTAGCCAATGGCCACTTGTGGCTCTTCACTTTTAAATTAATTAAGATTAAAATTCAGCTCCTGCATCGCTCTAGCCACATCTCACATGCTAGACCCTTAAGGACCAGCATTTTACCAGGTTATTGTAGGAGATTCTGATGCTCCCTCATGGCCAACAGCCTCCGTAGGGAAAATCATCTTACATCCCTGTGGGTTGGTCTGCTCCATTCTAGGCTCCAAGATTTGAGAGATGTCAGCAAATTAGATCTTCAGGCCAGAATACTGAGAAGGATCAGATGTGACTGCAGTTTTCAGCCAAGGACTGCCGGGGTTCAAATCCCTGCCCCTCCACTCATGTGGATGACCTTGGTCAGATTCCCTGACCTCTCTGCTGCTTCCATTTTTTTGTTTGTTTGTTTTAACCTGTCAGAGTGCCAATAATAGAGTCTACAGAGTACCCCAAACCATTGCTTTCTCTATTTTATTTTCTTCATAGGAAATAAAGGTCTCGCTGAAAAGACCAGTGTGTGCTTTTGTTTTAATTCATTTGGCAAACATTTATTGAGCACCTGCTGTATCCTCACCACTGTTCTGAACACCACGGCCAAGCAGTGAGCAGGACAGACACAAACCCCGCTGTCACAGAAGTGGCATTCCAAAGGGGGAGGTAGAAAATAATTAGGATGAGAGCACCTGGGTGGCTCAGTGGGTTGGGCCTCTGCCTTTGGCTCGGGTCGTGATCCCAGGGTCCTGGGATCGAGTCCCACATCGGGCTCTCTGCTTTGCCACCCCCCACCCCCCGTCTGTCTCTCTGCCTACTTGTGATCTCTCTGTCAAATAAATAAATAAAATCTTTAAAAAAAAAAAAGTCAGGATGAAAAGGAAAAATGTTTTGCATGTAAGAGAGTAACAAGGTAAGTAGATAGGACCGGAAATGTAAGCATGGCCAGAGGCCTCACCCAGGGGGATATTTTATTGTAGGGCAGAAGGACCAGAGAGGCAACACAGGCATATGTGGGGGAAGGTCATTCCAGGCAGAAGGAACATCAGGTGCAAAGGTTCTGCGGTAGGAACATAGCAAGTACCATTCAAGACGCCACAGACGGTGGTAAGACAGTTGCCGTCCTATCTTCAAGGTGCTCGCATTTTAATGGAGGAGAGGAGATGGATAAAGTGATCTATAACATCCTCCCAAGTGATGAGCAGGAGAGGGATTCGATAGAGTAGAAATAGAGTAGAAGATAGGGCAGGCCTCTCTGAGGAGAGGGTGTTTGAGCAGAGACCGGGAAGGAGGCAATAGAGAAAGCAGGTGTGTATCTGGAGGAAATCTTTTGACTCTGGCCTGGCCCCGTACCTCTTCTGTCCCTTCCTCTCAGCTGGGGCTCGGGTTTCCAAGCAGAGGTTGTCTGTGAGCTGCTGAAGGAGGGATTCGATGGAGAGTGCAGACCTTGCAGCGTGTGGTGGCTGTCTGCCCCACTCCTTCTCTCATTGGCCACTCTAGTGTTTGCGTCGTCGTTGTGCTGGGTGGGGCTCTAACTTAGGGGACTGGGTTCCCCATCAGAGCTCCAAATCTATCTTCAAAGGAGCTGCTGGGCCCTGTGCCTTTGCACAGAAGGGAGTGTCAGCCTGGAGTCGAGAGCTAGGAACCCACCCCCCAGCTGTGTCCCATCTGGGTTTCTCCGGGTTCTGGGTGGGGTCTGGCAGCTCACACTCCCCCAACTCCTTCCACTGCAAAGAGTGGGTGGAGGATACTTTCTCTGGCCCAGTGGTGGGACTGGCGGGATCCAGAGTAAGCCCAGGGAAATGTTGAAATCCCTTGTACTGGGTTGCAAATTGATCCTGCCTGAGTTCCTATCCAGACAGGCCCTTGCCCCAGCTAGCTGTGTGACCCCGAGCGGCTCACTTACTTTCTCTGAACCCACATCTCCATGATAGTTCATAGTAACTCCCACCTTCTGGGGATTCATGTCATGGGAAGTGCTTGATGAAAAGTTACCCATTCCTTTGGGGAAGACTGAGCCCTGGAGGGTCATCAGGGCTCACGTCCCCTAAGACCATCTCCTAGGGAGGGAACAGGTAGGTAAGATGAGGTGAAGTAGGGGACCTCCCCACACCTGCCAGGCTATCTCTGAAGGGAAACAGGGAGGTCGGGAGTCTAATTAATCACTGGGAAGGGCCAGACAGATGCCCTAAGGGAAAGGTCAGCATTCACCCTGTTTTCTCAGAAGTCACTGTAATCCTGGCTTGGGTGGGGCTCGGGGTTGGGGCACAGAATAGGAAGGCTGACAAAGTATGAGCGGCCTGGGCGGCAGCCACCCTCCCCATCCCGTCCACCCTCCCTATCCCATGCACCCTCCAGCCACCGGGTGCCAGTTAGGGCAATGGCCACCTTAAGCCTCAAAAGACAACAACCACCCAAATGAGGAGTTGAACCGTTTATTGGCCTGGGTCCGGGTCTCAGGCACGAGGGGCATCTGGGGAGCTGTATGGGGGGAGACAGGCCCCCGACTGGCTCCTTGCCCCCCCAACACCCTCTTCCCCAGCCTTTGCATTCACAAGAAATTGCTTTGAGGCATGAGGTTTCCTTCCCCGAGGAGAGCTGTACCCCAGCTCTCAAGCGGGGAGATGAGCCAGCAATCACAAAGGGGTCTGTGTGGGGGCCGGACCCCTCTTTGGCAGCTTCAACACAGACATGAGACAACAACAGCATCCATTCTGGGGGAGCACGGTGGGGAGAGGAGGTCACACGAATCACGCACACGCGCACACAGACACACATAAATATAAATTTGTACCGCAACATCCTTTCCATTTATCCATGGAATTTAGCAAAGTCCTTCTGGGGCAGGCGAGGAGGGAGCACCCCACAAGCATCATCCTCGGGCCCCCCCACCCCCAGGCCTCTCCATACAATGCAACTTGAAAGGAGGCACAGCGGGCTCAAGGCTGCCCTGCCTCAGGAGATCTGGTTACCCTGCCTGCGCTGGAGGTGGGACTACCTTGGGCAGGGGGGTGGTTTTTAGGAATGGGGGTCCTCTGCCAATAACTCCCCTAGAACCTACTCAAGTTTCACCCTTTCCCACCAGGAGGCCCAGAGCCCTCCTCAGCCCCCCAGACCAGTTTTTCCAGCCCTTGGTGACTCCTTTGTGCCCCCAAATAGTGCAATTGGCCAATGAGGTCTGAGAATAGCATCCAGCTCCTACCCCAACCCTGTGGCTTGCCCGCATCTCGTGGAGAGACAGAGGAAAGGGAGGAAGCCGCCGAACCGGGCAGCTGGTGAAATTTGGGGAAGCTGTGGATTGGGGCCTTGCAACTGTCAGCTGGGGCCGCCCAGGACAGTCAGGGAGGAGGCCTCCAGCCCTTTGGGAACAGTGGTTGTGGGGAAGTGGCCTAAGGTTGTCAGGAAAAGGTGACGGCGGGGCTGGATTCAGAGAGGGAAGTTCCGTGCCGGGCAGAGGGTCAGAGAGTCGTGAAATGTTGAAATCCCTTGTACCGGGTTGTGATTTGTTCCTGCCCTGAGCTCCCCCCGCTGGAGTGCTTGCCTGCCGTGTCACCTGAGTGCTTGCCTGCTGGGTCACCCAGGCCCCTTCCAGGTCCCCCGGGGCCTCCCCGCGATCCAGTTCTGAAGGCGGTCACATCAGTTACTGCACTAGCCTCGGACCCCGTTGGAACTCTGCCATCTGCCGGCTGGGGGGTCTCAGCGGGCCGAGCCCAGGGTGAAATATTTTCAAGGTCACCCAGGTCTGTGGTGTACGGGCATCTTGCTTCGCAGCCCCCTCTCTGTCCAGGGAGGCAGCTCTCTGTCCACGGAGCCCTGTGTCATGGCCTGGTAGCCCACTTGCCCCTCAGACCACCGTGTTGCCCTCCAGAAACGTGGGCGACGTAGGCATGTGCATGCCCCTCTCCAGGGAGCTGGAGCTGCGGAGAGGCAGGAGCCGATGGCCCGGGGTCCCACCCCGCCGTCCTTGAACCCCCGCCGCCCGCCGGCAGCACCGCAGCGGCCGCAGCACCTCCCGCCGCAGGTCCCGGCTGCGCCACGTGTAGATGACGGGGTTGAGCAATGAGTTCAGAGTGGCGAAGGCAAAGAAGTAGTGGGCCTTGTAGAGGACAGGGCAGGACCGGACGGGGCAGGCGTAGTCCAGGAGCAGGATGCTAAAGGCCGGCAGCCAGCAGACGATGAAGACACCCAGCACGATGGTGACCGTCTTGAGCAGGGCCAGCGTCTGGGGGCCGGCCACGTCGGCATGGCTGGAGCGGACCACGCAGTAGATGCGGACATACAGAGCGACGATGGCCAGTAAGATGACGGAGAAGATGGTGACCACACAGAGCACGTAGTGCTTGGTGTACAGCGGCAGAACAGTGGAGCAGGCCTCGAGATGGCCCAGGCAGTTCCACCCAAGGATGGGCAGGCCGCCGAGAGCCAGCGAGATGAGCCACGAGGCCGCGATCAGCAGCAGCATGCGGCAGCTCTTGTCGCTGCCGTAGAGCTTGACCTTGGCAATGGCCACATGCCGCTCAATGGCGATGGCCAGGAGGCTGAAGACAGAAGCGGAGAGTGTGATGAAGGCGGAGCCCTCTCGGGCAAACCACTGCACCGGGGTCAGCCCCAGCGTGACCGGGCCCGACAGCAAGGTATTGGCGACGAAGGCCACTCCTGCCAGCAGGTCCGAGGCGGCCAGGTTGCCCAGGAACAGGTACATGGCTGAGTGGAACTTGCTGTTGCGAGCGACCGCGATGAGCACCAGCAAGTTCTCCGCCACGATGGCGGAGCAGAGGATGATGATGACGGCCAAGGCCACCTGGCGGGAGGGCGTCTCCTGAGTGTCCAGAGTCTCCTTGGTGTAATTGTAGTGTTCCCGGACCTTGCTGGGGCTTAGGTACTCTGAATACAGGCTGCCCATGGTGGGGCTCAGCGGCCCGCCAGGGCCATGAGGCTGTCAGAGCTGCAGAGAGAGAAGACAGACAGACAGACAGATCGGTCAGTGCTGTGGCTGCTTCCTGGGTTCTGACTTTGGGTGGCTGTGGTTTGAATCCCAGCTCCCTCCCTTCTCACTGAGCGGCCACACGAAGTCAGAAGCATCGTCTTCCCTGCTTTACCAACCGGAAACCCAGAGAGGTTAACTCACTTGCTGTAAGTCTCAAAGCCGGTAAGTGGTAAAGCCAGAAAACCTCCCCAAAGCCTCTATAACCTCGAGGTTGTGAGGTCTCAGAAGAACAGAAGCTCCCCCAAAGAGCATGAGGGACACAAAGTAAACTTTCAGAACTCTTGCTCACCTCCCCAGACAGCAAGCCTTGGGCAGGGCCTGGAGGGTTCGTCTCCCTTTTGGAATACACTGGAGCCCGGGGCCTCATGCCGCCTGCCAACCTGGGTCAGCAAGATGCTGGCTGCTGATTGCACCATCCCCCGCTCATTACCACCCACTGCCCTGGATTTCAGGCTGGGTCTAAGCCTTGCGGCCATGGGTGCTCCCGAGATAAGGTCTTGGGGAGACACCAGGGTGGCCCTGAGGTTTAAGCATCTCAGAGGTCATGGCATCTTCAAGGACGAAGACCTTGGAGGCAATCCAGGGTTCAACTCCACTCCAGCTGACATGCAGTGAGACCTTGGGCAAGTCACTCAACACTCGGCCTCTCACCGCAATGTCCTCATCTGGGCAACGCGGAGAAGAAAGCCCACTCTATAGGGGAAATGGGAAAATCCTCTTGAATAGCACAAGAGGCACCCTTAGCACATAGCAAGCACTGAATAAATAAATATATTAGCCCCCCTCTTCCTGCCGCACACGCAGCTGGGGACTAGGTGCCCTCCAGCCAATCTTTGGGGAGGGAATGTAGACTGAGTTAGCCAGGCAAGATTCCCAACATCCTGTTCTCATCGGCACCATCTAGCCTTGCCCTGGGCCAGAGGGTCCCAGAGGGGTGGGCAGGGCGCTGGCATTCCACCCCACCCCCCAGCCAGGATGAAATCCAGATGTGAGGCCCCAGGAAGAAGCAGGGTGGAGTCCTCACTTCCCAGTCACATCCGGTGTGGGAAAGGCTGGGAGGGGGTGATGGGATGGGGGGAGCCACAGGAGACCAGTCTGGGAGGTCCTGGCTGGGAAGATGGGGCAGGGCTGCAGCGCTGAAGTCATGTGAGCCGAAGAGGGGGCGAGAGGCACCGGGAGAGGGGGTTGAGAGGAGAGGGGGGACGGGCATTTGTTTCCATGAAAGCCTGAGTCACCCCCCCTCTCAAGGAAAACTGAGCTGTGGGGGGAGGGGGCGGGAAGAAGCGTGGGCAGAGAGACCAAGATCATGGCCTCCTCCCAGTTCGTGGCGGTGGGGGGTAGGCTCAGAGGGGCTGCTGCAGTGTCTGCCCTTCGCTGAGGGGAGCCAGGAGGAAGCTCCAGCCTTTAGCTAATTGGGGAGGGAGCGGGAAGAGCCCTCTCTAGGTGCCTGGAAACAGGCCCGGCAAGGAACACGTGCGCTCCTGGAGTACGGTTCCAGAAAAGGCTTGTTAGGCTGGTTCCTAGTGAGCCTGGGAATTATGGGGGGCTTCCGGGGTTACCCAAGCCATCTCAGTCCCTGGACGCCCCCTCAGAGGAGGCCCTGGCCGGGGGCCTGACAGAGGCAGCTGCTCCCCCTGGGTGAAGTGGCATCCGTCCTAGTTTGGAAACAGAGAAAGGCTTGTGCGCATCCCCGGAGACTGCCGCCCCGCCCAGATCGCCAAACAGAGGCCCCTTGTTCCGCCGCCGGACCGGGCCCTGGGCGCCCCGATGCCCTCTGGCCGTTGCAGGCTGCAGCCGGCCGGGAGCTAGCCTGGCCCTGGCCTCCGCCCCACTAGACCGGCCTTCGGGGCAGAAACAGCCCGCGCCCTGATTGGCTGATTTTCAATCCCAGGGCCTTGAGCGATTCGCCCATTGGCCTGAGCTTTCCGTCCTCGGCATTTGATTGGCCCAGTCGGGGGCGCTCTAAGGAAGGCGCTCGCGATTGGTCCTTTGCAGGCCGACCACATCTTTCAGAGAACAGAGTTAGGGCTGTGTGGATGTCCCTGGGGAGAGTGTGAACCGGCGGCCTGACCGCCGGGTCACGCCGACCAGACGCCCCCCAGGCTGCCCTGGCCTCCTGGGCCCCTCCTGGGGTTCATGACTGAGAATCAAGAGCCCATTGCAGGCCTGGGAAGCACCCGTGCTGGTGGGCGAAAAGCCTAGGCCACCCCCTTCACCCCTCCCTCACACGGGGCCACCAACCTTCTGGTCTGGCAGCCAAGAGGAAGATTTATGGAGGCTTCCTGGAGAAATAAGAATTGGGCTCAGTCCTCACACCCCAGAGGTCCACCGAAAGTCTGTCTTCTTCCCGGGGCGGGCGGGGGCCGGGGGGGGGGGGTGGAGACCGGGGGCTGCACACTCACTTTCTGCAGCCCTTGGAGGCTGTCAAGGCTTCCTCAGAAGGAGGGGTGGCTCGCCTAGTTAGAGCAGGGGAAACCGAGGCCCACACCGCTTCCCTCTTCTCATCTTCCCCACCAGGACTTTGCTGAAGACAGAGCTTAAGGCAGGCTCATGCTTCCCAGAAAGAGGAAGCGGGGCCTGAAGATTGGGGCTGGCCGAAGGGGCACCCCCACCAGGGCAGATAGAGGCCTTGGCTGCTTCCCTCCCTGTGTCAGGCTCCCAGACCTGGCTAAACGCAGGGCCTGTCTCCCGCTCACCTTCACCAAGGCCGTCCTAACTTCTTCCCAGAGGCTCAGTAAGAGGTCACTGGGCTCAGAGCCGGGGAATGGCCAGGCCTGAAATGGAATGAGAGGGACAATTGACAGGGTAGGGTTTGGAGGGAGGGGAAGATAGACCAAGACTGTTCCGTGGGAGATTAGAAGAGAGGAAGGACAGGGAAAGCCTCAGCGGCTTCCAGGAGCCCCTCCTCCAAGTCCCACTGAGGCAGGCCCCGTGCTAACAGTCCCACTGTCACTCACTGATCCATGCCATTGGCCCTAGGGCAGTGCGCCCACTCCTACTTTTGGTTTCCCTTAAGCGGTCAGGCCCGCCCTACACTGCGGTTCTCCATGCAGCAACCAGGGGGAGCTGTTTAGTTCACAAAGCCAATACACTGTGTCACTCCCTCACCTCCTAATTCTTCCATGGCTCCCCACTGCCCAAAATGGCCTGGCCCTTGCCCATCTAGCCTCCTCCCACGCTCCCCTCCTAGGTGCCCCCATCCCTGCCTCAGAGACTTTGCTCTGCTTCCACCTGGCGTGCCCTTCCCTCAAATTCTGGAATGACTGTCTTCCCCTCTTTCTGGTTTCGGTTTTAAGGTCACCGGCTCGGAGGGGTCTCCTCTGACCGTCGGTCTGCCATGGCCACCTTCTCCGGGGCCTCTCTATGACAGCACCTTGCTTCATTATCTTCACACAACTTGCCATCCTCAGAGATTGTTATTGTATTTTTATTGTGTTCTGTCTGGCTTCCGTGGTAAAAGATGAGTATTGGAGGCCAGCGACCAAGTCTGTTTTTGGCCCCTTTGGCGTGATGCCTGGCCACAGAAGGCGCTCTGAAAACGTGTGTGATGGATGGATGGATGGATGGATGGATGGATGGATGGATGATGGATGGACGGACGGACGAGTGAACAAAGCCCCGAGGGTCCCCGAGGTAGAGGCACCTAAATTCAGCCTAGCCCCCAAACCACAGCAAAGGCTGGAGACGCCTCCGGTCGCCGGCAGCCCCCTGATCGTGCAAAGCCCAGCGCGTCTCGGTGGAGACAGCGGCAGGACCCGCCCCCGCCCTCCGGCTGCAGTCTAGGCCTCCTTATCTGGCGGTGGAATGCGCGGTATCCACACTCGCTCCCGCTGGGGCCTCTCTCGCGACAGCCACACGCGAGGAACCCCTACATCTCTCGTGGCGGGGGGGCGGGGACAACTCTGCGTCCCGCCGGGAGCTTCGCCCCAATATTCCCGGAGGGCTTAGAGGCGGGAGTTGGGGGTGTGTGTGATCCCAGTTGCAGCCGCTCGGTAAATACCAAACCACCATCGCGCCACGCGGGGATCCGTGGGCTCAGCGCGTGGCTCCAGGAGCATCTGACTGGCGCAGAGTCGGGGGAGGGCATGGAAATCCCCGGGTGAGTCAACTCGTGCCGGAGGAGGGGGCGAGGTTCCGACGCTCGACTGGGTCCCCGAACACACGAGGTCCGCGCCACGGGTGACTGCACCTCCGCCCCGTCCCTGGGCCCCAGGTGAAAGGAGAGGCGCGGGAGTCACACACTTACGTTCCCTTTCCTTCCAGAACAAAGCCACACCCCCGAGGGGGCGACTGAAGAAGACGAACTACTCGGGGAAACTGAGGCACAGAGGCAGACCTGCAGGCGGTGGGGCAGACGGCCCTCCCCAGGGACCCCGTCCCTTGACTTAGAGGCTCCGCGGCTCCCTGCACCTTTCGCTCTGGCCCAGCCGGAGTCGGCCTGCGGGAGGGCTCCTCCCCTTCACACACACTCCCCAAACCCTCGGTCCCGGACCACAACGCTCTGCCTCCCAGTCTCTGGCCGAAAGAGCTCGGATCCGCCTTCTCTTCCGCGCCAACTTCCTGCCGCCCGGGAAGGCGGGGAGCTCAGTCTGGGGGTTCGCAGCCGAGGCTGTAGGGGACGCCCGGAGTCGTGGAGAGGGCGCACAGTGACCACTCCCTCCGTGCAGCAGAAGCACGGGCGGCGCCTGCGCGCCCCGGTGCGCCCCCGACCCCTGGCCTGGCTACCCAGCTCCGATCCTGCGACTCAGGGATCCTGGGCCCGTCCTTTCTGCTTCCCACTCGTCCCGCACACTCACCTGGCTGGGCCGGCCCGGGTCCCTGCCCTGGCCGGAGGGGCTCGCTCTGGCGTCTGCGTCCCCGGGACGGCATCGGCAGGGGCTGGGGCTGCCCGCCGTACTGGGACTGCGTCCCGGGGCTCCCGACCGGGGACACAGGGGGGCGGGGAGAGACACCGCCTAGCCCCCCCACTCGCCCCGCCCTCCTCCCCTCCCCTTTCCGGCGGCGGCGGCTGCAACGAATTCCAGATGTGGCGGGTCTGCCCTGCCGCGCGCGCTGGGGACCGCGGGGGAGGCGCACGGGGTCCCTTTGTCCGCACCTCCCCCACCCCCACCCCCGCCCTGCCCCTCCCAGGACCCAGTCGTGAGAACTTGCGGGAGCATGACGTCACGCGGCTCCGTGAAACCACTGTCTTCACCCTGAAACAACTGTCTTCAATTGTAGATGTACTCTTGGGTCATCCCTGGGACCCCGGAGTTGGAGAACCTGGGACCCCATTTATATACTCAACAAGGAGACACCAAAGCCCCTATGTGTCAACGCAACCAAAGGGCACGAAGCCCCTGCTCCGAGTTCCTCCAGCAAATCAAGTCCCCACTATGTGCCAGGCCTTGGCCCAAAGACAGGAGTAGCTCTTGCCTTGATAAGACCTCAAAATTCAGAAAAGAGCCCTGGAAAAGTGGGAGCACCCAACAGTCTCCCTTGCCTCTGCTGATGATCTCCGAGCCACCCTTGCTGGAGTCAACCAGACAAGAAGGCCCAGGTTCAGCCCACCTTCCAGCTTGGGGCCCAATCTTCCATAGGGTTCTTTGGTTTCCCTCTCTTTTCCTCATTCAGCTTTTCCCGGGCGACTCTGTGTGCCTAGCTGCTGAGAGGGAAGGACACCCTCACTCACATTCATGCACACACACGTGTGTGTGAGAGATCAGCAGCTAGGCAGCGTAATAGGAGAGCCCTTGGTTCCTTCAACAAACATTTTTGGTACACCTCTTGGGCAACAGCAGTGAACGAAACCAGAAAAAAGGGTCTTACCATTTTGGAGCTTATGTTCAGGTACAAGAGACAGCCTTTTAGGGGTGCCTGGGTGGCTCAGTTGGTTAAGCGACTGCCTTCCACTCAGGGCATGATCCCGGAGTCCTGGGATTGAGCCCTGCATCAGGATCCCAGCTCCACCGGGAGTCTGCTTCTCCCTCTGACCTTCTCCCCTTTCATGCTCTCTCTCACTGTCTCTCTCTCAAATAAATAAATAAAATCTTTAAAAAAAAAGAGCCTTTTAGGAGGACACTATTTGTGAAAATGCATACATAACTTTCATATACTCTATTTGCCAGATACATTAAGCACTTGCTGTGTACCAGACAGTATCCTAAAAGGCTGGAGATATATCAAGATCAAATCAGACAAAACTCTGGGTCCCTGTGGAGCTGATGTTCCACCACATATCCTCAGAATATGCAGAATATTGGAGAAAGAAGAAACCAGTGAATTCCCTGGGAGTGGAAGGGGGAGATAGGGACAGGGCTTGGAAGGGAGGCTGCTTTCATTCTATGAACCCTCTCCTAACTTGATTTTTGTAACATGTGCACGTGTATCCTATGCCAGTAATAAGTTAAATTCAAAGTGGACTGCTAGAGACCTAGATGATGCAATGACAAGGAGAGGTTCGGTGCACTTTTCTGTATGTGTATCATACTTCAGTCAAGAACGTTGAAATAAACAAGGATAAAAAGGGTTATCTGCACTCCCATGTTCATCGCAGCATTATACACAATAGCCAAGATATGTAAATAACCTCAGCATTCGTCAGTGAAGGAATGGATAAAGAAAATGTGGTATAGGGGCACCTGGATGGCTTAGTCAGTTAAGCATCTGTCTTTGGCTCAAGTCACAATCCCAGGGTCTTGGGATCGAGTCCTGGGATGGGCTCCCTGCTCAGCAGGCAGTCTGCTTCTTCCTCCCCTTCCGCACCTCCCCCGCCCCAGCTGTGCTCTCTCTCTATCTCTCTCAAATGAATAAATAAAATCTTTTAAAAATCATTTAAAAAGAAAACACGATGTGCACACACGGTGGAATAGTATTCAGCCATGAGAAGGAAGAAAATCCTGCCATTTTCAACAGCATGGATGAACCCGGAGAGATTATACAAAGTGAAATAAGCCAAGCAGAGAAAGACAAATAGTGTTTGGTTATCGCTTATATGTGGAATCTAAACAAGACAAAACAAGGTCAAACTCAGAGAAACAGAGAGGAGGAAAGTGGTGATTGCCAGCTGCTGCGGTGAGGAGGGCAAAGGGAGAGCTGGGTAAAAGGGTACAAACTTGCAGCTGTAAGGTGAATAATGTCTGAGGCTCTAACGTAAAAGGGGTGGCTGTCCTAGCTGACGCCATATTGTATCATTGAAATTCGCCAAGAGAGGGGAACTTAAATGCTCTGATACACACACAACGTAAATATGGGAGATGACAAATGTGTTCGTCAACTAGCTGTACTCTTTCACAGCGTCTACATGTTTCAGATCAACATGATATACACTTTAAATATCTCACAGTTTCATATGTCAATGATGCCTCAAGAGAGCTGAAATTTAAAAAAAAAAAAATTAAGGTGGCTTGTTACCTAGACAATGCAACCAGTAGAAAGAGAGGTTGGGTGCAGTCTTCTGTATGTATATACTTCATAAAGAGTGTTGAAAAGCAGGGCACCTGGGTGGCTCCGTCGTTACGCGTCTGCCTTCAGCTCAGGTTATGATCCCAGGGTCCTGGGATCGAGCCCTGCATCAGGCTGCCTGCTCAGCGGGGAGACTGCTTCTCCCTCTCCCACTCCCCCTGCTTGTGTTCCCTCCCTCTCTCGCTGTGTCTTTCTCTGTCAAGTAAATAAGACCTTAAAAAAAAAAAGAGTGTTGAAAAGCAAAAGGATACAAAAAGAAATTAAAATTGATCCATTTAGGCCTATTAAAAAGTGAAAATGGATTAGTCTTGGTGTGAAACTGTCTTCAACATGTTAAGTTGAAAATAAGCACAATGCACATTGGTTTGCATTGCTTGCCCGCGTTTCTGGGTGTAAGGGTTGTATAAATACACACACATTTGCCTGTCTGCTCACCGGCCACCTCTGGGAGAAGGCACAAGACACCAGTCACGGTGGTTACCCTCTGGCAGAGGAACTGGGGGCAGGGGAACAGGTGAGAGGAGGCCAGATCTTTACGGTGTACCCTGGGGGAACCGTTGGAAATTTTTAGCTCACATTATCAATTTTAAAAATTGACAAAGACATGAAAGATCAAATAATGGGTCACAAATCACCAGACTTCTTAGTCATAAATCATTCTTATCATAAAAATAATGACTATTGTCAATAACATAAACAATAACATGGCTAATAAAAATACCGATATAGTATGCAACATATTGCTATTAAATAAATTTATATTAATAATTAACATATGTCCCCCATTTTTTAAATAATTAACATATTTTTAAAAGAAGAACGATACTTAAAAAGAAGAAACATGTCGAAAAAGAATAAATTTATATTAATAATAAACACACTCTTAAAAAAGAATAAACTTTTTAAAAAGATTTTATTTATTTATTTGACAGAGCGATAGAGAGAGCACAAGTAGGCAGAGCGGCAGGCAGAGGGAGAGGGAGAAGCAGGATCTCCACCCAGCAGAGAGCCCGATGCGGGGCTCAATCCCAGGACCCCAGGATCTTGACCTGAGCCGAAGGCAGCTGCTTAACCAAGGGAGCCACCCAGGCGCCCCAAAAGAATAAACATTTAAACAAAAAAGAATAAAAAGAAACAAGGAGCGCCTGGGTGGCTCCGTGGGTTAAGCATCTGCCTTCGGCTTGGGTCATGATCCCAGGGTTCTGGGGTCGAGCCCCGCATGAAGTCGGAGACAGAGAAGAAACGAGATCGTCCTAACACAGGTAGTAGGACCTTGATGGGGAGATAAAGAAAAGTCAGACAATGACTTTGTTCCTTTTCCTGAGCCAGATTTCCATTCAGTTCCAGGCCAGACCTTAGGGTCCGATCAGACCTCAGCAAAAACTCACTGAAACCTCTGCCAAGTGAAGTGTGTTGCCTGGACAACCTCTAGAAACCAGGTGTTCAACCCACGGGGCACAAAGCACAAAGCAAACTGGGTCCTCCCCTCACCAGGGAGCTATCGGAGCGGAAATCTCAGCTCTCTGTGGGGACCCAAAGGCTGGGGAGGAAGTGCCCCCCCCCACTCAGCCCCGGCTGGCTCAGCAGTTTGCCACCCCCCAAGGGACCTGGGGGTGGGGTGATATCAAGGCCACAGACATATCCGGGCTCTCTGTCAGGGGACCATGGCTCCTAGACAAAGGTGATGTCCCCAGAGACACACAGATATACCAACAGACGACTTCCGCCTCCTCCCTCTCCTCCACCTCCTACTTCTGGGTCAACCCCAGGTCTTGGCGGTCTGCTGAGGGAATGGGCTGGAAAAAAGAGCTGGAAAACACTGCAATCCTAGACTTCCTGATGGTCTGGGAGGTGAAGGGGAAAGCTGAGCCCTGATTGGGGGGGAGGGCCTTGAATCAGAGACTTTGGAAGAGGAAGGAAACGAGGCCCTTTTCTTGGGGAGCTCCCAGGCAGGGGAAAAGAAGAGAAGGAAGAGGCTTGGAGCAGCCTCCATTAATTACAGGGCCGCCGACAATAATGGCTAACGCTCCCACAACGCAGACAGACGGGGCTGGGCGCGGCTCTACAAGTCCTCACAGCTAGGGGGGGGGGCATTATTCTTGTCATCATCCCATTATTTTTAATAGACCTCAGTGTTTAGAACAGTTTTAGGTTCACAGCAAACCTGAGCGGAAAGTACAGAGATTTCCCATATACCTTCTGCCCCCACACAGGCACAGCCTCCCACTACCAAATTTCCACCCCGGGGGCGGGGGGGTGCATTTGTTACAGTGCTTCAGTGTGGAGACACCCAGAGCCCGTAGTTTGTGTTGGAGTTCACTCCTGGCATACGTTCTATGGGTTTGGACGAATGTATGGCCAATGACCCACCATTATCGTTTCACACGGAGTAGTTTCACTGCCTGGAAGGTCCTCTGTGCTCCACCAGATCATCCCTCCCGCCCCGCCCCCTGCACCAGCCCCTGGCACCAGTCATCTTTTTACTGTCTCCAAAGTTTTGCTTTTTCCTCATCGCCCCATTTTAAAGATGTGGAAACCAAAGCACACAGCAGTGGTGGGACTTGAACTGTAAGGGCCTATTCAGCCGGAGCAGCCCCACCCCGTCGAACTGCCATTTTGTTGTAAAACTTAAATTGACTCTGTCCCCCCCCTCCCCGGGGAACTTACTTAAAAACAAGTCCCAGAAACCAGTCCCAGGTAACAAAGTCCAGGTACAAGGCTGGGTCAGGCCAGGTGGAGGTATTCAATCAGTGGGGGCGCACACTGTCTCCCTAGTTACCAAGGAGTATGGGTCTCGCCCTTTGGACACCTTTTGGGCACCAGTTCTGACCAAGGCGATAGGCTGGTTCAAATGTCTACTCGGGTCAATTGTAATTCAGTTGGTCACCTAGCATGGCTGCGCAGCTTTCTCTGTGTGTTACAACTTCATTGGCCACCTGTGTATGGCCAGGCCCAACCACATGGCCTTTGCTCTATAAAAGCCAGTCTCTGGGGCACCTGGGTGGCTCAGTGGTTTAAGCCGCTGCCTTCGGCTCAGGTCATGATCTCGGGGTCCTGGGATCGAGTCCCGCATCGGGCTCTCTGCTTGGCAGGGAGCCTGCTTCCCTCTCACTCTCTCTGCCTGCCTCTCTGCCTACTTGTGATCTCTCTCTGTCGAATAAATAAATAAAATCTTTAAAAAATAAATAAATAAAATCTTTAAAAAGCCAGTCTCTGAAACAGAGAGAGGTCTCCCTCTCTGGAAGAGGCGCTCACCAGACATTCGGTTTGATTCTTGATGCTTGGCGTGAAATAAAGCTTTGCTTGACCTTTGCTTTGTACCAGTCTCGCTCCTTTAATCACGGACCCATTATTGGGGGACCCAACAGAACTAGAACTCTCTGCTCTGCTGCTCATCCCGAGCCCTTGTCCTAGTCCTAAGACGGTGATCCACCCCCCCCCATCCCTGTCCCAGTGGGTCAGAACAGAAGGGCGGTGCTTACCAGTCGGGACGCATCCATCGCTGGTAAGATGGGGAACATTCTTCTCCTTAATCCTTCCGTCCTCCCTGGGCCTCCCCTCTCCTCCCCAGCCCCCAGCTCTTGGTTTTTGGCAGGAGGAACTGCATGAAGTGTCAGAGACAGGTCCCAAGTTTCTCGTCATCATCACAGCCCTGGGGGAAGGAGCCCCAACTGTAGAGAAGCTTTCCAGATGCTGATTTTGGCAGGCGGTGAGGCTGCGGCCGCCTGGCCTCCTCCTCGGGCTCGGGGCCCACTCTCCGCTTCGGGGATGGGGCGGGAAGCCTGCCCGTGGAGGCCAGTCCCTGTACATCTGCAGCAGATACAGTCTTGGGCCTTCCAGAGCTTTCTCTGGATGAGGGAGGCAGCAGTTAGGGGAGCTGGGCACGTCAGAGGCCAACTTTGCAGCAAGCCAGCACTTACATATAGTGCTCCGGTTCCTGTCGAAAGTTCGCAGCAGCTCCCTCAGCTAGAGAATGGCTAGACAAACCGCAGGGCGCCCTTACGAAGAAGACCACTCAAGGACGGAGTATCGGTGACCTCGAGTTCCAAAAGTAAGGAGCTAGTGACGTAGAACAAAATGGGTGACTCTCCGGTGTATTCTTTTTTTTTTTTTAAAGACTTTATTTGACAGAGAGAGACAGCCATAGAGGGAACACAAGCAGTGCCTGTGGGAGAGGGAGAAGCAGACTCCCCACTAAGCAGGGTGGAGGCAGGGCTCGATCCCGGGACCCAGAGATCAGGACCTGAGCCGAAGGTAGACGCTTAACCACCAAGCCACCCAGGCACTCCCTCCAATGCCTTCTAAGGAGGGAAAGTAGCCAGACACAAAAGGCTATGTACTGGATGATTCCATTTCTATGACATTCTAGAAAAGGCCAAACTAGAGGGACGGGGAACAGACCGGTGGTTTGCAGGGAGCTGAGGACAGTGGAAGGAACTGCTTAGGAAGGGCTAAGCGGGGAGTAGATTTTCGGTGATGAAATAATTCCCTCTCTTGCTTGTGGTGGTGGTTCCGTGACTCTATGTCTTTGTGAGCGCTTGCAGAACTGCACCCCCAAAATGGAAGACTTGATGTTACTTCAACAGTATCTTAAAAAAAAACAAACAAACCAAAAACTGTATCTGAAAACAAACTAAACCAAATGCCTCCCAGCTGCCTTACATCTGTCAAGGTCTACACGGGGACCTCGATGGACAGAGGGGATTTAGCGCAGGGGCTGGCTGTATAGATAGGAAACCCAAGTTGGGGAAGGGGTTGCGTAGACTATTTAGAAAGAAGCAAATAGGGAGGCTGTGCCCGGTGGGAGCCAGGTGGAGAGAAATACCCTGACTCTCCCTAGTCTTCTGCCCTCCAGTCGTCCTCCAGGATCTGCCATTGGCTAAACGTGGGCAGGAGCCCATGGGCAAGGGGATGGCCTATGCCAGGGCCAGCCCCTCGCCATGGGGCAGGGCGGAGCAGGGAATGGATGGGCCGAAGGTACCTAGGCCCTGGGCGAACACAAAACATGGGGGGGGGTAATTATACTCCCATTTTACAGAGGAGGAAACTGAGGCCTGGGGAGCCCACGTACCCTGCCCCAAGGGGTTCAAGGCCTTTTTTTTCTGCACTACTTCCCATCTGGCCTGAACTGAAGGGAACTGAAGGGAATGGAAATGTCTATGCAAATCAGGCCCACCCCCGGGGCCTCTGGGGGCTGCTGCAATGGGAGACTCCTGGTCTTCATGCTTGGTGGTCACCCACAAACAGAGTCGCAAACAAACACACAGATGTTTTGTCAGTGATGAGGGAGCGGCTCTCCCCAGTAGGTCAGGGTCCCTGGTCAAGCCTGCACCCATGCTCTGTACCTCCTCTCCGAGGGCTGCCCCCCATACTCTATCCTTGACCTCTGGCCTTTGTGAAAACCATTGCACCATGATGGGGGACTAGAAGAGACCAGATGTTGGGGGGGGTCCTCCAGTTTCCGATGTCTGCTCTCTAAATTGCTATCATGCCCGCGGTCAGCAGGGATCTTCTCTGAGGTGCAAGGCTGACATTGGCCACACACCACTGGGGACAGAGGTCACCTGCCATTGAGCCTTTGATCCACAGGAGAGGGCCAGACACGTCAACCTTTGACCTCCATCCTGGCTTGGGCCAAAATGGCCAAACTTTGAGCTTTTCAGTATGCAGGTCTCGAGGTCATTAACTCCCTTTCATTAAGGCTCGCTCACAATCAATATGCTGGTAGAGGAGTCCTATGCAAACTTCTTTCTCTACATCCCATTGTTTAGTTACTAGGTACGGAGAAGGTTCTCAATACCTAGATGAGGTACTCTGGATGCCTGGCACTCTTCTTAGCAAGGAGACCCAGCAAGAAACAAAGACCCTATCCTCCAGGAGCTGGTGGTCTCATGGAAGAGGCAGTCAAGAATCAAGGTAAAAAAAATGACATCGTCTGTTAGAACGGGGTAAGCGTGCTGGTGTGTGAAGAATGTGGGGTAGGAAGGGAACAGTGGCTTTAGACCCAGAGTCACCCGAGGTAATTATTTGAGTAAAGACCTGAAGGAGGTAACGGAGTGAGTCATGCAGATATTTAAGGATGAGAGGTCCAGGCAGGGAGAAGCACCCGTGCAAAGGCCCTGAGGTTGACATGCGATTGACCAGTTCTGGAGAGAAGACCAGTGTGGCCTCAACCACAGAGTAATAAAGGGGGAAGGTGGGAGGAGATGAGGACAGGTCCTGCAAGGCCTTGAGGGCTGCAGCGAGGACTTTGGCTTTTGCTCAGAGTAAAACGAGAGGCACGAGGGTTCTGAGCAGAGGAGGGATGTGATCTAACTCTTGAACATAGGCTCCTTCTGAGGAGGGAAGAACACTGTGGGGAGTGGACGTGGAAGGAAAAGAGAATTCTGATCGTTCACTCAGCTCAAGAGGGGAGGGTTTCCGTGTGTCCCACTTACACGGCTAAGCAGACCAGACTCCGAAAGAGCTAACAAGTTGTCTAGGGGTACTCAGCCACTTAGTGGCACCCTCTAGATGTGAACGTGTGTCTCTGTGACTACAGCGTCATTGGGTAAATAATCTTTTTTTTTCTTTTTCTTTCTTTTTTTTTTTAAAGATTTTATTTATTTATTTGACAGACAGGGATCACAAGTAGGCCGAGGCAGGCAGAGAGAGAGGAGGAAGCAGGCTCCCCGTTGAGCAGAGAGCCTGATGTGGGGCTCGATCCCAGGACCCTGAGATCATGACCTGAGCCGAAGGCAGAGGCTTTAACCCACTGAGCCACCCAGGCACCCCTTTTTCTTTTTTTTTTTTTTTGTATCTTATGTTCCTGTGACATCGGCGGGGCGGGGGGGAAGGGGGGCGGTAGAGATCTTGAGACCCAGGAGACAAAGGGAGGACTTTCTCTGTTTCTGGTAATACCCCTGCAACAGGATTTTGAGCAAAGGAATTCACTCAAGAAACATGTATTGAAACATGGAGGACATGGGGAGATGGAGAGGAGAGGGAGTTGAGGGAAACTGGAAGGGGAGATGAACCATGAGAGACTATGGACTCTGAAAAACAACCAGAGGGTTATGAAGGGGCGGCGGGAGGGGGTGGGGTGGGGTGGGAGGTTGAGGAACCAGGTGGTGGGTAATAGGGAGGGCACGTACTGCATGGAGCACTGGGTGTGATGCCAAAACAATGAACACTGTTATGCTGTAAATAAGCAAATAAAAATAAATAAATTAAAAAAAAAAAAAAAAAGGGGCGCCTGGGTGGCTCAGTGGGTTAAAGCCTCTGCCTTCGGCTCAGGTCATGATCCCAGTGTCCTGGGATCGAGCCCCGCATCGGGCTCTCTGCTCAGCAGGGAGCCTGCTTCCCCTCCTTTCTCTGCTTGCCTCTCTGCCTGCTTGTGATCTCTGTCAGGTAAATAAATAAAATCTTAAAAAAAAAAAAAAAAAAAAAAAAAAAAAAAAAAAGAAACATGTATTGAGCCCCTACTGTGTTACAGCTACTGTCCTGGGTGTTGGAGCTACAGCAGGGAAGGACACTGAGCAAAACTTCTGTCCTGGGGGAGTTTACGTTCTAATGGGGGAGACAGACAAAAAGTATCAAAAACCAGGAAATTACATAGGATGTCAGAAGAGAAATACTGATGGGGGGCAGGATAAGGGGGTTTGAAGGGCCAGGAGTGGGGATTACAATTTTGAATGGGGTGGTCAGGACAGGCTTCTTGGAGGAGGTGACATTTGAGTGAATAATTGAAGGAGGTGAGAGACAAATCCATGTGGAACTCTGGGAGAAGTATGTTCCAGGCAGAAGAAACAACAGTGCAAAGGCCCTGCGGTGGGTTCAACTTAAATGATTGAGTTACCATCAGGAAGGTCCAGTCATCCCTGGCTCCTGCTGCTCTCTCCCCACTTCTGGTCTTTGCAACTTTGTTCTTTCAAAACACGTTTTCTGGGACGCCTGGGTGGCTCAGTTGGTTAAGCGGCTGCCTTGGGCTCAGGTCATGATCCCAGCGTCCTGGGATCGAGTCCCATATCGGGCTCCTTGCTCGGCAAGGAGCCTGATTCTCCCTCTGCCTCTGCCTGCCACTCTGTCTGCCTGTGCTTTCGCTCTCTCTCTCTGACAAATAAATAAATAAAATCTTAAAAAAAAACACGTTTTCTCCTCTGGACAAACTCCTGATGAACCCTCAAACCTTAGCTCTCAAGTTACAGCTTCAGAGAAGTCACCTCTAAGACCCCTGCCCCCAGGGTTTAAGAGTTCTTCCCCCTGGGCTTCTGCATACACTATAGGCTTCCCTTCCCCATTCTTTTTTTTCTCCCCAAGATTTTATTTGGCTATTTGTCCGAGAGAGAGTGCACGCTAGCAAGCACAAGCAGGGGGAGCAGCAGGCAGAGGGAGAAACTGGGGACCAGCAGGTAGAGAGAGAAGCAGACTTCCAGCTGAGCAAATAGTCCAAAGCGGGACTCCATCCCAGGGCACTGGAAAGGCAGATGCTTAAGAGTGAGCCACCCAGGCATTCCCTTTCCCCTATTCTGATTTTTCAACCTTCTGCACTGCGCTGTGAGTATCTCAATGTTGTCTACAGGATTTACCTATGAAGTACCAGTAGGTGCCTAATAAATCATTAAGCAAGTGCTGTTCCATCATTTGCTACATGGTATCCAAACTTCCTCCCACAGGACAGACTAGTAAATCTGCTTATAAAATCCTAAACTGGTTCTGGGAGGAGACACACAGCTGGTTGTGGTGGTGGTTTTTGGGAGGGGAACAGGGAGGGGCAGGATCATAGATCACGGGAGACACTTCACTCTAGTTTGTACTCCTGTAGTTGTTGAAATTGTCTTTACCCGGTGCGTGAATTACCTACGCAAACATAAAATGAATAAATAAAATTCTGCAACATAAAGGATTGAAAGAGCTTTCTAAATTGCAGAGTGGGTGGAGTTTTAAATATGCATTCACCATTATTCTAGCAGGGATAGAACACACAATGAAATACATTGTAAATTTTTATTACTACTACACAAAAATACCCATGTTATATATCAGACGCAAACAAAACAAAACAAAACAAAAAACCCACCTATGTCTTTAGTAGGTATTCGAGTCCGCTAGGTCCACCCCATCCCTGCCTTGGCTCTTGACTTGTTTTAATAACGAAATTCACCTTCAGTAATAGTGGTAGTAATACCATTAAGTGTTCGCTTTGTGGTAGGCATGACTTCATTGAATGAAATCTCACGACCTCTCCATTTTCCAGATGAGGAAACTGAGGTCTGTATTTCCCAGACCTCGTTCTAGGTCACTGAGCTCAGGGTCCAGGGCGAGCCAGGTAACCAGGCTCCGCGAGGCAGCTAAGGCTGCTATGGGTTCATGACGCCCCCTGGAGGTCGCCGGGGAACGTGGCAAAGAACCTAAAAATGAATATTTGGATTTCAGTTGTAAGGGTGCGCAACGAGGGAGGCCATCCAGGGTCTGCGGGCTCCCCACCTTGCTCTGTTTGCGGAGAGAGGTCTGAGAGGGGACAGGACCCTGTCTAGGAGGTGAAGACACAGACCTAATCTGTGTTTTGAGGGGAAAGATACCTCTCTACCTTGGGGGATCTGAGAGGCACGGGCCCACAGCCTCAATACTTAGGGTTTTCAGCAACAGACGAGGTCCTACACGTAAACAAACACACAAAACCACTTTATCGAAAACCGAAAAACCACCGAGGAGGGTCCGGGAAGCTAGATGGAGCGGGAGCGAGGCATGGAGGGCTTGACCGACACAAAAAGCGTAACAGGTATTGGTCATATTCTCTTAGTGCCCGCCCCAGGACCGCCCAGCCATAGGCGGGCCATTTTTCCAGACTTAACGCTCATTGGCTAAACGAGGAGAGTACGTTTTCTGGGAGGGAGTTCTCATTGGCTGGATTCCTGCACAGGCCCTTTGGGGGCGGGACCCAGAAAAAAAAGGCGCGTAGGGCCTACGGAAGGGGCGCGGCTTCTCGATGTAAGGTCACGTATTTCCAGGTGTTGCAGAGGGTCCTTTAGGCCTGGCGTGAAAATTGGAGCCTGGCGGTTAGTTTTGGGGCGAAGATGGAGGCACGCTGGGCCAGGCTCCGCCGACGTCGCTCTTGCATACTCAGCTTTCCAGCGCCGATCCGAGCGGGGTGCGCGGTGTCGCAGGCGTGATGTCATCGCTAGGCGCCGGGCGCAGCCCGAAGGAGCCTTGACCTCGCGTTGGGTGCTGCACGACAATGCTGCAGCTACTACGGGCTGCGGCGCGCGCCTGGGCTCGGCCCGCGGGCTGCCGGGTGAGGCAGGGGACTGGAGACGGGACCGGAGGACAAAGGTTGGAGGTTCCGGGGGTCGTTTCTCACACTCGTCCCCCGTTTACAGGGCTTGAACGCGCTGGCGGAAGAGGCAGCACCCCAGGCGGCGAAGCCGGAGTCGGTATCTAGCGCGGGTGAGGTTGCCAGGGTCGCTCTAGGAGGGGCGGCAACCGAGAGTCCCGACGCTCGGCCCTGACCCGTGACCTCCCCATCGCTTCAGGTCCCCAGGCGCCCGTGCTGCGCAGGTGCGAGCTCCCGGTACCCGCGTCCCGGCGTCCGGTGCAGGCCTGGGTGGAGTCCCTGCGGGGCTACGAGCAGGAGCGCGTGGGTCTGGCCGAGCTGCACCCCGAAGTTTTCTCCACAGCGCCCAGGTGGGTGAGAGTGAAATGGTGAACTGAGTTCCAGAGGGAGAAGGAGCGGGGCTTGAGCCTCAGCGTCTTCACGTGCCAAAAGGGGACGACGGTTTTCCCTGCCAAAGAGTTATGTGAGGTTGAGGTCTAAGAGTTAACGTCCTGGAAGTTAAGGTCGCAGAATTCTGGAGCCGGAGTGACTGAGTTCGAATCTTGCCTTCCCTCTTGTGTTTCGGTGTCCCCATTCTGTCAGACCTCAAGAGGTTTCTGTGATGATGAAATGAGTTCATTCTGACACCTAATAAGTCATGTAGATGTGTTGACTATGGTTGCTGTTGCTGAATTTTGCAAAAATAAGCACTAACAATGGTTATGCCCTGGCATAGCCTATTTGCATTTTGGTTAAGTAGGTCCTTAGAGCGACCCGAGGATAGGGTTCAGTTACCCTTGCTTTGTGGACAAAGAAACTGAGCACAGACAGGGTAAGAAATTTGGCCAAGCTCACACAGCTTGGAAGCTTTAGAACTGGGATCTCAGCCTTATGTGGGCCAACTCCTTGGGCGGGTTTATCGCTTGCCAAGGTGTATGTTGCCCCTCAGTTGCTGCGTATCGGGCCCATAATAAGTGCTGTTAGTTTATTACTGTTACTGATATTGGCATGGTTTGCCCCTTGCTTTTAGAGTCCCAATCTAGTAGGGAGTGACAAAAGACATGAAAAACAACATATCTCGTGTATTCTGTAAATACTTACAAGGCATCTGCTACGTGCCACGTTCCATTCTGGGTGTTGGGAATTCAGCAGGGAGTGAGCACCAAGGTTGCGGATGTTGCGTACAGTGCAGAGCAGGGCTCTGCAAATCTCTTCTCGAAAGGGCCAGATAGTAAACCTTTTAAGCCTTGCAGGCTCTCCTGTTGCCATGACAACGACTCCTCTCTGCCGATGTAGTACAAAGTGGCAATAGGCAGTTTGTAAGCAAAAGCACATATTTACAGAAACAGGCAGCAGGCCAGATTTGGCCTACTAGCCATAGTAGCTTGCCAAGCCCTGGCAAGCTTCCCCAGCGGTCATGTCCAATGTAGCCCCATAATGTGAGTCGTGTGTGTAATTTACGTTTTGCTGGTAGCCACATTTAAAAAAAAAAAATAGGAAGAAACAATCTACTTAATTTAACCTGATCTATCTAAAACAGTGTATTTCAACATGGGGCCCTGGCCACATTTCAGGGGGTTGGTAGCCACAGTGGCCAGTGTGCAGGGCTGGAGAGGCAAATCAGTCCCTAAAAAAGGTCGCAAGGAGTAAGTTGTAACAATAGGAAAAGAGTAAGGTACTGTGAGAAGGAGGAAGAGGTGGCTCTCTTCTTAGCAAGGAGGCTCCTCTCGGCGATGTCCGGGCTGAGACTTTCTGGCTAAGGAGGAACCAGCCAGAGGAAGAGCGTTTCAGGCAGAGGGAACAGTGAGCACAAAGGCATGGAGGCTGGACCCCATTTCACAGAATGGAAATGGAGTGGGCCTGGAGGTGGTGTGAGGTGGGGCAGAGAGGGGCAGGGGCAGATCGCACAGGGCCCTGGAGCTGGATGGTAGGAGCCCCTGTTTCCGTCTGGTGAGGTGGGGGAGGGCTCTGACCGGAGGCGGGCCTTTCACGGGCTCTTCTTTCTCCGTAGGTTGGATATCTTGCACCAGGTTGCCGTCTGGCAGAGGAACTTTAAGAGAATTGTGAGTGGCCGAGTGGGGTGAGGTTGGCAGAAGGATGCAGAGGAAGCTCCTCGGTTTGGCTTCTCTGGACTGCTAGGCTGCTCTGAGCCATTCACTGATAGGTGACTTGCCAGGTGTTTTCTGAACACCCACCGTGCGTTAGGCATTGTGCTAGCGGGCAAGACAGACAAGATCCCTGCCCTGATGAAGCTCATAGTCTCGTCAGAGAGGTGAACGTGAATCAAGCAGGCAGGCTTGTAAATGTATGGCAAGGGAGGTTGTCCCGGAGAAAAAGAGACATTTAACCTCAGGTGTGTAGTAGGTGCTAACTAGGTAAAGGGGGCAGTGGCGCTAGGGTAGAGGTAGTGGGAACAGTATGTGCAAAGGTCCTGCGGCAGGGACAACAGGGAGCCTGGGGTGGCCACAGAGGTCAGCAGGAGCAGTGGTGAGTCGTTTGGATTAGTTTTTTTTTGCCAAGTACATTGAAGAAGCCGTTATCAATCAGGGTCTCTCTGCTTTCCATCTGCTTATCTCAGAAGTCCAGTGAGTCGTCTCCCTACTCACACACTCCCTGGCTCCCCATAGTCCTAAGAATGAAGTCTTTAGCTTAGCATGGAAATCTCTCATCATCTCCCCACCCCATACCTCTCCCTGATTTTTCTCTAGCCTCTACCCACATTTCCCCACACCACACCTTCCTTTAGTGGCCACCACATTAAAATCATTCAAAAAATACAGAGTGACTACCATGTGCCAGGCAGCAGAGCCCCTGCCTTTCTGAGGCTGACATTCTGGAGCAGATGAGGGAACTGTTGATTTCTTTATCCTCTCTCCCCAAGTGCTGTGTGCTTGTCCCAAAAGAGCCCTAATCTCTGTCCCTCCTATTGTGGGGCTCCCCAGTGGCGAGTCCCCACTGCCCAGCTCACTGCTGTCTTCCCAGGCCTGGGCCCTTTCAGCAGTGACAGTGTCTGCCTCGGGAACCTGACCATCCACCTCCTCCCTTTGCACCCGCAGAGCTATGCCAAGACCAAGACTAGGGCCGAGGTGCGGGGCGGAGGCCGGAAGCCTTGGCCGCAGAAAGGCAGTGGGCGTGCTAGGCATGGCAGCATCCGCTCCCCGATCTGGCGAGGAGGTGAGCGGGGGCAGGGAGGGAGGGACCCTGGGGGTGTCTTCACACCCATCTGGTGCGATAGCTTGTCGGTCCCATTCCTTCCACCTGGGCAGAGGCAGTAGGACTCTGGCCCTCAGACCTCACTGCCCATGTGCGGGTCAGAGATCAGAGAGTCGTCCACTTTCCCAGCCCCCACCAGCTCTGGCCTTGGCCTCTCACCAGACTATGGCCACAGCCTCCTGTGGCCCTGACTGCTGTCTTACCTCTCCTGGGCCACCCTTCACACAGCACCCAGAGTGCTTTCCCTAAGCCTCCCGGTGGCTCTTGGAGCCGTTTTGGGAAGTCCAAGCTCCTTTCCTTGGCATTCCAGGCAGCGGTGCCTGCAGACCACCCCACCCCCACCCCCCACCGCCCTTGTTCCTCCACATCCTCTCCGGCCAGACAGCTGACGTGTGTCACCGCCCCTGCCTGGCCAACTCTTCTCGTGTGTTCGGGCTAGGCCTCTTCCAGAAAGCCCTTCCTGGCCTCCTTTGGGTCCCCCACCCCCCACGACTCCTGGTACCACCCCAAAAAGAGCCCTGATTTCCTCTACAGTTGAACCTCTGTCTGAAGGTGAATGACACGAGGCCGGGGATCCTGCCCATCTTCTTCCCTGATGCATCCCCCCCGCCCCCGCTCAGGGCCCAGCGGAGGGAGGACGCACAGGTAGATGGGCCTCGCTTAAGGTCTGACAGCTGAGGACATCGAGGCCCACTGTGGAAAATGTCACCTGTCCCAGGCGACGCTGGGCCCAGTGTCTCCTCTCTGTCCCTCCCCAAGGCCCTGTCCCCTTTGCTGATTCGGTTTGCCTGCCGGCAGCCTCCCTACACCAGCCACTGTTAAGAAATTTCTGTACTCTACACCCAGCTGGGGTCCTCAGCTGTCCACACGTCTCTGTCCCTGCAGGAGGCATCGCCCACGGCCCCCGGGGCCCCACGAGCTACTACTACATGCTGCCCATGAAGATGCGGGTGCAGGGCCTCAAGGTGGCGCTCACCGTCAAGCTGGCCCAGGTACGGGCCTGATCCCACCAGGAGCTGCTCGGCTGCTCAGGGGGGAGGCTGTGGGGGCTGGAGAGCTCAGGCAGCTTCTGGGGGGCTGTCAGGGGCTCAGCCCGTCCATTCTTCCTCCTAGGATGACCTGCACGTCGTAGACTCCCTGGAGCTGCCGACCTCCGACCCCCAGTACCTGACCGAGCTGGCCCGATACCGTCGCTGGGGGGACTCTGTGCTTCTTGTGGACTTGTGAGGGCGCAGGACAGGGCAGGGGTGGGGGCTCTGGGTGCCATCCTCTGCGGGGTTCACCTCCTGACCTCTGTTTCAGAGCCTATGAGGACATGCCCCAGAACGTCGTGGCAGCCACCTCCGGCCTCAAGACCTTCAACCTGATCCCAGCTGTCGGTGAGCAGAGGGCAGTTCTCCCCGCCTCCAGGTCCCCAGCAGTGCATGGGCCAGTTCAGATTCTGCACCTGCCACCTCCTCAGCCCAGCCCTTAACCTTCCCCAGACAGAGCATTGGGAAAATGCCATCCTTGAAAAAGGCTCTATCGAGGCTCGGGTCGTAGTGCTGGGCATGGAGTGAGTGGACCGGCTGCTGGCTGCCCTCATCCGGCTCCTCCCTCCGAGAGGCTGGGAGGTGGGATCCAGTCTGGCTTGGGCTTGTCACACCCATCACCACACTGAGTAGTCCCGAGAGCTCTTTTTCCGTCTCCTGATTGCATGACTGACTTCCTCCCGGACAGCTGCCCCTGAGGGTCTCACCTTGGCTCCTTGAACTCCTTGCTTCCTGTGGCTCAGGCCCCAGACCATGCTCTCCCTCCACTCATCTCTTAGCTCACCCTGTCGGGTCTGACTTTAAACATATCGGGAATTCCACTTACCCCCAGCATTTGCGTCTCCCTCCTGGCCCTGGCTCCTGCTCTCCTCTGCAGCCTGGTCTTCCCACCACAGCCAGCAGAGAGCGCCCGTGAGCACCCGGGCCCCGCCCCTCCCTCCCTCTGCCACAGCGCTCTGCGGTTCCCCCACTCCCTTCTGGGTCAAGGCCCAAGTTCATCCTGAGGCCCACAGGATCCTCCACAACCTGCCCCATTCTCTCCCTGCGCTCCTCGCCACCCCCACTTGTCCCGCTCGCTCACTCACTGCAGCCACAGGCCTCCCGCGTACATTCGCGCCTCTGCTCCCGCTGGAGAGGGTGGCGAGGATCACAGCCCCAGCGCAGGGCTGAGCCAGGCACGCAGGAGGCTCTCGATCAGAAGCTGAGCTAAGGACCGTCCCTTGCCCAGGGTCTTGCGGTCAGTGAGCAGCTGAGCCAGGGCCCGAGCGTAGCCTGCAAGATCTGCGAGCCCGTGTCGGACCACAAGGGGCGGTGCTGGGAGGGCTTGCTGCCTCGGGGAGGACACGGCCCCCCAGAGGTGGTAGGCAGCCCGGCCTGGACCGCATCTCCGCCCCCCACCCCCAGGCCTGAACGTGTACAGCATGCTCAAGCACCAGACCCTGGTCCTGACCCTGCAGACCATCGCCTTCCTGGAGGAGAAGCTGCTCTGGCACGACTCGCGCTACACGCCTCTCTACCCCTTCCGCCTGCCCTACCGCGACTTCCCCTAAGCCCCGGTCCTCTGCCCTTGGGGGCCCCTCAGCCTCCCTCTTCCTGGACCCCTCCGTGCCGGGTGCTTGCCCTGAGCCAGGCCGAACCCCCAGCAGGCCTGGGAGCCTCGTACCCACCCTGTGAGAGCAGGGCCGCACCGCCCGAAGCCCCTCATCCCCGTGCAGCCGTGCGCAGAGTGGCCGAGCAGGCGTCACCACCAGATGGGGCAGCTCGGCACATGGGCCCCACCGGCCTCTGGCCCCAATTTTCTCTTTCATTTTTAACATTGAGACTTTTTTTTTTTTTTTTTTAATCAGAAACAGAACGGCTCATTGCCATTTTGTAAATACTTCCACTTGGCAAGTCTGGCTCTTTCCTCAGTGCTAGGTGCTGCTAGGTACCTCTCTTCAAGGGGCAACCACAGGGCCGTTTATAGCGATGACCCACAGTCCGCTTCCCTAGGATGAGTGAGGCTCCAGGAGCGTGCAGGGGAGTCGTGGCACCGCTGTGCCTAGGAACCCGCTCCCGCTGCCTCCCCACTGCCCAGGGCTGCCCCCGAGAATTCACATCCCCAATGGGGCTCGTGCTACCTTTGGTCATGTTCCTGCAGGCCAAGCAGGGGGGTTGATTATACAAAAAGGAAGTGTAAACCAGAAGCTTTTATCATAATGATTTCCCCCAAGCTGAGTCTGAATCCCTGTGCTCAGTAAATGAGCAAATAAAAAACACTGAACCGGCATCCTAATTGTGGAGTCTGCTGATATCTGCTCCCCAAGCTAATTTTCTTGTAATAGTCCTAACAGACTACCACGTGGTCAGTTTCCTTAAAGTCAGCCAGAACGGACATCTGCGCGTGTCGGTCTAGCCAAGGGGGGGCGGTGACCACCCATGGGCTAGGCAGCCCTTTGCCAAAAACATCTCTGGAATGCGTCTCTGGGGAGTGCCTTCAGAGCTCACAGCACATTCTTTGAAAATCCTCATGGATAAAAACTTTGATCCTTAAAGCACTAGACTTGACCAAGTAAAAAAAAGCCATTTGGAGCCTGTGTAAGGATGGGTGCAGAGGGCGGGTGGGAAATGCCCCTTGGGCTGAAGTCAAACTGTTCCCTACCTCTCCCTGTGCCTCTCACCTGCCACGTGGGGACGCGAGGCTTGGAGTAAGACCCAGCTGTTCTGAGAGCGCCCAGACAAGTCTCGATCATCGTAGCTAGAAGGCAGGCTGCTTAGTTGTCCACCTCACAGCGGTCAGGAAACAGCAAGGCCAACTCCCCCACCCCCCACCCCCGCCTCCTGCTGCGGACTTTCCAGAGATGTGTTGGAACCTGTTCAACCATACCGGAAACCTGCAGCCAGGCCAAGGATGAGAAAAGGCATCAGAGAAAAATGATCTGAGTGGCGCCTGGGTGGCTCAGTCGGTTAAGCATCCGACTCTCGGTGTCGGCTCAGGGCAGGATCTCGGAGCCATGGGATTGAGTCCTGTGTCAGCTCCGCGCCGGGAGTCGGAGATTTGTCCCTCCCCCACTCAGGAGCATGTGTGGCCTTTCTCTCTCTCAAATAAATCGGGGCGGGGGGCGGGGAGCAGATGCCTGGGACTCCAATTGTTGGCGTCTGCCTTTGGCTCAGGTCTTGATCCCAGGGTCCTAGGATGGAGCCTCCTAACAGTCTCCCTGTTCTGCGGGAAGCCTGCTTCTCCCTCTTCCTCTCCCTGCTTGTGTTTCTCTTGCTGTGTTTCTCTCTGGCAAATAAATAACTTAAAAAAAAAAGAAAGGAAAGATGATCTGATACTAGAATGTGTTTTCAAATAATTGGGAGGCAGCGTGTGTATTGGTCTCCTAGGGCTTGCCTGAACCAAGTACCACAGCCTTCGGGACTGAAGTAACAGAAACATACTGTCTCGTGGTCCAAGAAGCTGGAAATCGAAGATCATGCTGTTGGCCAGGGGGTTCCTTCTGAAGCTGTGAGTGAGACTCTCTGTCCCATCCCTCTTCCCCGGCTTCTGGTGGTTTGCTGGTGATCCTTGCTGTTACTGGGCTCATGGTCCCCCCAAGGTCTGTCCTCGTCTTTAAATGGCAATGTCTCTGTGGATGTGCCTGTGTCCAGAGTTCCCCTTTTTATAAGGACCCTGGTCATGGGTTAGTGTCCCGCTTTCCCTGCCGTCACCCGACCTCAATAACCAACCTCATCTTACTCATTTGCAGGTCCTGGGGGTTAGCACTTTTATTTTTTCCTTGCAGGGTAGGTGGGGGGGGGGAATTGATCCCATGAAGGGGGCTAAGGGGAGAAATGGAACCAGATCAGCCGTGAGAACCATGGAAGCTGACACACGCGGTTTCACCGCGTATCCCCTGCTGTTGTCTGCGTTGGAAATGCTCTATAATGAGCCTTTTAAAAAAGAAATGAGTGAAGACATTTCGTCGGGGGAGACGTTGCTACCCTTAAGTCCTTCTCCCACCCTCTGGGGACATGGACTGACCCAGACAGAGCCCAGAGAGGGAGGGCACTTCGCAGTTAGCCATTCCAAGACAACACCCAGGACTCAGGCTGAATTCTGGCTTAAGAAAGTGAAAGCAAAAGCTAGAGCTGGGATCCCACTTGGAGGGCAAAGGGCGAGAGGCAGGCAGCTCTGAAGGTGGGGCCAGGGGTCTGCTTACTGCTTATTTACCCAAACCAAAGGTGCTCCCATCCTAACCAAGGGATCTCTAGGAAAGAAGGCCTCAGAGCCCCTCAGAACACATACCCACCAAATCACCCAAGGGTGCCGCATTTATGTGCTGCTGGGCCATCCAGAGCTCTCAGCCCCAGAGGAACTGCCCTGTCCCCTGTCTCCTCCTTCCTGCACCTGGACAAGGAGGGACCCCCCCACTTAGGCTAGTGAGAGGGGGTGAGGCAGACAGAAAGAAGGTCACCAGCAGGGAGACCAGGCCCTTCTTCCTCACTGAAGCCTCCAGCCTGGCGAGGCCTGACCCGGGCGTCTCTTCCAACATGGAGTCAAGTTCAGAGACTTGAATACGATACTGAGTTTGGCCTGAGTCCTGGGCAGACTTCTCAGCCAGGAGTGGGGCGAGAGTCCAGCACAGAGCCAAGGGGTGCACGGAGAAGCAAAGTTCTGTTTTGACTGACTCGTAAACAACGTGAACTTCTGCTTTACGCCCTAGGGTGGCTAGGATGAACTGTGATACCGGCATGAACCAGATCTGTGGGAACGCAGAGGAAGCCCGCGTTTCCACCGAGAAAGTTTAAGGTGGGAGTTTCTCCACACTGGTTCCTCGTGAAACAGACAAATTGTGACGACCGCGAACCGCCCTTGCTCTGTGCTTGCCAATCATCGCATCCAAACTAGGTCAGTGACACCTCACATCAGCCTTCAAGGTCTGTGTTACCATCGCATTCTTCAGCTGAGGCCAGCAAGATACCCCCTGCAGTGGGGGGAAGTGGTTTGCTCAAGGTCACTGTTCACAGCAGGGGCTCTCAGCATGCTTGACACCTGCTGTCCCCCATGCCGGCCTCCCTCCACCCCCCCAGCCCTCTGCTGGGCTTGTCTGCTGGGCAGGTCAAAAGGACAGTGGGATGGGAGCTGGAGGGGAGAGGGACTAGGACAGCATACCACCCTCTAGGATGGCAATTCTAGTAGTAATCATCAAGCAGAAAATTGGTATTGACGAGGATGTGGAGAAATTGGAAGTCTTGCGTGCTTGTACATTGCTGGTGGGAATGTAAATGGTATACAGCTGCTGTGGAAAACAGTCTCGGGGTGCCTGGGTGGCTCAGTTGGTTAAGCACCTGCCTTCAGCTCAGGTCGTGATCCCAGGGTCCTGGGATCGAGTCCCACATTGGGCTCCTTGCTTGGCAGAGAGCCTGCTTCTCCCTCTCCCTCTGCCTGCTGCTCCCCCTGCTTGTGTGCTCTCTCTCTCTCTCTGTCAAATAAATAAAATCTTAAAAAAAAAAAAAAGAAAAGAAAAAACAGTCTAGCAGTTTCTCCAAAACTCCACTTGGAATTACCATATATGACCAGCAATTCTAAGCATATTCCCAAAGGAATTGAAAAAATGGGGCACCTGGGTGGCTCAGTGGGTTAAGCCGCTGCCTTCGGCTCAGGTCATGATCTCAGGGTCCTGAGATCGAGCCCCGCATCGGGCTCTCTGCTCAGCAGGGAGCCTGCTTACCTCTCTCTGCCTGCCTCTCTGCCTACTTGTGATCTCTCTCTGTTAAATAAATAAAATCTTAAAAAAAAAAAAAGAAAAAATGTTCATACCGACGCCTGCACATGAATGTACAAAGCAGCACGGTTCCCCAGGGCCAAAAGGGAGAAACGACCTAGACGTCCGTCGATTGATGGGCGGATCAACAAAGTGTCATGTCTGCATACGAGGCAATATTCTCCAGCTATAACAAGACATGCGGTACGCCCAGAACTGCAAGCAGGGACTGCAGCAGACACTTGTAAGCCAGCGTCCGTGTTGGCCTGATTCACAGCAGCCAACGGTGGAAAGGACCTGTGTGACCCACCTGTTGACGAATGGATAAACGAAATGTGACATATCGTTGCGGTGGACCGTTGTTCGGCCAGAGAGAGGAAAAAGAGCCGCGGGATGCTACAACAGGGATGAAGCTTTACACAAGACATCCTGAACATGATGCAGGGGGAAAGACGCCGGACACAAAAGGCCACAGAGTGTGTGATTCCGTTTTCGGGCAATGTCCAGAATAGCCAGACCCACAGAGACAGACAGTGGAGTAGGGGTTTCCGGGGGCTGAGGGAAGAGGGAATCGGGAGACACCAGGTTTTTGGGGAGGGTGAGGAAATAGTCCAGAATCAAATTGTGGTGATGGTGGTACAAGATTGTGAATATTCTAGAAAGTTGTTAAAGGGCAAAAATGTAAACTTTATAGGGGCATCTGGGTGGCTCAGTGAGTTAAGCCGCTGCCTTCAGCTCAGTTCATGATCTCAGGGTCCTGGGATCGAGCCCTGCGTTGGGCTCTCTGCTCAGCGGGGAGCCTGCTTCCCACCCCCCTGCCTGCTGCCCCTGCTTGTGCTCTCACTCTCTCTCTGACAAATAAATACATAAAATCTTTTAAAAATGTAAACTTTATATTATGTGAACTCGTCTCAATTAGACACATATATGTGAATGTAAACTGGCACAGTCACTTTGAAAACCAGGATTGTGGCTCCCCCCAAAATAAAATCAGTTACTACCGTATGGCCCAGCAATTTTGCTTCTGCATCAGTTGGAGAGGAACAGAGTCACTATCTTGAAAAGGCCTCTATGCCCCCACGCTACTGCAGCATTGCTTACAATACTCAAGACAGGGAAAGAGCCTAATGGTCCATCAGTGGATGAATGGACATATACATACTCACAGTGGGATGCTATTTGGCCTTAAAAAAAAAAAAAAAAGAAGGAAAGCGTGGGGCCCCGGCGTGGCTCAGTCGGTTAGGCATCCAACTCTTAATCTCAGCTCGGGTCTCAGTCTCACGCCCCATGTTGTAGGCGTGGAGCCTACTTTAAAAAAAGCGGGGGAGGACATTTTGCCATTTGCTGCAATGTAGATGGACCTTGAGGTCATTATGCTAAGTGAAATCAATCAGACGGACAATGACAAATACTGCGTGATCTCACTCCCATGTGGAATCTTAACAAAACAACACCTGAATTTATAGTTACAGACAACAGACTGGTGCTTGCTAGAGGTGGGGGGTGGGGAAAGGGGTTCAAAGGCACAAAGTTCCAGTTATAAGATAAATAGGTTCTGGGGATGTAAGGGACAGCCGGGTGACTAAAAAAATTTTAAGGGGCGCCTGTAAGGCTCAGTCGGTTAAGCGTCTGTCTTCAGCTCAGGTCGCGATCCCATGGTCCTGGGATCGAGTCCCACATCGGGGATCCCTGCTCCATGGTGAGCCTGCTTCTCCCTTTCCCTCTGCTGCTCTGCCTTTTTGTATTCTCTGTCAAATAAATAAATAAAACCTATTAAATTTTTTGAATTAAAAAATATATATCTAGGGGCGCCTGGGTGGCTCAGTGGGTTAAGCCGCTGCCTTCGGCTCAGGTCATGATCTCGGGGTCCTGGGATCGAGTCCTGCATCGGGCTCTCTGCTCCGCAGGGAGCCTGCTTCCCTCTCTCTCTCTCTGCCTGGCTCTCTGTCTACTTGTGATCTCTCTCTGTCAAATAAATAAAAAAAATCTAAAAAAAAAATATATATATATATCTAGTCATAAAGTGTTGGGGAGCTGATAGTCCCAGAACAGCTTCCACCCAGCGAGGCACAGGACTGGCATAGGGTCTCCCCACCTCCAAGAGTTCCTCCATAAGACTGAACCTCGGTGACCCCAGTGGATAACTCCACTAATGCACACCTTTACTGGCTGCCTTCCCGGACTCCCCTACCCCAGGTGTTTCTTGAGATCACCTCCCAGACAAACTGCCTGGATGCCAAGTTTTGTTTCAAGGTCCACTTTTGGGGAGAGCTTACACTCAAATAGCTGGTAAGTATGGGAGCCTGGACTCAAACCCCCAGCTGTTCCTCATCCTGTTACAACCTTGGGGATTCGATGCTCTGAGAACCTTTTGTAGAAATGGTGGAAGGGAATTCTGGGCTAGAGGAACAGCATGGTCTGAATGCTCAGAGACAAAAGAAGCTTGCAGAAGCTGCGAGGAAAGGCAGGGTAGCCATGCGAGAGCTTGGACTGAAGGGAGAAGCAGGCACGAAACCACAAAGTGGGTTGTGGCTACTTTGCCCTGTGTCCATGGCCTCTGGTCTGCAGTGGGGACATTTGTTGGCCTGCTTGAGACTGCCTGGCACCTTGAAGGAAGCCCTGCCCTTCCTGGAAGCTTCAGTGAAGGGCTGGGGAGGCTCTGTTTTCCTTTTCCTCAAGGAAACACAAAGGGAGTGGAAGACCAAGAGTGGAGGCTCCTCTTGCCAACCTGTGCCCAGTTACCACGCCATCTCCATCTCAGGAAATGGCTCTCCATCCTCCCAGGGGCTCATGTCAGGACCAACAAGCCCTCCCTGACTCTGTTTTGTCCTCGAGGCCCAGCAAGTGCAGTTGACCCTGCCACTGAAATGGAAGCTAAATCTGACCACACTTCCAAATGCCACCGGCCAGTGCAGGCCCCGTCATTACTCACCTGGACTAGAGGGTCACCTCGTCTGGCTTCCTGGCTTCCAGACTGTCCTCCCTGCCCCCAGAGCATAGCTCCTGCAGTCTCAGGAGGGTGCCTATAAACAGGCTGTCCCTCCTCTGCTCAGAACCTTCCATGGCTCCCACTTCATTGGGAGGAAAGCCGAAGTCCCCTGCAGGCCAACAAGCATACTCTGCACCATCTCCTCCCTGCCCCCCTTTCCTCCTCCCTTCCTTACTGCACTCCAGCCACCACGGCCTCCTGGCTGTCCCTACCACAGGGCCTTTGCACGTTCAGTACTCTGCCTGGTACCCTCCCTCCCTGATATTGTCACCTCCCTCCTCACCTCCCGTGGTCTTTGCTCAAATGTCACCTTCTCAGTCTGTCTCGGAGTCCTCTATTTAAAAGCTCATCAATCCCACATTGCCTATGCCCTCCCGTTTTACTTCTCAGTACTAATCACAAGTAACAGCCCATGTATTTTATTTTTGTCTGCCCCCCCCAACTAAAACCACCTCTGCACAATGACGAAACTTTTGTCTTTTCTGATCACTGCTCTGTAGTTAGCACCCCTTGGAAGGATTTTTGGTATACAACAGGCGCTCAATAAACAGGGCACAGCAGGTCACGAGAGGGGAAAAGATTGGCGCTTTTGTGGCTGCAAGGAAGATTTGGGCCACGCGGGGGAGCTCGCGACCTGCGCACTTTGGACTAAGGTCAAGGGACCCAGGAGAGCCCGAGAAAAACCCGCCCGGGGCACCTGGGTGGCTCAGTGGGTACAGCCTCTGGCTTCCGCTCGGGTCGTGATCTCAGGGTCATGGAACCGAGACCCTCCTCGGGCTGCCCGCTCGACGGGAAGTCTGCTTTCCCCCTTTCCTTCCCCTTGCTCGTGCTCTCACTCTCAAATAAACAAATGTAATCTTTATTGCTCTCAAATAAACAAACAAAATCTTTAGAGAAAAAGGAAAATCCGCCGGAAAATACTCCCCTCCCTCCCCGACCCCATCCCGTACGGGATTTTCCCAGGCCCTTCGAGGGGCAGCAGCGCGTCCCCGTTCCCCCTCTGCACCTTTGCTAGGCAGTTCTGGCCGGGAATTCAGCACCCACCACACCCCGCGTAGAAAGATCCCCGTGGAAATTCCTTGGGAAGGATCGGGGCGGGGGAAGGGACGCGTTTCTTGCTGATGAGTGACTCGCAGGCCCATCCTCCGGAGGAAGGGCCCGAACGTCCCCGGGGCCCCCCTCCCTTCCCCTTCTGCTGAGCGACCTCCCTGGCCCCTCGGAGTTCTCCATGGCGACGTGGCGCGCGCCCCACAACAGGAAGCCTCGGGCGGCGCGGGCTGGCGCTGGGAGACTCCAGGGTCCCCACCGTCGTCGTGGTAGATGCCAAGTCTTGGGGTCACACTCGCAGGCCGAGGCCCTGGCGTGGGGGGCCTGCAGGCGGCCCAGGGACAACGCCCCCCCCCGCCCCGCCCTAATGGAATCAGCGGGTGCAAACATCTGCACGTACTCAGCGCGCGCGCCCAGCGCTCAAGTTGCAGGAGCCGCGCGCAGCCCTTGGAATTTGACGGCCTCCTCTCCCCGCCCCACTTAGGGAGCTGTTTCCCCGCGGAACGGAAGGGTCCGAGCGCCCCCCTCCCTCCCAAGTTTGCTGCCTCAGTTTCCCCTGGGAATGGCAGCGGGGGACTCGGCGCGTCAGGACCACGCGGCTTCCTTCCCTTTTCTGGAAGCTGTGAAGATGTCCCCGCTGCGGAGGCCGAAAGGGGAAGCGAGGCCGCGGGGGTGGAAGCGCCCATCGGAGGGGGGGATGCAGGGCCCCGGACGTGATGAAGCCGCCGGTCCTCACCCCCAGCTTTCGCGGACGCCAGAATGTGCCCGGGCCTGCTCCTGCCGCTTCTCGGGAAATCTGTCGGCTGGGCAGGGCCATGCTCCTTAGGGAGGGGCGCCCTTGATACAGGACGCCCCGAAGGGATTCCTGGGCCCCCGTCCGAGCGAGGGGCCCTCCACTCCGTTGAAGAGGCCCGCCTGCGCTGAGGCGTCACACTTGAGTCCGAATCCCCTCGCAGCTCGGAGCCTCGGTTTACCCCTCCGTGGAACGGACACAGTAGCAGTCCCCACCGTCCAGGGCAGTGGGCATTCAGGAAAGCGTTTCGCGCAGCGTAAACGCTGAACCACGGTGACCCGAGCCCGGGACCCGACCCCCAGCGCCAGGAGCGGCTCCCGGGGCCAGCGGGGCCGCTGCGGCCCTCGTTGATTCAACTCGGAAATTCCAGCGCTCATTAGGGGGGTCAACACGACTTGGGCTCGGTACCCTCTCGATCCGGAAATGCCGGAGCCCTCCTTCCGGAGGGGAAGGCGCGAGGTTTCCGGGAAAGCAGCCCCGCCCCTCTGTCCCCCCCGTGCCAGGCCACTATAAGAGCTCCCGCGCGCGCCGGGAGCCCAGTCCGCGCCGCGCGCTCTCCGCCCTCTCCAGCCCGCTATGGCTCCCGGCGCCGCCCGTCTCGCGCTGCCCGCGCTCCTCGCCCTGATCGGAGTTCTGCTCCCAGGTGAGTCACGGGTGGGGGCTGCCGTCGTGCCAAACTCCCGGAATCCAGGCTGCGCCCTGAACGCACCGGGAGGACCGACTCCCGGCCAGCTGGGGATAAAGCCCCAATCGTACTTAGGTGGCTCTTTATGGGAACTTGGGGCTAGAGCCGAAGACAACAGCACTGGGTTCGAATCCAGACCTGCATCATCTCCATGGGTGGCCTCAAGCGACAGGTTGAGCCTCCCGGAGCCTCAGTTTCTCCGCTGTAAAATGGAGAACGCAAGAGCCGCCACTTGGAAATGGTTGTGTCCTGGCCCAATGCCACGCCTGGCTCCAGGACCTGGTCAGACGGTATGGGAATGGGTCCGCCACCAAGCTGAGTAGGCTGGGGACCACCCCCCCAACACACACATACATTCTGTTCCTCATCCCCTACCTCGGGGAAGTCCAGGACTGCTTCTGCTCGGGGGAATTCCAGGGCTGACTTGCCCAGGGCGCAGAGGCTGAGAGTGGGATGTCCCAGCACCCCTCCGCTAACTCCAGACCAGTGGGAGGAGAGAAGGGGACACCGTGGGTCACACATGGTGGTGGGTGCTGGGAAGCGCATTGGTGGGAAAGGGACACCTGTGCTTATGAGGTCAACAAAGGGTTCTAGACCAGACGCTGGTGTGGATTCTGTGGCTTTTTCGGTGAGCAACATCACCTCACCCAGCCTCGCCATTTCATTCCATGAAACAGGAATCATCCCATTACTCTAGGAGAAATTACAGAGCTGCTGCTTTCCCACACCTCCACCCCAGAGAGAGTAGACCGAAAACTGAGGCCAGGGATCTTTGGAGGAGAGAGAGAAGGGGTGGGCCCAGACAGACACTTTTTTCTGCTTCGGAGGTATGGGGGGTCTGAGGAAGCTAACCGCTACAACCCGCCTTCTCCCCTGCGCTGTGCTGTGAGCCCATTGCATTAGCAGGGACTGGGATGGCTATCTTCACCCACCTTACAGAGGGGGAAATTGAGGCCTGGAGAGGGGAGACCACTTGTCAGAGGGAGTAGGGAGCCAGCTTAATCGGAGCCTCTCCATTCCCAGAGGGCTAGTCCTCTCCACCTCACACCTTGGGAGGAGGAAGAACACTGACATCCTGCCATCCTCTGCCAAAATCCTCCGTGGTTTCCCATTGCCCTCGGGATGAAGAACAAGACCTTGGCGTGGCCTGCACCGCCCACAGGATCTTCCCACCCTGCTTGCTCCCAGCTCTTCCCCCTCGCTCGCTCTCCTCCAGCTACCCTACCGCAGGCCTTTACACTGGTTCCTTTTCCCCGGAATTAATGTCCTCTGAATGGCCAGCCCCTTCTCATCATTCACACATCACCTGTTGCCAAAGAACTGTCTGTTTTATCACCCTGTTTTGTTTCCGTCAAAGCTCGGATTAACATCAGTTATTAATTATTTTGTTTGTGAATTTTTCTGTCTTGAACACTGAAGGCAGTTTTGTCTCGTTCAAGGCGATGTCCCCGGCACCCGGCACGGGCTGGGTCCACGGTAATTGTGGTTGAACCCCGTTTGTAATGCCTGTCCCCTCCTCCGTCTCTTGTTCTAGGACTTGGAGGTGCCCAAATATCAGTGCACCCCCCAGAAGCCACCATACCCCAAGGAGGCACCGTACAGGTGAACTGTAGTACTTCCTGTGACCGGACCCCCATATTGGGCCTGGAGACTCAGTTTACGAAGAAGGAAGTGGCCCATGGGTCCCACTGGAAGGTCTTTGAACTGAGTGATGTGCAAGAAGATAGCAGTCCCATATGCTTTGTAAACTGTGGTGTTCAGATGACGGCTTCAATGTCCCTTACCGTGTACAGTGAGTGGCTGGGCCCAGGGGCGGGACTAGGCGGGCTGGGTGGGAGAGGTGGGTGCTTGGGAGTCCCCGCGGGCCAGGACAGCCCTGGCGGCTTGCTGATGGGGCCAGAGCTGACTCACTGAAGGACTAGTGGGGACCTCCTCGGAGAGCCTCATTGTCCTTTGAAACCCCTTCTTGAATGTTCTGGGGTGCCTTTTCCGCAGTACAGAGATTCGGTCAGTACCTTTAAATACTCTAGGCTTCTTTAAACACGTGACAGGTCCTAGATGCGACTCTTGAAAAGAAGAGGCAATTTCAAAGCAGCCCGGAGATGGCATTTTTCACACATTGGCAAGAGTCAATAGAATTGCTCAGAACCGCGCTGGCAAGACTTGGGAGGGGGGCAGCAGGCCGTCCTGGGACATTGTTGACAGAGTGGGAGCATCAGGAGCACAGCCCTGAACGGAGAAAGGGAGTGTCCGTTCGCCGAATGATACAGGCACGTGTGCTTGGACAGAGAAATCCCACTTCTGGGAACTGGGCTTCCCTGCGGCTCCACCCACCAGGGAACTGAACAGGGCCGGGCGCGGGATGGGCTTATTCACTGGGCTTTGTTTGGAAGGGCAGACGTGGGCAAGCACAGGGGCCTGGGGTGGGGCAGGGGGAATAGTATACAGCTGCGCAAAAAAGAAAAAAAAAAACGGGGAGGAAGTGCCTGTGTCCAGAAAGGAGAAATGAGCTCCCAAGTGTACTGTCAAGTTTAAGGGAAGGAGGTATGCTCAGAATGAGTGGTATCCAACTTTGGTGTTAAGGAGCAGCGCGCGGTGGGGTGAGGGACGCCTGTGTCGTCACATGAAGGAGGCGTGAGAGGAAATGCAAGAAGTGACCGTATTAGCTTTGAGGACAGAAGCTGGGGGAGGGCTGCCCTGGGAGAGGGGGGGCGATCTGTCTCGTGCCTTGTTTTACTTTGGGCATTTTGCATCGTGAGAATTTCTGTTACCAGAGGCCATAAAGAAATAAAAAGCTAGTCCAAACTAAACAAAACAAAAAGAACAAGGAAGAAAGAAAAGGAAGAGAATGGGCCGACTGGTCTTGGGATCAGGCAGCCTCGGGTTCCGATCCCAGCATGGCCCTGACTTAACTGGGCGACGGTGGGGGGACATGGCTTGTCTCCCCGTGAGCTCTCCTTGCACAGGTATAATGAGGCCGGGAGGCATAAAAGACCTTCCACCTTCATGGTGCGTGGCCGAAGGAACCCTTCAGGACCATGTCTGAACAGATTCTGGCCAGGTGAGGGGAGTCCCCGAACATTCCCGGTGGCCTGTGAAACCCCCGGCAAACCTCCCGGAAAGACTTCTGCATTTCGGCCTGATAGCTGAGAGCCCATTGCTCCCAAGTCTGAGTCCCGGCTCTGTGACGTTTCTCCCTCTGTGCCTTTGGGCATCAGACTTTGCCTTCAGTTCCAGCTCTGTGAAATGGAACAGAGCCAGCACACAGTAGAAGGGTCCTCTAGAAGACATTCTGTCCAGTTCGGTCCTGCCCCATCCCCCGTATAAAGCTGAGGCAGGATCCCTGGCTGGCTGAGCTTTTTCTAGAAAGAATAAGGTGTTAACTGCTATAGGAGGTGACCCCTAACTGGGCCTTGAAGGGTGAGTAGGAGTTCACAGACACTGAGGACAGAGGGAACAGCCTAGACAAAGGTTTGAGTGGGAAAACGTGCGGATAGGGGCAGGGGCGTTAGGAGGGACTGAATACAGACAGAGCAGTGTGGCTAGAGCTGAGGTGGGCAGGGCCTCAAATGCCGGGTGGACGAGCTGGGACCTTCTCCTCAGGGTGATAGGGAGCCATAGCAGGTGTGTGAGCAGGCCAGGGTTCTAGATGACGGCAGGCTTATGGGAAGCCAGAGAGCAGCTGGGCATGGACCTCGTCCAGACCACATGTGTGGGCAGTAGCTGGGTACAGGAAGGGAGGGCAGACAAATATTTGAAGAGTGAAGTAACCAGGACTGGAGGTTGGGGCTCAGAGAGAGGGCCAAGCAACACAGACCTCCTCCCCCAGTCTGACCTGAAGGTCAAGGAGCTGGGCTCGGAGATGTGAATTCCATTTCGGAGCGGTGGGGGGCTGAGGTTTTGAGGTTTACACCAGCTCTGCAAGTTCATGCTCACAGCAGGTGGAGGGGTTTCTTGCCCTTTTATTTCTTAAAACAGCTTTACTGAGATACGGTGTGAGGTACACACCGCCAAAGACACCCCTTTGAAGTGTACAGTTCAACACCTTTCCACGTATTTATAGAGTTGTATGACCATCACCACAATCTAATTTTAGAACATCCCCATCACCCTAAAAAGAAACCTCATGCCCCTGTTTAACAGGCATTCTCTCTACCTCTTAAATGGACTCATAAATGTCTTACCTCTGATAACCCATTTTATGGCTCAGGAAACTGAGGCTCGATTTCTACCCCTTTCTCAGAGGCGAAGTCACTCACATACAGCAGTTAGCAGCGAAGCCCGAAGCTAGGTGTCAGCCCCTGACATGGTAACAGACACTTCAGGGGCTCTTGGGACAGGTGTAGTGAACCGCAGTCCTTAAGACCCCTCCCTGGGAAGGCTGGGGGTCCTGTCTCAGGGCTGAGGCACGGCTCCTGTCAATTTTCACGAGCAGCCCGGGCTAGGAGGGCTGTTACCTCCCGCGGAGTGGAGACCCTGGCAAAAACCAAGCCCACCGTGTTGTGTTTTCAGGGGATGTTCAGAGTTTTGAGAGTCTGTGGGTGGTTCTTGGATTTGGGGAACTTCTTTCCCTTAAAAGGGGGCTTCTGAAAAGCCTCGAGTCAGTGTGGGTGGCTCACCCTTATTCATTCTATGAATATAGAGAGCCTACTGTGAGCGGTGTGGGTCAGGGGACAAAGCAAAGACCCTGCCCTCCCGGCCTGACCTCCCGTGGTGGCGGAGGGGGTACATAGAGGAGAGACAAGGTAACTGTGTGGATGGATGTCACCTTTGGATGCCATACAGTGAGGGGTGCCTCGGAGAAAACTGAGGCCAAGGAGAGGAGAAGGGGGAGTTGGGGGGGCGAGGGGGGCTTTTAAAAACAACCTCTACTGGACCGGGCAGCTTAAATTTCCTGGTGATAGATTTTGAGCTTCTTTTCTGCATTTCACTCTCAGACCCTGAAACTAAAGAATTGCTTTTGCCCCGTTCACAACCACCTGGGGATTTCCCACCAGTTTATCCTGAAGCTCTTAAAATTCCTGTCCCGCTTGGGTGGTTTGGGGAGTGTTTGTCAAGAGTGGAGAGTGGCGGGGCTCCTGGGACAGGTGCAGCCGGCGCCCCGGCGCCCCCTGCGGGCAGCTGTCCGCTCACGCAACACCACCCCCGCCCCCTTAACACCCAGGGTTGCCCGAGCGAGTGGAGCTGTTACCCCTGCCCCGCTGGCAGCCCGTGGGCGAAAACCTCACCCTGCGCTGCCAGGTGGCAGGCGGGGCGCCCCGGAGAAACCTCACCGTGGTGCTGCTCCGCGGGGAGGAGGAGCTGAGCCGGCAGCCGGCCATCGGGGAGCCCGCCGAGGTCACGGTCACGGTGCTGGCGGGCAGAGACGACCACCGCGCCAATTTCTCCTGCCGCACGGAACTGGACCTGAGGCCCGGAGGGCCGGGATTGTTCCAGAACACCTCGGCCCCCAGGCAGCTCCAAACCTTTGGTGAGGCACTGGGGAGCCGCCAGAGAGGATGGGCTCAGGGCTTTGGTCCTGCTTGGGGAGCCAGGGGAGAGAGGCCCCTGGTCGGGGTGCTAAGGTGTCAGGAAAGAGCATGTTCTTGAGCATTGGGGTGGGGTGGTCTGGCCCAGCTTCAGGGCCTTCTGAAAAGTCTGTAATCCGGCTTGGGTTCTGGGACAGGAGTGACCTGAGCCGCAAAGTCTCTGGGGACCAGAAGATGTCCCAGATGGGGGAATGAAAATGCCCCAGAAAGGGGCTTCAGGTTGCCTGTCGCCTCTCTGTTCACACCCACCCTCTCTCGCCAGTCCTGCCAGAGACGCAGCCACGCCTTGCTACCCCCACGATTGTGGAAGTGGGCACACAGTGGACTGTGAACTGCACTCTGGATGGGCTGTTCCCAGCTGCGGAGGCCAACGTCATCCTGACGCTAGCAGAAAAGAAACTGAACTCTACATCCCTGTACAGCAATGACTCCGTCTTGGCCATGGCCAATGTCAAGGCGAACTCACAAAAGGAGGACACCCAGCAGCTGGCGTGTGTGGTGACCCTGGGAGGTCGAGTCCAGAAGAAGGAGGAGGATGTGGTCCTCTACAGTAAGTCCGGATGGGGCGGGGCCTCCCAGGGGGCGGTCCTAGGGGGCGGTGCTCACTGTACACCCACCCCCTCCCAGGCTTTCCCGCGCCTAACCTGACCCTAAGCGAGCCGGAGGTCTCAGAAGGGACTGTGGTGACTGTGGAGTGTGAGGCCCAGGCTGGAGCCACGGTGTGGTTGGAAGGGCTGCCATCCAAGTCTCCAGAACACAGGGCAGAATTCCAACTAAATGCCAGCGCCGCGGACCACAGACGCAGCTTCTCCTGCTCTGCTGTCCTGATCGTGTCTGGACACCAGCTGCGCAAGAAACAGACCCGGGAACTCCGAGTCCTGTGTGAGTGGGGCCACTGGCCAGTGACCCCTAGTCCCGAGGACCCAGCCCCTAAGATCCCATGAGCTCCTGCCCTCTGAGGGCCCCCTCCAGCCCTCTCCCCGGATTCCTGAGTCCTCCAGCCCTAGGTGGTGAGGGCTGTCCTCCTGGTTCCTCACCCCGCCCTCATCTTGTTGTGTTTCTCCCCAGATGGTCCCCGACTAGACGAGACGGATTGTCCGGGAAACTGGACATGGGAGGAAGGCTCCCAGCAGACCCTGCGGTGCCAAGCTCGGGGGAACCCAGTTCCTGAACTGAAGTGTCACCGGAAGGGGGACAATGCTTTGCTGCCCATCGGGGACCTGAGACCTGTCAAGCGAGAGGTTGCGGGCACTTACCTTTGTAAAGCCCGGAGCCCCCGTGGGGTGACCAGCCGCGAAGTGGTCCTGAATGTGACCTGTGAGTGTGCTGGGATTCGGGGCTGGGCAGGGACAGTGAGCCTGACTCAGCCCTCATCAGCCCTGTGTCCTCCCCACAGACCACCAGACTAACACGACCATCATCATCATCATCGTGGTGGCAGTTGCTGCCTTCTTGGGAACTGTGAGCGCAGCCGCTTACCTCTATAACCGTCAGCGAAAGATCCAGAAATACAAGCTACAGAAGGCCCAGGAGGCAGCTGCCATGAAGCTGAACACACCCGCCACGCCACCCTGAACCTGGGCCAGGAACCAGCCTCCCCCTCGGCCCCCCACACGGTGGCAGCAGTACCACATTGAACAAGGGTGGTCATGCGCCATGCAGCTCCACCCACCTTCCCAGGATGCCTGAGGACAGGATAGAGGCCTCAGGATATAGACAGCATTTGGGGTCCTGTCACCGGCACACTTAGGATCCCCAAGCCTCATGCCTGACCTGGAGACACAGGACTGAGCCACAAGGAGGGGGCAGGACATGGGGCATGACTGAGGGATGTCAGGGCCTGACCTGTCTAGGGAGGGTGTGATGGGACACTCAACATGGGACCCGCAACTGGGAAACAGTGAAACACCCCTACTGCGGGTACTGAGATGCTCCAGTCCTAAGAGAGAAGTAGCCTGCGCAAACACAAACAGCATGGAAACACATACCCCATCCTTCCTCTGACAAATCCAGCTGCAGCCCTGCAGTCCACGGACTGTCCCCGACTTTTAACGATGACATATTTATTAATTTGTTCTTTTACCAGCTATTTATTGGGTGCCTTTTATGTGGGCTAGAATGGTAAAGAAGAGGAACGTGAGTTCCTGTCCTCAAGGAGCTCTCAGTCTAACCTCATTCAGGGTTGCCAGGTACGGGTGTGCTAGTTGTGCACTGCACAGGAGCACCTGGCCAAAAAGATCAAGTGCGGCTGGGATTTCCCATTCCATTGGCTAAGCTGCTTTCCTCCAGAAGGGGACTGACTATGGTCAGTTTAGTTGGTGCCATGCCTAGGGGCAACCCACTGAGCCTGGAGACTCCTCCCCCGGTCATTGACACTGACCTCTGTTAGCCCCTTCTCTGCCCATATGCATCTCTGCTAGTGCTTACAATGATACTGTGGCATGCCTAAACACGAATGCCCACGCACTGGCAGCTAAACCATGGAGTCCTATGAAACTATTCCCAACCCTGTGTGTCCCTGCCTTGTCCTGTTTCCATCTCAGTGGGACCATGCAAGACCAGAGTGCTCTGGCAGCCCCAGGTTCCTGCAGAGATGAGCGCCCTGCAGACAGTAGGGAGGAGAGGCCTAGGAAGATGCCCTCCCAGTTCCAGAAGCCTCTCTCTCTGTGCTTATTAAGCTTTTTCATAAGCACTTGCCTTGTGTGAGTTGAGGGGAGCTGTCCCATCCCTCTGAAGCCCTTTCCAGCCTGGTCCTCTCACTTCCTCCCCCAGGAAAAAGCTGCCGGTTCAAGGCCCACCCCTCAGGCTCTAATCCAAATCTGGGGCTTGTTAGGACCTTGGGAGACTCAAGCGAAAATTAAAGATACCTCTTCAGCAAACTCTCTGAGCCTTGCTTTCCAAAGGTCTGGAATTTCTTGAGCTGAGGGAGGGCCTGAGGGGCTTCCACACTGCAGGATCCTCAGCCCTCTGGAGGCCTCTGGCCCTCTGGGTGGGGCTTCGGAGGCGGGGCTGCCGGCCTCCTTATCTCCAGAGCCAGCCCTGGCTCCCGGGCGCTCTGGCCCCTCAGTCTGGGCCCTTTGCCATGGGGTCTCTGCTCCCCCTCTCGCTGCTGCTTTTGCTGGCGGCCGCCTACCCGGGAGGCGGAAGAGCGCACCGGCGCCGGAGCGCGCGGGTGCAAGGCCCGGGAGGAAGCTCCCCAGCGCCCTCGGAGACCCCAGCTGCGTTCTGGGTGCGCCTAAGGCCCGAGTTCAAGGAGGTGCAGCCGGGGGGCTCCGTGTGGCTCAACTGCAGCACTAGCTGCCCCCTGCCCGAGAACTCCAGCCTCAGCACTCAGCTGCCGCGGGGCCAAACGCACAGTGGGCCCGGCTGGGTAGCCTACCAGCTGTTGGACGTGAGAGCCTGGAGCTCCGAGGTGCGCTGCTTCGTCACCTGCGCAGGAGAAACACGGTGGGCCACGGCCAAGATCACCGCCTACAGTGAGGGACGGGGGTTCAGGCCTTGCGGGGGTGAGGGGAGGGGGACGGAAGTGGGTATTTAGCAGTAGCGCTAGGGGGCGCACGCGGACCTGGCTCAGAGCGCCCCCCCCCCCCCCACCGCCCCTTGCTTTAGAACGGCCGCGAAGCGTGATCCTGGAGCCTCCGCTCTTGGTGGGCAACGAGTACACTCTGCGCTGCCACGTGACGCACGTGTTCCCCGTGGGCTTCCTGGTGGTGACTCTGAGGCGCGGCGGCCGGGTCATCTACTCTGAGAACCTGAGGCGCTACACCGGCTCTGATCTGGCCAACGTGACGCTGACTTACACGGCGCCCGTCAGGCTCCGCGACTTCTGGAAACCCGTGACCTGCCACGCACGCCTCAGTCTTGATGGCCTGGTGGTTCGCAGCAGCTCGGCACCCATAACGCTGAGTGGCCTCGGTGAGGCACCTCTGCGATCCCGGGCACGGGAGGAGGGGACGGACGGGCAGGGCACCACGCCGGTAGGGCGAGCGAGTCCGGCGGAAGCTCCAGGCGGGTGGGCCTACCTCCCTGTGCTCCGTTCCTAACTCTCACCTCCTGTCCCCAGCTTGGCGCCCCGCGTCCAAAGCCTTGGCCTCCAGCTCCATCGCGGCCCTTGTGGGGATCCTTCTCGTCGTGGGGGCCGTCTACCTGCGACAATGGCCATTGGTGCAGAACCAGAGTAAAGAGAGCAGGGTCTCTGCCGGCTGAGCCGGAGGAAAAAGGCATCTGGGACAATTTGGGGAAGGCTGATTCAATAAAGTCCTCCTCCGTCACCCTCTGCCTCGCGGCCTAAAGGTCCCCCACTAGGGGACCACCTCTGAGGAAGTGGCGTTCTGGTCTGCCCTTGCCTCCGTCACTTTCTCCAGGTTCTTTGTCTCTCTGAGGGCCCCTGAGGTTTCCTCATTCCCATCCAGCTGGGGACCCGGGCGCACCAGCCCCTCCATTCCCAGACGAATGTGGTAATATACCTCCCTTGCGGGCATTATCAGTGCGGTGCAAATGGGCATAGCTTGGGCACTGGAGGGCTTGGGCTGTGGGAGGATTGGCTCACAGTATGGTCCCCGCCCCCCGCATTGCCTCCGCCGCTGCAAAGCAGCAGCTTCGATTGGACGTTAAGTTTCCGTTCCCATCCCCCCCGCCCCTCCCCTTCAGACCCAGCACTTTCCTGGAGGACAAGGGTGGAGCGAGCACTGACCCCCACAGTTCACCGTTGGCGCTGGCGGTGAGAGAGCAAATGGACGGGGTCACATGACCCGTTGAGGGACGAAGATACGAAGAAAAGGTACCCATGTTGTGACTGCAGGGAAGGAAAATTCGGATGGCCCACGTGGGGTGTCACAGACTCGCGTCCTGGCAACGTCTTGATGATCGCCCAGCCTGGGGGGCACACGCAGGGGGGATGTCAAAGCTTGGGGCCCGGATGCAGGGTCGAAGTGTCATACTTGGTCTCTCGGTCTCGCGTGGACACACAAGCCGGGCTCGCACTGGATGTCTGGGAGGGCCGGTGAGGTCCGGGGCCCCGCCCACCGCGCCGAAAGCGGATTCGGGGGCGCTCCTCCGCCGCTTGCGCTCACACACGCCGCGTAGACACGTGCCCGCTGCACACTGGGTAAATACAGACCCAGAGCACAGCCGACCCTAATTTAGACGCCCGCGAACGCTGCGCGCACGCACACGTGTTCCCGACTCGCTGGCACTTTCTTCCCCACCCCCTCTGTCGCGTGCGGGGGCGGAGCCGGAGGAGGACTGGGGCGTGGCTATACTCCGCAGCTCCCCAGGTCAAAAGGAAAAGGATCAGTGAAGGAGGCATCCCCACACCCTTTCCTAGAACTGTGCCTTCCCCCATTCTGCTCCACCGATCTCTCCCAACCCTCACACCAATCCCCTGCCCAAGGGCCGCGGGGGTGGGGTGGGGGAAACTAACTATGGGGGCGGAGCGCTGAGTCCAGCTCATTACCACAGCATCCAAGCTAGGGGTGGGGTGGGGGGGCGGTTGAGGAGGGCAACCCAGCAACCGCGGACCTCGGCTTCGCGGGCGAGGATGACGCGGGAGCGCGCGGCCGCCCCCAGAAGGCTCCGGGCGATGGGGCGGGCCTCCACGTAGACCCCGGGGGTCGCTTGCTCCTGCCAGCACGCCTTCGCCGAGGCCGGGAGCCTGGAGCACGCTCGCCCTCCCGCCCCCCAGCCGCCTCTGCCGCCGCCCCCTCCTTGGAAACCAAGTTACCAACGTTAAACCAATCCCGGAACGCAACTCTGCCTCCTCCACAACCCACCCGCCGCGCGGTCCTCTCGCCCAGCTCAGCGCTCGCGCTCTCCTCGCCTCCTGCGCTTCCCCCGCGGCGGAGATGCCGGGGCCCTCGCCGGGGCTGTGCCGGGCGTTGCTCGGCCTCTGGGCTGCCCTGGGCCCGGGGCTCTTCGGCCTCTCAGGTAAGAGCCGGGTCCTGGCTCAGGGTGGACAGGGCGGGGGCGGAGTTCCGGAACCAGAGAAGCGGCCACAAGCCCCTCCCAGCTCCGCCCTCGTCTCGCTCTACTCCCACGCTTCTGTCCCACCTTGAGCCCGGGCCTCTCCCTCCAGCCCTCTCCTCACCAGCACACAGTGGAGACCCAGCTCCCAGACTCCTCGCTCGCCCAGGTCTCTACCCTGCCCTCTTCCGCACTCATCTCATGCCATCGAGACCCCGGGTCTCCCGTGTCCCTTTCCGGGGTACCTCGCCACGCTGTTATGCTTCATGGTTCACGGACTGACATCCTTCTCAGTCGTGGTCCAGAAAGACCCGATTTCCCCAACTGCTGTGACTCAGAGGCGCTATTCCCGCTCCATCCGGAGCCCTGGCAACGGAGTCCCTCATCTGTTCCTTCCGTGAGCCAAGCCTCGGTCTTCTTTATGTGTTCTCCCGGGTTTGGGGTCCTCACTTAGCCTTGACTCAGCATCATCTCTCCTTTGCCCTCGCCTCAACCTGTCTGCCCCTCTCCGGCAAGAACCCTGAGAACCAGTTCGTTTTCCTTCCTCCACACGAGGTCCCCTCTTCCCATCATTGCTGTGTGCATCAAAGACCCCGTCTTTCATCTCATCACCCCTCCCCCCCATGCTTTCCCATCACTCCATCGGCTCCTTGGAGACCAGGGCTCTCTGCTGCCATGTCCCAGAGACACCCTCGAGGTTTGAACCCTGGGAGTGCGCCTCCAAACCCGCCCTGGCAGGACGCGGGACTCCTGAGTTCCTCCTTGGCTGTGGCCTCTGCTAATTCCCGGGGAATCCCTGATTCGACATAGGGGCACAAAGATACCAGGAAGGTGGCTCCCCAGGCTGAGCCCACGTTTCCTTGGTCAGCGGTCGCGCAGGAGCCCTTTTGGGCGGACCTGCAGCCCCGCGTGGCGCTCGTGGAGCGCGGGGGATCTTTGTGGCTGAATTGCAGCACCAACTGCCCACGACCTGAGCGCGGTGGCCTGGAGACCTCGCTGCGCCGGAATGGGACCCAGAGGGGCTTGCGCTGGCTGGCGCGGCAGCTGGTGGACATCCGCGAGCCGGAGACCCAGCCGGTCTGCTTCTTCCGCTGCGCGCGGCGCACGCTGCAGGCGCGTGGGCTCATTCGCACTTTCCGTGAGTTCTCAGCCGCCACGCTCCACTCTACTAGTATTTTCCCTTCCTTCCAAGCCCCGCCCCCTGGGCCCCAGGGTCCTCCCCTTCAGGCTCCACCCCCTGGGTCCCCAAGCTCTCCGCCTCTGGGACCCTGGGTTCCACGCCACGTGCCTCTGAGCCCCGGCGTTTCCAAGAGCAGTGGTTCTCCCGTTGCAGAGCGACCGGATCGCGTAGAGCTGGTACCGCTGCCTGCCTGGCAGCCTGTGGGCGAGAACTTCACACTGAGCTGTAGGGTCCCAGGAGCTGGGCCTCGTGGGAGCCTCACATTGACCTTGTTGCGGGGCGCGCAGGAGCTCATCCGTCGCAGCTTCGCTGGGGAGCCACCCCGAGCGCGGGGCGCGGTGCTCACGGCTACAGTACTGGCGCGAAGGGAGGATCATGGGGCCAATTTCTCCTGCCGAGCGGAGCTGGACCTGCGGCCGCATGGCCTGGGGCTGTTTTCAAATAGCTCCGCCCCCAGAGAACTCCGAACTTTCGGTGAGTGGGTGTAGGGAGCTAAAGGGGACGAAAAGGAGTCAGGCGAGTGTTTAAGAATCTGGAGGCAAAGAAATCTGAATTTCAATCCTTACTCCAAAATACACAAGGTGTAAGTTGTTTTCCTCCCTGTGCCTTGAGGATAATAGGGTAAAATAGTGCATGTAAAGCCTTTAGTACATACCGAGTGTTTGATACATGATCTTCAAGCTCTGTTCTTCGACCCTCAGCCCTGTCTCCGGACCCCCCGCGCCTCGCTGTTCCCCGGCTCTTGGAAGTGGGCTCAGAAAGACCCGTGCGCTGCACCTTGGACGAGCTGTTTCCAGCCTCGGAGGCTGAGGTCTACCTGGCGCTGGGGGACCACAGGCTGAGTCCCGATATCACCCTGGAGGGGGACGCGCTCGTGGTCACTGCCACAGCAACAGCTAACGCAGAACAGGAGGGCGCCGGGCAGTTGGTCTGCAACGTGACCCTGGGGGGCGAGAGCCGCGAGACCCGGGAGAACGTGACCGTCTACAGTAAGAGGGAGTGAAGCGGGACTGTCGGGGCTCAGGGGTGGAGCCAGAGGAACTGGAAGGCGGGGCAAAGGGTGGGCGGGGCCTTAGTATAGGAATAGCCTTTTGTTCCTAACGGGTGGGAAGGTTGAAGGACTGAGACTGAACAGTTGTAGAGGGAGAGTCTGAGGCGCCGCGGAAGGGGAACATCGAAAACCCGACGAGGACCCTGGAAAGTTGTGGCCAGATGACCTCAAGGGGGCGGGGGTAGGAAGGGGGCGGAGCCTAAGCATCCGGAGAGGCGGGGCGCGTGGCCTGCAGGTGGGCGGCACAGCCGGGAGAGTTCCGGCAGATGAGGAGCAGCCTCCACCCGCAAGGAGAGGCGTGGTCGGTGAACTCCCGGCCAATGCCCGGTCCCCAGGCTTCCCCGCGCCGGTCCTGACCCTGAGCGAGCCCAGCACCCCCGAGGGGAAGGTGGTGACAGTAACTTGCGCAGCTGGACCCGGAGCCCTGGTCACACTAGACGGAATTGCAGCCGTGGTCCCGGGGCAGCCTGCCCAGCTTCAGCTAAATGCCACCGAGGACGACGACAAGCGCAGCTTCTTCTGCGACGCCAGCCTCGAAGTGGTCGGGGAGACCTTAAGCAAGAACAAGAGCGCCGAACTCCGCGTCCTATGTGAGTTGGTCTTTAACCTCTCGCTTCCCTCCTCGTGATTTCCAGCGGCCTGTCCGCTCCCTGGCCATGCTGTGGAAGTTGGGCTTTTCCTCAAGGACCGCGTCTAGCTTCTCAGTGGCCCACGCCCCTGCCTGCAGACGCCCCTCGACTGGATGATTCCGACTGTCCCAGGAGTTGGACGTGGCCGGAGGGCCCCGAGCAGACGCTGCGCTGCGAAGCCCGCGGAAACCCAGCACCCTCCGTGCACTGCGAGCGGCCTGACAGCGGGGCGGTGCTGGCGCTGGGCCTGCAAGGTCCCGTCACTCGCGCTCTCGCCGGCACTTACCGCTGCACTGCGGTCAACCCCCAGGGCGAGGCAGTCAAGGAAGTGACCGTAACAGTGGAGTGTGAGTCGGGGTGCACAGGCGCATTTCTGTTTCTCAGGGTCTAGGGGTAACTTAGCCTACAGAGAAGAATGGGTCTGAAGGGTGGCTTTGGGCAGGATTTTGAAAAACGGAAGAGGCTGGTGAGTGGGATTAGGGGAAGATCTTGGAGAAGGAGGGAGGGGAAGAGGCAGATGTGTCCCTAAGGGTCTGCGGTGTGGCGTGTGGGCTGAATCTAGGGAAGGTGGGTTTTGCAAAGCGTGTATGAGTTTCTAGGCCAAAGACTTGGGGACGAGCCTATGGGTACTTTGTAGGAATCAGAAAAAAGGACTCAAAACAGCTCACCACGCTACCAGGGTAAAATCTCTTTGGTTTAGTGTCTCTGGGCAGGGCACAGCCTGCCCAACCCTTTGTGGCCTCCCTCATAGGGAAAGAGGGTCTAGGGACATTAGGCCAGTCCCCAAACCTCGAACCCAACGACACTTCCTTCTCCAGATGCCCCATCGCTGGACAGCATGGGCTGCCCGGAACACATTACATGGCTGGAAGGAACAGAGGTCTCCCTGAGCTGTGTGGCACACGGCGTCCCGCCGCCCAGCGTGAGCTGTGTGCATTCTGGGGAGGCCGGGGTCGTCGAGGGCCTGCTGCGTGTGGTGCGGGAGCATGCAGGAACCTACCGCTGCGAAGCCACTAATGCTCGAGGCTCTGTGGCCAAAACTGTGGCCGTCACTGTGGAATGTGAGTGAGGACAACACGGGGCAAGATGGGGTATGTCAGGATAACCCCGGCCTGACTTCCAGTCCCTGTGTGACCTTCTGCTCCCCAGATGGCCCCAGTTTCGAGGAGCAGAGCTGCCCGAGCAATTGGACGTGGGTGGAAGGATCTGGGCAGCTGTTTTCTTGTGAGGTGGATGGAAAGCCAGAGCCAAGTGTGGAGTGCATCGGCTCAGAGGGTGCCAGTGAGGGGTTGCTGCTGCCGCTGGGCTCCCCAGACTCTCCTCCTGGAGTCCCCAGCATCGCGAGTGGACTGGCACCTGGTATCTACATTTGCAACGCCACCAACCGGCATGGCTCCATGGTCAAGACTGTCGCCGTGAGCACGGAGTGTGAGCGGGGCCGAGGCTGGCGGGGAAGTAGGGGTGGCCCAGGGTCGGGGACCCTCCCTGACGTCCCCCATGGCTGCTTTGCAGCGCCGCCGCAAATGGATGAGTCCACCTGCCCAAGTCACCAGACGTGGTTGGAAGGGGCCGAGGCTGCAGGGCTGGCCTGCGCCGCCCGGGGTCGCCCGTCCCCACAGGTGCTCTGCTCCCGGGAGGGCGTGCCCCGGCCTCAGCGGCTGCGCGTGTCCCGAGAGGATGCGGGTACCTACCGGTGCTTGGCCACCAACATGCATGGCACGGACGCCCGGATGGTCACCGTGGGCGTGGAATGTGAGTGGGAGCAGCACCGCTTAGAGGGCCCTCAGTTCCCCAAACGGTGACTTGCAGCAGTGGGATTGCCCCGGGCAGTTCAAGGGTAACTCCTTCAGGCCTCCCCCTCCTGGGGACAAGGATTCCCGGTCTAAACCTGAGGGTAATGAAAACTCCAGGGAACAGGCGCCCACGCCCCCTCAAATTCTAGGTCAGAGGGGCACTGGTGCAGGTGCCCACTTGCTCTCCTTCAGTGAAGCTGGGCACAGGATTTTAGTGCTGACTGCGGCCGCACAGTAGGCGGAGGTGGTGGCTGGGACGGAAGGCGGATCCCTGCCCGCCCATCTGAGCAGGGCTCTCGGATTGCAGTGGGCGGAAGGGCCCTTGGTCGGTGCCTGGACCGGCTCTGAGGGGCTCCTCCATGTCCTCTGCAGACCGGCCGGTGGTGGCCGAGTTGGCAGCCTCGCCTCCTGGAGGGGTGCGGCCGGGCGGGAACTTCACGTTGACCTGCCGCGCGGAGGCCTGGCCCCCGGCCCAGATCAGCTGGCGCGCGCCCCCCGGGGCGCTCAACATCGGCCTGTCGAGCAACAACAGCACGCTGAGCGTGGCGGGCGCCATGGGCAGCCACGGCGGCGAGTACGAGTGCGCAGCCACCAACGCGCATGGGCGCCACGCGCGACGCATCACAGTGCGAGTGGCCGGTAAGTGGCAGCTGGGGGCGGGGCGAGGGAATCTGTAGGGGGCGTGGCCTGCGCCTTGGGCTCCCCGCCCCCCGACCAGGTCCTTGCTTCCCTCTCCTTCCTGGTGAGATGATGGGGCAGGGCAGAAGGCAGGGGCACCCTGACGAATGGGGCTTTGATGGCGGGTTGGGGGTGGAAGGTGGAGGAAGAGGGAGCGGACTGGAGCTCAGGGGTAGGGACCTTCTAGGGCTGTGACGGCTGTGGGAGGGGCTTATTAACTTGGGATAGGTCCTGTGTGGTAAAGACCAGCCAATTCACTCCTCACTGAGCCGCTGTGGAGAAGTGTTGGAGAGGACCTAGGGCAGAGGAAAGGGGTGACCGGGACGATGGGGGTAACGGGGGTGGGGGGCCCCACCCAGATCCCCTCCCTCTCACTTCGTGTGTCTCGGGCTTTCCGGGGTGAAGGAATGACCCGGTCCCCCCTGCCCTCATCCTTTTGGGGGGTGAAGAGAGTTGGTTGACTTGGAGGTGTCCCCGAGGCTGGGGACTACTAGCCTCATGTGCTGAAGTGATGCGTAAAACGGGTCTGGGGTCGTTCCAGCGCTTGGGGTAGACTTTGGCGGCTTTCTCCTTTCCCCCACCCCACACCGTGAGTTTCCTGGGGTTCTCTGCCAGGCCGGTGAGGACTGACCTCGCCCGTGGGGAGGGAACAGAGCTGGTCCACTGCCTTTGAGGGTCTCCCCCCGCAGGTCCGTGGCTGTGGATCGCCGTGGGCGGCGCGGCGGGGGGCGCGGCCCTGCTGGCCGCCGGGGCCGGCCTGGCCTTCTACGTTCAGTCCACCGCTTGTAAGAAAGGCGAGTATAACGTGCAGGAGGCCGAAAGCTCCGGTGAGGCCGTGTGTCTCAACGGCGCAGGCGGCGGCACTGGCGGGGGCACCGGCGCTGAAGGTGGAACCGAGGCTGCGGACACCGCGGAGGCGCAGGCGGGGGGCGAGGTCTTCGCTATCCAGCTGACGTCGGCGTGAGCCGGTTCCCTTCTCCCCGCAGGCCGGGGGACGCCCCCCAGAGGCACACGGGGGCTTACTTATTGTTCTATTTATTTATGTATTTATTTATTCATTCATTTATTTATTCAATTCCAGGGGCATCACGCCCATTTTCTACCCCCCCCCCCAATAAAGTTTTTATAAAGGACTCTGGCTCGGTCCACTTCAGTCTCTGCTGTGAGGAAGCAACCCAAGGCTCCAGTCCCAACCCAGAGGGTTATTCATACATAGACTCTTTTGTTTGTTTCTGAGGCCCTGTGTGTCAGGCAAGGTCCAAGCCACCTTCATGCGGTGTGAGCTGGAGCGTGTTCTCTCCGTGTCCATTTTCCTGCTCTCAGCCAACCTTGGGCTGGGGTGGGGAGCGCACTCCTTCCTCCAGCTCCCTGCCCCTTATCTCTTCCGCCCAGCACTGCCCTCTAACCCTGCTAACTCGAGGGGTGGGAGTTAGATGATTCCCCCAGGCCTGGTTCCTGGCAGAGCAGAGGCTGTCTTTCCAGGATGGGTGGAGCCCCCTCCCAGGAGTCTGGGCAGTGGGCTCCTATCCTGAGGTCTTGCCAGGATGAGGAAATGCGGACAGTGACTGCACTATGAGTGAGATGTCCCTCCCGTTAAAGGGTTCCTCGTGTTAGAGAATGCCTCCCCGCCCCACCCTCGATGCCGCCTCCGCCCTGTGTCCAGCCACCGTGCCTCAGTTTGCCCCAAGCTGCCTTTTTTCCAAAAAGATTTTATTTATTTATATGACAGAGAGAAATCACAAGTAGGCAGAGAGGCAGAGAGAGAGAGAGAGGAGGAAGCAGGCTCCCCGCCGAGCAGAGAGCCCGATGCGGGACTCAATCCCAGGACCCTGAGATCATGACCTGAGCTGAAGGCAGAGGCTTAACCCAGTGAGCCACCCAGGCCCCCCCCCAACCTGCCTTTTGACTGCCTGTCACGATTCAGATGAGATGCATGCAACCCCCTCTCGCTCACCCCCTGCAGCATAAGGAGAGAACAGCTGGCCTCCCCCCACTCTGGCAGTCTCTGCCTCCCTCAAAAGCAGGAACAGAGCCTGAGAGAAAGAAACAGTCCCGGACAGCTCCCACTCTGTCAGCTGCCCTAGGCAAACATTTCCTGAGCAAAGGTGAGAACAGGAAATGGGGGGTGTTGGGGGGCTGGGGGGTGGGAGGAACTAGCGGCCAAGCCTGTATACAGCAGGCAACAGCATGAGGATGGTGTGGCCCCTCCTGTCACACACACCCTTAACCGCCTCCCTCCACTCCCACCAGCCTCCTCGAGGTTCCTTGAGTCCCAACAAGTCCAACCTGCCACAGGGCCTTTGCCTTGGCCATTCCCCCTGCCTGGACTGTCCTCCCCTCAAAGTCCCACAGCTAGTCCCTGATCCTCAGGTTTCCATACAAATGTCAGAGAGGCCTTGGCTGTCTCCTCTCAGAGAAGCCTCACTGAGGTAGCCCTCCAACCCCTCATCTTATAGATTTTATTTTCATATTTTAGATATTTAATTGAGTATTTGTCCACTGCCGTTTTAGAATATTGGCTTCGCTAGAGCAGGGATCTTTTTTCTAGTCAACACAAAGTGTCCCTATTGGGGCCTGGCGCACAGTACTTTCTCAATAAACGCTGAATAAGTGGGTAAAAACAGCCGTGAGTTCACAGGGACACGGCTGAGACTTTCGTGTGTTCAATGTGTATCCCCAGAGAACTCCCATGCTGGGCCGTGGGGTGGCCGACTGTGGCCTTGGACCCCTGCAGTCATGGTCCTGGTGGGAAGATCAAGATGAATGAAATAAGCCCAGAGCAGTAGAGAACTGCAGATTCTGGTAGGTTCTAAGAGGGAGACAGGCGAGGAGCTGAACTAGAGCCTGCCACAGAGTGGGAGTGGGGTATACATTTTAGAATGGGTGCTCAAGGAACGCTGCCCACCCTCCCAGTAAGGAGAGGACAGCAGTTATGGGAGACATGGGGTAGGGTATTCTGAGCCGAGGAATGGTGGGACTGAAGGAGTCAGGGATCCGAGGACTGAGGAACTGGGCCCAGGCCTTCCCCACAGGCTCACCCAAGAGACACAAAGAGGGTTTCACAGGGGCTCCCCTTCTTGGGGTGTGTGGCCAGGCAGGTCTCACTCGCTGCCACGGGGGACCACCCCCCACCCTGGCTGTACCCCGCCAGTCCTCCCAGTGAGCACTGGTACCCTGTGTGTTCTGGGGACAGCCACAGGGCTGAGCTCTGGCCAGGGCCCTCTTCTCCCGCGTGGCTTCTGGCTTCAGGCTAGGGACAGCCTCCCGCTTTGGTGGGGCTAGAGAGCTCTTGGAAGAGGGAGAGGGGGCCACAGAAGGAACCACGGTGCGTGTCTCACTGTGTGCTAGTGGGTGTGTCACCGGGGTGTATCTTCCGTGCGTTGTCGCGTGTATCTCACGTGTCCACCGACACACGTGCCTATCACGTGTGTGTGCGTCACTGTGGGTTTCTGCCTGGCGTGTGGTCTATGTGTCTCACGGACGTGTCAGCACACGTGGTTGTGTGTGGCTCGTGTGTGAACGTGTGTCAGCCCCCACACACGTCCCTGTCTTGCCATTTTTTTTTTTAAGTCATCTCTACACACAACCTGGGGCTCAAACCCACAACCCCAAGCTCGAAGAGTCGCACAACTCCACCAACCGAACCAGCCAGGCGCCGGGAGTGTCTGTCTTTCTGCAGGTGTTCTTCGTCTCTGCAAGGGGTAGCTGGTGCCCTTTGTGGGATGTTGTGGTGAATGTGGCTAATTCTTGGGGGGGGGGGGGGGCTGGTCCCTGTGTACGTGTGTGTGTGTGTGTGTGTGTGTCCCTCAGAATCCTAATGAGAAAACATGCCCCCACATTGCTGGCATGGGGAGAGGGGAAGTGTGCACGAGGTGGGATCCCCAAGTCACAGCGCCTTTTCTCAGAGTTGTTTGGTTCTTTATTGCTGTTGCTGTCCACAGTAGGAGTGTCACTGCTGAGAACATTTTCGGAGGGGAGGCTCAGCCCAACCTGATGGGACCAGGGGCCAGAGAGGGGGACAGCGGCCCCCCGAGACAGGGACTCTGGAGCCCGAGGCCTGGGTCTTCCACCTGGGATCCCTGAATGGGAGGGGGCAGAGAAGAGGCAGGCTGGGCCCCTGAAGACCCAAGTCTTTTTCCCCCACTCCTCCCAGGAGGGCTTCTGCCCATCCCCCCCCCCATCCTGGAGAAACCGAGTCAAGATGGGCTCAGCTGGGTGAGGAAGGGCTTACCCTTCTTGAGTCGGGCCTTGGTGGGGGCCCAGGGACAGCCCGCATCTGCCACATAACTTCTTGGGCTGCACACTTTTCCTGGGCACCAGCCAGCAGCTGGAGCAGCGGGTGCCGTATTTCTTGTACCTGGGGCGGGGGTTGGAGAAACCACCATCAGAACGCAGCAGGGGCCCAGAAACTGCCCCGCAGGAACCACTTTCCCCACGGCTGAGGGTTTCCCCTCCCAGAGCCGCCCCACACTGGCTAAGCACCCAAACTCCCTCCACCCTGAGGACCTGATACCACAGGCATTGCAGAGAGGGGTCCCATCTTCAGCATCTCTCCAGAGGGGGGTCCTTTGGGTCCTACAGGAAGCACAGCACCGGGGCCCTGAAGGGGCAGAGGTCCAAGGGTAAGGGCCAGAAGCCAAGAATCTGGGCACACGAGGCCTGTGCAGGTGGGGCATTTCGTGAGTCGCTGCGATGGCCCCACCTGGCCCTGGGCCAGCCCCGGGTATTACCAGATCGAAGACAGAGGGAAAGCCAGGAAGGGAGACAGATGGCAAAGCTAAGCAGAGGAGGAAACCGGGGGCGGGGGTGACTCAGCCTGAGCAGAGGGAGGTGCACCATGACTCCTTCTGGATGGGTCTAAATGGGGAAGCAGGATGGGATAGAGGAGAAGATGGGAAACTAACCCCCCCCCCATATTTATAGCTCTTAAGTCACCAGGACTCACCGAGGGCCTCGCCGCCTCCCGAGTTGGCCTCAGGACCTCCGGCAGGGCCTGGAGAGGGACCCTGAGAGCGGCTACTGCAGGCCAGGCTGGAGAGTACACAGGAGTTAGCATTCGGGGGGACCTAAACCTTGTCCCAAGCAGTGGCCCCTCGGCGACGATTTACTCTCAGGATTTGGAGCATCCCCAGGGAGGCACCTGCTGTCTGAAAGGTCTGGTGTTGCCCCCTCATCAGTAATAATAACGATTATTATGTGAACAGGTAGGAAGTCTGGGGCCAGCCTGCCGCCTTGAGACCCCATTTCTCTAGAGACCTCAATGGGTGATTCCAGATAAGCAATCGCATTGTCTGCACCTCAGTCCCCAAATCTGCAAAATGGGCTTCACAAGGCTTCAGGGAGCCAATAGACATTTCAAAGGCCACCTGTTACGTCTCCTCATTGTTGTTCCTGACAGGTGGTGGTCATGATCGTTACTAGAGAAAACAGTAGCAGCAGCCCTAGGGATAGTCAGGCCCGTCTCATAGACGGGACCTATGCTCGGACCAGGACATTGCGGGCTCGCTGTAGCAGGGGCTCAGACTGGTCGCAGCCTGAGGTCTGGCTCAGAGACTGGACAGTTTGTAAAGTACGGATGGTGTGGGCCCCCCGCCCCCCACTATTATCACTATAATTTGCAAAAGGGCGCCCTCCTCTGGGCCAGCCCCTACCTGTAGCTGGGTGTGATCTGTAGGCTGGAATCCGGCTTTAGCTGAAACTTCAGGGTCACCCCCTCGAAGCGGGGGTCCACTTTCTCAGCACCTGGGTGGGGCTTTGACTGCTTCCGGGGCTTCCTCTGGGGTAGGGCTGAGGGGGCCGGGGGAGGCTCCGGGGGCCCCGAGCTGCAGCATGGCTGGCTGACTGGGACCAGCATGTTCTTGGCATCCCTTGCCAGAGGCGAGGGTCCCAGAGTCTCCAAGGCCTTTGGCTCCCAACAGGGCCCGAGGGCTTGGGTGTCCCGGGCAGGGGGCTGCATCAGCCCCTCTGCTGTTTCTTGGACGAAACGCAGGGTGGTGACCGAGTCCTGGCGTGCAGGCCAGAAGGACCTGGGGACAAGGGACAGGGTGGTTACCCCCAGCCCTGGGCAGCACCTATGTAGCCTCAGAGACATGGGGGAATTGCATGGCCTCTGACCCCCATGTGACCCCCCCACATGACCCCAAGGATCCCTCGGGACCAGAACTTCTTTTTAAGCGCCAGTAACTAACACTGTGACCCCTGGATAACCCCAGGAACCAGAGGTCATGACCCTTTGACCACCGGATCAGGTTCAGGGAAGGGGCCGCTCCTGAACGCACCTGCCATTGGGTCTGGGGCATCCTGGGGTCCTTGGTGCCTGCTGAGCGGGGGACGCCCGGGGCGGCTTAGGGTCCAGACACGGCGGCGCCAGGAGCTCTTGCAGCTTCGAGAAGTCTGGGACGGGTTCGGCCTCCATCACGCCCCGGCCCAGCCTCACTTCCCTAGTCGCGCCCAGCCCCGCCCACCCCGAGCCCACTCGATGAGCCCCACCTGAGTGGAGCGGGACGTGCCTGGTGGGGGCGCTTCTGGCAGAGGCTGCGATGAGCCCCACCTGGAAGGGGCGGGGCGAACGGGGGGTGGGGGGCTGGCAGGCAGCGCCGGGCACCCTGTTCCAAGCACCCCCACCCCCACCCCTCCGGCCTGCCCCGGTCCCACTGGGGCGGCAGCTCTGCTCGGGTGGTCTTCACACCCCTCCAGGCCAGCCTGGGTCCCTCCAAATCCCTCCGCGGCTGCGGGGGCGGGGCCTTGCCACGTGGCTGCATGTGCGCTCCGCTCTGGGGCTCTCCAGGACGGAAGCTTCCAGGTCTCTGCGTCAATCGTCCCCCCGCCCCCACCCCTATGGCCCCAACGCCACTGTGGGGGAGGGGAGATGTGGGGCTCCAGAAGATGCAGCCAGAGACCCCCCCCAGGGCCTGCCCCCCCCAAGGACACTCAAGACACTGGAGGTCCGGGAGACGGTTTTATTGTTGCTCCCATCAGACTCCACCCTGTTTCCACACCGATTCTCATGAGTTGGGGGGAGGCCGTCCCAGCAGAGCTGGGTCCCCCCAGGACCCCCAAAACCAGAGCCTGGAGATGGGATCTCTCTGAGGCAGGGGCTCTGGCCTTCTGGTTGCTTCCAGCATCTCTCTCCGGCCAGTCCATGCTCTGGGCTGGGCTGGCAACTTGGCTTTTCCTCTGGTCCTGGCTCCGCAGGGCCACCGGGCTGCCGGTGTCAGTGGGGCTTGGGGACGTGGCCGTCCACGTAGAAGTTCCTGGTGATCTTTGGCAGCGTGAATTCGGCCCCTTCCAGCTCAGGAGTCAGCACGATTTGGCAACCCAGCCGGGAGTTCTCCTGAAGAAGGGGGGCCATGTCCAGCATGTCGTCCTCCCTGGAGCGAGAAGAGCAGTCATGAGGGCGTGCGTTGTCCAGCAGGCGGGGGAGCCCCACAGGGCAGGGAGGAGGCTGGGGCCGCCAGAGGGCCTTGGGACAGCGGGGAGGGGCTGGCCCCGCTCACCTCTCATCGGGAGGAGGCAGAAGGTCCAGGTGGTCCTCGCTCACGTACACGTGGCAGGTAGAGCAGGCCAGGGAAGCTTCACAGGCCCCTGGGGGGGACAGATGAGGTGCCAGTGAGGGGCAGGGTCACAGAGGCACCATGCGGCACAGACAGAAGGGGAAAGAGGCCCTTTGTTTCCCCGCTTGCCCCTTGTCCTTCAGGGGCCCGCACCGAGGACAAACCGCCCCCCCCCCAGATTCGACTAGCAGTTCCCAAGCTGCATGTACGTTTTGCAAAGGGCTGTCTAGGGTGTCTCATCTCCCAAGGACCCCCCAGCAGGCTGTGGACCAGACGGTGCACACAGAACTGTAAATGAGCATGGACGTCAGTGTGGCTGAGAGGGGAAAGGTCAGGCAGGGTCCCTACAGCCTGTAAGCCCTAGCCGGGATCCTGTCACTGTGCTGGGCAAATGGGCTTCCTTCTCCGTCTTGCTCCTGACGATGGGACCCGCTTCCTCAACACCCACTGTGGCAGGGGACGATACCAGAAAATTAGGGTTGAAAGTTACAGAAGCTGGGGTTTCCTGCTTTTCCCCCGGGGGGAATTCCCACACTTTGGATTGGTCGCTGAGAACTGTGCTTGAGGATAATGTCCCTCCAGGTCTAAAATCTTCCAAGGCCTTGGGGCGCCTGGGTGGCTCAGTTGCTGAATATCTGCCTTCAGCTCAGGTCATGATCTTGGGGTCCTGGGGTCAAGCCCCGCTCAAGGCTTCCTGCTCTATGGGAAGCCCGCTTCTCCCTCTCCCACCCACCCTCTCTTGCTGTCTCTGTCAAATAAATAAATAAAATCTTAAAAATAAGTAAAACAAAACCTTCCGAGGCCTTTTCGCAGCCAGAATAAAACCAAACTCTTCAGCTCATTCCTTGAGATCCTCCCGACCCCTCACTCATTTCACTTCAGCCACACTGGCCCCCCTGCACAGTTCCAACACACCAAGCTCGTCCCCACCACAGGGCCTCTACCCTTGCTGCCCCCTTGCTCTAGAATGTTCTTCTCTCCACTCCTTTACCATGGCTAGATCCTTCTTGCCTTCAGGGACTCAACTGTCTTCCAGTTCCCCCATCTCCTGTTTCTTATCCTCTCCCCACACCACCCTCCATCCCTGCCTGGCCTTGGGGACTCTAATTTCTGCACAGCGTTTACCACAATCCCAGGTTACCATCCGAATCTCTGGGTGTACCTGTGCCCCATCAGCCTGGCCTGCTCTCTTGTTACTTGGCACTGAGCCTGGCACGTGGAAACTCAAGAGACATGTTATAAGCGAATCAGACAGATTTCTCTCTCTTCCACACACACTGGATAATGAGGATGAGCTGCAAGGCAGCCTCCTAACCCAGAAGAACCACCCAGGGGGACCTGGTGACTTGGCCCACCCTCCCTGTCTCCTGGAGATAAAATGTCTGGACCCTGAAGCTCCAGGCAGTCCCCAAGGAATCTCATCCTCAGCCCCGTTTCCCACCTCAGTGGCGTCCTCATCAATGAGAGACTATCGAATACAAGAGTCCCAGCGAGGCACGGCACACTAACCAGGGGCCGCACATTCAGCACTAAGTGCAAGAGCAGCCCAGTGAGACAGCAAATAAACTTTTCCCTTTCATAGATGAGGCCTCAGAGGCCCAGAGAGGTCAAGGACCTTGCTCAGAGTCACAGAGCTGGTAAGAGGCAAAACCTGAACATAAGCCACTTGCCTCTGAAACTCATGTTCCAATCTCTGTCCTGGGATCCTAGGATTGGATTCCAGAACAGAACTGGAGGTAGGCCTGCCATGGCCAGCCCCCAACAGCCCCACCCCCGATGATATTAAATCAGGCTCTGTATTACAGTTACCTGAAAAATAACCCTAACCACTTTTTTGGGGTTTTTTGTTTTCTTCTTCCAGACTGCCCTTTCCAGCTGCTCACAATGTAATTACATGTTTACTCCTGGGATTATGGTCCCTGTGAAGCTGAAACTGACGTGAAATGACAGGCGTCTTGTCTGTTTTGTACATTGCTGCCTAGCACACAGTAGGTGTTCAATATACACAGAAGAGCCACACTGATCAGTGGCTAAAATAAGCGGGCTTTGAATCTAGTTTTGCCACTTACATGACCTTGAAGCATGTCAACTTAACCTGGGGCTGCTTCCTCACCTATAAAATGAGATAACAGTCTCCCTTATCACATAACCTTGTCATGAAGATTCAGTCAGTAGGTATTTAATGCGCTTAACGTAAAATCTGCTACGATTATCTTTTATTCAGCAAATACAGGTTTAATACCGGTTACATCTAAATAACATGACAGGCAACCGATAAGTAGCACCACGGTTTCTGATCTCATTCTGAGGACAGGTGACAAAAATGAAACAAGACACTGAGAAGTGCTAGGAAGACAATAAAACACACTGAGGTGACGGAGGGACTGGGGGTGGGGGTTTCAGCTGGGCTGAGGGGATGAGATTGTCAGGAATATGACCCAAAGGATGAGGTGGAGCCAGAAGTTCTGGTGGGAAAGTACTTCAGATGTCTGGAGCAGGAAATGCAAAAGCCGGGAGGCAGGAATGAACTTGGCTTTTTCATTTGAGCAACAAGCAAGAAAGCTAGTTTGCCTACATTAGAAAGAGGAAGGAAAGAATACAAGCTCCTGGAGAGCAGGAATTTTACTAACCACTAAGAAATGCTCAATAAATTGTTGCTGAGAGAGTGAAGGGTCAGAGCTGGTCAGGGTTTAAGCCATTGGTGAAGAGTCTAGATTTTTGCCACGTTTGATGGGAAGCCATGGGAGGGTTAAGTAACGGAGAACAATATCTGATTTGCAGGGGTTTTAAAACAATGAATAAGCACCTCCCCAGTTCCCACCTTCCAGGTCCACTCCATGGCGCTGGGCCAGATGCAGGACATTGTCCCCCACTCTGCCGCTCACCGGAATCCGCTGGCCTGACCGGTCTACGAACACCACGTTCACCCTGGGGACAGATGGGGGTGCAGATACCCAACTTGATGGTGGGCCCGGTGAGCAGGTAACGTCTAGGTTAGATTCCCCTCCCTCTGACTACCAGGGGAATAGGACGAGGTAGAGGGGGGACACAGAGATGAGGCTGCAGGGCAAGGTGGGGACCAGAGGAGCCTCGTGGGATAAAACAGGGAACTTGGTCCCCTACACTCACACGTCCCCGGGCCGGTCAGGGCCGCCAGCTTCTTCTTCCCCCGCCGGGCGCGAGCCTGGAAAACACGGTTGGGTGAGCGGCCGCGGCGCGCCTCGCAGGCGTCTGACGGATTAACGCTGTCTCCCAAAACGCCCCAGGTACCTGTCGCTCGGAATCTTCTGGCTGTCACTGGCGCCGCTGCCTCCCCAGACCCCCAGGAGCCCCCAGGCCGGCTCCACCAGGCTCCCCTGGCCGCCCGCAGCAGAAATCCAGCACTCACGCCTCCCCGGGCCACGGAGGCGGCCATGACAGGCATCACGTGACCCGGGCCTGGGCATGCCCAGTGGCAGCCCCGCAACCCAAGAGGCCCGTAATTGCCCGAATACAAGCACTGTCGTTTGAGTGGGGCGCGTGCCAGGAAGGACTCCAGGAAGGGACTGCCAGAGTGCGAGGGAGCCAGGAAGGCTCGCCCCCACCAAAGACCTGTGGGGCCATCCCCGACTACCCACCCAGGCCCGCTGTTTGTCCCAAGAACCAGCCAGCTCTGCTTTCTTTAAAACCATTTACTTACAAACTTTAATTCAGCAAAGGAAGGTCTGTGAGGGAGGACTGGGGAGACGACACCCCCCCCTGGAGTGGATGCGGACCCCCCCCAGAGTCAGGGGAGAGAAGCTGGTGGCCTAGCCGGCCAGGGGGAGAGTCCAGGCCGACAGGTCCTGCTGGTGGGCAGGGGCAGAGCTTATCTGCATGAAGTTGCTGGACTGGGCACTGGGCCAACAGGAGGCCAGGAGGCCAGCTCCAGGTGATCTAGCCTGGGGATGGAGAGGCGGAGCTCATCTTCAACATGGGGGTAGCAGGGGAGGGGGGCAGACAGCAGAGGCTCAGTGAGATGCACAATACCCGACTCCCACAGACTGACAACAGGACTGGTTTAAGCTGGCAGAGAAAACCTGTCTCTGCACCTAGGCCTGGGCAGGAAGGATGATGGGGTTGTTTTGCCAAGACCAAGGCTTTGGCCTTCTACTGTCCTCAGAGTGGGGACCCTGGGTAGAGGGGCCCAATCCCCAGGCCAGAGCCATTTGGTCCTGAGTCAAGCTTCCAGAGCTCGGCATCTAAGAGGCTCTGACCGCAGGGCCTGGGACCCGGCTTTAAGGCATCAGAAGGCAAGGGAACAGTGGCAGGGGCCTGGGGCCCCCCAGCTGGAATACAGGCCAGAGTGGGCAGGCAGGGGCAGGACACAGCCATGCCTGCAGCAGACATGAGAGAAAGAGGGCTGAGCCATTTCAAACCGAAAAGAGTGGAATGAAGGCCCAGACACGCTGGACCTTGAAGGAATCAGAGCTGGGGGTCGTCCTGGATTGTTTAAAAAATAATACAAATTAGAAAAGGAAACAAAAGTCAATTGTCAAAGTTAAAAAAGGGGGACAGTCTCTGATCCTCACGGGAGGTCAGGGGAACCTCCAAGGCACTCGAAAGGCCAAAATACAGGAGTGACGAGGCAGGAGAGGACTCTCAGAGAGACAGACACAGGTGGATATGGGGGAGGGGACAGAGAGCAGGCGAGGGCCCCTCTCTCTTAAGGCTGTAGAGTTTCCATGCCGGGAGCAGGCCAGAGGTGCAGAGCGGCCCCCAGACTCCCCCACACTCCTTGGGTTCCGGCTGGCTGGTCAACAAAGTCTTTCAGAGATTTTTCTATTACTGAAAGGGGGGAAGAAAAAACACAAACAGAACACCAGAAAACCCAAAAGCGGTTTGGTGCAGGCCCTTGAGCGTCTCTGGCACTGGCCCCTAGAAAATCCTCTTGCGCTTCAGGTAGGAATCTGCGTAGTGGCCCCCGAGGCCCTGGGAGTGCTGGCCCACGTAGCTGCCTTCGGGGCTGGGTTCGGGTGAGGGCAACAGGTGGGCAAAGCTGCGTTTCTGGCCACCCAGTGGGGTCTAGAGACAGAGGGGAGGGGGTGGCAAGTCAGGGGCCATCCAGGGGCCACTGCTCCCCAGCCTGGCATGTCCTCGATGCCACCCCACCCCACCTCATGACCCGTACCTTCAGCAGGTGGCTGTGGCCATTGGGCCCGGGACCGAGTCCCAGGAGCCCTTCTCCGGAGCCCAGTGGAGAGGAGCCGACCGCCTGGGAGACATGGGAGAAAGATGGAATGGGAGAGGAAGCAGCCCCCAAGGGCCAACGCAAGGGGTTTTAGGCTCGAATCCTGCCTCTGCCACTCATCGGCTAGGAGACTAGGGAGGAGGACTTCTTTTTTTGTGAACCTGTTTCCTCCTCTGTCTACTGGGGCTAATATCACCCACACCATAGGCCACTGGAGAGGGAGTGAAAGGTGACCAGGAAGGCTGGCTATTAGGGGCAAGACATGCAGGTGTGGGGAGGATGGCCTGTTTGAGCTCGGCCCTGCCCAGAACCCCACTCTGCCACCACCTCAGCCAGGGCCCAGGCACCAAAGGTCGCAGGGGCCCCTGCATTCTGGCTGTCCCTGGGGAAGCTCCTCACCTTGCTAAGGTGGCTCTGCTTGAGGCCAGCCTGCAGGCCACTGGTGAAGTAGGAAGTGGGCGAGCCCGAATAGAAGTGGGAGAGGGGCCCCCCACCACCCCCGCCGCTCCGTTCTCCGAAACCACTGGCTGGGGGGGACATCTGCAGAGAGGGGGCGGGCCGAATGAGAGAGATGACGGTAGTTCCACCTGCTTTTGTAGACCCTCCGAAATGCCCCCCCACCTCCCTGGACACCGAAATGCCCCCTGCACCAGTGACTAGCTTTGGCCACTGGGATAAGCAGCATGATGGTAAAGGCAGAGGGGCCTGGCCTCCCTGCTTCCTCTGGGGAGTCCCGGGGCCACCAGCACCACATGCGGGCCAGCCTCACAGGGTGGTATGCAGGAGAACGAGCTCTGGGGGCTGATCATCGTCCCAGCTGAGCCCCCCACCGCCCCGCCCAGTAACTGCTAGGTATGTGACTAAAACCAGTGCAGATAACCGAGCCCCAGCTGAGCTGCCAGGGAACCACCGGCCGGCCTCCACAACAAAGAAATCAAGTATTTGCTGTTCTGAGTCACAAGTGGCGGGGCTGCTTGTTATGCGGCAAGAGCTAACTGATACACCCAGGAGGCGAGCTGGCCGGGGCAACCCTTACTTTGTGTCGGCTGGGTCTGTGAGGCCCTAGTGCGGGCTCCCGTGGGTGGGAGAAGAGCCGCCGAGGTCCCACATCCTGCAGGAAAGGGGGAGAAGCATGTTGGGTTGGAGTCCGTGCCAGCCTCACCCCTGGCTGAGTTCCAGGGCACTGCTGCTCCCGGGGAAGTCTGGCCCCCTCCAGCAGGGGGCACACTCGACTGTGTGTGTGGGCAACTTCCAAGTGCAGGCTGGGCGGCTGGAAGGAGACAGGGTGTGCGCCCCACAGCAGGGAGGGCTTCCACATTGGCCCCGGAGGCGGCTGCTGTGAAGGCATGTGGCCCCCGTGGGGGAAGGTGTTCACAGTGTTTCAGGAGCAGCTGCCCATCTGGGGTGTATGAGGTCTTTTATTCGTTAGCGTCGACATTTATCTCAGTTGTTATTTGTTTTTAACCCAGCATGGGCCAAACAACACAGGGGGGCTGCCAGTGGCCGGGCTGCAACGGCTGACCGGGATGGGGGGCTGGGATCACGGAAGGAGCAGCTCTCCAGGGACAGGGACAGGAGTCGGAGAAGGGAGAGGACAGAGAAACCAACAGGACACCGTGCCTTGTCTCTAAGAGCCAGAAGCACAGCCAAATGCCTCCCAGGAGAGACAGACAGGAAGCAGGTCTGATGTGCAGAGACAGACCTGTGACTCAGGGCAGGGGCTATGTGTGGCACCTTAACCACGATCTCCCTAGTGCTCGCCCGGCCATCGGCACTCGAGAAATAACGCTCTGGAGAATGGCCTGCTCTAAGGGGACAAAGGGCCACAGCAGCGGCCCCCGGGAGGGCTGACCACACGGCGGCTAGGTACTCACCGAGGGGTAGTCGAAACCACAGCTGTCAGGCAGCCCTGGTTCAGGGGGCAGGCGGGTGCTGGCGAGAGGGCTGAGCAGGCGGGACTTGAGCTGGAAGGCTTTGCTGCTGCCGCCGCCGCCGCCACCTCCAGGGGCTGGGGGGTTAGGCAGGTGGCCCTCAGCTGGGCGGCGGCTTCTCCCTGTGCCTCCCCAGCCCCGGGCCTCCTTACCCGCCAGGTTGCTGGCCGGGAGTAGGCTGTGTAGGTTCAGGTAGGGATTCAGGGGGATCCGGAAGTCCTTTGGGGGTTCCCCCAGCAGCGAGACCTGTGGCGGAAGGGCTGGATTCGTGAGGGCCCCCGGCAGCCGCGGTCTGGTAGGGCAGGAGGCTGGGTTGGTACTGGGTACAGGGTGGGGCCTTACCCCAGGGGGTGCTGGCAGAGGTCCACTGTCTTTCTGGAGGCTCCTAAGGCCAGCGCCTCGGAGTCCCACTGGGGCCGGGGGTGGAGTGAGCTGGGCTGCTGGGGGACCCAGGCCTATGGCCTCCCGCTCACCGGCGGCGGGGCCAAGAAGTGGTGGCAGCAGCGGTGGTGGCTTCCCTCGCCGGGGCGGCAGCTCCGGGGGCAGGGCCCCCCCTACAGGGAGAAGGAGGTATTGGCGCCCAACCGGAAAGGACCCATCTTCCCTGGGGTCCTGGGCCTCCGCTAGGACTGGGACCAGCAGGTATGCGGTGGGCACTGCGGAGAGCCCTCTAAGCATATCACCTCCCAGGATCCTTCCGGCCACCCTGGGAGGTGGGGGCCCCAGTGACGGCTGGGGCCACTGAGACCCAGAGAGATGCGGTCATCCGCCCACACCCGGTAAGGAAAGGGGCTCGGAAAGGGGGAGAGGGAACGGATCCAGAAAGATGAGGAGGGGCAGGGTCTGTGTTACCTGCAGGCAGTTCCCCGAGGAGGGGGTTGGCCGGCTGGGCCCCAGGCTGAAGGGTGCCCAGCGGAGAGTCTCCCAGGATCCCAGGCTTCTGGAGACAGAGCACAATCGGCGGGAGATGGGCCAGCGTGGCCCGGCAGGAGGCGGGGGTCACCACACCCAGCACGCCCAGACTCCAGGCCCAGCCAGTCACACGCACACACGGACATGGACTCCCACATCCCAGCCGTCACCCTTCCGGCCACCACCCAGGGACATGCACCTTACGCTCAGGGTGTCAGGGCCCGTCACCCCACACTGCCAGCCACCGTCAGACACATAAGAGGACGGTCCTTCCCAGGCACACTGTCCCACACCAGGTCCCCTTGCTGATTATCACAGAAGCACAGTACCCAACGCAGGTAACAGCCACACGTGGAGCCACTCTCAGCCCCACAAGCCCGAGGCCATCAGTGATGGTCAGACACCTAATGAGGGTCAGACTTGACCCTAATGAACCAAACCAGGTAGGTCAGCAGCGTGTGTGGATGATTGTGCACGGGTGTGTGTGTGTATCTTGGTCTGTACGAGTCTCCATGTCTGTGCGTTGAGAAGGTGGGAGTGAGACGCCAGCAAGCGACTCTCCTGTGACACCTGGACTTTCTCTCCCAGACTGCGTCATCACCGGAGTCCTGAGCATCTGCCTTCACCCCACCGATGACAAGCCACGGGCAGATGCGAGCGGGTTGTGACGTGGACCAATATGGGGCCGGGGTGTGCGTATGGATGCGGAGGGCCGAGGGCCCGGGGCCGTGCAGTTACCTTCTGACTCTGGGTCTGCAGGGCGAGCTGCAGCAGTGCGGTGGACAGGGCGGGCCCGTTGAGCAGCGGCATGGCCGGAGGTGCGCCCAGGAGGCCTGGGGGAGATCGGGAAGTGAGCAGCGGACCCGGGATGGAAGCGTCTGCCCCAGTGAAGCACAGCCCCGGGCCTGAAGCTCCCAGAAAGCAACCGATGTCCCCCAAAAGAGGGCCAGAAGGAGAGTGTGACATAGGGAGGGACAGCCCTTTCACTAGCCTGCCTCTCTGCAGGTAGCTCCCCCAGGAGGGGCTCGGAGCACCTGCTCCCTCTGTGGTGCTCTCCTCCAGCCCCTGCTCATGGGCTCGAGTCACTCAGCGGTTGGACGGGAAAACAGTCCACAGTGGCGCCGGGTTCCTAGAGCGCTGGGGACCCTGGCCGCCACTTTGCCTGGCCCCACCTTACCCTGCTTGCCCCCTGCACTGCCGTGGAGCAGGGGGTTCAACAGCAGCTGGAGGGAGGCGGAGGGCCCCAGGTTGTTGAGCAGCTGCAGGAGGTTGGGCTCGGGCAGGAGCCCTTTGCCCCGATTGAGGGCCTGCAGAGAGAGAGGGAAGAGCGGCTTAGAGCCCCGCCTGGCCACGGGGATGCGGGCTCACCCGTCCCTCTCATCCTGAGTCCAGCTGACACCCTGACTTTTCAAGAGAGGAGGGTCTGGCCCCTGGGTCCCCCACCCCCACCCCCGGGGGCGCACCTCCCAGGCGCGCACTCACCGTGGCCTGTGCAGCGATGAGCGCAGCCAGCATGCTGCGGCCGGGGGGCCCGGGGGCACAGAAGGAGACGCGCAAGTGGCTGCCCCCCAGTGCCAGGCCGTCTGCCTGCTGCTGTGCCTCTTCGGCCATCTCTGCCGTCTCGTACTCCAGCACAGCGAAGCCCTTCAGCTGCCCATCCTGGCCGTATGCCAGCTGGGGGGGGGCGTGGGGGGGGAGGAAGACGTGAGCACCCAAGTGGCAGTGGACGCCCTCATGTGAAGTGACAACGGTGACCAGACTTGGCTCCTCGTGACGGTGAACCTCCCCAGACGGGGTGGGTTTTTAGCCCTATACTCTTCTGAGCCCTGTTCTTGCAACAGCTCATCGAATCTTCTGGATGGCCCTAGGAGGCTGCATCCTACCCATTTTTTCAGAGCAGACAACTGAGGTTCAGAGGTCAACATGCCCAAGGTCACGCAGCTGGTAAGAGCGCAAAGCTGGGATCCACCTCGCATGGGTCATGTCCCCTGGGCCTCAGACCAGCGCCACCTGGGGACTCTGATGGGGACCGTGAAGCACAGGAAGGCACGGGGAGGCAGAGTTACAGAGCTGGAAAGGGGTGCTGGGGGGAGGAGAGATGGCTGGCTCTGACAGGGCTCCACTGAGCCTCAGGCTGAAGATATGCAGCCAGGGCTGGAGAGGAAGGACACAGCCTGGGGGTGAAACACGTGGCCTCCAAGCTCGGGTTCAAGACCAGACGTGCCAGTTGGGAGGGAAGTCATACAGCCAGTCAGGGCCCCCCCCCTCCTGACAGCAGCCTGTGGGTTAGGCCCACAGCTCCTGATCCAGACTCTGGGGTCAGATGTGTCCCGGGATGGAGACGTTTTTGGAGACAGGGAGGATGCCGCATGTGCTGTATGTCACGTGTCCGTTCCCCCACCACTGGGGTCTGTCTCCGCAGTAAGACACAAAGATAAAGGCCACAGGTGCCCCCCCACCCCGTCAGGTCAGGCTGTGCCACCATGTGAGCCTGCCACCCGCTCAGGGAACGAATGGGCCCGGTGGGTGCTGTCCCAGGGCAGGCAGATCCCAGGCGAGCACCCGGTTGGACCGTGCCCGCCGTGGGCTAGGTGCCATGGGGCTGTCCCAGCAGAGCCGGGCACGGGCAGCGCTCCCGCTCTGCAGGGGAGGAAACGGGCTCCAACAACGGCAGTCCCTGGCTTGGGTCACAGAGCGGGAGCTGGGAGCGGACAAGGCCATGCTGCTGCCCTCAAGAAACCACCTCTGGGCAGCTCTGGCCGTTTCGAGAAACAGCGATGCTCCTTTGGTCCCCAATGATGCACGTCCATCCACAGAGGACAGCAGGGTCCACGAAACGAATATGGGGCATCCCTGAGAGCAGTGAGAAAGCACTCTCGGGTCTGAGCATGGAAATATGCCCGAGACTGAGCGGAAGAACCAAACCGAAGCAGGCCTGGCCGTATCTGGGTCAGGAAGAGGGCAGCGCAAGGACATCCACACACATCTGTTTGAAACGCGTGGTAGAATCTCGCCGGAAGGAGACACCACGACAGGCTCTGAGCAGGGGCTGCGGGCAAAGCCGCCTTCGCCACTGACCTTTCTGCACCTGCTGAATTTCCAAACAGGACTGGACTGCCCATTTGCAAAAATAAATAAAACGGAGGAGGCTTCTGACAACACCCAGAGCCTTGTGATACCTGCTTTATTCGCGTCTACGGCACTGCTGGAAACCAGCCCTCCAGGGGCGGGCAGACCGCGCAGAGCGGGCCACTAGGGCGCTGCCTGATGGGCTCAGCTTGGCCATGCTGAGAATGACGCTCCCCACCAGGACGGCAAGTTCCCAGCTCTGCGTCCTGCCTTCTTGGAAGGTGCGGGTGCCCCGCTCAGGATTCGGGGGCCCCGGGGTCAGCTGCTGGACCTCGACCCCCAGCAGCCCCTTACTGGCAGGCTGGTGTGGGCACATCACTGCACATGCCCAGCCCTGGACCTCGCTCTCCTCATCTGGGAGCTGGGGCCAAACGAACCCACCTCTAAGGGTGGTTGTGGGGATTCAAGGAGATGCTCCTCCCCGGGGGCAAGGAAGGGAGGTGCTGTCGGTGTGCCCCCGCTCTGGGTGCCCAGGGAGGGGGGGTTCCGGCTGTCAGCCTGCCTCTACGGAGCACTTCAGCTTTGCCTCTGACCAAAGCCCAGACGCACATCTTCTAACAACATGTGCCATCTTGCCGGGGGAGAGAGGGGGTCAAAGGGCAAGCAAGGCTTCACGGCTCCCAGGGAGGGAGAGTAAGGTTCAAACCTCATCGAGCCCCACTCCTGAGCCCGGCCTCCATTCAACCAGGACACGTACTCTAAGTGGAAGCAAGAACAAGGAGACATTTACAATAACCCAATCATAAAACACTGCTAGCCCCATTTCCAGATGGGGAAACTGAGGCTCAGAGTGAGAACTGATCGTTGGTCACGGCCCTGCTGTCCCACCCCCACAAGACAGGACAGGGCTGCCAAGCTAAGTCATCTGTGTCCTGAACCCCGCCCCCCCCGGACCTAGCACGGGGCAGGTACGCCACAGAAGGCAGCAGCGTGAGCTGCAAACGTGAAGAGCAGCGTGAGGAGCAAACTTCCTCAAACAGTGGGGTCCCCAGGCCCCAACACTCCATTTACACGAGGGAAGCGGGAGCCGCCCCTGGCCACGGAACTGGGGGCATCTGGGGTTAGAGCCTGTAAGGCAGCTCGGTCAGGCTGCCTGGGGGTCCCTGGAGCCAGGCTTTGGTCTTCCAATCCTGGCCCGGCCACGCCCTCCCTGGCTGTACAGCTCCGGGCAGGGCACTTGAACTTGTGCCGCCTGAAAACGGGGTTATTATCTGCCTCCGGGGCTGTTCTCGGACGAAGGGAGCACTCAGCGTCTACTGAAGGAATGCCTACGCGGGGCTCCGTGGGCAAGAGGAGTGGGTCTGGCCTGCTCTCACGCCACCGTGCCTGTCACAGGGCCGGGCACGCACACGAGTGCATGACACATGCCACTCGGATGAAACAGACCCTGTTCTGCCGACCTGCCATATCCCTTTTTCTGGAGGGAAACCGTGACTCAGAGAGTGACTGACTTGCCCAAAGCCACAGGGCAGGCCTGGAATCCAGCCAAGCCCAACGTCCTGACCTCCAGGCTCACACGGGACTGTGGGCGTCCCCGGACAGCCTCCCCAAGGCCAGACCTGGGAGCCACGAGGCCTCTGCAAACGTCTGAGGAACACGGGAATGGGTGAGAGAGGTGACCGGCCTCGCACCCAGCTTTCTCCAAGGCGGCCTCACCTGCACTTGATAGGAGGCTCAAGGCCACCAAGGTTCAGCAAGTCGCTAAGGGGTGCCCAGGGATCTGAACCCCAGCCGTCTGGCTCAGGGCTGGGCTGTCGCCCGCTACACCACGTGACCTTTCTAACAAGAACCCCATTCAAAGTGGCACCGCCGCTGCTTTACTGAAAAGGGACCCAGGAGATGAGAAAAGGCAGGTGACTCCAAAGGGCCCCTCCGAGGCACTCTGTCCTTGGCCCCGACCCCCCCCCCCCCAGGCCCCTGCACCAGGCCCAGGGCTCACCTGGCAGAAGGTGGGCGTGTGGACCGCCGACAGCGCCCGGCGCAGGGCGTCCACATCGCTGAAGCCGGGGGGCAGGCGGTCGACACAGAGGCAGCGGGAGTGCAGCAACACGGGGGTCAGCTGTCCGGCGTCCGTCCAGTGCACGTAGAGGGTGCGCGGGCCCAGCGGCTTGCCCAGCAGGTCCGACTTGGCGCGGGCGGCCGAGTCCTTCTTCATGTACTCCGCGAAGCCGTAGCCCTTGGAGTGGCCAGTGCGCTCGCTGTAGACCAGGAAGCAGCGCTCCAGGCTGCCGAAGGGCCGCACCAGCTCCTCGAACTGCTGCTGCGTGAAGCTGGGGGGCAGGTTGGCCACGCACAGCAGCGCGTCCGTGGGCTGCAGCTGCACCGACAGCTCACGCTCCCGCAGGCGGCTCTGGTGGAAGGCGCTGATGGCAGCCTCTGCCTGCTCCCCGTTCAGCAGGGTCACGAAGGCTGCGGCGGAAGGGGGTGCGGGCTCAGGAGGCACCCCGAGGGGCAAGCCTCCCCCCCACCTCCCTTTACACTTTGCGTGACCTCAGAATACCTAAGAACCAGGATGTGTCAGAGACCAGCCGCGGGAATGGCTGGTAGCCTTGAGGCCCGGCTGCGGGGCCCTCCTGCCTCCCTGAGCCCTGCTCCCTTCTCTCGTCCCCACTCCCCACCCCTAGCAGGGCTCACCCACCGTGTGCCTGGCTGGGTCCTACACGCGTCTAACGCGGGGGCTGTGTGGCAGTGGTTCAGGATGTAGTCGCTGGGGCCTGGGCTTCCAGTCCAGCCCCTGAATGGCTCTGGGGAGCTCTGGGGTCTCCGTTTCTTCATGCGAAACGAGAGGAACTTAGTCCTGACACCCCCGTTGGGCCAGCAAGGAAACAGGTCCAGAGCAGTGCCCCTGCCCCCATTGAGGAGCCTGGACTTGAACCCAGGCAGGTAAGCCCCCGTGCCCTGCCCTGCACCCTTCCTTTACCACCTTTCCAGGCCACCAACACCTCTCATACCCGTATCTCATATCCGCCATGCCTCGTTTGCTCTCCGCCCAGCAGCGACAGGGAGCCTCTAAAAAGGATAATCAGATGGCATCGCGCTCTTGTCTAGGGGTTGGTTTCTCATTACAGGGACCAGTGGATCCTGTGTGGCCTGGCCCACTGGCCTTGCTGACCTCCTCTCCCATCTCTTCACTGCTACTTCCTGGACTGGGCCACACCCACTCAGCCCCGGACCTTTGCTCCTGCTTTTCCCTGAGCCTGGAAGCCCGACCTCCATGCTGCTTTGCCTGGTTAACCCGACCTGCCCTTCAAACATCGCTTCCCCACAAAGCCTAGCCTGACTTCTCCTGTTTTAGATCTGGAGCTTCTGGTCGTGTGTGTGTGTGTGTGTGCGTGTGTGCACGTGTGCAAACCTCCAAGTTTCCAGCTGTCTGAATAACACCCTTGTCTGCAGACTAGACTGTTCTCCGCTCGGTTAACAGTTAGCGTGCCCAGTACCCGGCGCACGACATTCAGCGCACACGGCTGGAAGACCGTATCAATGAGAATGTCAGTTAACCTCTGGATCCCTGATGCCTGGCACATACACACACTAGGTGCTCAGTAAATACTTCTGATGCACTGCCTCTGCCAATATTAGTAAGCACCCATTAGGTGCCAGGCACCCCCAGCTTTTTAGATATTTTAACAGGTTGGCCTGTTTGGCTAACCCAAGCAGGTCATGCCCAATTTGCAGGTGAGAAAACTGAGGCTCCAGAGGGTAAATCACTTGCCTGGGGCCACAGAGGGTGGCCAGACCAGGACCTGAACCCAGGTCCATTTGCCTCCTGCGCCCAAGATCTGAACAACTTTCCTAGCCTGCCGGGTGGGTCGCAAGGAGTAACCTGTCCTCAGCTCCTCACCCACCTTACGCATTGCAAGAAAAAGGTCCCAGAAGGTTTAATACTGGCACAATGCCTGGCAGGCACAGACACCCACAGAGAGCCTCCCATGCTTGATGGGCAGGGGGAGAGGGAGCGCCAAGGCTGACAAGGCCCCTCCTCGTTCTCATGGAGCCAGCCACGAAGTGTAGGAGGCAGGTGAGCAAGAGAGCAACAAGAGCCCAGTGTGACTGTGCCATGACGGGTGCGGTGTTCGGGGCACAACGCAGAGCGGCCCGATGTCACCCGGATGGCACAGTGGACAGCTAAGAGCACTTGCAGAGGGAACAGCCAGGAACATGATGGGTGCCCAGGGGGACGGTGAGGCCCGGGCCCAACCCTGCACCATAGTGTCAGCAGGAGCCTCAGAGATGTTGAAGAGAGAAAAGAACAATGAAGGTTAGGCCTGGATTTGGTCGGATTTTCAACTGATCAGGGCTGGCTGCTGGGGGGAAGGCATGAAATCATAGAGGCAGACGGGTCAGAGGGAAGCTGCCTTTTTGGCAGAGATTTAGGGGGCATGGGTCAGATGGAAATTGAGGGAATTAAGGGATGCCAATTGTTCTGGAGGACTTGAAGAAGAAGACCAGACTAGGCCTGGGTGACTGGCTGGCTGGGGGGAATGGCGTGGGCAAGTGGGGAGCCCAATGTTCAGGTATCTGGCTGGGCAGCCCAGGGGAGGAAGGCCAAGGCTGCCCCACAATAGGCACCCAGGATGAGAGACAGAGTGGGACAATAGTCTGTCCTGTATGGCCTAGGGGACAATGTTGGGCGTGAGGTTCAGGACAGGAAATGTTGGGCCTCGACCCTCCCAGTTTCAGGGACCGTCACCTCCTGCCACTAGCCCAACCCACAGCCCCACAAACCTGTCCCTTTGTATTTGTCCACAAAACAGTACTTGAGCTCATAGTCACTGAGCAGGTCGTGCACTTCCTGTGGAGACAGAAACCAAAGGATAGAGTCACCAGGGGCTGAAGGCACCCACCCAGAGCCACCTCCATACGGACCAGCCATGAAAGCAGATCAATCAGCATCCCCATCTCACAAAGGGAACACACACAGCCAGGATTCAGAGCCCAGCTGCAGACTCCATGCTTTGAACGAACACAACACAACTGAAGAGTCAGACGGGTCTGAGTTCAAGTCCCAGGTCTGCTGTCTGTCCTTAGGGAAGTAACTTCAATCCATCTGAACCTCGGTTTGCAAGTTTGACTCTTTCCAACATCCCAACAAATTGGGCATTAACCCATTTTGTAGATGAAGAAACTGAGGCTCAGAGATGCAAAGAAACATGTCGTAGGTCAAGCAGCTGGTCAGGACAGCAGAGAGAATGCCAGCCAGGGGGTACCTGACTGAGGACCCTGTGTACTTAATAAGACCACAGTGCATAGTTTCACATGCCTCCCAACTCCTCCCTGCTGACAGGGCTGGGCTTCTGGTAAGCTAGCTTTGTGGGCAAACTCTGGGGCCTGCTACTGCCAGACACACACCATGCACCCTGAAGAAGACAGTGTTCCCAGCTGAGAGATGGTAGGCATTAGGAGAGCCAGCTCTAGGAAAAAAATAGACCATGCTTAGTGGCACCTGCCCCAGGTCTCTCCTCAAGTCTGCCCCTCACCACACTCAGACCCCACCAGCCATGCGCCTACTGGTGGTTAGGGAGAGTCAGTGGCCGATGTGCACGTGGGTCAGAGAGCAGAGATTTCTCAGCAGCAGGGAGAAAGAACCCATCCCACTGTGGCAGGGCAGGGCAGGGCCGACTAGATGCAATCTCCTTGGGTCCAAAGAGCACTGGGAAGCCCTACCCCATGTAGGCCCCAAAAGAAGGGCAGCCCTGGCCAGATCAGTCAAGGGAGGGGTCATAGAACAGTGCGGGAGGCCTGCATGTCTGTGAGCTGGGGGAACTAGACTCTATTTTTCCAAATTAATCCAGAAGCTTTAGGGGAAGAAACACCCCAGGAGCTACAACTTCCGGATGTCGCAGAGGGGTCGATAAGTGCGTGCTATGGAAAGGCATACTCCAGTGAACCCCGAAACTTCTGGATACATCCCGCCTACCCATGGTAGAGGGGGTGGGGCAATACACAATCAGAGCAGGGAGCAACTGCCATCCCTACTTCCACAGTCTCAATATAGCAGCTCATTCACAATCCACAACCAGGCCAAAGTTGCCCGCCCCCTTCCAGTTCCCCGCCCCCCTTCAATCTCTTGGTTTCGTCCAAGCCTGTGGTCGCCCCTAGCAACGTCCTCCCTCAGTCCAAAGTTGGTTTCTCCCTCCATCACTGCCTACCCCCACCCCCACATCCTGCTCTTGGTTTCTCCCGATCCTGCACTGATCCCGCGCTTGGACTCTCCCACCGACGCCCCCCAGCGCAGGCCAGCGTTGGTGTCGCCTGGTTCCCCCCGCGCACGCGCACGGTGGTATTTCCCGCCACGCTTCCCCCCCCCATACCTGGTTGGTCACGTCCCCCGGGAGGCCCCGGATCAGTATCTTGCGGCGGTTACGGAACTGGCGCTCGGTATGTTCTAGGCGTTTCCGGATCTCCTCTGGATCTAGCGGCGGCAATTCTTCTTCGGGTGCCCGGCGCTCCGCGGCATCATCAGCTTCAGCCTCGGCCCCAGCCTCCGGGCTCAGCAGGGGCCGGTGAGTAACGGACACGTCGGCCGCCATCTTGGGAAACCCGGCGCCTTCTGGGACCAGCGAGCCTGGGCGGAGCGGCATAGAGCGGCAACGAGGGCACGCCCGCCGATTGGCCAGAACAAGCCCCGCCTCCATTCCCACCCCCTCAGCCCATTGGCTAAGGCCCAGCCCGCCTCTCAGAGTTCAAGCCGCGTCTGGGCACCACAGGCCCCACCCCTTGCTGCCACAGAGATGTCACTCAAAGGACGCCAAGCGCAGTGGGTGAGCTGCTCAGCACACGTGGAATCAAGCCACAGACTCCGGATTTTGAGAGCTTTATTGGTGCGGAACCCGGGGACAGCCAAACCCTCCATCGTCTTTGGTCCAGCATTCCCCCAGCTGGAGGTTCAGGATGGATCCTCCCCCACAGCCTCCTCGGGCTGCCTAGACGTCAGGGGCAACGAAGTGCTCCCCCGATTCACATGGTAGATGTCACTATGCCTGTGGACCCCGTAGACGTACAGTAAGGCCGCGCAGATCGTCACCACGCCCACGACCGCTAACACCCCCAGGACGATGCTGACCACGCGGGCGTTCCAATCTATGCAGAGAAGCAAGAAATAAATACACACGCTCTGCGGCCCCACGCCCCCGCCCGGCCTTGCCCATCTATACCCGCGGCCCCGTCTTGGCTCACCCGAAACGTTCATCACCACGGTTATAGTGTGTGTGCCTCGTGAGCTGGCCGCCTTGCAGGAGTACGTTCCATTATGGTTTAACCGGACGAGGAATGGGATCCCGATGGGCACCTCGAGCTGGGAGCCTTCCTGGAAACAGTGCAGCTTGGGGTCCGGGTTGCCCCGAGCCTGGCACTGCAGGACATGGATAGTCCTATCTTGCCACGTCAAGCGTTGAGGACATTTGGCTTGGTCAATCTTGGGACCATCTGTGGATCAGTCCAATGATAAGACACACTCGAGGCACAGTGGGGCAAGGGAAAGACTTCCCACCAAACCAGGAGAGCAAGGGTTTAAAGATCAGAGTGACCTACTCACACAGGACACGCAACTGGACGCTGCTGTTTCTGTGTAAGATCTCCCCATCCACCCGGAGGGTTGCACTGCAGAAGAAAATGCGCCTGTCTTCCGTCTCGGTGGCGTTTAGCTGAAAGTGGACAGGCTGTCCAGGGGCCGGAGCTGGAACTCCCTCCAGCGTGACCTGGACTCGGGGTCCAGCCAAGCAAGTCACAGTCACTGCGGTCCCCTCGGGGGCGCTGGGCTCACTCAGGTTTAGGATGGGCCCCTGGAAGCCTAAAGACGAGACATTGCCCTGGAGGTTACTGACCATGCCCCTCACATTGGTCTGTCCCCGCCCTTCACCTGCCTCTTTCTTCTTGGGGTACCCAGACCATGCCTTTATGCTCCTCTGTGGGACGCCCTTTGGCCTCCCCGCCGGCCCAGTCCAGCTTGGGGTAATCTTGCTATATATACCCATCGGGTAACTTAGGCCCCGCCCACACGACAACCCCTTCCTCTCTGCGGGCTCAGACCCCACCTCTCCAGTTTAGTCTCCGCCCTATATATGTCACTCCACTCCGTATACCGAGGCCCCGCTCCTTGTCTCCCCAGGCCTGCTGTCTTGGCTCCGCCCCCTCTTACTGTAGATGGTTATGTTCTCCCGGGCCTCCCGGCTGACGCTCGCCAATGTCATGTTGCAGACAATCTCCTGGGCACCCTCCTGCTCCATACTCGCTGTGGCTGTGGCTGTGGCCGTGATCGTGTTCCCGTGGCTCTCGACTGTAGAGTTCAGCGTCTGGTTCCCCAGCGCCAGGTGGGCCTGGGCCTCAGAGGCGGGGAACAACCCGTCCAGGGTGCAGTTCATGGACCAAGTCGTTCCCACCTCCAAGAACCGAGGGACAATGATGTGTGGAGTGGTCACCGGCAGTGCTGGCGAGAAGGGTGGACATGAGCAGGAGGGGGGTCTCCCAGAGCCCTGGGCGTCCCTTTCCCCATGGAATGCTCACTGTCCCGAACCAGGTCCTTCTTTCCCAGGATATCTTGCTGCCTGGCTCACCCCCTTTCCAGGACACACCCCCTTAGACTTCTCATTAGTTACCGCAGCCACGAGTCTCCCAACTGAGGCTGCACCGTCCTCAGTGGCCAAGCACATCCCTTCCCAGAAGCGGCTGAGGTCCAGTCCACTCCATTTGCAAGAAACCTCCCGGCCAGGGTACCCCTTCTCTGGCTCAGCTCTTCACCCACCCTCTGCAGTCTCTTCCCTCACCAAAGGTTTGGAGCTGCCTGGGGGCCGAGCTGTTCTGGAACAATCCCGGCCCTCCGGGCCTCAGGTCCAGTTCCGTGCGGCAGGAGAAATTGGCGCGGTGGTCGTCTCTGCCCGCCAGCACCGTGACCGTGACCTCGGCAGGCTCCCCGATGGCCGGCTGCCGGCTCAGCTCCTCTTCCCCGCGGAGCAGCACCACGGTGAGGTTTCTCCGGGGCGCCCCGCCTGCCACCTGGCAGCGCAGGGTGAGGTTTTCGCCCACGGGCTGCCAGCGGGGCAGGGGTAACAGCTCCACTCGCTCGGGCAACCCTGGGGCGGGGTTGGGAGAGGGGAGTGTTGTACTCAGCAGCCAGCCCTACAACTCCCACCCCAGAGAGCGGAGAGAAGGCTGAGGGTGTCCCAGGGCAGAACTGAACTTTGAGTTAATAAAAGGCGAGGGCTTAGTACTGTGCCAGAAATGTTTGCTATTGTCCTTAACATCATGATTATTATTTCCTGTTTTGTGGGATCCCTTGCCAGGCACTGAAATAGAAGTCAGATTTTCTGTTCCTGAGAAATTCACAGCTGAGGAAAAAAAGGGGGAAGAAAGGGGACTAAGTTATGACCACTTACAATGTTATTAGTACTCATAAAAGTTCCTGTTTATTTAGTTTTCCTTAGACTTTCCAAATGTCATCCACCCTCATGCACACAGCAACCAAGCGAAATCTCTATATCCTCCTGCTTTACGGATGGGGAAACTGAGGCCCAGAGAGGTGAGGGTGAGGTGATCTACCCAAGGACACGGAGCCAGAAAGGGGCCCAGCTGGGGTTAGAAGGTGAGTCACCCAAACTCCAGGCCCCTGTGTGTTCCCCTGCCTCCTTGATGTCACAGCCTGGGACTCCCACAGCCCACCTCCCAGCGTCGGGCCTGCACCCTGGCCTTGGCCTCCTCAGTCAGTCCCAGGCACTCAAGGCTCTAACGAGGCAGCCTTTCAGGGTGACCTGGCACTGCCCTGAGGGACGGCACAGCCCCAGGCTGGCTGGGTCTGCTCCCAGCGGCAGCTGCAGCGCCCCTCCTAGGTATGGGGTCCAAACCCCGGGGCCCCCTTCGGGAAACATCTGGGGCCCTCGACAACTCAAGCCTGGATCTCAGCTACCACACGGAGGCCCCGTGCATGGGCTGCTGCGAAAAATAGCTAACATCTTCCTGTAGGTGTCCCCCGCTTTCCAAAAGTTCGTGACTCCACTTTGGTGAAAGCTTAACATTAATTAGCACCTGTTTTCGCTAAGCAGAAGAAATCTGAAGAGGATTTTCGCTTTTAAGAAAAATAGCCAGGGGGCGCCTGGGTGCCTCCGTCAGTTAAGTCTCTGCCTTCCTCTAAGGTGTCGTGATCCCAGGTCCTGGGATCCAGCCCCTCATCGGGCTCCCTGCTCAGCCGAGAGCCTGCTTCTCCCTCTCCCTCTGCTCCTCCCACCTGCTTGTGCTCTCTCAGATAAACAAAATCTCTTAAAAAAGAAAAGGAAAGGAAAATGGCCAGGGGGGCCCTCTGCACAGTGGGTTAGGCCTCCAGCCCTGGGTTTCGGCTCAGGTCATGATCCCAGGGTCGTGAGATCAAGCCTTGCGTTGGGCTCTGTGGTCAGTGCAGACTCAGCTTGAAATTCTCTCTCCTTCTCCTTCTGCCCCTCCTGCTTGTGCTCCCTCTCAAATAAATAAATCAACCTTTAAAAAAACATTAGCGAAAAGCAAAGGTAGCATTCAGTGTTGGTTTTGCAGGGAGGGGTTATAGGGCAGCAATTATCATATCCAGTGAGAGGGGCGCCCAAGGTCCTTCCCTGAGATGACACTCAGCATCCCAGCAGCGATCCGCCGGAGCTCTGACCTGTGTCTGCGAGTATCGGGGCTTTCTCCCCATTTATTTTATGAGCCTGTTACCAAAATGTGCCCGCAAGATGTGTCAGAAAAGCCTAGGAGATGTTATTTTTGGAGTCTGGGAAGGCTCAAGTTTTTTTCAATAGAAATTGATTGCTTCTTCACTTTCCATCATTTTTTTAAAGGATTTTATTTATTTTAGAGAGAGAGAATGCACACAAGCAGGGGGAGCAGCAGAGGGAGAGGGAGAAGCAGGCTCTCCGCTGAGCAGGGAGCCTGATGGGCTCTATCTCAGGACTCTGGGATCATGACCTGGGCTGAAGGCAGACACTTAAGGACTGAGGCCCCCAGGTGCCCCCACTTTACATCATTTTGACTCACAACAGGTTTCACAGGAGTGCTTTCCTTTGGAATAGTAGGAGAAGCCTGCATTTACAATTTTAGAGTATTTAACAAAAAGGGCCCCCATCTAGCCTCGGGCACCAGGGGTCAGAGATGGTGGCATGTGGCCCAATGCTAGTAACGCTTGGGAACTCAGGGCTGGCGTGGGGTGGGACAGCCCCAATGTGGAGCGTTTGCTGATTTCTGCAGGGTAAATACTCCCACTTTGGCTGCTTTTAAGCTACCCAATGTGACGCGGGGTCTCGAAGGGATGAGTGCATTCGGCTCCTGTGAGCCAGGACTGACAGGCTTCCCCAGAACACTGGACGGAAGTATCTGGGACACACACAGATCTGCACTTTACACGGAAATGCAGATACAAAGACATAAAAGCACAGGCATGTCCCGACGCAGACCTCCACACCCATCACACATCCACCCAGAAACGCACGCTCACACACAGAGACACACACAGGCGCAGATCCTGAGCCAGACCTACCCACACTCACATTCACGCCCACACACGCCACAGGCACACACAAACATGCAGACAGACACTAACGCCTTTGTACTCTCCACACAGACCCGCAGAGTGTGTGACACACGTATGCACACGCACAGACACGCACATGGGGACACAGACACAGGCACACACACGGTCCCATGCATATACCACACTTCTCTATGAAGGCTCCGCCAAACGGCAGGAACCAAGAGGGGCGTGCTCTCTTTTCTGATCTATTGGAGTCCTTTAAATGCAGAGAAAATCTGGCAGGAAGCATAAGAAACTGGTTAACAGGAACGCCCGGGAGGCTCAGTGGGTGAAAGCCTCTGCCTTCGGCTCAGGTCATGATCTCAGTGTCCTGGGATCAAGCCCTGCATTGGGCTCTCTGCTCCATGGGGAGCCTGCTTCCTCCTCTCTCTCTGCCTGCCTCTGCGTACTTGTCATCTCTCTCTGTCAAATAAATAAATAAATAAAATCTTAAAAAAAAAAAAAACTGGTAACGGCGGGGATTGGGGAAGACTCAGCTGTTAGGAGCAAGGACCTGAGAGCCAGAGAACCAGCTTCTCCACTCGTGGGCTGTGAGCCCCGACAAGCGACTTGACCCCACTGAGCCCTCTGTCCTCATCTGCGGAATGAGGCTCCTCGGGGTTCCTCCCCCAGCCTGGGGCTGCTTACAGACTGAAAGAGCGCCCAGTGTCCACACAAAAACATCGCAGCCAGCACTAGGAAAAATGGAGGTTCTGACTTTGATGCCTTTTTACAACTCTTGGTTTGAAACCACATCCATGACTTATTACCTGCCATAAGAAATAGAGAAAGAAAAGGAGATGTCATCGAAAAAAGTGCTTGATGGGAGCCAAGTAAATTGATTCCGCAGCTGTTGCCTTGGCATATGGTTGAGATGCGCCTGTCTCTCTACACACACACACACACACACACACACACACACACACACGCTCAGGTCCACACTCTGGGTCAGAGCCCTGGTCCATCTCTGCAGACTCAGGGTTCCCTGCTCCCCCACACCCCTCGCCATCTCCCCCCCAACTACTGCCCCCGGCTGGTCCCACCTCCAGGCTCTGTCACTCACGGTACACTGTGATGATCAAGAAGCCTATCATCTGGACACCATCGCAGTAGCCAGAGCAGAGGACCTGGGTGTCACCAGTCACATTGAAGAGCTGGAAGGCCGCCCAGCCCAGGCCATTGCCCACGGGCTCCTTGGATAGGGATGTTTCTAGGCTGATGAGGTTGGGATTGGGGCAGTCCGTACTGCAGTTGACCAAGAAGGACCCCCCGGCAGGCACCACGGGGCTCTGGACCTCCACCCTGAGCGGGTACTGCTGTCCTGGGGCACCTGTGGGAGCAGAGGGACACTCTACTGGCCTGGTGCCTCTCCCCAGCCCCCCACAGCCCCCACCTCTCAACACCACCTCTCTGCGTTTGTGGCGCTTCCGTCCAGTGGGGAAGACGGATGACTGGTCAGGAACTGGGGAAAGTCCTGAGGAAGGCTAGGGGAGACCCTGATCCAGCCTGGAGGAGGAAGTGAGCCAACAAAAGCTTCCTGGAGGAGGAGACAAATCGGGCCAGCTCTGAAGGGAAAGTGGGAGTGTTCTGAGTGAAAGGGAAGAGATCCTGCAGAGGGGAAAGCAGAGACAGAGGTCCAGGGAAGGAGTTAGGGGGTGGGGCAAGTCACATGCAGGGACCAGACATCAGGGAGCCCTGAAGGCCGAGGTAAACAGCTGTTCTGCTGGGGCCGCTGGGTGAGTACCTGTCAGATGTGAGTTAGGGAAGTGTTACAGGGCCAGGAGCGGCCGGCGAGGGAAGCTCTGCTTCGTCAATTCCCGCCCCCCCCCCCCGCCCTCGGCCAGTACCCCAGCTCCAGCCCTCCCCAGCCTGACTTGCCTCACCTGGGGGCAGCAGACAGCAGACGAGAAGCAGGGAGATGAGTGGAGTCCCGCAGGCCCCGGGCAGTAGCCCCGGGAGCACCATGGTGGCCAGCCTGTAGGAGAAAGTCACCCTAATGAGGTCCAGGGCAGCCGGGGGTAGGGTGGGGGGAGTGGGTGGGGCCCCGAGGGGACGGAAGCCCAGCCACAGCGTTAAAATTGCAGAAGTCTAGGGGCGGCTCTTCGGGCCAGCCCTGGAGAAGGGCAGGGGGTCCGGAGTGGGGGGACCCCAGCGAGGTAGAGACTGCTGGTGGGTCTTGGCCGGGGCAGGCCTGACTCACACTGCTGTCCCCCCCCCAATGATTGACAGGAAATGCTAACACAGTTGGCTTCCTTTGTGCTCAGTACTAGGAAGCCTGGGGTGCGTTGGAGGAGGTGATGAGACGCCTCCTTCCTGCTGAACTTGGGTGACAGGGGGTGCTCGGTTTCCAGAGAGGAAGGTAACAGGGGATCTCCAGGCAGGCAGTGTCCTTGAGGTGATGAGGTGGGATCGCATGAGGACAGTGGAGGGACTTGTAGGCAGGGTCTAAAGGCGTTAGCATGGGGACCTGACATTCCCAGGATGAGGCAAATAAGAGACTTGGGGGAGGGCGCCCGGGTGGCTCAGTGGGTTAAAGCCTCTGCCTTCAGCTCGGGTCATGATCCCAGGGTCCTTGGATCAAGCCCCACATCAGCTCTCTGCTCAGTGGGGAGCCTGCTTCCCTTCTTCTCTCTCTGCCTGCCTCTCTGCCTACTTGTGATCTCTGTCTGTCCAATAAATAAATAAAATCTAAAAAAATAAAAATAAAAAAGAGAGAGACTTGGGGGCGATAATGAGGGTCCCCTAAGATGAGTAAAGACATGAAAATGGACAGAAGCCACGTTGAAGGGGCCCAGGCGCCTGGCTCTGCGTTGACTTGTCCGAGTGGCTACTGTGGGGGCGCTTTAACTTGGAAGATCTTGGAGGATCCCCCCCATTTCCTGGGTGTCATGCTGAGGTGGGGTGTTTGGAGTACAGCCAAATCCTGGGCTGAATCCAGCCGAAGCTGCCACTTATAACTGGCCCTTCCCTCCATCCTCACGACCCCCCCTGCCCCCCTTGCCCTCTCCCCAGGGGGCAGCTGCTTTCTCTACCCCAAGAAAAGGGTCTGGGGGCCCAGGTGGGCACTCCCATTTCCATCTGCTCCATCCCCCGAGCTTTGGACCTTGTTTTGTGCCTCTGATCTGAGCTCCAGAGTGGAACCTTGTTGAGGTCCTGGAAGGCAGCCAGCATCTACCCACTGTCCCCATCCCGAGACCACGCCCCCTGCTCTCTCAGCTGGAACATCTCCCCCCTCCATCGGGGCTCTCCCCTGCTGCCCTGCCCCGGGTGGCAGGGTGGGGAGGTCGGGGGGCCCACCCCGGTCCATTTCCCCTAAAGTCCTGAGAGGGCACCTAAAACCAAAATCAAAAGTATTTGTAAGTAACCCTGGTCTCCCTCCGTTTTCTAAAGTTCCATTACGCCATTTGGCTTTTACGAAAGACCTACATTAGTACCTGTTTTTTTAACCAAAGGAAATCTGAAGAGAATTTTCCTTTTTAGGAGAAAAGATTAAAAGCGAAAATACTATTCAGCATTGGATTCGTAGTGGACGTTATAGAGGACGGCGCCCAACTGCGCAGTGGGAGGGGCGCCCCAACTCCTTCCCCAGGATGACACTCAGCATCCCAGCAGCGACCCGTGGGAGCTCTGACCTGTGTCTGCGAGCATCGGGGCCTTCTCCCCATTTATTCTGGGTCTGGGAACACTAACAATTTTTTCTACATAAATTCATGATAATTACTTCTTCACTTTAGGCCATTTTTGGCTTATAAAAGGTTTCATAGGAACGCATCACTTTGGCATGGCTGAGGGAACTTATATTATCTGGTGAGGGATTATATCCAGATTAGAGAAATTCCTGTAAGTTACAGAGGAAGTTAACAGGGGATCTCCAGGCAGGCACTGTCCTTGAGGTAATAAAGTGGGATTGCAAGGCAACATTTCAAGAGGACAATGGGGGGGACTTCTAGGAGGGTCTAAAAGCCTTAGCGTGAGGGCTCAATATTCTTGGTGTGGGGGATGCAAATACAACACAATTTAACAACAACAAAAAACCCACTTAAAAATGGGCAAAGGGGGGCGCCTGGGTGGCTCAGTGGGTTAAAGCCTCTGCTTTCGGCTTAGGTCATGATCTCAGGGTCCTGGGATCGAGCCCCGCGTAGGGTTCTCTGCTCAGCAGGGAGCCTGCTTTCCCCCCTCTCTCTCTGCCTGCCTCTCTGCCTACTTGTGATCTCTGTCTGTCAAATAAATAAATAAAATTTAAAAAAAAAATGGGCAAAGGACTTAAATAGACATTTCTTCAAAGAGGCTATTTAGGGCACCTGGGTGGCTTAGTCGGTTAAGTGTCTGCCTTCAGCTCAGGTCATGATCCCAGGGTCCTGAGATCAAGCCCCGAGTCAGGCTCCCTACTCAGCGGGGAGCCTGCTTCTCCCTCTCCTTCTGCTGCTCCCCCTGCTCATGAGCTCTCTACCTCTCTCTCTCAAATAAATAAAATACTTTTTTAAAAAATGGAAAGTGAAGAAGCAATCAATTTCTAGTGAAAAAAATCTTGAGCCTTCCCAGACGCCAGAAATAATATCTCTTAGGCCCGATCCCACGAATGAGCTGAAACCAAGAGTCAGATGCTTAACCACCTGAGCCACCCAGGCGCCCCTAAAAAAATGTTTCTTTTGGGCACCTGGGTGGCTCAGGTGGTTAAGCAGCTGCCTTCGGCTCCGGTCATGATCCTGGAGTCTCGGGATCGAGTCCCGTATCGGGCTCCCAGCTCCACGGGGAGTCTGCTTCTCCCTCTGACCTTCTCCTCTCTTGTGCTCTCTCTCACTCTCTCTCAGATAAATAAATAAAATCCAAAATACCTTTAAAAAATGTTTCTTTTTTAAGTAGGTTCCATGCCAACGTGGAGCGGGAACTCATAACCCCAAGATCAAGGGTCACAGGGTCGACCTACTGAGCCAGCCCGGCCTGCCACATGCTACTATTTTTGCAAGAGTTGAGAAAGCATGGTATGCGCACAGATTTCCTTTTTCTAGATAAAGCGTCTCTGGAAGCAAGAACAGGAAGCCAGATGACATTAGCTGCCTTCAGGGAGAGGACAGTAGTGGCTCGTGGAGGGAGACAGTTCACGGCACGGGTCAGTATCACCTACGTCGTGCCCATTTATAACGGTAATGCATATTTAATATGAAAACTGTTATAAAAAGCGAACCTCAACACATCCGTATGGAATTATCTGGAAAAGGGGAGCTGCAGGCCACAAGGTCTTGAGAAACCCAAGCAGAAAGAAAAATATTTCAGTGCCTTTCACAATGTGGCCTGACACACATCCTGTCTCAGTAGAAACGCCTCGGCAGGGGCGCCTGGGTGGCGCAGCGGGTTAACCGTTGGACACTTGGTTTCGGCTCAGGCGGTGGTATCGGGGTCCTGATCTCAGGATCGTTGAGATCAAAGCCCCGTGTTGGGTTCCACACACATGGAGTCTGCTTGAAATTCCCTCTCCCTCTCCCTCTGCCCCTCTCGCTCGTGCTCTAACACATAAATCTTTAGGGGGAGAAAAGCAAAATTAATCATTTCCTTTAAAAAAAAATAAAAGAAACACTTTGGCAAACACCAGATTAACAAGAATATAAAATGTTTATTAAGTACATTGTTTGCATATCTGTCCACTAAGCATCTGACTTAAAGAACCCCATTAGCTATTTCCGTGAGTCCCCCGAGGTAGCCAGCATGACCACGCCCAGTTCAGAGCTGAGAGCTAAGGCCCAGAGAGGGAGAGCCATTTGCCTGAAGTCACACAGGGAGGAAAGCGTGAACCCAGAAGGCTTATCTACCTGGTGCAGGGCCCCTCCAAGCCCTGCATTCTTTGTCGATCTCTATAGCGAGTAGTTCCCATGAGCCTTCTGTGCTCCAGGCACTGGCCTGCTAGCTGGGGATTCAGTGGAAGCAAAGGTCAGAGATATGTCTGGCTTCCTCTGCAGCGTCCTGCTCCAGCTGCAAAGCCCAGGACAGCAAACACCGGCTGAAGAAGGGCCCAAGGATCACGGCCTCCAGCAGAGAAAATGTGAGTTTATTACCAGCTGGTGGAAATGCTGGGCCCTAACTAAGGCTGGGAGCGGGGAGACCAGAAGATTGGATTCAAGGGCCTGATTAGGTCCTTGCTTGTCCTGGGTCCCTCAGGAGCCTGCGCCAGGCTCATAACCATGGAGGGTGTGACTGTTTGAAGGGTTGTGTCCCCTCAAAATTCTCACACTGAAATCCCAATGCCCGATGTGATGGTATCAGGAGGTGGGCCTTTGGCAGGAGCTAGATCATGAGGGTGTCCTTATAAGAGGGACTCCAGTTTGATCCCCAGCGCCCCGCCCCCCACCCTGTGGGGACCCAGCCAGAAGGTGTCGGCTGTGAACCAAGAAGAGGGCCTTCACCCAAATGGGACCGTGCTGGCATCTTGATCTTGGACTTCCCAACCTCCAGAACTGTGAGAAATAAGTTTCTGTTTATAAGCCATCCCATCCGCAAGACTGCCACAGCAACCCAAGGGAGTAAGACAGAAGGAAAGTCCTTTCACAGAGGTGGCGGCTCCGGTCAGGAATAAGGCACGGGCAACGGTGAGGCTGGCCTCTCCTTGTCGGTTCCTCTGGGGCCGGGGAGGCCCTCTAGGTGGGCGCCTGCTCCGGTCCCCCGAGAGCCGCTTTGAGGCTTCAGCACACATTGAACACTGAGGCAGCCTGGCCTTGGTATTTCTCCTGAACCGTCTTGAGAATGGGTAGGAGGTTCTGGAAGGTGGGGCGGAACGAGGCCTCCGCCTCCCAGCAGTTCTTCATGAGGAGATAGACCTGGCCAGGAAAGAAAGTGAGTCTGTGGGCTGCTCTCTCTGCGGTCTGACGGCAGGGAGGTGAAAAGTGGGGGGGGGGGGGGTCCCTCACCTCACAAGGACATCTCTCCGGCCGGGGCAGCCTCTCCCCGCGTTCCAGCAGCTCAGTGAGCCTCAGCACCGTCATCTGCCCCTGGGTGAGGCCTATGAGCTCGATGAATTTCTACAGAAACAAAAGCAGCTCTTTTCAGGAGGCAGGTCCGGGGAGGCAGACGTCAGAGGCTGCTGGTTCAGCGGTCCCCGATCCTCCTCCACCGGCACGTGGAGCCTAACTTCAGATTTATGACCTCATCTCTCTGGGCCTCGGTTTACTCATCTGTAAAATGGGGCGGCGACATCTACCACTGGGTTATTGTGGAAAGTAGGTAAATAACACTCACGGAGTAAATTGGAGGCCAGGGGTTTGCTGTTAAGCCCCTCAGCGAACTGTTTTCATCGGTCCAGAATCCTTTGCCCACCCCTCTGACCATGGCCTTTGGGAATAAACTAAGAGCACAGCCTTGGTTCCTCGCCCAGCCCAGTCCTGCCAATAACCGTGGTCGGGGGGGCCAGGCTGGGCCAATCAGAAAGCCCTCAATGATGCAGGCGGGGAGGAGACCCTTTGGTCCCCTCAGCTGGGAGGCTGCGCCTGAAGAGCTGGGGGGGGGCCACTGCTGCCGCAACGGAGCAGGGGTGGGGGTGGGGCTGGGGGGCACTGCCTGAGCGATGCCTCCGCGGGGAGCAGCTGAGCGGAGATGGAGAAAAATGGGTCTCCTAAGGACAGCTGAGGATCTAAGTCAAGCTGTGCCTCCCCGGCTGCAAATGCCTGAATAAGCTGTTTCTATTTGGGTTTCTGTCACAATCAGAGCCCCCCGACGCGGCAAGGGGGCCCGTTTTACACGGTGGGACTGTGAGGCCCACGTGGCTTAAGCGCTCCCTACAGTGGGTGAGCTGGGAATTCAGTGGCTTCCTTTCCAGCGCCTCTGGTATGGGGTGGGGCGGAGGGCCTGCCTCTCACCGAGGGGGGGCTCTGGCTGGAGTCACAGTGGGTCAGCAGCTCGTACATGGTGACGCCGAAGGACCAGACATCGGAGGCATAGTAGAACTTACACTCCTTCAGGCACTCTGGGGCATACCTGGGGGAAGGGGAATGGGGGGCACTCAGGCCTCTGGCCAGACCAGGTAGGAGTCCTTACCTGGGGCTTAGGGGCTCTCTGGTCCCAGTCAGGGCCCCACGCTTGTGGGGGGGGGAGCAGTTTCACTGGGACCAGGCCCTGTCACCTGAGACCCCGGCATCTATCTCCTTCACCCTGTCTGCTCCAGGTGCCCCTGACCCCCCACTCCAGCGGGGTCCTGTCCGGTCACCAGAATACAGGGCTGTCCCCATCTTCCCGCACGCGGTAGTACTCATGGCCTTCGGGCACAGCCTTGGCTAGGCCAAAGTCCCCGATTTTGACCAGCCTGTCGTTGTCCAGCAGCACGTTGCGGGCCGCCAGGTCTCGGTGCACGTAGTGCTGTGCGTGGAGGTAGGCCATGCCCTGGGGGAAGGGCGAGTCAGGGTCAGTGGCCCGGGGCAGAGCCGGAGGCGTGTGGGACCGGATGGGAAGGGGCTGCGTTGTTGGCGGGACTGCTGGGACCAGGCCAGTGCGGGCAGGGTGGCAGGTGGCAGCGGCAGAAGGGAGCAGGGCTGGCAGCAGGGGCGGGGACAGGTGAGCAGGCGGTGTGGGGCCATCGGGTCCGGGCCACGGAGGAGGGGGCCGGGCTCGTGGACCGGGGACCAGGGGGCCCACCTCACAGATCTGCTGCGCGAAGAGCAGCAGCTGCGCCAGCCCCACGCTGTGCCGGGGCAGGTAGTCTCGCAGGCTTCCCAGGGGCACATACTCCATGACCAGCTGCACCGACTTCTCTCCTGAAGCAAGGCAGGGGGGTGGCCCGTGCGGGCGACGGGCGACGGAGGGAGGGGCTGGGCACCGCCCGGTTCCCAGCGCCGAGGCTTCACCCTCCCCAACGCGGGGCCCTGACTGCCCACACTAGGTCCAGCCCTCAGGCGGGCCAGCCCATCCTAAAACCCCCCGGTGAGGGCGCCGCCGAGTCCCTCCCACCCACTGCGCCCCGCAGAGGGCCAAGATGGGAAGGAGGCAGTCCCGGGCCGCAGCCACCCCTGCCCGCGTTGGAGCCAGCGGCTCCAATCCGCCCCCCTCTCCCCGCGCCGCCGGCCCCGCCCACCTGGGTCCTCGCAGCAGCCCTTGTACTTGACAATGTGTTTGTGGTACAGCGTGCGCAGGATGTCGATCTCCCGCCGCCAGCTGGCGCGGAGCTGGGGGCCGCAGTCCGCCTTGAGGGCCTTCACGGCCACCATCTCGCCGGTGCCGTCGTTCGTGGGGTCGTAGCAGTACAGACTGACCTTGCCGAAATGGCCCTGGCCCGGGAACGGGCAGGCGGGTCAGCCCTGCTGGGGCTCCCCAGGCCCCACCCCCTGGCTGGGTGCCGTTGGAACACCCTAGGCCCCACCTCCTCCGTGGGGGCCGGGACTCGGACTCCCTTGAGGCGGGGCGGGGTCTTCTAGGCCAGGCCCCACCCACATTTCCAGAACTAACCTCAAGCCCGCCCCAGCCCCCTGAGCCCCTCACCTCGCCCAGATCTCGGATCTTTTTCAAATAGCGCTTGTGGAACACGGTGGGGTCTGACGCAGGTGAGTCAGGGTTCACAGCCAAGACGTCAGCAAGATCTAGAAGAGCCACGGTGGGTGTCACAGGGCTCCTGCCTCTTCCCCGACAGGCCCGCCCTCCGGCGCACAGAACGGGGGCCACCGCTCCCCCAGCATCCGATCTCAAATACAAGGAAACTTCTTTTTGCAACGGTTGGAAAATTCTACCTCGTGTCCAAAATGCAGACGTGGCTGCATCCTGGGACACCGGGACGGTCTCAGATAGGGTAAAGGGTGTTTCAAGATGAGAGAAAACGAAAGCCAGAAAGCTGCAAGGGCCCCATCTGTCCAAGGAAGCCGTGGTTCTCCCCACATAAACCATTAAGGCAAGCACAGGTGTCCGTACACCCGGAAGTGGGTCAGACACTCACACCTGACAGGGGTCACGGGGTAGAAACCTCAGGGGCCCGGGGCCAGCATCAGCAGGGATCCCAGCCATGGGGTGGGGCTCACTCTGGGGCTGCAGCTGAGTGAGGTCCCGCAGGATGGTGCGGAAGGAGGGCCGCTGGGCTGGTTCGTAGGTCAGGCACTGGCTGGTGAGGGTGGCCAGCTCCGGGCAGGAGGGCTGAGGAAGCTGGTGCTGCTTCTGGTAGAAGCACTCTTTCTGCCGGGAAGGGGACCCGCGGGAGTCAATAACCCCCGCCCATCCCCGGCCCCCAAACCCCTTGTCCAAAAGACAGTCAAGCCCCCAGAGCAGGCTGGGTCCTTGTTCCGTCATTCCCATTTTACAGATGATGCCGCTGCGGCTTGGTGGAGGGAAGCAGACTTGGACACCACTGCAGAGCCGGGGCTGAATCCCAAGTCCAGCGGACTCTGCAGAGCTCGGGAGCAGCGGGCAGGAGGCCCTTCCTGCCCTGCCTCCTCCTCACTCAGCCTCCAGGAAGCTCCAACCTGCAATCTGATGCCTCAGGGCCTTTGTACCTGCCATGACCTCTGCCTAGGTTGCACTTCCAAGCCGGGGTCGCTGTAACATTTCTCTACTTGGACTGAAACTTCCTCTGGGAAGCCTTGCCTGACCCCTCAGCTGGTTCAGGGGGGTCCTCTGGTCCTCCCTCACTCCCACAGCCTGGGGTTTCTCCCATGACGGCCTTGGTGGCTCTGCTTAAAACTGAAGCATGTCACTCACTTGCTGTGTGTCACAACAACCTGATGAGGTAGAGACTGTCAGCCCCAGCGGACGGACAACCAGACGGAACGCCAGAGAGATGAGGCCACGTATATATGTGAGGCCACATAGCCAGAGGGGAGGCAGCCCAGGACCCTGAACGTGCCCTCTAGAGTCCTTGGAGGTACCAGTCCCCCCCTGGGACATGGAGGGTTGAGGCAGTCTTCTATGGGAAGGGCCCAGAGATGCCCCAGACATACCTCGGAGGGGCCACGGCCCTGCAGAGGGGCCTCCCCATCGAAGCAGATCTCCAGGAGGGTGGCACCGAAGCCCCATTTATCGGCCGCAGTGGTCAGACTGTTGGCTCCGCCGGAGAGGCACTCAGGGGCTGTCCAGGGGATCCGCTCCACCCGCTCTGGGGGCCAGGGTCAGAGGTCAGTGAGGGTGGAAAAAGAGTTGGGGGTAAGCCTGTCCCTGAACCCAAGCCAGCCCGGGTCCTCACCCTCCCTGGAAAGGGCACCCAGGCCCACACCGGGGTCGCTCAGCTTGATGAAGGGGCTGGTGCCCTCCGTCAGCCCCAGCCGTGCCAGCAGGATGTTCCGGCCACACACATTGCCATGAGCCAGGCTCTTGTCTTCCTGTGGGGGGGATGAAAAGGGGGCGTGACCACTGGGGGGGCTGCTGTAGATGCTGCCCCCACTCCCATCCCATGTGGTCTCCACAGGGACAGCCTACGTGAAGAAAATAACCATGTTTAGACAACACAAAACAAAAACCCCATCATGGGGACCCAAGTACATACACCCAGTAGGTCCGTCCTGTCTTCCCAGAGCTGGTGGTCAAAGCTCGTGGTCAGGTCCAACTGCTGTCCTCCAACCATGCCAGGCACGGTCCTGCCCCAGGGCCTTTGCACTGGCTATTCCCTCTGCCTAGAATGCACTTCCTGAGGTGCCCGCACGGCTCCTTCCTCACCTCCGGGTCACCGTAGCATCTATTTAAAGCTCCATCTCTTCCCTCGCCTGTAGCAACTGCTTATCTCCACGCCTGCTGCTCTCCCACAGTGGTTACTGCTTTCTAAAATACTGTGTAAAGCAGTCATTTGTTTGCCCCTCCCAACTAAAATACCTGCTCTCTAAGGACAGAGACTTCGGTTTTGTTCTCTACTGTGTCCTTGGGGTCTAGGACAGAGCCTGGCACACAGAGGTGCTCTGGAAACTGGGGTGACTGGACCAGGAGAAGCTGGGACCCATGCCAAGAGAGAGTGACAGAGAAGCTGAGCTCAGGCCCCCCTGGGACATGGAGGGTTGAGGCAGTCTTCTCTCGGGGGAGAGCGGAGTCGCAGGGGTGTGTGAGCAGAAGAGACTCGTGGAAAGATCGCCTAGGGCCAGTGTGTACCTGACCGCTCCGGCGTGCCCCACCGACCCAGGCCCCGCCCACAGGCCACGCACCAGGTAGCTGAGGGCGCTGGCTAGCTGCTGGGCCACCGCCACCTTCCAGGCCACAGGCACGTGGCCCTTCTCCCGCCGCAGCCACACGTCCAGCGGCCCGTGCTCCACGTACTCTGCCACCATGATGTCTGCAAAGTCCCAGCCGCTGCACAGGCCGCCCACCTGCCTCCCCCTCCTGGGCACGGTGGGGGGCGGGACAGGGGGGGCTGGGACCGTGGGTGGGGAAGGCGCTGGGGCAGAGATGCCGGGGGCGGCCGACCAAGGACTGCGGCGGGAGGGGAGATGCAGGAGGGAGGGTAGGCCATGTGGGAGCAGGGTGAGGCAGAGGTGAATGCTGGCATTTCGGTCCGGGGTGGGGGCTGGGCAAAGCTGCCATGTAAGGGACAAAGGAGAGGGGACTGGGGACCCGGGGGGCGGGTGGAGACAAGTGGAGGCATGGAGCATGGGGCTGGGGCTTAAGGGATGAGAGGATCCCACGGGCTTGGGGTGCTCACGGGGTGTCGACCAGTGTTAGAAGGAAAGCAAGAGAGACAGACACGTGGGGTTGAGGATTTGGGGGCTACTGGCTGGACAAGGACTTCCAAGGCTCCTGCGGGGTAAGTGCAGGGGCAGATCTGGGAGGACCGGGGCGCCCCACAACGCTGGCACCCGCACGGTGGGGTCAGAGGGTAGACAGAGGCCGGGTGGCCGACGGAGCTAGGGCTCAGGTGCAGCCAGGCATCGAGGTGAAGCTAGGAATCAGGAGTGATCAAGGACTGCTGGGAAATAGTCCGCGGCTGGGGTACAGGTCGAAGGTCAAGTAGTCACAGATGGAGTTGTGTAGTCAGGGAGCCCAGTACAGGTCAAGGTGGAGCACAGAGTTAAGGGTAAGGAGGACACAGGCTTGAGGGTCAGGGTCCAACCCAGGGAGCGGGCATAGGCGGGGGGTGGCCTGCTGCCGGGGACGCGAGAGGGCACGCGGGGCTCACTCACTCTCGGAGCCATGCACGCAGATGCCGTGTACAAAGGCCAGGTGCACGTGGGAGACCTGGCTCATGAGGCTGGCTGTCTCGTAGAAGGCCTGTGGGGACAGGGCAGGTCAGGCAGCCACAGACCCGGACCCCCACACCCCTCCCCATGGCTCCCCCGGCTGGGCTCACTCACCAGGGCGATGTCGTGGTGACTGGGGTCCAGCACCTTGAGTACCACTCGGAGCTCTTGCCCGCAGTCCCCACTGGGCGTGGGGGGGTCCTCACTGTCGACCGTGCCCTCCTTGGGGCCTCTGCCCCCCACTCGTAAGATGCCCTCGTACACATTGGTCCTCGTGCCTTGGCCCAAGTGGGACAGCTGAGGGAACATGGCACGAGGCAGCTCCATGACCAGCACCCAGGGCCGCCCTCCCCAGCCCCCCACCCCCGCCCCCGGCCCCAGGGAGCTCCGACCACACGCACCTGGGTGATGTCATCCTGGCTGATCCGGTGGAAGCTGAGCTGGCTGAGGTTGGGCAGAGCGCTGCTGGCCCGAGGCCCCCGCATGATGATGAGGTTGGAGATCTCTGGGGGGTCAAGGTGCCGTCACGGAGGGCTGGCCTGGGTTGGGGATGGGGATCCCAACGCCCACCCTCACCCTGTCCAGGACCCCCGACATCGTTACCTCCGGGCCGTGGCAGGCAGCAGCGGCGCAGGGCGAAGCAGTCATCGCCAGCCCGCAGGCAGCAACCCTGCAGGGCGGCTCTCAGCTCCCGCACGCTGGGGAAGGACCGGTCCCAGCCCTCCAGCGTGAAGACCCCCGCCTGCAGCTCAATGGGGAATTTGCGCAGGTGCACGTGCTGTGTGCCTGGGGCCTGCGGAGGGGGCCGGGGGGCAGGGCGGTGAGCAGGGGTCCAGGCCGGGAGCGCATCCAGCCTCGGCCCAGGACCCCCGCCCCAGGCCCACTTGCTCTCGCTGTGCCACCGTGAGGATGAGGCGGTTGAGGTGGCTGGTGCTCCAGTGGATGAGGAAGAGGCCGTCCTCGGGCCGCAGCTTGGCCAGCACAAATGGCTCCCTGCGGGGGGACCAGGGGGCCGCGGTCAGGGAATCCGGGGGCGACCGTGGGGCACATGCCAGGCAACAGGGATACAGAGAATCTGCCCGTAGGGGAGCACTCCCGGCTGGGACAAATGTCGGCACTTCTGTGGGGACGCGGAGTCTGAGTGCGTCCAGAAACACCCACGGGATGAAAGAGGTAGTGGACAGGGACACGCGTGCGGGGCGACAGTCAGGCAGCACCTCCGACACGGTAACACGTGCGCAGAGACAGGAGACCGCGATCAGACAGCGGAAGGCACGTGGCCAGCCAGCCACTCGGACACACGGTGGGTAGCCTGCCACACACGCACAGACGGTACCAATCGCAGACACAGCCGCCCGGCCCCTGTGGCAGGGGGCATAAGGGGCCGCGACATCCCAGACCCAGAGGGCACGACCGCCAAGAACACAGATGGGCAGGACCCGTGACGCTGCCACCGGGGCCCAGACACACCACACCCCCTCCCCCCACGCTGGGGCTCCCATTCTGTTGCTGACCCAACGTCCACGTCTCCCAGAACTCCCGTGTGGAAACCTACCCCCAGCGCGACGGCTCGAGGAAGCAGAGCCTCTGGGGGCTGAGTAGGTCACGAGGGTGGAAAGCCCACGGATAGGATTTGTGCCCTTTACAAAAAGGACCGGAGAGAGCGTCCCGCCCCTTCCCCCATGTGAGGACCCAGCCGGAAGCTGGCTGTCTGCACCGGCGCGGGAGGCTCTCCCAAAAACACTGGACCTGCCCGCACCTTGAACTTAGACTTCCAGCCTCCAGAACTGTGAGAAATTGATGTCCGCTGTTTTGGCATCACCCGGTCACCGGGACCGTTACAGCCGCCTGAACACACGAGGATGCCCGTGGATGGGGCCCAGAGACCCCCGTCAGGTGACGCACACCAGGCGGTGACCTTGTGCCACTGCGACCCTCAAGAGGCAAAATGGCCCCTCCACCCTCCTCCAGTGTAGAGAGGAGGTTCCCAGGGGTCAGACCTCTTAAGACACCTTAACGGCCAGTCCCGCTGTCACAGGTAGGCCGGGGGACAGCCTTGTACAGGTATGATGACCACATGAGCTCAGAGTCACAGTCCCCGACACAGCAGCACGCAGGACGGCCACATGCATGTCTGAGGATCCCTGACGCCCGGACACTGCACAGTTTCCACCCCGCGGGTCTGTAGAGAACCGCAGGGACCGCCAGTGACCAGGACAGACACACGCCTGCAGGGATGTGAATGCTCAGGCGCACGTGGGAATGGCCACGGACGTCTGCGCAACGCACGGCTCCATGAAAATCACCAGCCCATCGCGCGCAACACCAGGCAATGACGACTGGGCCGGCGATCATGCAGCACGGCCGCGCCGGGCGGGCTGTTCGACCTGCAGACGTGCGCGGTGACAGTCCCAAACCCGGGTCCCTTGTGCCACATGTCCACACCACTGCAGGCGCCCCTCTCCCCTACACCGCTGGCGTGCCCAATCTGCATGCACGTGCGCGCACATGGGTGAACACATGTGCACGAACATGAACGCAAAGACATGAATACGCACAAACACGCACATGCCTCATTCAAGCCTGGCCATGAGCTCCACGCAGCCACCACCTGGCTGTGTCACTCACGTGCCCTTCCCCCTCCTGCCGGCTCCGCCCGCCCCTCCCCCACTCCCTCCGCTCCTCCCCCAGCACACTCACAGCAGGGGTCCGTGGATACCATCCTGGATGCTCATCAGCAGCCGTGGCGGAGCCACCTCGCGGCACAGGTAGTGGCTGGAGTCGGCGGTCAGGCGGAAATAGCCATCCACCAGTGACACCAAGGACAGGGCCATGGCCCGGGAAGGCAGGATCAGCTCCTGCAGGCCAAGGGCGGGGCGGGGTGGGGACGGGACATCAGGCAGGAATCCAGCCCAGAGGAGCCCCCACCCCTGCCAGGCCCCCCCCCCCCGCCCTGGGCCCCACCAGGCTCTTGTTGTCCTGACAGTGGATGCTGACGAGGCGTTCCTTCAGCACCACGTGGGTGATGTCCTGGAAGTCACAGAAGTGGGTCCACAGCGCTTCCTGAGGCCTGTCTGCTGGCTGGTCGCCCGCTGCTGGGGCCTTGGTTCTCTTCCCAAATGCGCCAGCACGGGGACTGCTGCTGCTGCCATCGCCGCTGGGACCCTGGAAAGCCAGCACGCGGGACAGGTGCGTGATGCAGGTCTCCCGTACCTTCTCCCCGCGGAGAAGTGGGAGCTGGAGGGTCCGGGGACGCTCCTGAGGCAGCCGCACTCGAGTCTGTGTCACAGACAGGATGATGGGGACCCTCCCCCTAGAGAGCCGCACGCCAGAGGCCAGAACCTCAGGGAGGAAGACAGGAAGAGCCAGGCCCTCTCACCCCCAAATACCAGACAGGGGGTCCTCAGAGGTCCCCAGGGGGGAGACACAGACAGAGGACACGCCCCCAAAAAACCACACCTGGGGCAAACAGACATATCCCAGAGCCACGCGGGGAAAGGGCTCCCTGCAGCCACCCTCAGAGGCCAAGGCTAAGGCTGAGCAGGAGCCCCAGCCCCAGCCCGACCTGGACCGCTAGACGGAAGAGGCACCCTGCTCACCTCTGCCCGCACCGGCCGCCACTGGATGCCTCCTGGGCCCGTCACCAGCACCTCATGAGTGGGGGGCCCGGTGGCCAACTCCGGCCCAGGCTCTGGGGGAGCCTGCCCGGCGTCCCGGAGGTAGTAGGGCTCCCCCACGGCCTGGGCCAGTAGCTCCAGGTGGCACACGGGCAGGCGCTCCGTGCCGAAGCGGGGTGCCAGCTGCTCGAGCGTGGCCAGGTACTTGACCATGATGACCTGCTGCGAGACGTGGCCCGGCTGGAAGGCCCGCACGAACCTGCGGAAGATGTTCCGCAGGCGCAGTCGGGTCAGCGCGTTGTGCCGCCGGATCTGCAGCCGGAAGGAGCGTGGGATGCAGTCCTTGAAGCTGGGGGGGCGACCAGGAAGGGCTGGTCAGGAGTCCGGGGTTGCCGGCCATGCTGGTCCTCATATTCCAAGTTCAGATCCCCAAGAAACAGGCCTTTGCTGCCTCCTGCCTCTGGGCCTTTGTATATGCTTTTCCCTCAGCCTGGAATGCTCTGCCAACGTATTCCACATCAGGATAAAGCTGACTCAACCTTCAGGTCTTAGCAGAAATGTCACCCCTCCGCCCCGGGGAAGCATTCTCTGCCGTCCAGGCTAGAGAGGGTATATCCTCTGGGTTTCCCAGCACTGCGGACTTTACTGTCCCAGCCGGAGTCTTCCAGAGTGATAATACAACAGGGACAGAAAGATATGTGCTTTAAGAGGGACTACCCGTCCTCCAAGAGCCGTGTCTCCCACTGCCTCCTCCAGGCAGTCTACCCTGATTACCGGGGCCCTCACAGCAACGGCCGTGCCCACAGCTGGCTCCCAGCTCCCTACACTCCTGGGTCCGTCCTTCCCTAGAATCCTGAGGAATTCTCCAAGCTCGCTCTGCTCCAGCCACACATCCTCCAATGCATCAGGCGGGCCTCAGGATCTTTGCACCGGCCTCTTTGTCCTCTAAACAGAGAGGTATCTGTCCTCTCTGTCTAGAATGCTCTCCCAGACACACGCAAGCCTCCTGCCTTCACTTCCTTCGCACCTTAGAATTTGAATGCTACGTTCTCTGAGGGAGTCCCGGACCCTCCAAGCTGAAATCCTACACCCCTCCCTCTCGCTCCCCTTTTTCCTCCTCTCCTGCTGAATTTCCCCCTCGGCATGTATCACTGTCGAAAAACACTGGACCTCCCCCTTCTGTATTTTGTTTACTGACGCCTCCTTCACCAGACGTGCGCTCAGGAGGGCAGTGACCGCTGTCTGGCTTCGTTACTTCTGCGGCCTCAACACCCAGAACGACCACAGCAGGTATGCAGCAGGTGCTAGATAAGGGCCGAATGAGCACAGGGCAGTCGGCGAGGTCTCTTGTGGCTCCCAGATACCCGTCCCCGCCCCATTCCCAGACACCTGATCTTCTTGGCCACCTTCTCCAGGGGGACGCCACGGCGCAGGGCCAGCTGGGACAGGTGCAGAAAGGCCATGCCCAGACTCTCGTTCTTAAAATGGTGGATCTCCTCCTCGCTGGACAGCTCCCACAGAGGTGCGACGTCATTCACAAACTCATGCTTGCCCTGGGGGTTGGGGCGGGAGGGTGGGGGGACAGATTGGGCAGAAAGGGAGGCATGAGAGCCTGTTTACTCCCCAGCTTCTGTCCACTCTGGGGATGGGAGGGGAACCCCTGTTTTCGGGAAAGGCCAAATACACAGCACGCGTGCCTCCTCTGTCCAACCTTGGCCTGCGGCAGACAGCACGAATTGACCACAGCCCCCTTTCCCGGACAGTCCTGTGTCCCAGAACCCTTCGGTCCAGGCAGCCAAAGGATCCCAGGTGGCATGAGTTGAAATCCATTAGCCTTAGTGAATTGGGGCGAGGTGGGGGGGGGTCCTCAATGGCACCAACGTCCCTCACGAACAGTCCCACCTCCCTGGCCCTACATGCACCTGCTCAAAGAGGTACTCAAAGGAGGCCGGGTCCAGGAGCTGCATGCCCTGCTCCGCCTGTTCGGAGGAAGACTTGGGCCCTGGGGGCCCACAGCGGTACACGGCCGGCTCCTTGGGGTTTGTGCCATGCCAGTTCCGGAAATAAAACCTGCAAGACAGGACAGAGAAGTCGCAGCTGGGACCTAGCATGGACTCAGATACAGCCCCAGGAAGGTGGGTGCGGGGGAGCAAGGGGACAGAACCAAAGGGGACAAGACTCCCAAGGGTCCGTCACCCACCTCATGCGGAAGTACAGTGTCAGGCTCATGTCTCTGGGCATCTCCAAGACATGGTTTGGGGGCAGCCAGACCTGGGCCTCGGCATCGAAGAGAGCGAAGAGATTGAGGCAGGACGGAGTGATACCTTGAACAGGGGACACAGAGGGTCAGGAGCCAGCAACTGCTGCCAGCTGCTTTGTGGACCGCCACACCTGATGTTTCCCATCACAGGCCCTCCCTCCCGGGGCCTCCTTCTGCCCACGGAGGACAATGCAACATGGTGACCGAGCTGTGGCTTCAGAGACTACATTTCCCATCCTCCTTTGCAGCTGGGATGGGGCCACCGGACCAGTTTCTGGCCAATGGGATGCTGGCGAAAGGGATCTGCAGATTTCCAGGCCTGGAAATAAACTCTTAGCATCTCCTCTGGCTCAGGGATGTTAGAGACCCCTTGTGCCAAAGCTCCGAGACAGACGCGAATCATCTGACCTGCACTGGATTTTAGGTAAACCTTCATTGTCTTGACCCAGGGAAATTGGGGGGGGGGGGGGCTGCTTGTTACTGCAGCAAAAACCTACCCTTGACCGAGCAGCCCAACTCTACAAACTGCTGGCACGCTGCCTGGTCTCCGAGCTCCAGCCCTGCAGGAATACCAACTACCTCCCATATGTCTCCTCCTGGACATGCAGCCCCCTTAGATGTGCCATGGTCCAAAGGGACCTCGTGCCAGGTCCCCAAACCTGCCTCTTTTCTGGCCGGTTCTTTCAAGCTAGGACTTGGTCCTTGTCCTCAACTTTGCCCGCAATCCATATCAGATGGGTCACAAGACCTGCTCTTTCCATATCCTCCATCTCTGGGATCCTTCAGATCCAAAGCCCAGCCCTAACCCCAGCCTCCAGACTCACTGCCATTCCCTACACTGGCCACCCCAGGCATCCTTTTATACACATCGCTTGAAACTGTTATCTAAGACAATCTGTTCAGAGTAATTTATCACCACCGAAGTACAGCCACAAGACATAAAACTTGCCTCTACCTACATCCACCTCTTCTCCCCAAGAGTTAAACACACTCCTGGGACGCCTGGGTGGCTCAGTCGGTTAAGCCGCTGCCTTCGGCTCAGTTAATGATCCCAGGGTTCTGGGATTGAGTTCTGCATCGGGCTCCTTGCTCAACGGGGAGCCTGCTTCTCTCTCTGCCTCTGCCTGCCTCTCTGCCTGCTTGTGTGCTCTCTCTCCCTGACAAATAAATAAATAAAATCTTAAAAAAAAAAAAAAAAGTTAACCACACTCCTGAACTAGAGTTTATCATTCCCATATCGTCTATGACCTCGTCTCAAATGTTATAAACTCTAAATGCAGTATCACACTATAGGTGTCCTTCTACAATTTACTTCTTCACATTACAACAGGTTTTTTTGTTTTGTTTTTTTTTAAGATTTTATTTATTTATTCATGAGAGAGAGAGAGGCAGAGGCAGAGAAAGAAGCAGGCTCCCCAAGGAGCAGGGAGCCCGAAGAAGGACTCGATCCCAGGACCCCGGAATCATGACCCAAGCCAAAGGTAGATGCTTAACCATCTGAACCACCCAGGCACCCAATCACAACAGGTTTTTGTTTTTGTTTTTGTTTTAAAGATGTTATTTATTTATTTGACAGACAGAGATCACAAGCAGGCAGAGAGACAGGCAGAGAGAGAGGAGGAAGCAGACTCCCTGCTGAGCAGAGAGCCCAATTTGGGGCAGGATCCCAAGACCCCAAGATCATGACCTAAGCCGAAGGCAGAGGCTTTAACCTCTGTTAAACCCTCTGTTTTAAAACCTTACACATGGGGCACCTGGGTGGCTCAGTGGGTTAAAGCCTCTGCCTTCAGCTCAGGTCATGATCTCAGGGTCCTGGGACTGTGCCCCACATCAGGCTCTCTGCTCAGCAAGGAGCCTGCCTCCCCTTCTCTCTCTGCCTGCCTCTCTGCCTGCTTGTGATCTCTGTCAAATACATAAATAAAATCTTTAAAAAAAAAAAACAAAAAAACCTCACACATGAGGGGTGCCTGGCTAGTTCAGTCGGTAGAACGTGTGACTCTTGATCTTGGGGTCACAAGTTCAAGCCCCATGTTGAGTGTAGAGATTACTTTAAAAAAATAAATTAAAGGGGTGCCTGGGTGGCTCAGTGGGTTAAAGCCTCTGCCTTCGGCTTGGGTCATGATCTCAGGGTCCTGGGATCGAGCCCCGCATCGGGCTCTCTGCTCGGCAGGGAGCCTGCTTCCCCCCTTCTCTCTGCCTGCCTCTCTGCCTACTTGTGATCTCTGTCTGTCAAATAAATAAGTAAAATCTAAAAAAAAAGAAAAAAGTCACATACCCTGCCAACCAAGCCAGCCAGGCGCTCCTCTCCTGAATTTTTTTTTAAAGATTTTTTTTTTTAATTTATTTATTTGTCAGACAGAGATGACAAGTAGGCAGAGAGGCAGGCAGAGAGAGAAAGAAGCAGGCTCCCTGTCGAGCAGAGAGCTCGACGTGGGACTCTATCCCAGGACCCCGGGATCATGACCCGAGCCGAAGGCAGAGGCTTTAACTCACTGAGCCACCCAGGCGTCCTCTTCTCCTGAATTTTTTTTTTAATTTTTTTTTTTTAAGATTTATTTATTGGACAGAGAGAGATCACAAGTAGGCAGAGAGGCAGGCAGAGAGAGGGAGGGGGAAGCAGGCTCCCCGTTGAGCAGAGAGCCCGACGCGGGACTCTATTCCAGGACTCCGGGATCATGATCCGAGCCGAAGGCAGAGGCTTAACCCACTGAGCCACCCAGGCGCCCCCTCTCCTGAATTTTTCATTTTTCTCCATCATCTACCTCTATTCTCCCACAGTTGTTTTTTTTTTTTTTTTAAGATTTTATTTATTTCTTTGAGAGAGAGAGAAAGAGAGCAAATGAGCATAAGTGGGGTGGGGGGAGAGGGAGAAGCTAACTCCCCCCTGAGCAGGGAGCCTGGTGCGGGGCTTGATCTCGGGACCCCAAGATTGTGAGCTGAGCCGAAGGCAGGCGCTTAACTGACTGATCCATCCAGGCGCCCCTCCCACACGGTTTCCTTATTCATTGTGTTTCTTGCTGATTTTCCTATCGGAATATCAGCTCTAAAAAGACAGTGATTTGGGGCTGGCACAATGTTGTTGCTCACTCAGTGTCTGCTGAATGAACCGGCAGACGGGCAGACGGACGGACCGACGGACAGACGGATGGGCCCAGCTACCTTGAGCACCCCCACCCCTGCCACAGGGCTGATGCCCCAGACTCACCGATTTTTTGTGCAATGTGGATGCAGACCTCCTCTGCGGTCAGTGTGGCCTCGCTGAAGGTGACCCAGGGGTCCCCGCCGCCAGGGCCAGCCCAGTGCAGAAGGACCTTCAGGCCTCCCCTGGTGGCCATGGGCTGAGCTCCAATACCATCAGTTCTGCTGTCCCTGGTGGTGGCACCCCAATGGCACAGAGACATGCTTTTGACAGCTGGCTTGGCTAGAAAGAGATAGGCCATCAGCCCCCAAACATTAGGCCTGACGGGAAAATTCTAGAACCCCCTCACTGTGTGACTTTAGGCATCCAATTCCCCTCCCTGAGCCCGTTTCTACATCTGTTTGATGGAGTTGGGGCACACGGCCACACCTGTTGCTCTGCCATGAACAACAAACCCCTTTATTGGACAAACTTGCATCAATATAAAAACCTGCTTTAGCACCCCCCCTTCCCCAAATCCCAGGCAGGCAGGTCAGACCGACCAGGGGACGAATCTTGGCTCTTTCCGTGTCAACTCACACAAGTCACTTAGCCACATCGGGCCTCAGTTTTCCCATCGGAAAATGAAGATGCGGAGAGCATTGCCATGAAAAGAAGGTTGTGAGATCCCCACAGCACCTAGCCCTTAATGCAGGCGTGAAAAAATAACAAAATATGACAAAAACAAAAATAAAATCATTATTATCGATTTCATCGTCCTGATCATCTTTCTCTTGCAGGCCAAGATTCATGCGTCCCAGACCTACCCGCACGAGTGACCCGAGGCCCTGCCGACTCCCCCGAGCCTAGGAGGGGTTGTGTTTCCAGTCGCCCCTCAGTCCAGCTGGGGGACTCCTCAGAGCCAGGCCCAGGGTCAGGCCGCCCAGTCCTCCAGTTTAAGATAAACAGTGACGGGAAGAGAGAGTGTCGTCGTAGCACAATGTCAGATTGCTCGGCAATCAGCTCCTCTCTGGGCCCGTTTCCTCGTCTGGAAAAGGGGCACAGAGCAGTCTTTCCCCCGAAGCGGTGCCGGGAGGATTCAGTGAGATGCGGGAGGGGAAGCGCTCAGCTCAGTGTGCGTCCGGACTTGGTAAATGTTCGCTGTTACTCTATGTTAACGTTTGAGAAAATACGGATGGGGTTTCGGGGGGTGCCCATGTCCTTCGTCCTCGTCCCCACTGAGTGCAGACCAGCTTTGCAGATGCGGTAGGAGTGACGTCTGCACCCAGGAGACCCGCACCGCCCCCCAACACACCCCCCAAAACCTCGCTGCCGGGGCAGGAGCCGCGAAGCGCACCCACCAGGCACCGACCGGTCACGAGGCAGCGGGTGTTTCCGTCCACCCTTCGCCACGCGCAGCGTCCCGCCGCGCCTCCCACCGCACCTCCCGCCGGCCGCTGCCCTCCAGGGGACCTCCCGGAGGTTCCAGGCTCACCCTTTCCCCTCGGACTCTGGCTCGAACCCGGGACCCCGCCCCGCACCGCGGGCAGCCACCGCCAAATCTCCGCCGAGACGCCGCCTCCCATTGGCCGCCTGAAATGGGCATATTCATTGGCTGCTGTTGTGACCCGTCGCACGTAGCCATTGGTCCTTTCGTTGCAATAGCGGCGCTTCTATTGGTCCTCACCTTCACCTTTTTTTACCCTCAACCGCGATTGGCTGGGATGGTACCATGGCGTCAGTGATTGGCTGTTGGAGGGGAGCGGGCGGAGATGCGGAAGCGCTGGCTGTTATGCGGGGTTCGACAGTGCAGGCGTTGAAACGGCGTCGCGACATCGATTTCCTATGCGGGCTGTTGGCTCAAGGGAGGCTTTCGGAACTGGAGTAAACTTCTCGTCCTCATTTTGGCGATCAAGGCTGCAGCCAGCCGCCCTTCGGTCTTCCAGGCCCCTGCCGTGTGACTCCATTCCATCCTGCGTCGCTTCCCTCGTCTCCGCGGGGCCAGCTGCACCTGGCTGGACGGAGACACCCCTCACGCACGCCCCGGAGGCGTCTCCGGCCCGCGCATTCAGATCCTCCGCCGAATCACCCCAGCCCCGTCCGCTGAGGCTGTCAAAGTAGCAGCTTGGAAGTCCCCCCTGACCGGAGTTCTAACCAACACACAGCGGCAAGTCGCTGTCATTTACCGAGAAGGCTGTGCGCTGAGTGTTCTCACGCAGTATCTCATTTGATCAAGGCAGCAGTCCTCTGGGGGCTTGTGTTGTCCCCATTTCTCCGAGCAAGAAACTGAGGCACGGAGAGATGACAAAGACGCCCTCCTTGACCTCACTCACCTGAGCCCTCTTCTCGACCAGCCCTCGACCGAGGCCTGAGCCTATCTTCAGGCTGCTTGGTCCTGTCCGAGCAAAGAATCCTTTCAAGTCATCCCCCACCTTTGGTATCTGATTCAGTCCCTCCCAGCTGGTGTCCGCAGAAAATTGGAGAGTTGTCTGGTGCGGAAAACCCACATACTGGGTATCAGAAGTGTTGCAAGTAGAGAAAGTTTTCCGTAACCATGCACTAAAGAAAGATTTCCCAGGCTTCACCTGTGGGCCCAGTTTTAAAGAACGTAATAAACCCACTACCCAGGCCAAGAAATAAATCCTCAGCCCCCCCCAGAAGCTCCTTGATCTAAATCAACCAGCCCATCTTTCTGTCTCTTTCCCTGCTGTATTTTTCTCTGCAGTCCTTATGACAACCTGACATTTCACTGGAAGTTTCTGTGAGCATTGATTTTAATGCCTGTCTTCCACTTTAAAATGTCAGCTCCACAAGGGAGGGGTCTGTGTGACTCTCCACTATATGCTCAGCATCTGGAATTAGGCCTGGCACCCAGGAGATGCCTTAAAGATGTGGGGGGATGGTGGTGAATGATCAAGGGAGCCCTCTGGGCCTGAGCGGCTGTCCTGCTTCTGCGGAAAGCCTGACCATGGCCTTCCGGCCTCAGCTTCCTTTCTGCCCCTGAGAGAGCAGCAGCAGGAAGTCGAAGTTGCCAGATTCTTCAACAGGCAGCTGGGTGAAGTGAGGCAGCCTCCACAGAGCACGGGCTGAGCCTGGCACTGGGTGTCCAGCATCCCAGCGGGACAGGAAGTGGCAGGTGGCTATGATGACTGATAATAATAATGATGCTAATAACCCCAGTAATAAGAAGGTAATTCCATCTCACACTGTCCCAGACTGCATATGCTTAGAATTCACCAAGCTCTTTCAGTTTCTCTTAAAGTGGGACCAGCACACCCACCTGACAGCTGAAGGAAAAGGAGACTGCAGAGACTGCGGGCAAGGCTAGTGTCCTGCCCCCAGGGCCCAAGGCCTCCTTTGCAAACTCCTCCATCCCAGACAGTTTTCAGGACCAGCAGGGGCACTCCGGGTCACCCCACCAACCATCAGGGTTTGCCCAGGATCGAGGGAGATTACCACAAGGGACTTTCGGGGTTGTAACTGGGACAGTCCTGAGCAAACTAGAACAATTGGCCGTGAGTCCCTTGTGGGTTTTTAGGAGGAAGCTAGAATTGGGGGATTCCCCTGACCCTGCAGGGAGGGGCCTCCCAGAGCTCCCACCAGCCCAGGCAAAAGCCAAGAGTCCAGTCGGTGAATTAAAAACAAAATCCCTTTGTGTTCTTTTGAATTGGAGGGTTCATGGAACAGTCAGCCCCTTCCCCCAAAACAGACATGAGGCTGGTCAGTTTCCTGGGAATCCTTCCAAGGAAGTGCCATACCCTGTTGGGTACATATGTGAATACGTGCCTCCAGGAAATTCCCACGAGCAGCCTTAAACTGGGCATTCCTTGCTGGTCTTGGGAGGAAACGGGAGTTACACACACGAAGGCTGGAACCGGAAAGTCTGGGTTTGTATCCCAGCTCAGCCACTGTGGGATCCTGGGCAAACATTTAACTGCTCATGCCCGTGTCCTCCTCTGCACAATGGGGCTAATTGGAGTCGCAAACTCTGAGCCATGTCAGGAACCTCAAACGGGAGTACAGGTGAGATCTTGGAACCCAAGTACAGAGTGAGGACCGATATCTTTTTCAATTAATGATAGTTTGGGGTGATCTTTCCTTTCCCCTGCATATAGATCTATTTTGCAGAATTGTTTGATTAGGACATCTCGCAAGCAGTCAATGAGGGGTTGGAAATACATGAAAACATCAGCTAGGCGACAGGCGGAAACCACTCAGATGTCCATCAGTCAATGAATGGATAAACAAAACGTGGTCTAGCCATACGAGGGACCTTTGGGTCATTACAAGGAATGAAGCTCTGACACATGCCACAACTTGGATGAACCTGGAAAACATTGTGTGGGGGCACCTGCGTGGCTCAGTCAGTTAAGCCTCTGCCTTCAGCTCAGGTCATGATCCCGTGGTCCTGAGATCGAATCTCCAGTTGGGCTTCCTGCTCAACAGGGAGTCTGCTTCTCCCTCTTTCTCTGCTCCTCCCCCGCACATGCTCTGTCTCCCTCTGTCTCTCTCTCTAATAAATAAATAAGTTTTTAAATTTTTTTTCTTTTAAAGATTTTTAATTTATTTATTTGGCAGACAGAGATCACAAGCAGGCAGAGAGGCAGGCAGAGAGAGAGGAAGGGAAGCAGGCTACCCCTTGAGCAGAGAGCCCGATGCGGGGCTCGATCCCAGGACCCTGAGATCATGACCTGAGCCAAAGGCAGAGGCTTTAACCCACTGAGCCACCCAGGCGCCCCTTAAATTTTTTTTTAAAGTAGGCTACAGTTTGTCTGTCTCTTCTCCCATGGATGGACAGTTACGTGTTTTCCAAGTGGTGCCAAGAAATGTTCTTGCACCGTCATTTTTTTTTTAAAGAATTGCTTATTTTAAGTAAGTAATTCACTCAACATGGTTCTGAATTGAAAAGGACGAAAAGGATTTTGAGGACAAGTTCTTACTCTGCTTCTGGGTCCCTGCCATTGAATCACTGAATTCAGAATATGTTTATGGTTTGGTGGTTCCCAAAGTTAAGTGTAGAATTACCATGTAATCCAGCAATTCCACATCAGGGTTGTATATGCAAAGAAATTATATCCTATGATGCGAAATTATTCAACTGTAAGATGGACTGAAATTTGTACATGCTACACCACGGATGAACCTTGAAAACGTTTTGCTAGTTGAAATAAGTCGGTCACAAAATTACAGATTCTTTTTTTTTCTTTAAAGATTTTATTTATTTATTTGACAGAGAGAAATCACAAGAGAGGCAGGCAGAGAGAGAGGAAGGGAAGCAGGCTCTCCGCTGAGCAGAGAGCCCGATGTGGGACTCGATCCCAAGATCCTGAGATCATGACCCGAGCTGAAGGCAGCGGCCTAACCCACTGAGCCACCCAGGCGCCCCAAATTACAGATTCTTTTAAAAGACTTCATTTATTTGCCAGAGAGAGAGAGAGCACACAAGTGGGTAGAGCAGCGGGCAGAGGTAGAGGGAGAAGCAGTCTCCCTGCCGAGCAGAGAGCTGGATGCGGGACTCGATCCCCAAACCCCGGGGAATCGTGACCTGAGCCGAAGGCAGACATTTAACTGACTGAGCCACCCAGGCGTCCCACAAAATTACAGATATTTTATGAATGGGGGATTAAGTGTTTAAGGGCAACAGTTTCCTGTACTTAAAGCCACTGAATTGCACATCCCCAAATGGTTAATTTCATGGCATGTACATTTCACCACAATTTAAAAACACACACTTATGGAGTGCGTACTGTGTGTTGTGCTCTAGAATCTGAGGATTTAGCCATGAACAAAACACAGGAATCCCTGCCTCTGGGGAGTGGACGTAAACAATATATATACTATTATATTATACTATAAATACTATTAAGTGGGTTTTATGGTATGTTGGAAGGTGCTAAGTGCTAGGGAGGGAAGAAGTTGGCCAAGTAAGGCATATCGGGGGCTGGAGTAACTTGTTCTAGGCTATTTGTTGTTGTCTAGGTATTTGTTGCCTATGATGTTGAGGGCTTCCTCTTGTGGCCAGAAGTAATCGAAGTGCTGCACCCAGCTTCAGGTGGCTTCTGCCAACGGGGAAGCCTGGCCAGAGACCAGAAGTGGGAGAACCATGGAGTGATATCTAGTCCCCTGTTCCCTCCCTGCTGGCCACAGTTTGGGCAGTGATTGTACCTCTGTGACCACTTATTCTGCAAGGAGTGCCTTCCTTGTGGCTCCAGATCTCAATGAGTTCTGCTAATTCTGTTTCCTGCCCCTGCACTTGAGCCCTGGATGTGGCGCCTCCCTGTGGCAGGCAGAGTAACAGACCCCCCCAAAAAAGCCCATTAAGAACTAATTAATCCCTGGAATCTGTGAATAGGTTATGCTTCCTTAGGGAGAAGCATAAAAAGAGAGAATTAAATTTGCAGATGGAGGGGCGTCTGGGTGGCTCTGTCCGTTACGTGACTGCTTTAGGCTCTGGTCATGATCCCAGGGTCCTGGGATCAAGCCCCACATCGGGCTTCCTGCTGGGCAGGGAGACTGCTTCTCCCTCTCCCTCTGCCTGCCTGCCTGCCTGCCGTTCCCCCTGCTTGTGCTCTCTTTCTTACTATCTCTCTCTCTCTGTCAAATAAATAAATCAAATCCTTAAAAAAAAAATTGTAGGTGGAGGGATCCTGAGCGGATCAGTCAGTTAAGCAGCTGCCTTCCTGTCAGGCCATGATCCCAGCGTCATGGGATCGAGTCCCACATCGGGCTATTTGGTCACCAGGTAGCCTGTTTCTCCCTCTGCCCCTCCCCCTGCTTGTGTTCTCTTTCTCTCTGATAAATAAATAAAATCTTTAAAAAAAAAAAAAAGAAAAAAGAAAAAGAAGTCAGAGTGATATGATATGGAGGCCTGACTTATCTTTGCCATCTTTGAAGATAGAGGATGGGCCAGGGGCCAAGGAATGGAAGCAGCTTCTAGAAGCTGGGCAAGGCAAGGAGATGGATCCTACTCGGAGCTTCCAGAAGGACTGCAGCTCTGCCAACGTCCTGATTTTAACCCAGTGAGACTTGGGTCAGGCTTCTAGCAGCAGAGCTGGAAGACGGTAAGTTTGTGTCGAAGACGCTGTTTGCAGTCATGTTAGCCCGCTGTAGAAAACGAATACATTCGATAGGAATTTCTTGGTTCCGCAACCCCGCTGATATCCTTGACACTAATCCCTTCATTACAGGTTGTTCTGCGAAACCCTTTTGAGTTGAACTCGGTTTCTCTCACTTCAGACCCAGCAATCCTGCTTCTGGGAATTTTTCCTATAGGTAGGATGCCTGTGCTTACGGGAAATGGTGCACAAGGGTATTTCTTGCTCGTAAAGAGAGAGAGGCTGGGAAAACCGTGAATGAAATCAACCCCAAGAAAGGCACACCCTATCGCTTTCCACACCCGGTAGAAAGAATGAGGAAGTGGTGATGGACAGATAAAGGTAGGTCTGCAGGTCCTACCGTTCAGTCAAAAAAGCCAGATGCGTTTCAGACCGTGAAACATGCTATGTTTCAGGTAAAGAAGAGGAGAGAATAAGAACACATTCAATTAAAGAAAAACAAAACACATTCAATTTTGCAAAAAGAAATCTTGGAAGGAGTCACGGGAAAGCAGGGACAGTGGGTTCCCATGGGCGCCCGTGATTTGGGCCGGGAAACCACCTGGGTGGAGGGCGGACAGACAGAGCTAGTTCCTGGAGTCTCTTTTTTTTTTTTTTTAAAGATTTTATTTATTCATTTGACAGACAGAGATCATAAGCAGGCAGAGAGCAGGCTCCCTGCTGAGCAGAGAGCCTGATTTGGGGCTGGATCCCAGGACCTTGAGACCATGACCTGAGCTAAAGGCAGAGGCTTAACCCACTGAGCCACCCACCCAGGCGTCCCCCTGGAGTGTCTCTTAACAGCATTTGATGTTTTAAATCCTGTCTTGAGAGAGCCGACTCTACGGTGCAGGAGGTGAGGCATGAAAAGTAAAGAGGGCGCCCAAAACCTCAGTAACCAAGATAAATACTTTAATGCAGTATTTTTTAAAAAAAGCACAATTAATGCGGACAAAAAAACACCCATGAACAAAATACTGAAATTTTAAGTAGAGATTCATTAACAGTGCTGAGTTATATTAGAGCCTGAGGCAAAAGGAAAAACCAGTAATATGGATTCCATCTTTGAAAGTTTTCACAGTAAATAATGAAGTCACCTATCCTGGATGGCCGAGGTTTCCCCAGGGCCTTAGGAATGCCTTCCTCCTCCCCAAGCCCTCCAGATGGGCGCCGTGCCCCCCACATAAAAGCTTTAGGGGATGCCCGCAGGGTCTGTAGCCCACCACTGCCCCCTTGTGGCAATCTGCTTGCACACAACAGCATCTACCGGTTCTTCACTTTAGCAGAGGTTTACCGAGTGCCACTGAGGCCAGACCCATCCAGGGGACTGTATCTCAGGGCCGCAGCTAGAGGGAGAGGACAGCAAGGCTGGCAAAGCTTGTCACATGGCAGGTGAGACAAGCCGCCTGGCTGCACGTGAGGGGCAACTCAGGTGGGCCAAGGAGGGCCCTGGGGAGGAAGTGGCACCAGGCTCTGGTCCGAGGGGTAAGCAGCTGCCAGGGGTGTGGCCCCCTGGAAGGGGCAGGCAGAGGGCCTTGCTGCTTGGCTTCACCCTAAAACGGTGTCCTTGTTCATTGTACTATTCTTTAAGCCCTTTCATGTGGCCCAAATATTTACTTTTTAAGGAGCCTCACGAGGGATGCAGGGAAGGGTGTCCGGGGAGAGGGACAGGCACACGCCAAGGCCCACATTTTGAGCATTTAAGTGCCAGGCGCCCTGCTTGCCTGTGGCATGATCTCATTTTAGCACTAAGTCCCCAGGAGAAAGGCACTAACATTACTCATTGTGCAGAGGGGGAGGTATACGGAGGCTGAGTAAGTTGCCCAAGGTCACACTGATACAGAAATTTAAAGTGCTGGAGGACTGGCAAGGAGGGAGCAGGAGAGAGGGCGAGCAGAGCGGGGCACAGGAAGAGACTGGGGCCAGAGTGAACTGCAGAGAGGGCTTTGGGCTCTCAGGGAGGGATGTGACCTGACTCACGTGTTCCTGGTTCCCCTCTGGCCACTGCCTGTTGGGGTCTGATTTGGACTGGGGTGGGGTCGATAGTGGAAGGTGGCTGGGGTGGGCTGCAGGCCAGAGGGGAGGGGGGATCTGGACCCATCTGGAGGCCATGGAAGCAAAGGGCAGTGATCAGAGATGGACGATGCTCCTGAATGGGGCAGGGGGCCTGGGGGGGAAGCCACAGAGTGGAGGGTGCAGCTGTGAACTCCAAGGTAAAGGAACCCTGGGGAAGAATGTTGTAGGCAGTGGGAACAGCCCATGGAAGAGCCTGGAATCCGAACAGAGGGAGCTGCCCAGACAGCTGGAGGATAAAGCCTGAGGCACCGCAGGCCAGGCCTCCAACACTCACTGGGTTTCCCTCCCACTCCGCGAGAAGAGCTGTGTCAACAGCCCTCGAGACGCCCCCCTGAGCATCTGAAATCCTTTATTGGAAGATCATTGCTGTTTACCATATAGAAGACTCGACAGCAGATGAACAGTGAAAACAGAGCCCACAGTGACTGGAGCAGGTCTCTGGGCTGGAGACCCTCCCCCCACCCCAGGAACCAGCCTAGCGACCTCTGCCCCTCCCTGGACCCCCAGGCCTTTGGCATAATGCTGATGGGGGAGGGGGTAGCGTCCTGCAGGCAGTGAAGCCCCTGACTCAAAGCAGAGACTTGGATGAGCACTGGAGGTGGGGGCAGTGGGGGCGGGGACAGGCCCTCTCCCGGCCCCAGGCTGGGCAGGAGCAGCGAAAGTGGAGGAAGCCAGGAGCTGGGGAGATGGCATCTATTTCTGTTTTCTGAAGAGGGGCACACAGGGGCCTGCAGGCAGGTGCGCAGCAGCTGGGGCGAGTTAGGCGCTGACATCCTTCTTGTCGCCTGGCTTGGGGCCGGCTTCCAGCAAGGGGTCCCCGGGGCCCGCCTCCTCCCCATCCTTGGCCTCGCTGGACTTGGAGTTGGGGACCCAGAGGCCGGAGTCGATGCAGCGCTGCATGTGGTACTTCGCATCCTGCGGGGAGAAGGGGTGGCGAGTGAGGCCCGGCAGCCCACCCACCCTCCCCGCCCCCCTACCCCTGCACATCCTTAAACCTGCTCCCTGCTTGTTCTAGACCAGAGCTGTCTAGGGGATTCCGCAATGATGGGAACGGTCTGCAATCTGCACGTGTGGCTGCCAAGTCCTTCAGCCATACCAGTGCCGGTGCGGAACAGACCTTTCCGTTTCACTTAACATTAACTCAAATTTAAACAGCGTACGTCCAGAATGAGAGCTGCGTTCCAATAAAACTTTACTTTTAACGACAGACATGGAGCTTGTGAACCATAGGATCAAGACCCTCGGTCTAGAGATCCTTTTTCATGGAAGCTTCTAGAAATCCTGGGCCAGGTCCTGCAACTAGACCCATTTCACAGATGAGGAAAGTAGTGGGGGACAACCAGTGAGGCAAGCAGCAGGCACGGGGTCAAACCGAGATCTATCAAGACACAGAGTCCCGTCCACCAGCACATCACTGCTCCTAAAAGCAGCAGCAGCTGGGGCGCCTGGCTGGCTCCGTCAGTGGAGCACGTGACTCTTGACCTGGGGTCATGAGTTCGAGCCCCACGCCAGGCACGGACAGTGACAGGTGACATGTACCACATGCTCAGCGCCCCAGAGGATTCTCCAGGTCAGTCTCCAAAGAAACTGTGCTTTGGTGGGGTAACCCAAGCTGGGGAGGAACGCCCCTTCCTTGGACAAAGGTGGGGCAATCTGGTGGGACCATTAGGCTCCTAAATGGCCCACAGGGGCGGTGACACTCAGCGGCAGGGGACACGCTGAAAACGCCGTGTTCACCGCTGGGGTGGTCACACAGCAGACGTGTGTGAAAGGAAGCCTGGCTGCCTCCCGTGCGGGCCACAGGGTGACAGGCTCTCCCGGGGCCGCAGGGAGCGGGGCTGGAGTGTGGCCCTGGGGCGCCATTACTCACGGTGGGGTCCATCTTGCTGATGGCATCTTGGAGCATCTGCACATCCTTCACGTCAAAGCATTTCTGGAGTTCCTGCGGGTGCAGAAGGGCTGGAGGTCAGGGCCTAGGGGTCCTCCCTGCTGCCCCCACAGCCCCCCACCTGGGGACAGGGGAGCCGCACCTCAGGGAGAGACTCATAGACTTCAACGGGGTCCAAGCCGCCGGGGCCCAGCCGCTTCTTGCGCTCCTCCTCCTCGTACTCCTTCATGGCCTTCTCGATGCGCAGCTTGGCGCGGCCCCGCACGCGCTCCTTAAAGGCCTCGAGTTCATCGTTGAAGCCCTCCATGTACTGGCGGTCGGCGGTCTGCAGGGTCGGGGGCCGAGAGCCGTTCATGGGGCCGCACCCGGATCGGCCCGCGTAGGCCCGTGCACTCTCCTTGCCGGCTCTGCCATCTCTGTGCTAACAACCACCTGCCTGCCCGCCCCCGTCCCGAGCCACAGACCAGCGACGCTCACCTCCTCCGCCACCACCTGTGGGGGCGGCAGGCACCTCAAACTCAACACACCTCGCCTGCGTGCTGGACCGCTCCGCATAGCTGCCCTGGCCTCGGTACCCCCAGCCCCAGCATGGGCCGCCCTGTTCTTCCAGGCGCTCAGTTGAGGAGCCCTGAGACATCCTTGACTCTGTCCCTCACCCCTGTCTTTCAAACTGCCTGAGAGCCGGCCACCAGCCCCTCCCCGCCTCTGCCCTCCCCTGCTACAGCAGGCTCCGACCCCGCAGCCGGGAGCCTGAGCGGACGCGCGGACACCCGGCTCCTGGGGACGCTACCTTGATCTTAGTGAAGAACTGCCGGAAGCAGGCCCGGGGATCCACCTTCAGGCTCTTGGCCAGCTCCAGGATGAACTGCATGACGATGGTCTGGTGCGCCACCTGCTCCATGAGCGCGCATTTCTGCGAGAGGGAACAGATGCATGATGTCACCGAGGGGCGGTGTCAGGACAAGGGCTCCTCCCCAGCCCCGGGGCAGCTTCCGCTCACCTCCTCCACCTCCAGGTCGATGCACCAGATGACCAGGTAGTTGGCCGTCTCCTCGCACACCAGGTGGACATTGTCCGACAGGTACTTCTGGCTGTCGTCCCAGCGGCGGAGCATGCCTACCGGAAGGTGTCGGCAAGGTGCTGAAGGGCTCCGGAGGCAGAGGGCCGGCCCCTGCCACATCCCCGCCCCCCCCCGCCCCCCCCACCCCCCCGGCAGCGGCCCCCTCCACCCCGCGCCCAACTCACCAAAGTGCTTGATCTGTTTCTCGTACTTCTCCACGAAGGTTTTGTGTTTCTGCTCCCTCACCTCCTCCGACTCCTCCTCAGCCGGCTCTGGCTTGGTGTTGACCATGCTCTGTGATGGGGCGAGAGGGGGAGTGGGCTGGGGCGAGGCCGCAGGGCGCCTCCAGCGGGGCCGGGCGGGCTGAGGCCGCAGCAACCATCCCTTCCATGGCGGAGGCGGTGCCGGTGTCAAGAGCGTCAGTGTAGCGGGAGCGAGGGTGTGGCAGGTGTGGCCTCGGACTAGGGCCTTCGGGCAGATCAGAGGGGCGTACCGGTGGGGTGCTTCATCCGCCCGGCCCCGCACACCTGGCCCTCCACCCCCACCAGCCCGTGTCCACCTTGACCTGCCGCCCACCACCTACCACTGACCAGCGCGTAGCACCCCGCCCCTGCAGGAGGGGAAGCCCGGCCCCGCTCCCCCCCACCTTGCTGAAGCCGTCCTTGCTGAGCGTGTCCACGTTCCAGGGCATGTTCTTCTCCTTCTTGCGCATCTCCTCCAGCTTCTGCTCCCAGCTCCGCTCCTCCTTGCGCAGCTGCTGAGCCTCGGCCTGCAGCCGCTCAAGCTCCACCTTGCTGCCCTCACCCTCGGCCACCTCCAGCTCCTTCAGCTTCCGCTGGCACTCGGCCACCTTACGCCGGCACTCGCGGCAGCCCCTGTCCAGCTCCTCCTTCTCCTTCTGGAACTGCTCCATGCGCTCCACCCGGGCCTGGGGGTAGACACGCAGCCCGTCACTGGGGGGAAGGGCCAGTCCCTGGACCTCAGCCCTGCCCCACCCAGGGCTCTACCCACTGCACCTGGGATGGCCCAGGGAATGTATGTGCCACCCTCTGTGGCCTGGATGGCCAGCTTCCACCCCCCCCAGTACACCTGCACAGAACTAAGTCTGTGCACGTCGTCAAACCCCCCACCCAGGGACCTTCCGTGCCATCTACAACACTCAGCAAAAGCCCAAGTCCTATCCATGACCCACCCACAAGGCCCTGGACCGTCTTCCCCTCCCCTCAGTCACACTGGCTGCCTCACCTTTTCTCCAACCCACTTCCAACCTCAGAGCCTTTGCACTGGCTGTTCCCTCAGCCTGCAAAGCTCTCTGTTCAGATTCCACACCCGCCTCATACCGCTTACTCCCTCACATTCTTACCGTCTTGGCTCAAAGGTCACTTAACAGATGAGGCCCTCCCCTGACCACCCTGCTGAAGATGGCAACCTCCCCTTACTCTTGCCCTATGTTACCGTCCTCCTCAGTACCATTACCTGCTAACGCCTGGTGAGAATTTTTTACTGTGTTATCAATGCTGTCCCGCTCCGAGGATACTGGCTCCACGGAGGCGGGGATCTGCTCACTCTTGTGTCTCACACACAGCGCACACATGGGAAACACTTGTTGGGTGAATAAAGTGATGAAATACAGGATGGGGGTCTCAGGATCCCCCTCCTCCCTGGAGCTGCCGTCAGGGACACTCAGTGCCCTTCCTTGCCCAACAACCTCCTCCAGCCACCTCTGGAGGCAGCTGAGGCCAGCTGAGGCCTGCTCACTGGCCCTGTCCTTCCTTCCCTCTCTGCTACCCAGTCCTGACTACTTCCACTTCTAGATGTCTCTCCAATTCACTCCCCTCAGGGCACTGCTCCTGGACTGCTGCCCAGGACCCCTTCCACTCCGTCTCCAGGCTGGCACACCTCCTTCAGCCTTAGCTCGGGGACCACCAGCCTCCTGTCCCCCTTCCCCAGCTGTTGCTCCCCAGACTTCCTCTTCGGCTGTTCCCCAAGCTCAGATGGTCCCTTTTCATTCCCCCTCTTGCTCAGGTCCCCAGCCCAGCTGGGCTCCATCATCCCCCCCGACTCTCAGCAGTACCTGCTCAATCGCCAGCCACTGCCTGAGCCCTGAGAGGCGCCCCTACCTTCCATCACTGCTCCCCGAAGCCAGACTCAGAAGCTGCCAGGCTCTGAAATACGCACATCTGTCTGCAGCCCTCCCTGCCACCCCAACCTAGAGTGCCTGGGTTCAGACAGGAACCCTGACCTTTGGCCCAAGCTACTCAGACAGCACCAAGGCCCCACTCTCCTCTCCCAACTCTGGCTCCCAGGCAGATGCTGGCCCTCATGGTTCCCCAAATGCCCCAGCTCGCTCTTGACTCGTGGCCTCTGCACAGGCTGTTCCTTCCACCTGAACTCTGCCCTTTGCTCCACTTACTCTGCCCCCAGGTCTCAGCTTCGACAGAGCCTTGTCCAAGTGCCCCCGTGCCACATCACTGAGCCCCCAAGGCCCCTTCATGATCCCCAGATGACATGATAAGATGCTAGACGACAGGTGCAGGGCCCCGAATGTGGGGTCATAACCCACAGCCACTGAGTAAAGGCCAGGTGTCCCTTAGGGTCAATCCCTTAACCTCTAGGGACCTCCGTTTCCTCAGCTGTCAAAGGCGGACAGCAGCGCCCACCGCACAGGTGGCACGAGGGGAAGCAAAGGAGATTAGAAGTTCAAGTCGATGGTCCAGAGCTGTGCTGGACGCTCAGCAAGCCCCACTCCTGTGCTGGCGACCATCCAAGGGGACCATTTCTCTCTCTCTCTCTCTCTGGGGGCCATTCTGGGCCTCAAACAAGAAAATGTACTTCAAGCGTTTAGGTCGATTTCCAGCCCAGAGTAAACGTTCTGTAGCTGGGAGCGGTCGGCACCACACGGTCAAGTCACCCAGCTCCACCACTTCCTGGCAACGTGACCTTGGCTAAGACACTTAAAACTCTCCCAGCCTTGGCGTTCCTCTTTGGGAAATGGGGCCTCGGGAGTTAGTCCCAGGAAACTGCTCGCAACCCAGTACTCAGCGCTGAACCCAGTACTCAGCGCTGAACAGGCTCCACTGTTACCGCCATCACAGCCACTGCCACCAGAATGGTCTCCCGACTCACTTCTGGGCCTTCTTGGAGGCCGTACCCCAGGTTCTAGCACGGAGCCAGGCGGGCGGTGGGTGGGAACCGGGAAGCCTGGAGCCTTCTCTCACTCTCCACAGGACTGCTACAGTCAATGGGAATCTCACTTTGCCCGTGTGGATAAAGGCCGAGAAAGGCCTTTTCTTGTGGAGGGACCAGAGAAAGCAGCCCCGGGCCCTGCCCGTTCCCCTTCTCCGGGTGGGCCTTTGTTGCCCTGGAGGCTCCCTGCTGCCGAGAGGCTGGCATCATCGCTGGTCTCAGGTGGCAGCAGGAACCTACCATCCTGCTGACTCCTGCTGGGCGGCCACCAAGCTCTTCTCTGTGTCCTCTGAGTGGCCGCCAGGGAGGCCGAAGCTAAATAAAGGCCTCTCGGAGCCGATGGGGACGGCAGCTTGCCCAGCCCGGGCTTTACACCTCTGGGAGGGGCTGGAGCCGGCTGGGAGGGCGCCCAGCAGGTGTCCCCACCCATCTGCCCTACGGACAGAAAACCTGAGGCTCCCAGAACCTTGGTGCCATCCAGTTCCATGAAAGGAGTCACAAGAAACCAGTAACAGCAGCTGGGGGGTGGGGAGCGGGGCACGGCAGGGCCTGGGAGACTCCCCCGTCCCTTTCTGGATACCTCTGGAATTTTTCTTTCCCAGGAGCACGGATCACCGGAATAACAACAATGATGCTAACTGCTCAAGTTTACGAAGAGTTTATCACACACCACATGATGTTATCCCAAGGACATCACACAAGTTAAATAAATAAAGAAACCCATCCTAACGACCCTTTCAGGCAGATACCCTTAGTAGTCCCAGCTGGGGGAAACTGAGAGACAAGGAGATCAAACAACCCGCCGGAGGTCACGCAGTAAGCCAACCGGAGCCAGGACTGGACCCCAGGTGTGCAGGCCGGTACTCAGAAGCGCACCAGGCTACCTTCTCGCTAATCCCACCTCCCGCTCCCCTGTGCTTACTCCCTCCCACGCCCTGAGCCAAGTTCTTGTGGAGCCTAATCTCATTTCATTCTCAGGTTGGTCTCCCCCGGCAGTAAACGGTAGGGCTGGGATTAGAAGCCAAGCTTGCCGGTCACAGCTGGAGATGCTTATCTCCCCTCCCCCACCCCCACTAGGCTCCACTACAGTTCCAGGGTCCTCAGCAGGACGCGAAAAGGTCCTGTGCCAAGAGGGAGGTAGGCATGGTGGGGAGGATGTCCTCTGCAGGAGAGGGGGCGCTGGTTTTCCACCCAGCAGGACCAAATGTTCTCAATACAGCTGTATAGATTAACCTCTTTATGTGAGAGAAATAGGTGTTCCCAAGAATAGTCTTATTAGAGCTCTGCGCAGATCTTAAGCATTTCGTAATAAAATGTTACACACAGCAAGAAACAGAAGTGCTAGAACTTTCTTCTTACTCCGTGGCTTGCCTGGCAGGTACACTCCCCTAGAGACTGTGATGGTAGGGTAAGGATTGGAAATGGGACTAGAGACCAGATGTAGGAACAAAAGACACCACGGAATGGGGAAAGGCCCTTCTAGGAGGTTCTGACTGGGAGTTGCCTTATGCAAGGGTGGGGTGAGGAATTCCTAACTGGAAGGTTCTGAGAGATCCCTCGCCCTCAGTGTGAGAGTATAGTATACCCCAGAACGTCGGTGTAGGAGCTCGGATTTGCGGGAGCAAGAGGTTAGTACTAGGACTTATGAGAGCTGTTCTGTTGGCCTGTGAGCACTGCTGGGCAGGGAGAGAAGCAGGAGGACACCCAGACAGGGTTCTGGGATCTGGATTTGGGGGCAAATAGGTAAAAGAAGGGGTGGTAAATTTGGAATCAAATTGGGCGGGTCCCTAGTGAGAGCAGGTACAGTCTGGGTGTCTGAGAGCAGCAGACTGAGCTGGGGTCAGGAGGAAGGCCGGTGGGTTTGGGTGCTGGACTGGAGTTGGTGTAAGGCAATCCAAGGCTGCCAGAGGCTCCTACAGGAAACTGCTGGGGGTGGGTGGTGCCTGGGCCTGCAATACCAAGGAGGGGCAGGGGCTCTGGAAAGGCCGACCGGAAGCCCTGCGGGGTAAGGTTTCCTGGTATGATGGGGAATGGGGTCCACAGTAGGTGAGGCTGAGAGTGGCTGGCATTAGGAAGGCTCCATCAGAGTGGAACCGGTAGTCTGGTCTGGAGGGGAAACGGGTTCCAAAACTCCAGGCCTGAATGAGACTGAAAGCCCTGGTGTAGCACCCGTGTACATTCCAGGGAAGGGGTCCTGGCTATGGGTTGGACTCCCAAGCCAGGAACAGAAAACTCGGGGAAGAACACAGTTCCTTGTTCTGTTGGGAGGAGGAGCGGGATCTCTGGATCTGAACGGGAATCCCTGTCAAGAATTAGGAAAGAAGATCTCAGAAAGAATTCAAAGTATTGAAGATTCTACGACTTGGGGAGGGCGGATGGTATACCCAAGATCAGAAATGCCTCCCGGAACAGGATCAGGATCCAGTCTCTGAGGCAGAGTTCTGCGTGTAAGTGGAAGGTCCCAGAGGAGACTGAGGGGCAGCCCCACAGCTTCTCTTAGCACTTTAGACTCGGAGAAAGGTGCCCTAGGGGTCAAGTGGGAGTTCCAGGCAGAAACCGGAGGGGAGGCCCGGGATCTCTGGTAGGGACTTGGCGCCCTGGCAGTTCTGGGGTCTGGAGTTGAATCGAGGAACCCCAAGCGACACTGAAAGTCCAGACTGTGCGTTGGGAATCCCAGGTGTCAACAGCGGGGTCCCTGGCACTACTAGGGGTCAGAACTCTGGAGCGGAGTCCCGGGCGCTGGGGGGAGGGGGAGGGAGGGGGGCAGGGGATGGACGCGCGCACTCTACCTGGTGCCGCCAGCGGAAGAGGCTGGCCGTGTCGATGTTGGGGTGCGTCTCGTCCTCATCGTCAGACACCTCTATGTGGTCCCACACGCTATAGTCCACCATCTTGCCTCAGCGGCTCAGCCCGCTCCGGCTCCCGGTCTGACTCTGGCGGCGGCAGCGCTGGAGACTCGGCCTGCGGAGCCCCGCCCCTTCCGCTTCCGCCCTGGCGCGCACGTTCCCCGCCCGCGCATGACGTTATATCCCTAGTAACCGCGGTGGCGGCGGTGGCGACCTGGCTTGCCTTAAAGGGTCAGGCGCACGTGTTCCGGCCCCCGGGAGTCCCCGCAAAGACCCCGCCTCATGGGGCGCGGGGCCTCAGCGGGGCATCTCCTGGAGGTATACGGGTTGGCGTTCCAACTTCGAGCCGCCCACATCTCCCGCTGCCCCCCCGGTGGGCGTCTGCGGCGGCCGCGAGGGGCGGGGCAGGTGGCGAGACTGAAGCCGGGGATTGTCCCCTACAGCCACGCCGCAGTGACGTCAGCCCGAGCATACTGCAGGGGCGGGCTTGGGCGGGAAGACCTCTCCCCGGGCACCCGGAGAAGAGGACCTAACCCCACGCTGGGGAGGGGTGTCTGATCAGAGCATTTTCCCAATCCCAGGGGTACAGCACCCAGCCCTGGGAAGGTCTAAATGGAGGAGGAATATGGCCCTGCCCTTGGGGGGTCGGATGTAGGGCGATGTGGTCCTGCCTTGGGCGCTAGTGTTTCCCTGGCTCGGGCTACAGCCTCCCCCTCGCGTCACCATCCTCTGCCATTCCTGAGCGGGGATTCACGCACATACGCCCCCTCTAAAATCACCCGGACCCCCACCCCCCGCCACCAGACTCCAGTCTGGGATCTCGGGCTCTTGTCCGCGGCGTCTCCCCGTGCGGCCGCTGGGTGTCGCTAATGTCTAGTCAAACGCCTGTGCTCCAGCCCAGTGCCGCCGGGGGAAGGGAAGGGGATCTAGGAGGTGCGGATGGAAGCTTTCCTCGTGGTGGTTCTCTAGAATCGTTCGTAGCCCCTCCTCTTTGGTCTCGAGCCCCCTTACGCGGCCGGGGCTCTAAAGACTCCATTACTGCGAGTTTGGGCGACCCCAGCTGCACACTTACGTGCATCCCAATCCTCGTTTTGATACTGGGATAAAAGGCCGTGTTGCAGCCTGGGGCCAGGATTATCTCTGATTAAAGGGCGCTCCGTGGGGGCGGGTGGGATAGGAGGAGCTCCGACCCCACGGGTGAGAGGCGCTTTTTCCCAGACTACCCCCGAGAGCATGTTCGGAGAAAGGGGGCTGGAGGGGATGGATTAAAGTTCTCAAGATGGGGGGATTCCCCTGCCCAGGGAAGAGGAGGGGCCATCCAGACAAAAGCGCCCGCGAGCTGTCTCCCCTCCCTCTCCTGCATCTTTCAAACCCGCGAGTGGGCGGGCGGGGGCGGGGGAAGTCCCACTGTCCTCCCCCTCCCCCTCCAGCCCAGGCAGTCCAGCATCTCCGCGGCCGTCAAGGCCCCGGGCACGCGCGCGCACGAACCCACACCCCCGCGGGTCTCACAATCGCGCACAGACACATACACACACACAACAGCAAACAAAGGGTCTGGACACCCCTGTCCCCTCCCGCCCCTCAGGCCGGAGAGGGCGGGGCATCCCCTCCCCAGCCCCTCTGCAAGGTAAGCTTCCGGGCTGAGAGCTGTGGTTGGGGACGGGGACCTAGCACCCTGGAGGGAGGGGACCAGGACGCTGTGGGGTTCCTCCGCCCCCCAAGAAAGCCTGGGCCCACCAGTACGCCCTTTGAGGGTTTCAGGGCAGCCTCCGGGCTGTGGGTGTGCGGGGAGGACCCCAGATGCCGGAGATTCCCGGGTTTCCGCGGAGATCTTTCCCTGGCTTCCGAGACCGGAGCCTACCGGCCCCAGTGAAACGGGATCCTGGGAGCCCGAGCTCCCAAAATTGGGGACAGGGCGCCGGAAGCTTCCCTATCAGCGCCAAGACTTTCTTGATCTGCCAGCACAACATGTCCGGCTGGGTGCTGAGACAGAGCCCTCTGAATTGCTTTGCACGGACCTGGTTTTCTCACACCACCATCAGGGCATCTTCTGCTAAGTCTCCCGTACCTGTGAGGTGGGGGTGGGCGGCTATCCAAGCTTTCTCTGCAGCATCCCACAGCCACACATAACTTAGCTGCGGTGGGACCCCAGTGGCATCGGCTCTCCCTCGCTGAGCTTCAGTTTCCTCATCTGCAAAGTGGGTAGGGACAGTGAGGATTCCCTGAGGTCATGCATGCGAGCCTGCCTTTGCTCTGTCATTGATTTCCTAGCTCATTTCACACATATTTCCGAGTGCCCCAGCACTGCAGCCAGGGAATGGGACTATAGCCACCAGCAAAAAGAGCCAGCTGTTTGCTGTGGTTGTACCTAAGGCGGGTGCGGGAGCAAGATCCGGGTGTAAAGAAAGCAAAACCCACTGGTGAATTCAGACTGTAGACACTAAAATCTCATAGGGCATAGAGGGTGACTGGGGGTAAGGGTGTGCCCGATGGAAGGAGATTTCTGGTTGGTATCTGCCTTACTCATTCACTTCATTCAGCTTGTTGTATGGGGCTGGGCCAGAACAGTGCCTGGTACACAGTAGATGCTCAATAATTGTTTATTAGAGAAGGTATTAGATTAAGACTATTTTCATAGTACTTTGGGTCAGGAAGGAGGTTTATCATGAACCAGTCCATCCTCCCTCCCATTGTACAGATGGGACAAGTGAGTCCTCAAGACCTGGAACAGTGGAAAGAGCTTGTCAGAGGCAATACAGGGAGTTGATGGAGTATCATCGTTCCCATCAAGTGAGCATGACTGAACGAAGGGGAAAGGAAGAAAGTTAAGACCAAATTTGAGCACAGGGCGCCCCAGGAACCCATGATCCACAGCCGGCTCCCGCCTCTCTCTCTCTACCACACAGACACAGCCCTACTGTGATGAGTAGGTACTCCACAAACATTTATTCAGCATCCACTGCTATATGCCAGGTGCTGGGGACACAGCCGGGAACAGAACACAACTCTCCGCTCCCACAGAGGTGCTATTTAATGGAGAAGACAGAAAAAGAAACAACGCAAACAAATAAATATATAACCACAGATTATGATTAGGGCTGTGATCTGTGATCGAAATAGAAGGCTGTGTGGAAAGAGCAAAATGCAAGGGCCCACTTCCGGTTGGGTATCCAGGAGGACTTCCTGGAAGAGTCGGGTTCGTCTTCAAACACGCACACAACACACACACACACACACACACACACAGAGTCACTCACATGCCCTTAAACCCAGACAGACATAATCATACTAAACAAACACCATACCGGGTGGGAGCCAGCACAGCTAAATAACATGCCTGAGGCTACAGAGCTAGTGAGTGATTGAGCAAAAACTTGAACCCAGAACCTGCGTCCCTAACTACTGTGAAATGCTGCCTCCCGCTGTGTCCACAAGAATGTGTTCTCCTCTCTTCCTGCATACACGTTCTGTAATCGCACAGAGGCACGCCCAGTGTCATTCATAGACTGATGTGGCTTCACCCTGTCACATGTATTTATATACTGCTGCAGGTGTGGTCTGGTTTTAGCTGTGCGGCACTCACAGACTCGCCCGAAGTCCCACCTGCTCCGTGGCACACGGACACTGGGGTATACTCTCACGCGCACATACATGCATATCCACGAGAGCTGGGTCAAGGAGAACTGCATGTACAAAGGCCCTGGGGTCTCTGGTGAGCCTTCCTGGCCCTGCTTTAGCTCCAGGCAAAGAGCTAGTTAGTAACGATTCCTTCTCAGGCCTGAATGCTCAGGGCCAAGGTGTGAATAAGGGCCTTTACCCTCATCTCCTTCCCTCTTTTTGGCCATCCAGGCCGGCATCCTTCTGAGGGTCATGGGCTTGGGTGAAGCTGGTGCTTTCTTGTCCAGCCAGGCCAAGGGCTCCCAGGCTGGGCCATTGGCTGATCCCGCTGACAAGCTGGGGTAAGGAAAGCAGCCCCTCTCTCTTCTCTTGCCTGAGCCTGGTGCCAGCTGCCCAGAACAGCGTGCTCTGCCATCTGGACTCCCCCTCCCCAGCCTGCCTGCTGCCCATGGGAGGGGAAGGCAGGCTTAGAGGCACCCCATTACCTTGGGCACTCAGGCCAGTTCGTGATGCCCTGCCTTCCAAGCCTGGGGTTCTGCCAAGGCTGATTTCTGCAAACATGCTCAGGTGTCCAGACAGTGATGGGTGGTGTGTGTGTCTCTGCCCCTCTTCCCTGCAATGCAGGGCTCCACTGGCCATCCACTCCTCCATTCCTTAGTTTATTCTGCAAATCCAGGGCTGCTCCAGGCTCTGGGGATCTGGCTACAGGATTAGAAGAGCCCAGGGCAAGGGGAAAAATGGAGGACACTTGGTCAAAGTAAGGAAGCATTTCAGACAACAAGGGCAGTGCGTTCAACCTTCCAAGCACGGGGCTGTGAGTGACCGTACAGGTCACAGGTCTTTGAGGCCGGTTCTCGATACAGCTAAAACCAGACTGAAAAATCCCCTCCCCTCGTGGAACTCAGGCTGTTGACAGAGATGTAAATGTACATTATGTCAGGGATGATGATGGCTGAGGAGGAAGATAAAGCTGAGTGAGGCCAGTGGGAGGGAGGGAAGCAGCTATATCAGCGAACCCCTCCAGAATGAGCTGCTTTGAGCAGAGGCCTGAGGAGGTAAGGGCTTCAACTGGAGTGATTCATTCTATTAAGAGATATAGGTTGAGTGCCTACTGTACGCCAGCATTGTCCTAGGATCTGAGAGCCAGCTGGAGACAGAACAGATCAACATCCAGACCTCAGTGTCCTAATTAAAGATGGGCAACAGCTGATAAAAATAGGTGCATTCTTTATCTTGTTAGAATGTTATGTCTATTTTTTAAAAGATTTTATTTATTTGACAGACAGAAATCACAAGTAGGCAGAGAGGCAGGCAGAGAGAGAGAGGGGGAAGAAGGCTCCCTGCTGAGCAAAGACCCGCCCCCCCCCCCCCCAACACAGGGCTCAATCCCAGGACCCTGGGATCATGACCTGAACCGAAGGCAGAGGCTTTAACCCACTGAGCCACCCAGGCGCCCCTAGAATGTTATAAGTCTAAAAGAAACAAACAGACTGAAAGCAGAGTCAAGGCAATCAGGAGGAGTGGGGAGGAACACAGGATATCCAAGCCTGGTGTTCTGGGTCAAGTACAAAGTCCCTGAGGTCTGAATATGCTTGAAGTCTGCAGAACAGTGAGTCAGCTGGTGAGTCTAGGGGGAGAGTGGGCAGAGGTGAGGTTTCTGTGAATGTGTTGCTGTCTTCCATGTCTGTGAGTCAATAATGATGGTAATTGCTATTATTACTGGGATGGCGGCTACCCTTTTGTGAGCACCCACCATGAACCAGGCATGGTGCTTAGAACCTTACAGGCATTGCTTCACTTTATCCTCACAATAAGGCCTTCAGATAAGTATGGTTATCATTCCCATTTTACAGATAAGGAAACCAGGCTCAGAGAGGCTGGGTGACTTGCCCAAGGACATACAGTTAATAATTGGCAGAGCTAGGATTTGAATGCAAGCCTGTCAGTGTAATTTTTTTTAAGAGAGAGAGAGAGCGAGCATCCACGCCGGGTGGAGGTGGGGGTTGGGGGTGGAGGAGAGGAAGAGGGAGAGAAAGAATCTTTTTTTTTTTTTTTAAGATTTTACTTATTTATTTGATAGAGATCACAAGTAGGCAGAAAGGAAGGCAGAGAGAGAGGGAGAAGCAGGCTCCCCACCGAGCAGAGAGCCAGATGTGGGCTTGATCCCAGGACCCTGAGATCATGACCTGAGCCAAAGGCAGAGGCTTAACCCATTGAGCCATCCAGGTGCCCCGAGAGAGAGAATCTTAAGCAGGCTCCATGTCCAGTGTGTGTCTCGATCTCAGGATCCCGAGATCATGACCTGAGTGAAAATCAAGAATCAGGCGCTAACCTGACTGAGCCACCCAGGCACCCCTGTTGGCATAATGTTGGAGTCTGAGCCTGGCCCTTATTACATGGCCATTTCTCTGTCTGTCATGGACTGTCAGTGCATGTATCTGACTTCATACAGAGAGAGGAGGTGCCTCTTTCCCCCTGTGTCTATCTTATTCATTCCTTCATTCGCTCAGCATCTGTTGAGACCATGTGTGGGGGACCATAATGAATGTATACCATTGATACAGATAATTACAACTCAGAATGAGAATGCTTTAATGGGGGCAAAATAAGCATCAGTGGGAGCTCAGAACATGAACCGTCTCAGTTTGGCTGAGAAGTGGAGGTGACCTTTAAGCTATCTTTATACATTGATCCATTTGTTCAACAACTGTCTATTCAACACTTGCCAAGGTTGGTGAGATAGTGTTTACATTCATTTCTATTTGGCTGACACGGAACTGAAATGCTAGTTAGTGCAATAAGGCAAGAAAAAGAAATGAAAGCCATAGTAAGGGGTAAAATAGTAGCAGACCTTGCTAGGAACTTTATAATTATGCTATTATGTCCTCAAAATAATAACCAGACATCAAACAAATACTAAGAGCCTGCTGTGTTCTGGATTTGGTTCTAGGCTCTAGGGATATGGTAAGGAATAAAACAGATAAAATATTCTTGCCCTCCTGCAGTTGATATTCTAATGCGGGAAGAGACAATAAATGTAATAGATAAATTACATTGAATGTTATCAGGTGATAAGTCCTGTGAAAAATAGAGCAGGATAAGAGGGATTGGGAGTCCTGAAGGGCTAGCAGTTAAACAGGGGTGAAATGGAGAGACACTCCAGGAGAAATGCCTGAAAAGGTGAGATATGAGCAAAGACGGGAAGAATGTGAGGACCCTGTGGATATTTAAGGGAAGAGTTCCAGGCAGAAGGATCAGCAGGTGCAAAGGCCCTGAGGCTAGAGTGTGCCTGGTGTGTCCAGAAACAGGTGAGACCAGTGTGGATAAAAAAGCTGAGAGGGAGTGAGAGGTGTGGACTGCGAGGTGTCTGGGCACATTGTGCCAGGACTGTATGGGCCTCCTCATGAGGACTCTGACTTTTCCTCTGAGGAAAGTAAAAGCCGTGGAGGGCTCTGACCAGAGGAGGGACATGATCTGACTTGGGTTCTAACAGACTCTCTCAGGTTCAGATATTGGTGGTATTAAGCACTTACTGGGTGCCAGACACTGTCCTGTGAGAATTCAGTGTGGTATGATCTCATTTCATTCTCGCATGGGCCCTGTAGGGACGACCATTCCATTTCATAGAGGAGAAACCAAGGCTCAGAGAGTTTGTCATTGACCCATGGCCACACAGCAATAACCTCACGTGGGTGCGAAGGTGAAGTGAACCAGCCTCCCCCTCCTCCAGGCTTTCAGGCAAGGATCGCCGCCGGCAGAGAGCACTCATCATCGGGAGCTGCGTCTGTGTCCCTGTCTGTCTGTTTCTATTTCCACGCGTCCCTGTCTGTCTCCGCGCGCCTCTGCTTGTGCGTCCCCCATCTGTGCCCAAGCCGCCGTCTCGCTGCGCCCGGCCCCCGCACATCGGAGCTATTTCGGGTTTAGGCATAAAAGCCCAACAGCTCGGAGGAGACGCTTCCTCCGGCCCCCGGCTCGGACCACGCGCCACACGCGGCCGCTTCTGGGAGCTCCCGGTCTTCTCTGCGGGATCCCCAGGCCGGGGGAAGCCCCCGCGGGAGGACGGGTGGGGGCTGGGACGACCCGGTCCTGAGGCTCCCGGCCCCCCAGTGGCCATCCCGGGCATTGACGCCGTCCAGACCCCAGCCGTGCGTCAGCTGTCGCTCTGGCAACGGGCAGGCGACGTCACCCCCCCCCCCGAGCAGTGCGTCAGCCACCCGCTGACGTCACGCCACGGGAGAGAAAACTAGCGAGGGAGGGTAGGATTCGGGCTCCGCCGGCAGGGGGAGCCCTGGGGCACTAACGGCGGATGTCTTCGGCTTGGTCCCTCAGGAGCCGCTGGCCGGGGCGGACATGACCCTCGCAGCCCCAGCGGCGCGCTAGGTTGGCGGGATGAAGAGGAGTCGCAGTGTTCTTTCCGTGGCCGGGACCGCGGACGAGGTGCGAGAGGCGGGGCCCGGGCTGGGGGCGGGGCTTGGGCTGCGGGGGAGACGGGCGCCCTCTTGTGACTATGGCTGTTCACTAAGTGTGGCTTCACGTTGTCAAATCTGAGGAGGGTCGTCGCCTTGTGCCTCAGTTTACTCCCTTGATTCCGTAATTTTCCAGCTGCCTAGATCAAGAGGCTCTCAGGCCCGGGACAGAACGCAGGGGCTTCCAAGGGGCTTCCCAGGTGGGGAGTGGGTTGTAGGGTGAAGAAGGGGTACTGGGGGTAAGGTTTTGAGGGTCTAAGATGCTGGGGAGGGGCCACAGACAGGAAGGCCAGGAGGGCCGTCGTAGGCGTGCGGGGTGCGGATATGTTAGAGGGGTTTCACAGCGAGGCACACAGTGTACAGGCACAAGGGTCCAGAGCCCCAGGGTAGGAACATCAAAAGGAAGCCCTGTAAGAATTATGGCTGAGAAGGCGTGGGAAAGCGCCCTTTGTGGGAGGGATCAGCGGGTGGCTAAGATGGGAGGGGGACACGAGGAGTCTACGTCCCCAAGAGCCACTTTCTCAGGTGGCTAGGGAAGGGTGTTATTGGAGGGAGGGGCTCAGAGCAGCCTCGTCAGGCCATGCCCCGTCCTGTCCTTGTCCCTCCTCAGAGGCCGTGGGAGACCCCAGAGCCCAACAGTGCCAGCATGCTGGGGGCCGACCTCCGGCGCCCTCGCCGTCGCCTTTCCACTGGTCCTGGCCTGGGCTGGGCGGAGACTGAGCCCTCAGACCCTGGGATCCCACTGCCGCCAAGGCCCACCACCCTGCCACTGCTGGTCCAGCCGCGGATTTCCATCACCCAAGCTGACAGGTACGCTGGAGGGGACCAGGCTGGGAGGTGGGATGGAGATTCAGGGCCTGGAGCTAGGTCCAGCCACCAGCCATTTCCATGTTCCAGGCCCCTGGCTTTTCACAAAGTCAGCTGAAATTTCTGGAGCCCTGTGGGTCAGGTTGTGAAGCCCCTTCCCCAGGGTGCCCCTTGCAGCCTGAGGAATCCCTTCTTCCATTTGCAACTCCCTGAGTCAGCAAGAGGCAGGCCTGTGGAAAGGGTTTCAGCCCTCCAGTCCCATCATGCCCCCACAGAGAGCTGGGGCAGGTTAGGCAGTGGGTGTCCCGCCTATCAGCTGTGTGGGAGGACACACTTTCTTCCAGGCCTTAAAGGGGATGGTGAGACCCTGGTGGAGGGCTGGACTGGCATTTTCTTTCTCTTGGGAGGAGATGTAAGAGGTATGTGTGAGCCCCCTTGCTCTTTCTCATCTGGGGTCCTCTGAGGGCACTTCAGCCCCTACTTTGGCCTGAGGATGAGTTCAAAAGCTGGACAACTGAGGTTGCCCTGGCTGCTGGCCAGGCCCCTGACCCTAGGGCCCTCCTCAGGCCCCTGTTGTCTGCAGCCTCAATCTTCCCATCCCCTTATCTACTCAGTTGGAGATCTCCAGGGTCTCTGCTTGGGTCATGAGCTAATGCTTTATTTCCAGATGGGGGAAGGAAGTGACTGTCATCCCTCCTCCCTGGGTCTACTGTATCTCCCTCCAACTCCCCACCCCCACTCCCCAACGCCAATCATCCTACCCTCTGCCAGGTTCAGGTCCAGCCTGGTCTAACCCGGATTCGAGCAGAGCTCCAAACACCAGCCTTAGCCCGCTGCCTTGCACCCTTCTGCAAACCGCCCCCGCCCCCCCCCCCCCCCGCTGTGGTCCACAGCTCCCCCCCCCCACCTCCGCCCAGATCCATTGTTACTAACCGATAGCTCTGGCCAACGCTACAGCCTCCAGGCCCCAAGAATTTGGCCCAGCCCAGGACCCTCAAATGATCTGGAGAGGACTGGCAGCCCTTGCCAATCCCCTACAAGCCGTTTTGACTATATACTGTTGGGGGAGGGTCCGCGAGAGAAGCGGGAGACACAGTTCTGGCTTCTGGGATACCCCGCGGCTGCTAATGCGGGGCGGGTTCTTGCTCGGCGTTCGCCCACGCCCGGAGCCCCCTCGGGCTGGGAGAAAAGCGGCTGTGGGGGTTGGAGACGGCCGCTTTTTTTTTTTTTTTGTAAGAACAGTGCAGGTGGGGGGGGGGGCGCGGGAGGGAGGAGGGCGGTGGCAGACGGCACGGCCTGCCCTGGGGAGTCCGTGAAGGGGACGCGCGGGGGCGGGGACCTGGTTCCGGGGACGCGCACCCAAGCCGTTTAGCGTCCGAGAGCGCGTGGGCCCCGGAGGGGGGACACCCGGGAGATTGCGCTCCCAAAGCCGGGCTACCGCCAGGGCTCCCTCGCGGCCCGGGCGGCAGAGATGGGGGGAGGGTGGCGCTCGGATCCCGCTCGCTCTCTGCTCGCTCGCTCGCTCGCTCGGCGCGGCACTGGGGGAGGCGGGAGCGTGAGTCACGGCGACTCCCGATTTAGGTGCCGGAAGGGGGGCTCTGCTGGCGGGGGCCGCGGGGAGGAGGCTCGGCTGTTTACTCGCCTGAAAAGGGCATGGGGGTGCATCTCGCGGCTGCCGGAGACCTGCCTCAGTTTACCTCCTGTAGAAGCGCTTTAAAAGAGGCCGCGATACACAGAGCGGTGGGCGGGCAGCCGGGGTGTCCTCCTGGAGCCACACGGGAACCAAAGGGACACACCCCAGAAACACCCCAAAGCGGCCCTCGGGCGTACCAAACACACACACACCAACGCATGTAGACTCCCTGAGACAACACAATAAAACAGCCGAGGCTGAATTGCCTGCACAACTCGGCAAGCGCGGACCGACCACAACACACACCCAAACGCGTGGGTACACATGCACAGCCCCAGGCCACCAGAACAGACCCCACAGCGGCGCACACCCTCCAAACAAGCAGCACACGTGCGCACACATCGTTCACCCACAGACACACCGATACACACACAGCGAAATCCAGAGAAACAGGCAGACCGCAGCAGCCAACCACGTGCGCACACACACTTCCAGGCGACACCAAAAACACAGACAACCCTCGGAAGGGGCCACGTGCACGCCCATCCCGCCCAGGGCACACATCATCACCATCTTCCGACCCACCAACAGGAGAATCCCGGAACATCGCCGCTGCCAGCCTCAGAGACCGCACCGGCGGCGCCGGGACCACTCCCCACACTCTCCCCCCGACCAGGGGTAGCGGCGAGGACACGCCAGCATAGGGCTCCGCCCCCGCCATGATGGACGGACTGACTGACACACCGGCAACCAGTTGGGTGTCTTCCTCCTGATCGGATTAACCGTTTAACTCCTTCTTTCCCGTGCACGCCGGGGCTAGGCAGGGCGCTCAGGAGAGAGCCGAGTTCCGGCGCCCCCTCCCCTCCGGGAGCGGGGCTCTGCGTGGGCGGGGAGGGGCCCCCTCCTTGGGTGGCTGCCCCCCACTGGCCCGGACGGAGGAGGAGGAGGGGGGCGGCGCTGACAGAGCGGCGGGCGGGGGGCGGGGAGGGGCGGGACGGGGCGGGGGAGCCGGGGCTGGCGCGGAGCGGGGTGCCGAGCGCGGAGAGCGCTGCCGGGCGCTGAGCAGAGCGCCAGCCGCCGACAGAAAACCGCGGCGCCCGGCCCGGGGGCGACCGGCCCGTAGCGCCCCCGGGTCTGTCCCCGGGGCGCCATGGCCCCACCGAGGCCGGGCGCACCCGCGGGGCCTCGGGCGCGTCGGCTAGCGCGCCGCTGAGCAGGGTGCAGCTTGGAGAGGCCGGGGCCCCCCGGGGCGCAGTAGGGGGCCGGCGCCATGGAGCCCCCGGCCGCCCCCTCGGAGAGGAGCCTGTCTCTGTCTCTTCCCGGGCCCCGGGAGGGCCAGGCCACCCTGAAGCCGCCCCCCCAGCACCTGTGGCGGCAGCCGCGGACCCCCATTCGTATCCAGCAGCGCGGCTACTCCGACAGCGCGGAGCGCGCAGAGCCCGAGCGGTCGCCACACCGGCCCATAGAGCGCGCCGACGCCGTGGACACCGGCGACCGGCCCGGCCTGCGCACTTCCCGCATGTCCTGGCCCTCGTCCTTCCACGGTACCGGCACCGGCAGCGGCGGCGCGAGCGGAGGCAGCTGCAAGCGGTAAGACTCCGGGCGGCGGGCGCGCGTGGAGCGGATAGGCGCGCAGAGAGGACGCAACTCGCCCCGCTGACCGCAGGGGGCGCTGCGCTGCGGGTGGAGTCCGAGTGACTCGCGGGGGTGTGGAGGGGAGGGGGAGTTCTACTGTGGGGGGCGTCCGGGACGCGACCCTGGTGATGCCCTGTACACGAGTACCCTTCCTGCTGACGCCAGTCCTGGGGTCGACTTAGGGGGCGCCATGCTGCGTGTAGTATTAACGGCGTCTTGCTTGAGGGCTGCAGCTTTGGCAGCGTGAACCTTAGTTGATGACAGCGCAGGACAGTGGCTAGGCTGGGTAGTTGAAGGGACTTTCCTGGGGGCACTGTACTGATTCCTAGAGGGCACTGTAGGGGGCGCCTGCTGAGATCACAATGTTTCCTCCAGGCTGAGGGGCTCTCGGAGTCCCCTGAGGGGGTGGAGGACTCTATGGGGTGTGGGGGAGCATTTGGGGACTCGCCCTGAAGCAGCTGGGGTCAGAAATCCAGAGGGAGCCTCTTGGGGGAACCCCGTGTTGGGGGCCTGTGTGCTGCGTTGGAGCTCCCTCTCAGGGCAGGAGTGTTAGGGTTCAGTAGCTCACCAGAGGGAGGGACTGATGCCCAGAGTGCATGGTCCCAGCACAGGGTAGTAAGGGATTCCCTGCCTCCCCGAAGGGACAGTGTTAGTGAGGGCAGGTGTCAGGCTGGTTCGATGGCATCCTCTCCTTGACCTGGGTTGGCTCCAGCTGTTGGGGTACTACTAGCTGTGTCTTAGCTATAGGCACGGCCATGGGCTTCTGGGGACCTGCGACTGTGACATAGGATTATGTGTGCTCTGGGGACAGTGATTATGGCGGTGGAACCATATGCGCTTCCGAGACCAAGATTGTGAGAGCATGACTGTGTGTGTGCTTCAGGACAGTGCGGTTGTGATACATGGCATGCTTCCAGGACAGTGACTGTGACCGTGTGACTTGTGTACTTAGGGCCACAGGAATTGTGACAGTAGGACCCTGTGAGCTCCCAGGACCATGAGGATGTGACAGTGTGTGCTTTAGGGACAGCGATTGTGACAGTGACTGCGTGTGCTCTCGAGGCACATATCATGATAGTAGGCATTCCTGGGAGGCGGTGATGGTGGCCCTGGGACCGTGTGATCGTGTCAGCTGGACTGTCCGAGCTCCCAGGGACACTGACTAAGATGGACATGCTCTCTGCTGCCTCTGTCCCCTGAGCCGAGGAGCCGAGGAGTCCTCTGAGCTCTGGGGTATGCTCCCGTCCGCCTGCCCTCCCGTGCTCTAACCACCTGGTGTTCTTGGCTACCGTATCTGCGGTGTCTGCTCTAGTTGTGCTGGGGGGGGGTGGGGTGTCGTCTGACTCTGGGTGACTGACAGCTTCGCCTGTGTGCTGTGTCTGACCCCCGCGGGTGCCCCTCTGCTTGGGACATCACTAAGACGGTCAGATTCAGGCCTCTCACCCTTGGAGTTCCCGAGGGAGGCCTCTCTAGGCCGTGACCCTACAATTCTAGCTCTCTCTCTGGGGCCTTCCAGCAGGCCCTACACCTCCCCCCAAACACCCCCACCCACTCTCATTGGAAACATACCCAGCCCCAGCACCCCTGCCCCCAGGCAGGAAGCAAGTGTCTTGGGCCCAGCACACATAGCCTGCGATTTCCCAAAGGGAACTGGAGAGAAGCTGAAGGAAAACAAAAGCTGAAATCAACAGGAAATGCCAAGACCAGGGGCTGTCCGCCAAACTGGCTCAGGTCACTGTCCTGAGAGACCAGTGAAGGTGTGGGGGGTGCCTTCGGGACTGGGCTCTCTTCCTTTTTAAGACCCCAGGGACTCCCCCTACCCTGGTGTCTGGGCACTCTCAGGGGACAGTGGCTGATGGTAATGATCATCATTCTCTTGGTGGTATCCATCTCTTAATGGCTTGCTCTCGGGCTCTGTGCCGGGGACTTTTCCACATGTCTTCATCTCTAGTGCCTGGGGTGGTATTCCTGTTGGACAGACTGAGGCCCAGAGGAGCAAATTCCCTCCTTTCTGCCCAAGCCCACATGAGCAGGAAATGGCAAAGCTGAGATCCCAGCACCTCTCTGTCTGATGCCTGGAGTCCTGGCACAAGGGTCTTGCCCTCTCTGGGCCTCGGTTTCCCCATCTGTGAAGCGAGGCTGTTGGTACTGCTCTGTTGGTGGGGGGTTGTTTGAGAGTTGTGAGATTAGGGATGTGTGTAAAGGACCTAACACAGCGAGTGCTCAGTAGATAGTCACTCAGGAGAGAAGCTGGGGTTGAGCAGACCCTGCTCCGCCAGGTTGGGAATTAAAAACAGGAACCTCAACCACATCCCGGCAGGGCTTAGGTTTCTGTTTCGCCGGGGGGGGGGGGGGGGGGGGGGGGGCTGTGTAGCCTCCAGCGCCTGTGGCCAGAGGGAAGGCATGGGTGCCAGTGGCCTCCCCCCACCCTTAGGCAGAAGGAGGAAGGGGGAACTGAAAGGCGTCCAGTGGGAACCTTGCTTCTTAGAATGGGCTTCCTGCCAGCCTGTTTCTCCAGAAAGGGGGCTCTCTGAGCGCACACAGGGCGTTCCAGGGCTACCCACGTTGCAGTTCTTGCAGCCACCAAAAAGGGGATCCAGACAGCCCTAGACTTGAGTCACAGGAACCCCCCAGAGAGAGGGCACTGCCCTCCATCTGAGATGGCATCCACAGCCCCCCTCCAGACCTGGGGATGTATGAGCCTGTGCTCCTGGCGCCCTGTGGGGCTGAGTCACGGCACCACCATGATCTGTCAAGAGGCAGATGGAGCTGGAGGAAGAGAAAGACTCCAGTGGTAGTGGGGGCGGGGAGGGGAGGGCTTGCCTAAGTTGGGGGCAGGGCCAACATACGGACCCCTATCCCCTGTGCCCCTCTGTACCTCCAAATTCTTCCCGCCGAGGGAGGCGCTGCCGGCCTGGGAAGGGGTGGAGGCAGCTGGACTGGGGTGTCTCTCTGGCCCGTGGCCTCTGTCTCCACTTGGGTCCTCGCCTCCCCTCCTCTCTGGCTCTCCCTTATCCCTGGTGGTGCCCTGGGAACGGGTCCCTCCACGCGCCCTCTGCTGGGTGACGAGAAAGGCACAGGCTGAGTGTGCGTTCGGAGTCCAGATACGCCTGTGGGGCTCTAGTCCCCGAGCAGAGCAAAGTCACAGCCGCCGCCACTACCGGCCCCAAGTTATTATTTCATGCGTATCGAGCGCCTTGGAGAGTGGGCGCCAGGTCGGCCGACCGCAGGCTGCGGGTGAGGTCCTCGCCTTCCCTGGGCAGGGACCAGGCGTCTCTCTCTGTCCAGTCGGGCGCAGGGGGACGGCCGCTTGGTGGAGGCAGAGGAACTTGGCGGAAAAGTTGCGGACGCGGAGTTCCTGGCTCACCTCGGCGCTTGGCCCTGCCCATGCAGGTACCAGGGCCTCCCAGCACCAACCTGCGTGTTAACTCCCGGTGTCTTTGGCTCGGCATTCCTGCCCAGCAGATGGAGAGAAGTGACTTGCCCAAGGTCGCACAGCGAGTTGGGGTTAACACCCAGGTCTCCTGGACTCCAGATTGGTGGGTGAGAATCAGATTCTAGCCCTGCCGCCTGAGTCACTGTGGGACCAGGAGCCCGCGGTCATGCCTCCGTGAGCCTCAGTGTTCTAAGATCTGCCCATCCCCAGGGCTGCGGTAAGGCTCCAAGGGCTGACGTTGGGGCTGGGCAGCCAGGAGCTGGAGTTTTGAGATCTGCACTTCTGCAAAGCGCATCTCTCTGATGCCTGCTGACAGAAGGGGGTGTCCTCCAAACCACAGTCCTGGGCCCTGGCTGCTGGGGTGCCCCCCGACTTCACCAGTCGCAGACTAACTGCAGGGTTCCTCTAAGTTGCAGGTCCGGCTTTGGGCCTGAGGGAACTGCAGACTGACAGAGTGAGGACAGAGTTTCAGGGGGCATCTGAGCCCACCGTCTTCACTCCTGAGTTAGAGCTCAAATCCGCCTTTGCCCTTGATTTGCTCTATGACCTGGGGAGGGGATTCACCTGCCCGAGCCTCATTTTCCTCATCTGGAGCAGGGCCATTCATGCCACAGACCGTGATTGAGCATCTTCAGGCTGTGGCAAAGAATGAGCCAGACCCCCACCCCCCGCCACCCAGTCCCTCCTGTCCTGGAGTTCTCAGGCCAGTGGATGAGGAAGAAACAACGGGTAAAGGCATATGATAATTCCAGAGGGTGACACATGGGACAGGAAGCAAAGAGGGACCGTGGGATCAGGGAAGGGCTCTCTGAGGAGGTGACATTTTAGTACAAACTTAAGTGAAGTGACACCAGAGGCTAAGTGGGCCTGAGGGAAGAAGGTGACAAGCAGAGGGAACAGCCAGTTCAAAGGTTCTGGGGTAGGAACGTGTCTGTTACGTTAGAGGCAAAAGGAGAGAGGCACGTGTGGCAGGAGTGAACAAGAGGCGAGCGGAAGGAAAGGAGGCAGGGAGGCGAAAGGGCAGCTCATTCAGGGCTTCACAGCCTATTGGGGAGATTGGCTTTAGGCCTTAGTTTCTCTCTGACTTTTTAGGAAGGAACCGAGGTCACTGAGCTGGAAGGAGACTGAACCATGAAGGGCCTGTGTAGCCTAGTGGCTAAAATCCCGGTCTTTGGAGTCAGACAACTGGGCTCATCCTCCAGCTCTGCTTTTTCCAGCCGGGGTGACCCTGACCATGTCACTTCCCCTTCCTGGGCCTCAGGTTTCCTCATCTCTGAAATGGGCCTCTTCAGGACCTTATTTCCAAAGCCTGACCTAAGAGTCAGCAAAACAATGGAAGGAAGCCTGAGGGCAGGTCAGTAAGAAAGCTCTTCCTTTCTGGTTGTAGCTGGACCAAGGGGTCCTGGTGGCCAGCGCAAAGGGTCTTAATGAGTTGAGACGAGGAGTTTTCTCTTTTTTTTTTTTTTTTTAAGATTTTATTTATTTATTTGACAGAGAGTGAGAAAGAGCTCACAAGTAGGCATAGCAGCAGGCAGAGAGAGAGAGAGAGAGAAAAGCAGGCTTCCCGCTGAGCAGAGAGCCCGATGTGGGACTCGATCTTGGGACCCTGGGATCATAACCTGAGCCGAAGGCAAAGGCTTTAACCCACTGAGCCACCCAGACGCCCCGAGACCAAGAGATTTCATCTGAGGGCGATTCTGACCTCTAGGATACATGTGGCAAAGCCTGGAGACATTTTGGTTTCATGATTGAGGGGCGCTTGTAGTTACTGTAGATAGAGAATTATCTGGCCCTAAATGTCAACAGTTGCCAAGACTGGGAAACCCTGCATTCCCAGAGAGCAAGTACCACCTCCGAGGAAGCGAAAATTGATTCTTGGGTGGATGTGTGAGGGAAAAAAAACAACCTTACATTTATGTATAAAGCCCAAATATACACATAACACATAAACAGCATACAATACAGGCATACCTTCACGACGCTTCGCAGAGACTGGATTTTTTACAGATTGAAGGTCTGTGGAGATTCTGCATTGGACAAGTTGCTTGACGCCATTTTCCCAACAGCATGTGCTCACTCTATTTCTGTGTGTCACGTTTTTTAAAAAAAATTTTTATTTTTATTTATTTATTTGACAGAGAGAGAGATCACAAGTAGGCAGAGAGGCAGGCAGAGAGAAAAGGGGAAGCAGGCTCCCCGCTGAGTAGGGAGCCTGATGCGGGGCTCAATCCCAGGACCCCGAAATCATGACCTGAGCCCAAGGCAGAGGCTCAACCCACTGAGCCACCCAGGCACCCCTGTGTGTCACATTTTGGTAGTTCTGGCAAACTTTCAAACTTTTTCGTTATTTTTACTATAGTCACATGTGATCATCTTGTGACAAGTGTAATCATTTGGGGGCACCGCAAACTGGGCCCCTATAAGTTGACACACGAAATCCGTGAGTGTTGTATGTGTTCTGACCGTTCCACCGACCTTTTCTCCCCCTACTCTCCCTTTCATTATGCCTCCCTAATTTTTTTTTAAATTTTATTTATTTGACAGAGAGAGAGAGATCACAAATAGGCAGGGAGGCAGAAGCAGGCTCCCCGCCGAGCGGAGAGCCTGATGTGGGGCTCGATCCCAGGACCCTGAGATCATGACCTGAGCCAAAGGCAGAGGCTTTAACCCACTGAGCCACTCAGGCACCCCGTGCCTCCCTATTCCCTAAGACACAGCAATATTGAAATTAGGCCAATTAAGCATCTTGATGGCCTCTAAGTGTTCAAGTGAAAGGAAGAGTCGGCACGTCTCTCACTGCCAATCCAAAGCCAGAATTGATTGAGCTTAATGAGGAAGGCATGTTGGAAGCTGAGACAGGCAGAAAGGGAGACCCTTTGGACCAGCGAGCCAAGCTGGGAAGGCAAAGGAAAAGCCTCGAAGGAAACTGAAGGTGCCACTCCAGCGAACACAGGAATAAGAAAGCAAAGTGGCGTTATTGCTGATTTGGAGAAAGTTGAGCAGTCTACATAGAGGACCATAGCCGCCACAACACTCCCTTAAGCCAAAGCCTCATCCAGAGCGAGGCCCTCACTCTCTTCAGTTCTGTGGAGGCTGAGGAAGGTGAGGAGGCTGCCAAAGCCAAGTTTGAAGCTAACGGAGGTCGGTTCCTGAGCTTGAAGGAAAGGAGCCACTCTATTACGTGAAAGTACAAGGTGCTGATCTAGAAGCCGCAGCAAGTTATCCAGAAGCTCGAGCTAAGATCGTGAAGGAAAAAAAAAAAAAAAAAAAAAAAAAAAAAAAAAAAAGATCGTGAAGGAAGGCGGCCACACTAAACACACTTCCAGTGTAGACAAAGCAGCCTTCCATTATTGGAAGATGCCATCTAGGACTTTCATAGCTAGAGAGGAAAGGTCAACGCCTGGCTTCAAGGATCAGGCTGCGTCTCTCTTCTTAGGGGCCCGTGCAGCTGGCGACTTTAAGTGAAAGCCAGGGCTCACTTGCCGTCCTGGAAAATCCTGGGGCCCTTAAGAATTAGGCTAGGGGCGCCTGGGTGGCTCAGTGGGTTAAAGCCTCTGCCTTCGGCTCAGGTCATGATCCCAGGCTCCTGGGATCGAGCCCCACATAGGGCTCTCTGCTCAGTGGGGAGCCTGCTTCCTCCTCTCTCGCCTGCCTCTCTGCCTACTTGTGATCTCTGTCAGATAAATAAAATCTTAAAAAAAAAAAAGAATTGGGCTACACCTGGGGCACCTGGGTGGCTCAGTCACTTAATCGTCTGCCTCCGGCTCAGGTCATTATCCCAGCATCCTGGGGTGGAGCCCCGCATCAGGCTCCCTGCTCAGCAGGAAGCCTGCTTCTCCTTCTCCCTCTGCTGCTCTCTCTGCTCCTGCTTTCTCTGTCTCTCAAATAAATAAATAAAATCTTAAAAAAAAGAATTAGGCTACACCTATCCGGTCTGCTGGGTAAACGGAACAATGAAGCCTGGATGACAGCACATCGGTTTACAACATGGTTTACTGGATATTTTAAACCCACTGTTGAGACCTACTTCTCAAAAAAAAAAAAAAAAAAAGGATTGCGTTCAAAAATATGACTGTTGACTGACACTGCGCCCAGCTGCTAGCGAGCTCCTGGACAATGAAATTAACGTTGTTTTCATGCCTGTTGATAACCACATCCATTCTGCAGCCTGAGGATTAAGGAGTCACTTTGACTATCACGTCTTATTATTTAAGAAGCACATTTCATAAAGCCATAACTGCCCTAGACCGTGACTCCTCTGATGGGTCTGGCCAAAAGAAATTGAGAACCTTCTGGAAAGGACTCACTGTGCTCGATGCTGTTCTGGACATTCTGACTCTTGGGAAGAGATCGCAATGTCAACGGGAGCAGGAGTTTGGAAGAAGCGGATTCCCACCCTCCTGGATGACTTGGGCAGGGCGTTCCAGACTTCCAGGGAGGAAGTACCTGCCCGTGTGGTGGGAACAGCGAGGAGCGGAATTAGGCGCGGAGCCTGAAGATGGGACAGCCTCGTTGCAATATCACGATCACACTGGAACAGTACAACTCGCTGAAAACTCAGATGGTGGTCAGTGTTTTTTGGTTTTTTTGGGGGGTTTTTTTGTTTGTTTTTTGTTTGTTTGTTTGTTTGGTTTTTTTTAGCAATAAAGCGTTTTAAATTAAGGTACGTACACTTTTTTTAGGCGATTGCACACTTAGTAGGACTACGGTGTCGTGTAAACATGGCTTTTGTGGGCACTGGGAAACCACAGAATTCATTTGGCTCGCTTTGTTGGGATGTTCACTTTACTGCAATGGTCTGGAACCGAACCCGCGGAATCTCTGAGGTACACCTGTGGGTGGCTGGCTGTAACGTTTCATAGAGAAGGCAATTTGGGACCGTCTCCGTGGGCTATTCCTCTAGGCAGGGAGGGGATAATGAAATAAAGGGTGGCCACGCTGGTCGAGAGCCTGGCTCAGACACTCTTTGGCTGTGTGACCTTGAGCAGGTTGTTTTTCGTCAAGACTCAGTTTTCCATCTGTAAAAATGGGACAACACTATGTCCCTTTGCAGGTATTTTGTGAGGATTAAAAGAGATATCAGGGCTAGAGGCGCTGAATGTTCAGGTTTGCTGCTATCACCGTTATCATTATCTTCATCTTCATCGTCGTCTTCATCTGTATCCTCTGGCTAGTATAGTGGCTTGCACATTATAAGCTCTCCAAAAAATATTTTGTCAGATAATCATAGCTGATATTCAGTGAGTACTTCACTGCGTCCAAATGCTTTTCTGACCCCCCCCCACTTTTTTTTAACATGTCCGTCCATGAGGCGCATAGTATTACGCCAATTCTACAGGTGGGAAAACTGAGGCTGGATGAAATGAAGTGACTGGCCCAAAGTCAAATGACTAAGAAGCGCCGGAGGCCAGACTCAAGCCTAGGCCAGCCAGTTCAGGGGCCCATGACAACAGAGCCAACAAGTAGAGAGAGAAAGGTATTTACAGAGGCAAGGTCCTAAAATAGAGAGTCGCTCCATTTTTCTTATGTAAAACAAGCTTCTCCCACTTCCTAACCCCAAAGAGCCACAGACAGTTTGGGGTAGTCTCTGGAATTATATCCAGCTGGCTGGCTTTGTTCTAGAATCTTCACCTCCTCAGTCTCCCTTTCTTCCTCTGCGATAGGGGATCCCATGCCCCCTCCCCCAGAGTCACAGTGACTGAGCATGCAGGGGCTCCAGGAAGTCCCTGTCTGCTGGTACTGCTCTGCCCAGGGGAGGTTGGCTTCTTGGGGCCACCTCATGAGCTGTGAAAGGCCCCAATTCTAAGATGCCTCAGAGATTCTAAGGGGTGGCCCGACTGGGCGGGGGAGATCTCAGGAGTGTCTAGGGGCCGTGAGCACCCTCAGTGTCTAGGGATGTCTCGGAGTTATAAGGCATGTCGCAGAAGCTGTGGGAGACATTGTGGAGCCGTCCCCAAGGATTGTGGGTTCATCTTGGTTTCGGAAGGTAGCCTGGTTATAGGACTGTCTTAGGAACTGTGGAGGAATCTAATTGTGCCCTTGGGGTCTGTAGGGGACCCTAGGATTTGGGAGGCAGCTACATGTTTATGGGAACACCCCTTGAGTCTGAAGACACCCCCGAGGTTATTTTGGTGTCTCTGAACTTGTGGGGCCATCTCAGGGATGCTGTGGAGCCACTCAGGGGTTGGGGGACCTCTGAGGGACTATGGAAGAATTCTTAGGATCTGTGAGGGATCCTAGAATTCAAGGGGCCTTCATGCAGTCTGTGGGAATACTCTGTGACTACAAGAAATTCTAGGGGAGCTCTGGGAGTCTCTGCCTGACTGGCCGGGTGCTTTAGGAGATTTGGGGGACATCTGAGGAAATTTGATGATCCTGGGATCTGACGGAGTTTCATTTGCAGGTGCATCCTGAGAGTCTTGGGGTGCCCCTGGGTTTTGTGGGGATAGATCAGTAATAATGAGGACACTAGTGGGGACATTTGGGAAGCTAAGGGATTGTCCCAGAGTCTACGGGGCCTCTCAGAGCACCTCTGGCTTTTGGGGGGCACTCTGGGATTTGGGGAGGCACCTCTGGGTTCTGTGGGGACACCTCAGGGATAGCTAGGACACTCCCTGGAATTGTGGGGACATCTGAGGGACTGTGGGGACATCTAAGGGACTTTGGGGACACCATTGGGGTTTATGAGAGCCACAGTGGTTTGCGAGAGCACCCCAGGGATCTGGGGGGCACTCCCAGATGTTTGTAGAGACGCTTCCGGTGATTGTAAGGACCTCAGGGGGACTGCGGGTGCCCCTGCGGTCTGAGGGGTGCCTCGCCGCAGCCGTGTGGGCGCCTGGGTCCCGCTCCGCCCTAGGGGCGGCCCCAGAGCGAAGCCGGAAGGGCCGAGGCGGCCGGGCGGGGTGGGGCCCGTGGGCCCCAGGGCTGGGCGGCCGGCCTGCGTGGGCTGCCCGGGTCTGGCGGGCAGCGCTGCTCCCCAGCGCCCGCCGAGGCGGGGCCGCCCGGCGCCCCCTGTGGTTATGGCGCGGCCGCGAGGCCTGGGCCGCATCGCCGAACTGCAGCTGGCGGCCTTCCCGGCGGTGGCGGCTGCCGAGGACGAGGCGTTCCTGCCTGAACCACCGACCCCGCGCGCAGCCCGCCGCCCACGTTCGCCGCCCTCCTCGCCCGTCTTCTTCGCCATACCGTCCCCAACTTTCCGCAGGCGTCTTCGGCTTCTCCGCAGTTTCCAGGACTTTGGCCGCCAGGCGTGGGTGGGGTAAGTGCGCGCCAGCGGTGGTGGGTTCGAATCTCCCCTGACCGCCTGGCGCTGGCCGGGTCCCGGGTTCCTCGCTGGCCCTCCCCAGCGTAACTTCCCCTCTTCCGTCACAGGGCAGCGATGAAAATCATCCCTGCCCTCCAGCGTTGCTGTGGAGACATCTGATAGGGCATGCAGTAGGCACTCAATAAACGTTAAGTTCCTCCCACTTCCTGGGCAGACCTGAGGCCGCAGTCAGGCTTTGGAGGATTGAGGCCCACCTGCCCTCCTGGGTGATCTGAGGGCGTGTGTTCAACCCTGTGAGCCTCAGTCTAACGGCCTGTGAAATGGGGCCAGCGCTGCCATCTGCGGGTTGCCTTGCCAGGAGGCACGGTGATGTTACCGGGTGCATCGGGCACGGAGGGCAAACGGGCAAACGGACTTTTTCTTCCTGGCCAGACCCGGGGTGGGACATGGGGGCTGGAAGCTTGCGGGTGAGGAGCCTGGAGACCACATCCGGTGTCCGCTTATCTTGGAAACGGAGGTAGACAGCCCCCAGGTGGGAGCGGGCTGGCTCTGGGGGCTTCTCCAGAACCAGGCAAGGGTCCTCTACCGCTCCCTTAACCCCTGCTCTCCGCACGCGCTTGTTTGGAACCTGAGTCCAAACAACCTGAGACGTACTGGGAGAGGACACTGCGGAGACAAGGCTCCGCGTCTGGCCCCGGGGAAGAGATCCGGGAGGGGAGAGAAGCGGAGGAGAGGTCGGGAGCCCCGCGTGGAGTGGGGGACTGGTATGTTTGTGGGAAATCAGTGCCTCTCTCCGAGTTTCTCTGTGTGTCTCTGTCTCCACTTCTGTCTTTCCTGTCCCTGCTCCACCGCCTTCCCCGCATCCGTCGTCCCCCTCCTGGGGGTTTTGTCACCGGACCCGCACTCTGCTGGCGCGGGCGAGTCTCTTTCCCCCAGGGGCGCCGGCGTTCAGCGAGGGCTCCAGCGGGCCCAGCTCGACGTCAGAGGGGGGGGAGGCGGGGCCAGAGGCGAGGCGTGGCGGAGGGGGATGTGGGCCTGGGGCCAGAGCCCGGGAAGCGGGAGCCTGGGCACCCCTGCCCCCCCCAGGCCCGGAGGGAGGGGTGCAGGCGGGAAATGTGCTCTGAGTTCCGCAGTAGGAGGCCCGTGCGGAGCCCTCGCTGGCGCTGGGGACACGGAGAGACGCCCGAATGCCCGCGGCCGTCCCTGGGGGGGTCACCGAGAGGGCGGGTGTGGAGGCGGTGCCAGCGGTGGCCACAGACACCTCGGGCCTTCGCCTTCAAGCACTGCTCGCCACACCACCGTGCCGCTGTCCCCATGCTTGCCCTGACAGCGCTTGGCACCCATGCGCTCGGGGACAGCACCCCGGGCAAGGCCCCGGCCCCCTGACCTGACACTGCCCCCTGCGCGCCTTGAGTCCCTGGTCCACTTCTCCTTCAGCGACGAGGACACCCGTTGGCACCCTCCAGGCAGATCTGTCAGGTGGGTGGCAGGTGGCCAATTTCCTCCTTTACCATCAAGGGCTCCGACTGGGGGGAAAGGGTACCCAGTCTTCCTTGGGGAGTCCCCAGGGTGGCTTCTAGGGTCTGCCTGGAGCCCCACCCCTTCCCCCCCTCTAAAATTCTCCGTGTTGGGAAGGGCTTCCTGCACGTGAGAGCCTTCCAACAGAATGTTGAGTCCTGCCCCCTTCCTATTTAAGGTGGGATCCCTTCACCCTCTTTGTGCCCCTAAACCTGGGTTTCTGGCACTCATCCTGGCAGCAAATATGGGTGTCCGGCGTCACCTGGGCTCCACTCCCAGGCCACCGGCCCGGAGCCAGGTCCCTCTGGCCCTGCTCTGCTGAGTGCCTCCAGGCTTTCCCACCCCCTCCTTACTGGGGCTGCCAGGCTGAAAATCAAGCTGGGGCAGAGGAGGGAGGGAGGCTCTTGCTGGAACTCCTGGAGGTTATTTAGAATCAGCTGGGCAGTGCTGGAGGGGAGAGGTTCTCAGAGGTCTCTGGGTACTCCAGCCTTGATCTTGCTTCCCTCCGCCAAACCCTTCCGATACCTGGACACACACAGACGCAGACATGGGCACATGCACACACACTGTCCGTCCATGGCTACACTGGACACCCGCACACAGGGTATTCGGGGTCACCTGGTGTTTACTGTGTAAGGCACGGGTCTCTTAGCTCGTGGGAACCCGAAGAGCCTCTCATGGTTGACCCTGGGGTGCGGGATGCACACACTACAGAAACCTCGTCTCCCACGGTGCAATACACCGCCCTGCCCGCAGGAACACACTCACCACGGCACACCCCCGCGCCCGACTCCCAGCTGTGCACAGCCACACTCAGGAACGCACCTCATCCCCAGGCAGGACTCAGAGACAGTCACAGCATAGGTGTGGCACTCAGGTGCACTCTTCCAAGGTCACACAGGTTCACAGACACACACAGGTTCATGCATGCATCCATGAACACCCAGACCCCACTGACACGCTTGGGTGTCCAAATCCACATGGAGACCCCTATACACCCAGGTACCCCCGAGCACATGTTTGCTGTGTCTCTCTCTCACACACACACACACACACACACACACAGACCCTCTGTGCACACCCAGCCCTTACAAACAGCCATGTCACCTGGCACCACGCGCCTGCCTGGCAGACACGCCAGCGCCCGCCCTCAACCTCTGTGTGACCTTCACGAAGCAAATGCCAGGCCTTTCCATAAAGGCTGCTTGGCACCTCCTGCAAGGGAGTTGGGTGGAGTGGGGCAGGGAGCCCTGGGAGATGCCAGGCCTGTCTAGAGGAAAGACAGACACCCAGTGACTTGGTGCACAGGTTCGCAGTCCGGCTGCCCAAGCTGAAATCCTTCCTCTCCGGCTAACGGGGTTGTTCGTCCTGTTTGTACCTCAGTTTATTTCTCTTGAAAATGGGCCATTAGCGGACGCCTGGGTGGCTCAGTCAGTTAAGTGGCTGCCTTCGGCTCAGGTTAGGATCCCAGGGTCCTGGGATTGAGTCCTGCATCAGGCTCCTTGCTCCGCGGGGAGCCTGCCTGCTTCTCTCTCTGTCTCTGCCTGCTTGTGCCCTCTCTCTCTCTGACAAATAAATAAATAAGATCTTAAAAAAAAAAAAAGGAAAGAAAGAAATGGGCCATTAGTATGTGTCCAGCCACAGCACAGTGTCTGAGGCATTTAACAGCAGTTGACTACTTTCGTGGTGGTTAGGATTTTTACCAACTGGAATGTGTCTCCTTTCTCTGCTACTCCCCTCCCGGCTTGTTTGTTGCCCATTGGCCCCTTGGAGCAGAACTCCCTGGAGCCGTGATCTGCTACTGGGCTGCACGGTCCTCCAGGGGCCCAGTTCAATGCTTGGGGAGCCCACGTGGGCAGGCCAAGGGGCCCCGGGAGTGGGGGGGTGCAGGAAGGCAGGTGGCAGCTTCCCCCGAGGGTGCCACCAATGGTCAGCCCCTCTGAAGGGGCGTCTTGTGCCGGTTTTTTCCTTTCTGGTGGAGTGTCTGGGCATGTGGCTGTGATGTCAAGGCCTGCTGGCTGCCCTTGACTCCACTTTATGGCCTTGGGTCCCTTTGGGACATTAATGGAGCAGCCTCCGGCCCGACTTTGTTCCACCCTGAGCAGCGGCAGGCCGGGGAAAGTGACAACTTCACATAGTCCCAGGGTGCAGTTCTGGAGGGCATCTGAAACCCTTCCCACCCCTACACCCCCCCCCACACACACACTCACACACTCAATCTGCAGTTCCAAGGGCCCAGTCCCCTCCCCTCTGCCCTTCCAAAGCCCGGGGGATAGCAGCTCCTAGAAGCACAAACAGCGGGGCCCCAGGGAGCCTCTTCCCATCCCAGCCTCTGGGCTCCTGCTTACGTGAGCGGCGTCCCCTGGGGCTGCAGGATCAGCCAGCCGTGCTGGTTGGGTGCCCTCTGGGACTTGACTCTCACCTTCCCTTACGTGGCTTCAATGACCTGGACAAGGGTGAGGTCCCGAGTATGTAGGCAAGCTCCTCTCCCCGCCCCACGGTCACTCAGCAGCGCCAGGACATCCAGGCTGTGCCTTGGGAAGCAGAACATAGTTTTCAGGCAGCAAGGCCACCAACCCCTTACCCCCCTTCTATGCCTCGCTCTCCTTGTGGAGCTGGGATGTTAACACAGCTCACAGAGTTGGCGGGAGACATAACCGGGCTCATGTGCGTAAAGCACTAGGAGTGTGCCAGGCACATGGCAAAGATTCAGTAAGTAGCTTGTTATTATCGCTTTATACCTACAAGGATCTCACCTGGCCCTGGTATAGCAGATGCTCAATAAATGGGCTTTATCATCAAAGGCCCAAGGTCATGATCTAAGAAGAGTCCACCTTAAGAGTTTTTTTTCTTTTCTTATTTCTTTTCTTCCTTCCTTCCTCCCTCTCTTTCTTTTCTTTTTCTTTTCCTTCCTTCCTTTCTTTCTTCCTTCCTTTTTTTCTTTCTTTCTTTCTTTCAGGCTGCATACTCAGCATAGAGCCCAACACGGGGCTCGAACTCACAGCCCTGAGATGAAGACCTGAGCTGATACTGAGTCAGATGTTTAATTGATTGAGCAACCCAGGCACCTTATAACCTCATAACCCCTTATGAGTTTTTGTTTTTGTTTTTTTTTACTTTTAAAAATTAATGTCTAGTAAAATTCACCCTTTTTAGTATACACTGTATGAGGGGTTTTTATTGTGGAAAGTATACAAAACATCCAATTACCCATTTTCATCTCTCACGGAGTGTACAATTCAGTGTCGTTAAGTACGCGCACATTGCTTCACAATTATCACCACCGTCTGTCTCCAGAACTTTCTCATCTCCTCAAACGGCAACTCTGTCCCCATGAAGCACTTACTCCCCACCCTTTGCCAACCCTTGGCTCCCACCATTCTACTTTGTGTCTAGGAATATGACTGCTGTGGGACCTCTTAAAAGTAGAATTTTACAATATTTGCCCTTTTGTGTCGGGCTTATTTCATTCAGCGTAATGCTTTCAAGTTCGTCCATGTGCTGTCATGTGTCAGAATTTCACTTTCTTTTTAAGACAATACGAGTCCATTGGAAATATACGCCGCCATTTTCTTTATCTGTTCAACAACCGGTGGACACTTCAGTTGTTTCCAGATTTTTTGTGTGAATTTTTGTTGTGAATTTTATTGTGAATAATGCTGCTGTGAACATTGGTTTACAGACACCTGTTGGAGTCTTGCTTCCAGTTCTTGAGTATTTAGTATTTCCTTTTTTTTTTTTTTAAGATTTTATATATTTTGGGGGCACCTGGGTCACTCAGTGGTTAACTGTTGGCCTTTGGCTCAGGCCATGATCCCTCTCTGCCTATTTGTGCCTTCTCTCTCTCTGTCAAGTAAATAAATAAAATCTTTAAAAAAGAAAAAGATTTTCGGGGCACCTGGGTGGCTCAGTGGGTTAAAGCCTCTGCCTTTGGCTCAGGTCATGATCTCAGGGTCCTGGGATCGAGCCCCGTATCAGGCTCTCTACTCAGCGGGGAGCCTCTCCCCCCCCCCAACTCTGCCTGCCTCTCTGCCTACTTGTGATCTCTGTCAAATTAAAAAAAAAAATCTTTAAAAAAAGAAAAAGACTTTATATATTTTTATTTTGAGAGAGAGCATGAGTGGGGTTAGGGGCAGAAGGGAGAGGGAGAAGCAGGCCCCCCGTGGAGCAGGGAGCCGGATGCGGGGGCTTGATCCCAGGACCCTGGGATCATGACCTGAGCGGAAGGCAGAGGCTTAAGTGACTGAGCCACCCAGGTGCCCCTCCTAAAGATTTTATTTTTAAGTAACCCAATGTGGGGCTCAAACTTAGGACCGTGAGATCAAGAGTCACACGCTCTACTGACTCAGCCAGCCCGGAGACCCTATTTTTTTATAATAGCCATTCTAACGAGTGTGTGGTGCTCTCTCATTGCACCTTTGATTAGCATTTCCCGAATGATTAAGGGTGTCGGGTATCGTCTCATGTGCTTATTATCCATCGGTGTGCACACATATCTTATTTGTTGTGCTTTGGTTTACTGGACTTTACAAATACTGTGGTTTTCGCACATTGAAGGTTTGTGGTAAGCCTGCGTCAAGCAAGTCTATCAGTGCCGTTTCCCCAACAGCATTTGCTCGCTTTGTGTCTCCGTATCACATTTTGGTAATTCTTGCAATATTTCAGACTTTTTCATTCTCATTGTATTTGTTAGGGCAAACTGGGACCAGTGATTAAAACTCAATGAGAGCTCAGATGATGGTTAGCATTTTTTAGCAATCAAGTAGTTTTCTTTTTTTTTTTTTAAGATTTATTTATTTATTTGACAGAGAGAGAGGTCACAAGTAGGCAGAGAGGCAGGCAGAGAGAGAGAGGGGGAAGCAGGCTCCCTGCTGAGCAGAGAGCCTGATGCGGGGCTCGATCCCAGGACCCAGGGATCAAGACCTGAGCTGAAGGCAGAAACTTAACCTGCTGAGCCACCCAGGTGCCCCAGCAATCAAGTATTTTTCAATTAAGGTTATGAACTTCCTAGACTTAATGCTACTGCACACTTAATAGACCACAGTGTAGTGTAAACATAACTTTTATATGTCCAGGAAATAGACAAAATTCAGTTGCCATGCTTAATTGCAGTGTTCTGGAACCAAGCCTGCAACTTCTCCGACGTGTGCCCATATCTTCTCCAGAGAAATGTATAATTTAAGTCCTTTGCCCACTTTTTAACTGGGTTGTTTGTTTTTTGTTGTTAAGTTTTAGCTCTTTATGTATTCTAGGTATCAATCCCTTATCAGATACATAGTTTGCAAAAATTTTCTCCCGTTCTATGGATTGCCTTTTCACTCTCTGGATAGTGCCCTTTGGTGCCAAAAAACTGATAATTCTGATGAGATACAATTTCTTTTCTTCTTCCTTTTTTTTCTTTTAAGATTTTATTTATTTATTTGACAGAGAGAGAGAAGGCACAAGCAAAGGGAGCAGGAGAGGGAGAGGCAGGCTCCCACTGAGCAGGGAGCCGGATGCAGGACTTGATCCCAAGACTTTGGGATCACGACCTGAGCCAAAGGCAGACAGTTAACTGACTGAGCCACCTGGGCACCCCTGTTTTTTGGTTGCCTGTGCTTTTGGTGTCATATCCAAGGAATCATTGCCAAGTCCAATGTCGTGAAGTTCCTAGGAGTTTTATAGCTTTTAGTTCTTCCATTTAGGTCTTTGATCCATTTTGAGTTAATTTTGTATATGGTGTGAGGTAAGGATCCAGCTTTATCCTTTTCCATGTGAATAAGCAGTTTTCTCAGCACCATTTGTTCAAGAGACTCTCTGTCCTTTCCGCATTGAATGGTCTTGGTGCTCATACTGAAAGTCATTTGACAATATATGTAAGGGTTTGGTTGTGAGTTCACTCGACTCTGTTGGTCTATAAGTCTGTCTTTATGCCAGTACCACACTGTTTTGATTACCGTAGCTTTGTAGGTTTTAAAATCGGGAAGTGTGAGTCTTCCAACTTTCTTCTTCAAGATTCTTTTTTTTTTTTTTTTAAGATTTTATTTTATTTATTTGAGAGAAGGGAAGAGATAACACAAGCAGGGGAGAGAGGGAGAAGCCGACTCCCCACCAAGCAGGGAGCCCCCTGTGGGGCTTAATCCCAGCAACCTGGGATTACAATCTGAGCCGAAGGCAGGCGCTTAACCAACTGAGCCCACCCAGGGGCCTGTCTTCTCATTCTTTTTTTTTTTTTAAACAAATCTTTTTTTTTTTTTAAGATTTTATTTATTTATTTGACAGAGAGAGCGATCACAAGTAGGCAGAGAGGCAGGCAGAGAGAGAGGAGAAGCAGGCTTCTTGCTGAGCAGAGAGCCCAATGGGGGGCTCGATCCCCGGACCCTGAGATCATGACCTGAGCCAAAGGCAGAGGCTTTAATCCACTGAGCCACCCAGGCGCCCCCCCACCCCCGCCCCGGTCTCCTCATTCTTGAATGCAGGATGTCTTTTGATTTATTTGTGCCTTCTTTAATTCCTTCCAGCAACATTTTTGTTTTCTGTGCACTTTTGTCCCGTTGGTTAAGTTCATTCCTAACATCTTATTCATTGTGATGGTATTGTACATGGAATTGTTTTCATAATATTCTTTTTGGATTATTCATTGTTCGTGTACAGAAAGGCAACCGATTTTTGGTGACTTTGTATCATGCGACTTCGCTAAATTCATTTATTAGTCAGTTCTGAGTTTTGACACAGGTAATCCCCACTGCTGGCTTCTTTCTCTTTGCAAAATTCTTTTGAGACTGATTCAAGTCGTTTTGCGTATCAGGCGTTAAAAAGGAAACTGCTGCTTCTTTCTGCTCTTGCTGACTCTTCACTTCTGACACCAAACATGTGTGGTTTCCCCGCCACACACACACCAACCAATTCTGCAGCTGTCTGTGGCACGGACTGTGTGAACTGCATTCTGTTTCAATTCTGACACGAACTGCCTGGAGTTACTACAGACCCCACAGGTGAAGGGCTCAGTCTGGTAAGGCTGCCCCCACTTTAGCTTAAGTCTCAAGTCCAGGGTGTGTCTACATATGCTTTAGCCCCACCAGCTGTAAGTCAAGGTTAGGACAACCCCCGCCTCGGCTTTGGTTAGTTTCCTGGAGCTGGTCACAGAACTTCAGTAAACTGTGCACTTACCAGACCACTGGTTTATTAGAAAAGATACCGCTCGGGAACAGCCAGAAGGAAGAGATGCAGGGAGCGAGGTCTAAGGGGAGGGGCCTGGAGCTCCATGCCCTCTCCAGGTGTAGCCCCTCCACGTGCTCAGCAACCCGGAAGCTCTCAGGGATGTTGATGGAGGCTTCATTTTTTGGCACAACTCGTTAAATCGTTGGCCGCTCCATTGGTGAGTCACTCAGCCTCCTGGTCTCTTCCCTTCCAGTCCAAGAAAGGGGACTGAAAGCTCTAACCCACTTAATCACATGGTTGCCCTCCCCGTCCTCCTACCCCCACCCCCTCACCCTCCTACCCCCCACCCCCCGCACCCCTGCAAGGAGTCCCCATCCTGAGGCTCTCCAGGTGTCCCCAGCAGATAGTCATCTCTTGGCAGGCAAAGACACTTTTCACTGCAGACATTCCTAGGGTTTTTAGAATTGGGTGACAAGAAACCAGGGCAGAAACCAAATATATATTTTTTATTATTTCACAGTAATTCAAAAAAAAATTTTTTTTTAAGCAGGCTCCACAGGGGCGCCTGGGTGGCTCAGTCCTTAAGCATCTGCCTTCAGCTCAGGTCCTGGGATGGAGCCCCACCTTGGGCTCCCAGCTCAGTGGGAAGCCTGCTTCTCCCTCTCCCACCCGCCCTGCTTGTGTTTCCTCTCTTGCTACCTCTCTCTCTGTGTCAAATAAATAAATAAAATCTTTTAAAAAAAGAAAGAATAGGACTAGAAATGTGTATTTTCTTTCTTATTATTTTCCTTTTAAAAGAATATTTATTTGAAAGAGAGACAGAGAGAGCACAAGCATGGGGGGGAAGGGGCAGAGGGAGAGGGAGACACAGCGTCTGTGCTGACTAGGGAGCCTGATACGGGGCTCCATCCCAGGACCAAGAGATCATGACCTGAGCCAAAGTCAGACACTTAACCAACTGAGCCACCGAGGTGCCCCCCCTTATGATTTTTTTAAAAATATTTATTTATTTATTTATTTGAGAGACAGAGACAAAGAGAGTACAAGCAGGGGGAGAGGGCAGACTCCTGGCTGAGCTGGGAGCCAGACATGGAGCTTGATCTCAGGACCTGTAGATAATGTCCTGTGCTGAAGGCAGACGCTTAACACTCTGAGCCACCCAGGTGCCCATGATCTTTTTTGAAAAGTTTTATTTATTCGTTTGACCCAGAGAGAGAAAGAGAGAATGAGAGAGAGAGCACAAGCAGGGAGACCTGCAGGCAGGAGGAGGGAGAGCTCTCCGCTGAGCAGGGAGCCTGATGCAGGACTCAGTCCCAGGACCCTGGGATCATGACCTAATCCGAAGGCAGACGCTTAACTGACTGAGCCACCCAGGCGCTCCCATGACTTTCTTATTTTTTATTTTATTTTTAAAAAAATATTTTATTTATTTGGCAGAGAGAGAGAGATCACAAGCAGGCAGAGAGGCAGGCAGAGAGATGGGAAGCAGGCTCCCTGCTGAGCAAAGAGCCGGATGCGGGGCTCAATCCCAGGACCTTGAGATCATGACCTGAGCTGAAGGCAGAGAGGCTTAACCCACTAAGCCATCCAGGCACCCCTCCTGTAACTTTCTTAATAACATTTTCTTTTCTCTAGTTTACTTTATGGTAAGACTACAGTATATAATACATATGCAAAATACATGTTAATCGATTGTTTCCATTATTGGTAAGGTTTCTGGTCAACAGTAGGCTGTTAGTAGTCAAGTTTTTGGGGAACTGAAAGTTATATGTGGATTTTCAACTTCGCGGGGGGTAGCACCCCCAACCCACTTGTTGTTCAAGGGTCTACCGTATTTTTACTTATCTTGGGTATAAATGCAGGAGTGGGATTTTGGATCACCCAGTAAGTGTACAGTTCATTGCTTAAGAAACTAACCAGCTGCCTTCTAGAGTGGCTAAGCCACTTCCTGCTGGAGTCTTCCCTCCAGCAACGGATGAGGAGGGTTCCAGTTGCTCCAAATCCTTGTCGCCAATGGTCATTATTGTCTTCAGTTCTTGTCTGTTTCTTGTTTGTTTATTTGAACCATCCTAGCAGGTGTGAAGGGATAGTTCCGGGTGTTAATTTGTATTTCCCTAAGGAGTAATGGTGTTTCCTTTGCTTATTTGCCATCTGTATATCTTCTTTGGCGAACTGTCCAGACTTTTGGTCATTTTTAAATTGAATTCCTTGTCTTCTTTTTATTGAGTTTGGAGACTTCATTATATGGTCTGGATACAGGTCCTTTGTCATATATATTCTCCTAGTATGTAACTTGTTTTTTTATGCTTTCGACTGTGTCTTTTGCAGAGCTGAAGTTTTTAGAGTTTTTAAGAAGTTTTTTGGTGTTTGATTTTTAAAAGAAGTTTGAATTTTTGGCTGTTTAAAAGTTCTGATTCCTGGGGTCCCTAGGTGGTCCAGTTGGTTAAGCCTCCGACTCTTTGATCTCAGCTCAGCGCTTGATCTTGGGGTCCTGAGTTCAAGCCCAGGGTTGGGCTCCACACTGGGTGTGGAGCCTACTTAAAAAAATAACAATTAGGGTGCCTGGGTGGCTCAGTGGGTTAAGCCGCTGCCTTCGGCTCGGGTCATGATCTCAGGGTCCTGGGATCAAGTCCCACATAGGGCTCTCTGCTCAGCAGGGAGCCTGCTTCCCTCTCTCTCTCTCTCTCTGCCTGCCTCTCTATCTACTTGTGATCTGTCTCTGTCAAATAAATGTTTAAAAAAAATAACAATTAAAAAATAAGAAAATTTGTGATTTCTTTCCTAAAATTGGACTGCCCGGTTGCTCAGGACCCCCAGCATCACCCTGTCTTTGGTGTCAGATGCCTGGGCCCTGGGAACACTTGTTTTAATGGTAGGAATGTGCTCGAATGGAGCTTGAGCAGGTAGAGGGCAGCAGCTGACCTGCTTGAATTCTGACTCCTGTTTTACACTGGTCACCTGGATGCCCCGAAGGAGGTGGTGTTTGTCCCCATTTTGTGGATGAGGAAACTGAAATCCAGTCATTGCTCCCCAGGTCGTACCTCTGGGAATTGGCAGGGCCAGCGTCTCCCTGCCTCATCCTGAGATCTCTGTCTTGCCAGTGTCCCCAGGCTGGGACCCATCTTCCTCCCCTCTCTCTGTAGCTGTGTCTCTATGGTCACAGTCTGTGTCCCCACTCTCGCCACACCAGCTTCCTTGCTAGTCCTCACACAAAAGCCAAATCCTGCCCCAGGGTTTTTGCACTTGCTATTCCCGCACCCCACCCCCACCCCTGGAGTGTTTTCCTACCTCCTGACCAGTGGCCAGCTCCTTCTTATCTTTCAGGCGCCTGGCTCAAACTACAGCAGCTAAAATCACCTCTCTAGTAACTTTTAGTCACCCACCTGGTTTCTGATTCTGTGCATGGCACAATCCGAAAGTTCATTCGTTACATATTATGGTTTATTAGGTAAACGTGTATGGGGTGTCTGCCGTGTGCCAGGCCATCTTCCTGGCTCAAGGGATATAGCAGTGAACAAAGCAGACAAAAATCCTTCCTCTCCAAGGCTTAGTTCTGGAAAGGAAGGCAAATAGTAAAGAAATCAAATATAGAGTATGTCAGGTAAGTAGTATTTCTTTTTTTTAAGGAAGGGAGATAGAGAAATATTGGGGCAGAGATTCAGATCATAGATGTGTGGTGAGGTGAGGCCTCCTGAGAAGACAGCGTTTGAGCAGAGGTCTGAAGGAGGTAAAGGAGGAGCCACCGGAGATCTGGGCAGGGGAAGCAGCCTGTGCAAAGGCCCTGAGGCTGAAATGTATCTGGAATGTTTAGGAAACAGCAAGGAGGCCATTGTGGCTAGAGTGGAGTGAGTGAGGGGTGGACTGGGAGGTTATCGGGCAGGGCCCTGTGGGCCACAGTGGGGACTTGAGCTTTTGCTCTAGAGTGAGCTGGGAGCCATAGAAGGATCTGAACAGAAGAAGGACGGAACCTGACACAAGTGTTCAAAGGCTCCCTCTGGCCACAGTGGAGGGGAACAGACTGAGGAGCAAAGACGGGAGCCAGGGACCAGGGCAGAGACAAATGTACTGGTCCAGATCCAGGCAAGCACTGAGGCAGGGCTGACCCAGGAGGGGGTGCAAAGTGGACAGATTCTGAATAGACTTGGGCATTGAGGAAAGGGTAGAGCCAAGAAGGCCCCCACACTTTGGGGGTGTGCACCGCCGCCAGGCTAACCTGTTTAGAGTCCAGCCTCCCCGTGACATGTCCTTGAGGGACAGAGGATGGTCTGTCTCAGTCACTGCTGTGTCCCCAGCACCTCTACAGAGCCTGGCTCTCAGAGGCGCTCAGTAGTTTGAGCTCCGCAACTCCCCATCTCTTTTGGGGTATCTGTCTCTCTTTAATGTCTCCTATCTGCCCCCCTACCTCGACCAGGAATTTCCTTGTACATTCCTTTCCAATGTCATCTCAGCCCCGCTGACCTGTCTTCTTGCCCATCCCCTTACAGCTTTGAGGCAGAGAATGGGCCCTCGCCATCTCCCGGCCGCAGCCCCCTGGACTCGCAGGCGAGCCCGGGCCTCGTGCTGCATGCTGGGGCCGCCACCAGCCAGCGCCGGGAGTCCTTCCTGTACCGTTCAGACAGCGACTACGACATGTCCCCCAAAACAATGTCCCGGAACTCGTCGGTCACCAGCGAGGCGTGAGCACCCCCTTGTCACCCTCCAGGCCTGCTCCCACATGAGCTGCCCTTGCCAGCAGGGAGTGGGGACCCTGCCCGAGCCCTGGGCCACCTCTCCCTTCCAGTGAAAAGTAAACAGCCCCCTTGTCCATAGCCAGGGCTCAGTCCTGCCTACCCACTGGCAGCTGGGACCTGGCTGCCACTTCTTCCTACGGACTGTCCACCTTGGCTGAACCCACTTTTCCTTCTCCCCCACCCCAGGCCTCCCTAAGTCAGCCCCCCTTATCACGACCACCTGTTGAGGTGTGAGCACCCCCAGACCTGCTCAGCCCCCTCCCCTCTCACTGGATCCTCCAATCCTGGCCCTACCCATCCAGGTACCCGCCTCAGCCCTCCCCACCTCCTTCCTGCTCCCCATCCCCTCCTGCCCACTGCTCTCACCAAGCCCAGCCCCCGCAGGGTATTTATGGCTGTCCCCTTTGTCTCTGCACAACCCCTCCCTGCCCACCTGAGTGAGCTCCTCTTTCTGACCACCATTTCCTTCAGGACCAGCCCCTGCAGGGGGTCTACCCTTGGGAGGTGTAAGTGCCTTCTCCCCTGACCTGTCAGAGCCTCCCCTCCGAGCCCACCAACCTCCCCAGGCCCAACCCACTCTAGCAAGTTGCTTCTCTGGCATCCTAGCCCTTCTCCACCCAGGCCCATAGGTGTCCCGATGCAAGGACTCCTGACCTGCCCCTGTCCTTGATTGCAGGCACGCTGAGGACCTCATTGTGACACCTTTTGCCCAGGTAAGACCCCTCTCCTAAGGAGGGAAGGGGTTCCAACTCTCCCCCACCGTTGGGAATGGTGCCTAGCCCCAGCTGCCTCTCCACGTGGCTCCCTCTTTTCACTGCTGCTCCCTATCCCAGGTGCTGGCCAGTCTCCGGAGTGTTCGCAGCAACTTCTCACTCCTGACCAATGTGCCCATTCCCAGCAACAAGTAAGTCAGGGCTGGTCCCCAACGGTCCTGATTGCAAGGCTAACTAAGCACATCTGGGTTCAACTTTTAGCTCTGCTGTGTGACCTCAGGCAGGAACTTGATCTCTCTGAGCCTCTTTCTGTTCAGGCAACAGCTCCCCCTGAGCCAGTAAACCATGGCAATTTGAATGCCTAAGACAGAAACTTAAAACTTAAAGACGAAGGGGTCCAGACACTTTGGTGGTGAGGCCAAGGGTAGCCAGTTACCCCAGGCTTGGGTCCACTGCAGGCCCTGATGCCCACTTCCTGGGCAAACAGCATCGTATGGTACCTTTGCTCCCCCTCCATAAAATGGGAATTTAATAGCGCCTCCATAGATGTGGCTGTGAGGAGTCTGGAAGATGATACACAGAAAAGTGTGAGAACATTGTTCAGTGCGAAAAAGCAGTAGTTATTATGTGGGGGCAGGTGCGTGGCTGAGAACTGCTGTTCCCTCCAGGAGTTAGGGGAAAGATGCTCAAGGAAGTAGGAACTTTGGAGACAAAGGACCTGTCCCTACCTCTGAGCAGCCCCGTCACTCCTTTGAGCCCGTTTCCTCATCTGTAAAATGGGTCGTTATGGGGCTCTGTGAGAGGCTGCAGGCTGAGTACATGGGACACAGTGAGCACTCAGAAAAAGGAAAACTGGCATTATTCGTGGAGGGGGGAAGCAGGAATCCGGATGCACAGGCTGATGCTGGAGCCCCATTTCTTTGCAGACGGTCCCCATTGGGCGGCCCAACCCCGGTCTGCAAGGCCACGCTATCAGGTAACAAAGCCCAGGGGGTGGGAAAGGGGCCCTCTTGCTGCTGGGGTGGGGATCCTCTCGCTCGGGGTGGCTGTCTTAACTCTCCCTTCCCAGCACCCCTCTCACCTGGTAGACCCCCATCATCACGGGCTGGGGCCTCTGGGTCACCACCTGTGCTGCCCCTTCTCCAGAAGAGACATGTCAGCAACTGGCCCGGGAGACATTGGAGGAGCTGGACTGGTGTCTCGAACAGCTGGAGACCATGCAGACATACCGCTCTGTGAGCGAGATGGCTTCTCACAAGGTGAGCGGACCTGGAGCCCTCCGGGCGGGAGCAGCGCCTGGGCGGGGCCTGGGGATGGGGACCACCCACTGGGTGGGACCTATAGGCGGGGCATCCTTGGGGGCGCGGCTGGTTTCTGGATGGGGCCAATGAGGTGGGACCATTCCCTGAGCCTGTGGGGTGGGGCTGACTGTTGGGTGGGGAATGGGGCGGGGCTAACTATGGGGCGGGGTCAATCAGTACGTGGGGCCTATGGGGTGGGAGTCCATCCTTAGGCGGGGCTGACCCCCTAGTCTGCCTGTTCCCGTGGGTTCTGACTTCTCCCAGGGGTGGGGGAGCCTGGTGTGTGTGGATGGGTATGGGTGTGTGTGCACCTGCACGTAGACAACCGTCTCTCTTAAGCGGGGTTCTTACGCTAGAGTCTGCAAGTGTGTATGTGCCTGTGGGTCTGTGTGGCTGTCAGTTTGCAGGCTACACATTCGCGGCACAAGGTGGGATGGGAGGGGATGTTTTAAGAGGGCACATCAGGAGCGGTATGCAGATGTGTACGTACCAAGGATGTATAGGTGTGAGCAGACGATTATACTGGGTTGTGTGGGCCTGTGCCAGAGGGGTGCTATGTTTACAAGTGTGAGTTGGCCTAGGAATGAATCTGAGTGTGTCTCTCCATGTGTTTGTGACTCTGTGCGCGCGCTTGCAGGGCTACAGGGGAGGGTGCAAGGCTTCCCTGCACAGCTGTGCAGCTTGTGGACTGCACAACTCCAGAGGATACCATTCAGAAAGCAGGCGATATGAATGATGTTTCTGTTGTGCAGCATGGTGGTTGCCCTCGTGGGAGGAAGAAGCCTATCAGGAAATGAGTGTGCAGGTGGAGGTGTCTGTGTTGGGGGGGGTGCCTACACCTGTGGGTGGAGGTTTGTCTGGGAACATTCGAGTCTGAGGGTGATGTGTCTCTGAGGGTGTACTGAGCATCTGAGAGTGTGACTGTCTCTAAATGTAGGTCTGCGGTTGTGTTTCTGCAGTGGTGTGTCTGTGTATTTGTGGGTGTGAGTGTGAGCATTCCCTCGCGGATTTCTCAGGGTCTGTCTGGTACCAAGGGCCACATGGTTTTTTGTGTTTGTTGGAAAGTGTGTCTGTGGCTATGCTGAATGTTTGTTAAGTGTGTCAGTATATCTGGGTGTTTGTCCCTAGGTGTGTGTCTCCACATCTGGGTGTGACTCTGTGTTCCTGGAAGTGCTGTGTCTGAAGGTGCCTACCTCCTGTGTGTCCAGCCATCTACCTGTAAATGTGTTGGACATCAGAGTTGTGACTGTGTGGTATGTGCTTGCATATGGGTTGGTGTGGAAGGTGTGTCTCAGAGTGTTTGTGTGTCTATGAATGTGTAGAGCATCTGGGTGTGTGTCTTTGTCTCTGGGTGTGTCCATGGAGGGGACATGTCCTCTCTAGGGTGTGTGCGCCTCCCTGCCATCTCTGGCAGTCCCACCTGGATCCTGGCTTGGGCCCGTGGGCTCCGATGCCCCTTTAACGCCCCCCCCACCCCCGGCACCACCTGACGTTGCATGCAGCCTGCCAGTGCTGCAGTGAGCACGCACACGCACACACACAGACGCACACACGGAGCCCAGAGCCTCCAAAGCCACCTCCCGGGACCCTCGCCCTGCCCCCTCATGGGCAGGGGTCCCAGGCTGCCTCCAGCCGCTGCCGCGGGGGGGCCCTTCAGGGCCAGGGGCTGGCAGACCATGTAACCAGGGCTGCTGTCGGGAGCGCGGAGGGGAGGGGAGCCCCCAGCCCTGCTGGGCCGGCCCAGGCCCCTCCGCGGCTCCCCCTTGCACTGCCCACCTGCCCAGAATCCCCCCACGCCCCCCCACAGTGGCTGTTAACCCCAGGACTCCCCAAGCCCAGCCTCTCTGTGCGGCAGCCCCGAGCGGGGCTAAGATTCCAAGATGCCCTTGGTGGATTTCTTCTGTGAGACCTGCTCCAAGCCGTGGCTGGTGGGCTGGTGGGACCAGGTAGGGGAACTCGGAATGGAGGGTGGGCAGGAGACTCAGCCCTGGCCCTCCCACCTTGGATCCTACAGCCCCTGGTCTGGGCTGGTGTGTGCCGCTGTGCACGTGTGTGGCCTGAACATGAAACCTTGTGACTGTCTGTCTCTGTGTGTGGCCCGGGACTGGGCGGGGAGAGTGGGTGGCTGGGATGTGGGTCTCTTGCTGGGTGTGACTGTCAGCACTCGCCTGTGTGTGTGTCTGCAGTGGTGTGGGGCTGTGTGACCATATGCTTGTTTGCCTGGGTCATGATGGGGCCCTCTCTGAGATCATATGGCTGTTTGTGGTGGTGTGTGTTGGGATGCGTTTGGGAGCCCAGACCTGTGTGATTTTTCTGGGGCATGTGACCCCAAGTATCAGGGACTGCCTTATTGTGTATGCCCCTCGTTTCGTGTGGCTGTGTAGAGCTGTGTAAGATGGTAGTCTGTGACTCTGTGTGCGGTTGTGTGACTTTGTGGGTCCATCTTGTGTGTGTATGTGTATCTTTCTGTGCAACTGGGGTCTCTGGCAGCACTGTGAGGAGTAAGTGCCCCATCCTGGTGTGGGCTTCGTGAGCTCACCCTTCCTGCCAAGCATCCCTCCTGCCTCTCTGGACGGAGTCTGCTTCTGGTTTGGGGGTGCTGTGGTGGAGCTTGGGGGCGGGGAAGCAATGCCCTTTCTCCTCCATGCACAATGTCATAGCAGACGCTTGTGTGAAGTGGCATGAGGGGACCAGGAGGGACTGCCAGGCCTGGTTCTGTGTATACTCCGTTCATCCGTGCATGTGCCCACCCCTCTGAGGTTGGGGGAGAGGGGCTGTGATGGGAACCCCCCTCCCCTGGGTGACCGAACAAGGTTTCCTCAGCTCAGTATTCTCCCCTGCCCCTGTCAAACCTTCTCTTCACCCAGCACTTGCATTCTCTCCTGTGGAGGAGAGATTGTATTCTCTCCTTCCAAAACTAGGTTTGGAGCTGGGGGCCAGGACGCCTTGGGAGTGGGGTCCATATCTGGGAATACTTGGGCCAGGGGAGCTCTGGGAAGGCAGGGGTTAAGGGTCCTGAGGCCTGCCCCCCTTTCCCCCAGCTCAGCAGCTGGTTGGAGGGGGAGTTGCTAAGGAGACTCCCATCACCATGGCGACGGGATTCTCCTGACACCTCATTGGCTCACTGTTAGGCAGGAGCCCCTCCCTTCCACAGGTGCCCCTCTGGCTCCTCCTTTTGGGCTGGAGGAGGAGGAAGTCTGGGAAGGGGTGCCCCCCTTCCTCAGGAAGGGAGGGGTATGCTGAGTCCCGACTTCCCAGCCTGAGTCACCATCCAGACCCCGGAGGAAAGGAAGGGCTGACCCCCTTCCCTTCCAGCAGCTTGCTGAGGGCTCTCTTGGCTGAGTGAAGAAGTAGGAGGGGTTCATGGGATCTTCAGAAGTTTCTTGGGAGGGACTGACCTCCCCCACCCTCTGATGCCCTGTCTCCCCATCATTCCTTCCTTCTTGCCTCCTTCACCTTAGTTCAAGAGGATGTTAAACCGTGAACTCACACACCTGTCAGAGATGAGCAGGTCAGGAAACCAGGTCTCTGAGTACATCTCCACCACATTCCTGGGTGAGTGAAGGGTAGCACTTTGTGGGAACTCTGCACGCCTGGACTGGAGGGGGCTGCCCCAGACCATACGTCTAATTGGTGACATTTGCCCCAGGGACACTGACTCCTGACTCCCCAGAGATCAGGGTTACCATGCTCAAGAGTTCCCATACTCTCGATGCCCCCAAATGCAGAGGGATGTCGACTTTCTAGAACCTCCACATTAAAAAATTTCTCCAAGCAGAAAAGGCCCTCCAAAGTCAGTGGAACTGCAGTGGAACTCTCTCAAACTCAAGATCCCAAGAATCCCACAAACTCAAATAGAATTCTTTTTTTTTTTTTTAAGATTTTATTTATTTATTTGACAGAGATAGATCACAAGTAGGCAGAGAGGCAGGCAAAGAGAGAAGCAGGCACCCTGCTGAGCAGAGAGCCTGGAAGCGGGGCTCAATCCTAGGACCCTGAGATCATGACCTAAGCCTAAGGCAGCGGCTTAACCCACTGAGCCACCCAGGCGCCCCTCAAATGGAATTCTTAAACTTCAAATGCCACCAGGCTGAAAGGCCTCCCTGAATTCAGTAGCATGTCCCAATTCGGATTCCCCCGCCTCCACGAATTCAGGAGATCCCGCAAACCTAAGAGAGATGCTCACCTTCAGTAGGGGTCCCAAACTTAAGGGAGCTGGTGTCCTTCAGAGTCCAGAAGAGAACCCCCAGACTTTAAAAAACTCTCCAAGCTGAAAAGTCTTCCAAATTCAGGAGAATCGCCCAACTTAATATGACCCTCAAATTCAGTAGACTCCTGCAAACTTTCCATACCCAATACGGTGATACGGAATACCTCAAATTCGTTAGAACCCTCAAGCCCATGGGGACCTCCAATTCGTCCTAATCATTGAACCCAAGAGCCCAAGCTGAGCCTGACCCCCACAATCTCAGGATAATTTCACCCTTTCAATTTATCGCCAAAGGTTTCCAAATTCTGGAGAACTGTCCTGCACCGAGCTCAAGAGAAGTGTTCGGAGTTTCAAAGGCTCCCGCCAATGGGGGTGTGGCCGTGCCGAGTTCTGACATGCAGCCAATGGGAGCACGGCATGCAAATAAGCCCTATGAGGCCCAGTTATTCAGTGGCAGGGCCCCAGGTCACAATGGGTGGCCCGGGCTTGGCTCTCGAAGCCCTTGAAAGCTCAGGAAGAGGGCTCCTGGGGCTGGCCCTCAGTGGCTGGTGTCAAAGGGGTGGGCTGGGTGGGGGGCGGTTCATGGAGCCAGAGGCTACCCTTCCCTCTGGCTTCCCCCTGCTCTCCACTCCCACCAGCACTCTTAGTCACCACGGAGGTGTCCTCCCAGTCCGAGAAGTTTCCCTGCCTATACAGGGCAGGCAGCGACTCTCTCTAGCACCCCCACCCCGCTTCCTGACCTCCCATGCCACCCCCCTGCCAAACCTGGCCATCAGACTGGAGCCACCCCATAGCTCCTGGCCAGCCTCAGGGTCCCCACTCCAGCCCACCACGTCCCAGAAGAATTCCTACTTTCCTTCTGGTTTCCAGCCTATAAGTCACCAACAGCATGATATCCTGAAGGGGTCTGCCCTCCCAAGTGAGCCTTCCCAGGGCGCGGTGGGGAGCAGGGAGGAGAACTGAGGGCCAGATGAGGGCATCTCTGTGAGTTGCTCATGCTTGTCTGGCCTCTGTCTTCTGCAGACAAGCAGAATGAAGTGGAGATCTCATCGCCCACAATGAAGGATCGAGAAAAACAGCCAGCCCCACGGCAGAGACCCTCCCAGCAGCCCCCGCCCCCCGGGCCACAGTTCCAGCCCATGTCTCAGATCACAGGGGTGAAGAAGTTGAGACACAGCAGCAGCCTGAATGATTCCAGCATCCCCCGCTTTGGGGTAAAGACTGACCAAGAGGAGCTCCTGGCCCAAGTGAGTGGCGATTCCACAGGGGCTGGACCAGAGAGGGACAGGTGTCTGCTGGGGCCCAGCCAAGGACTGGGCATTGGGCCAGTCTGAAATGAGGATTCAGGTACACTGGGGTTATGAGACTCTCAGGAGAGAGGGAGTAAAGGAAGCAGGATAGGACGGAGCTGAGTCGGGAGGCGGCATGAGCTCGAGCGTGACCCCTCGAAGAGCTCCGGAGTGTGAACACCACCACCGAGTTGAGCCCACGTTGAGGCAAGAGCACTGAACTTTTGTACCCCTGTGTCAGTCATTGGCTGTGGGCTGCCCCCAGAGTGGACAGCGTTACCTCCTCTGTGTAGCTCCCGTAGGGGCAAGAAGAGCCATTTCCTGGAGAACAGAGCCGTGTGAGTCCCAGCAGGTGGGGGATGGCGGCACCCCGTCAGTGAAAGGGGGTCTGGCCAGAACCCCATAGCACCCACTACTGGCCAGACCTGGGTTCAGCCCCTGGCTCTTCCGTGGGGGAGCCACGGGGCTCCCACATGGGTTTGTACAATATTTATTGAGCACCTACTGTGTGCTGGCACTGTTCGGGGTTCTGGGGAGACATGGAAAACTAGCCCAAGTTCCCTTCCCCCTGGCGCTGATGAGCAGTTTAGCTCAGAAGTGAAACTGTGCTCTGGGGTCAGCCTAGCTGAGTTCACATTTCGACTTGGCCACTGGTGAGATACAAGGTCTTGGGGAAGTCTCTTCACTCCTCTGGGCTTTGGTTCTCAAACCAACCAAACGAGATCAAGCACTCCGGGTCCTGCTCGGCAGATAATGATCAGGGCACAGTCACTGTGGTTGTGTTGTTATCTATGGCCCCCTGGGGTAAGTTCCCAACTGCTGAACTAGGCCCCCCACTGGGTGAGCAATAAGGGTGCTGCCTTCAGACCCGAGCTCTGAATTGCTAGGGAAGAGTGGAGAGGGGTGAAGATCAATCCCCAAGAACTTCTGACCTAAGTGGGTAGGGGCTTGGCCCTGGGTCTTGAGGGCTCCTGACCTCTGGCCTCCCAACTCCGTCAGGAACTGGAGAACCTGAACAAATGGGGTCTGAACATCTTTTGCGTGTCGGAATACGCCGGGGGCCGCTCGCTCAGCTGCGTCATGTACACGATATTTCAGGTAGGGCGGGCCGAGTGGGGCAGGGTGCGAGGCAGGGGCGCCGCGTGGAGAGCGGAGAGCCCGCGGGACTCACTGCCCCCCCACCCCCGTTCCTACTTCAGGAGCGGGACTTGCTAAAGAAGTTTCGCATCCCGGTGGACACCATGGTGACCTACATGCTGACCCTGGAGGACCACTACCACCCCGACGTGGCCTACCACAACAGCCTGCACGCGGCTGACGTGCTGCAGTCCACACACGTGCTGCTGGCCACGCCAGCGCTGGATGTGAGCCTCCCCTCCTCCCCCCGCCGCCCTGCCGTGCACCCCCAACCCCATCTCTCTCTCTCACTGCCCACCTCCCATCTCCCGTTGGTCTCTCTGGCCCTGGGTCTCTGATCTCCGTCCCTCTGTGATCCTGTTCCTCTTTCTGATCCTTCTCTCTCTCTCCTGACCCCCTTCTTTGGTGACACCCCCATCTCTCTCTCATCCTATCTCTCAGACCCCCCCCCATCTTTCTCACCCATCTCTCTCCAACCCCCACTCTCTGCCCCTAGGCTGTGTTCACGGATCTGGAGATTCTTGCCGCCCTCTTTGCGGCTGCCATCCATGATGTGGACCACCCTGGGGTCTCCAACCAGTTCCTCATCAACACCAGTGAGCGGCCTCCCCCATGGGGGCGGGGCCTGCTGGGTAAGGGGGGGCCCCCCCGGGTTGGCTTCTGCGCTCCTCTGACCCCCCGCCTGGGCCTGGGCTGCAGATTCGGAGCTGGCGCTCATGTACAACGACGAGTCGGTGCTGGAGAACCACCACCTGGCCGTGGGCTTCAAGCTGCTGCAGGAAGACAACTGCGACATCTTCCAGAATCTCAGCAAGCGCCAGCGGCAGAGCCTGCGCAAGATGGTCATCGACATGGTGGGCGGGGCCGGGGCGGGACCGGACAGGAAAGATCGCCTCCGAGGCTTGGGGAGAGCAGCAGGGTCTGAGTCCAGGACTGGAACCCCCGGGAGCAGCGTCCCTGTGGGGGCTGGGGACCAGTTGTGCCGAGCGCAGGTGGGGTCCAGGCAGCCCCAGGCAGGGCTTCAGCGGCCCCTGTCCTACCCCCTCACCCGCAGGTGCTGGCCACGGACATGTCCAAACACATGACCCTCCTGGCTGACCTGAAGACCATGGTGGAGACCAAGAAAGTGACCAGCTCGGGTGTCCTCCTGCTGGACAACTACTCCGACCGCATCCAGGTGCCCCCTCGCCCGCCATATAAGGAGACTAGAATTTCTCTAGACTGCTCTAGACTAGACTTCTCCCCGCTTTGGGTCTGGGTGGCTCCCCTCCCTCCCCTCCAGCTCCCACGTTGCCCATCTTCCTGTCTCTTTCTTTTCTCTCTCCCTCCCATCTCTATCCCAGTCTCCGTCTCCTGCTGTCCCTCCTCCTTTCTTCTTCCCTTCCATCAACCCCTTCCTGTCCCCTCTGCCTCCCCCAACACCGCCTTCTCTCCTCTCCCACACGGGTCTCTTTCCTTTCTCTCCCTCTCTCTTCCTCTCCCCTCTCCTCCCCATTTCCCTTCCCTTTCCATATCCCCGCTGCCCCTCCTCCTCATTCTCCCCATAAAGGGGGCGGTAAGGAAGCACGAGATCCCGCGCTGGGACAGGGGCATGGCCTCTGAAGGTCCCCCGCCTCGTGCAGGTCCTTCGCAACATGGTGCACTGTGCGGACCTCAGCAACCCCACCAAACCACTGGAGCTGTACCGACAGTGGACGGACCGCATCATGGCCGAGTTCTTCCAGCAGGGCGACCGGGAACGGGAGCGGGGCATGGAGATCAGCCCCATGTGTGACAAGCACACAGCCTCGGTGGAGAAGTCTCAGGTACAGTGTTGCGGTCCCTGTGGAAGGCAGCAGGGTGGTCCTCCCCATCCCGCGCTGGCCTGGAGCCTGGAGAAGTCCAGGCACTCCTGACCTGCCCCTCCACAAAGTCAAGTTTTTCTGTTTTGTTTTGTTTTGTTTTGTTTTTGTTTTTTTCCTTTTTTATCTTGATGGGAAATCTGCAACATCTTCTCTCCTCCAGAACAACCAAACAGAGCCTCTGGACTCACCGCTTGTAGACCTGAGTCAAACAAGTTCTAACTCATTTGTAGCCATCAAATAGCTAATAATAATACTTACCCAGCTCTTAGTTACAGACCTTATGTCCGTACAGCCTCTCACTTTCCCTGTAACCGCTATCTTGTCCTTGATTTTTGGTGGATTTTTTTTTTTAAGATTTTATTTATTTATTTATTTTGACAGAGAGAGATCACAAGGAGGCGGAGAGGCAGGCAGAGGTTGGGTGGGGGGGGAGCAGGCTTCCTGCTGAGCAGAGAGGCAGATGTGGGACTCGATTCCAGGACCCTGGGATCATGACCTGAGCTGAAGGCAGAGGCTTAACCCACTGAGCCACCCAGGCACCCCTGGTGGATTTTTTTTTTTTTTTTTTTAAGATTATTATTTGTTTGAGAAAGCAGGAGTGGTAGGGTGGGGGGAGGGGCATAGGGGGAGGGAGAAGCCGCTTCCCCATGGGCAGGAAGCCAGGGAGCCGGATGCAGAGGCTTGATCCCAGGACCCTGGCATTATGACCTGGACCAAAGGCAGAGGCTTTCCCTTGGTTTGGGGTGGATTTTTAAATGAGACGCAGTAACTTATCATCGCGTGCTTATTTAACTTAACAAGAGGCACAGAAACACAATGTTGTTTGTAAAGTGTGAACGGGAGTCTCACCCTCCCCACTTTCAGTCTCCTCCCCGGTGAGACCTATTTTTTCCCGGTTCACTGTGCGTGGCCTTTCCAGACCAGAGTCACCCAGCGAAGGCACTGTTGATATTTGGGGCCAGATCATTCTGTATCACAGCGGCTACCCTGGGCTTTGGAAGATGTAGAGCGGCATCTCTGGCCTCCACTCTCCCCTTCCAGTGATAACAACCTATTTCTAGACACTTCCAAATGTCCCCCGAGCGTGCGGATCACCCCATCCTCCAACGCCTGGCAAAACCAGTTTCATACATTTTATTATGTAGTTAGGGTTACAGACAATAGTTCATGGGTTTTGCTTTTTTAAAAAAATAAGAACTTTATGAATATATATCTGTTTTTATACAGCTTGCCTTTGCTCCCAAACAGTGCTTGGAGATCTGTCCAAGTGTTTCCACCTACAGTTAGCCTGTCCTTTTTGACTGTTGTATAGTATTCTCAAAGGTATAGAGAGCTAATGGTTTCTGGGGAGACTTGGTTTTTCTCCATGGCTGACCACTGAGGTGTTGACGGGTTACAAATTCACAGCAACTCAAACAAGGTAGACCTTCAGGTTTATTCCCTCTTATGTAAAAAAAGCCTAGAGAAATAATATCACTCCCTTTGAAATGGTCAGGCGTCTAAGAGAATTCCCTTCTATCATCCGAAGCCTCGGGCCTCTGTCCCCAGAAATGCCTCTTATGATCACAGATGCTGTTGAAGCTCCAGCGATTTTGGCTACATACCAGGGAAGAAACGTTTCTGCCAGTTGAGGCAGCGCCCCTACCCTCTGTTCCCACCCCAGCTCCAGTCTTCCGTCCACCTGCGGTCACACTGCCACCATCTCTCTTTGCAAAGGAGGCTGGGAAATGTAGTTTTCAGCTGTGTGAGGGAAGCATTGCCTCCACCAAGAAAAATCAAGATTCTGTTAATAAGAAGGAGGGAAGAGGGACAGCTAGCGCCTCAGTCAGTCAGGCATCTGCCTTCAGCTCAGGTCATGATCCCAGGGTCTTGAGATCGAGTCCCATTTTGGGCTCCTTGCTCAAGCCTGCTTCTTCCTCTGCCTGCTGCTCCCTCTGCTCGTGCTCACACTCTGTCTGGCAAGTAAATAAGTAAAATATTTTTTCACAAGCTTAAAAATAATAAGAAGGAGGGAAGATACTATCAGAGTGGGTTAGCCAATCTTCCGCCATGGAGTTATTTCTAGTTTTTCTTTGTTGCCAAAAAAAATGTCATTAATATCTGAGGTTTACCACAATTTTTTCTTTAAAGATTTTATTTAGGGGCGCCTGGGTGGCTCAGTGGGTTGAGCCTCTGCCTTCGGCTCAGATCATGATCTCAGCATCCTCGGATCGGGCCCCGCATCGGGCTCTCTGCTCAGTGGTGCGCCTACTTCCCTCTCTCTCTGCCCGCCTCTCTGCCTACTTGTGATCTCTCTGTCAAATAAATGAATAAAATCTGAAAAGCAAGGTTGCGAGGTTAACAGCCATGAGCCTCTTCTGAATTTTGCTAGATCCCACAGCGTGGCAGGACAGTGTGCACCAGCGGGCCCCCAGTTTGTGCCTTTCTCCCTTCTCTCCCAGGTGGGTTTCATTGACTATATTGTACACCCGCTGTGGGAGACATGGGCTGACCTGGTCCACCCAGATGCCCAGGAGATCCTGGACACGTTGGAGGACAATCGGGACTGGTACTACAGCGCCATTCGGCAGAGCCCTTCCCCGCCACCCGACGAGGGGCCCAGAGGGCCAGGCCACCCACCCCCACCGGACAAGTTCCAGTTTGAGCTGACTCTGGAGGAGGAAGAGGAAGAGGAGGTGTCTACCACCCCAGGTGCATTTGAAGTGCCGGACTTGACCATGGCTCAGGATCCATCCCCGGCTGAGGAACCGTGGGAGGTGGATGGCCACGCCCTGCCCACGGAGGCAAAGGCAGAGGAACCCGGCGTCACACGGCAAGGCGACTCAGCACATAGTGTGGCTACGGGCGAGGACGGGGCCATGTCCCCAGACACATCCGTGGAGGCTGGGGGCCGCAGCAGCCCCCTGGCCCTATCTGCTGAGAGCCCCCCTCTGCCTTCCTTGAGGACCCCGCCCTCTCCAGAGGAAGCCCCGGGCCTCCGGGGCCTCCCCTCCGTGGCGGCCGAGGTGGGGGCCCAGAAAGAGCACCAGGCTGCCAAGAGGGCGTGCAGTGCCTGCACGGGAACATCTGGCGAGGAGCCCACCCCGCTCCCAGCTCCTGGTGGATGGGGGTCAGCTGGAGGTCCTACCTGAGCCCCGGCCCCTCCATCCTGTTGCTCTCCCCGCCTCCCTCCACCACCATCACCCCCCGGCCACCTCCTCCACTGCCTCAAAGACTCTTGGGCCTCCTGAGAAAAAAGAAAACAGAAAAGTGGGGTTTTTTCTCTTTTCTTTTTTTCCTCTTTCCCCCCACCCCCACCCACGGGGCCTCTTTTTGGAGGTGGGGGCTGGGGAACAAGGGGCGGAGGTCCCGGAAGGGATTTTATTTTTGGAATTTTAATTGTTACATTTTTAGAAAAAGAAAAAGAAAAAAAACCAGGATAAAACACAGCCACTGTAGACGCTCCTGTTCCGGACTAAACCCCTCGTGTCCCTGCCCCGCCTGCCTCTCCTCCTGTGCCTCCCCCCAGGTCCCAGGCTCAGTCTTCCGGCCTCCTAAGGCTCCCCACCTGGGCCCAAGCAGGCATCATGCCTCCCTCCCTCCCTCGGGGCTTTTCCTCTGAATTTTGGAGGGTCTCTGGGACCCAACCAGAAATAGCCATTCTGGGGGGGGGGGGCTCGGGGGGGGGCTGTCTCTGGGGTGACCCCCGCTCCAGCCCCTGTCTGGCTCACTGCCCACCCCTCACCCCCAGGAGTCTTCCACCTCATTTCGCACAAACCTGGCAATACTAACTTCGGGGACGGGGGGGGGGGGGGGGGGCTGTGTGCTTTCAGATGTAGCGGAGAGAAGGTGTTGGAGGGACATTCACACCACTAACCGGGGTCTGAGGTTCGAGGAGGGCCTGATCCCCCCTCCACTTGCCATCCCCTTGCCCTTCCACTTTGGGTTCTGTTTGAATTTTCTCCATTTGGGGGGAGAGGGCTCTGAACCGCACCCCTCCTTCCAGCTGCTTTTCCTCTTGTTTCTGCCTTAAGGATTCCCGTGGCCCCAGGAGAGGGGTTTGCAGCGGCTTCCACTCGGCTGGGGTGCGGCCAGGCCCAGAGCCCCCATCCTGGGCACCACCACCCCCCATGCCCCGCATCCTCCTGACCCCCTTCATGACCCTTTGCCCTAGGAGGAAGCAATAACAGTGTACACCCACATCCCCTTTCGGGGCAGCCCTCTCCCACCCTGGCACCAACCAAAGTCATTTCTCCTTTGCCCCCATCTGGCCACGCCTCTCCCTCAGCCCTTAGCTATTCCTGGAGCAATACGACAGACAGATGCAAGGCCATTTTTCTCCAAGCCATGGGGGACTGTTTGGAAGGAAAGACCACTCCCTTTCCCCCTCCTTAATGCCCTTCGCCCGTTCTGCAGCCAGGCAAGGCGGGGCCTCTCTCTTACTCCCGCACCCCCAATTCTGAGCACACGGTACTGTAGCCCCCCGCTGCCCGCAGCCTTCCATCTGTCTGTCCATCCCGGTGGGGAGTACCACCCACTCCCACCCCCATGATGCTGTACAGGGTTCATTTTTGTAGCGACATTAATTTCTGTCCCCCACCAGTGACGAGTGGGACTTCTTTTTGGTTTTCTTTCTTTTCTTTTCTCTCTTTTTTTTTGTACATATTGTATGGTTGGTTTGTAAATTATTCTACAGAGGCAAAAAGGGAAAATAAACTTGCCCTTCCCCCAGCTGACCCCGGTCAGGGGAAGGAGGGGTGGGGTCTCCCAGAGAGAGGGTCCTCATTCCCACTCTGTATTATACAAACTGTACCACAAACCCCGAAAGCGTGGGTTCTGCGCTGCCGCTTGATGGGAAGTTGTGTCATTGTAGGGGGCGAGGGCTGAGCAGAGCCTGCCCCTTCCCCCTTACCCAGGTGTGACTGGTGAGATGGAACCCCACCCCCAATCAGGGCTCCTCTCCCCAGGAGGGGGGGGCACAGGACCCCCCCCAGCTGCTCTTGTGTTGTCCACTTTGACGATCAATCAGTCCGTCCGTTGATCGATAATCAATCCTTGTCTCCAATTAAACCGAGGCTTTCACTGATCTTCCTGGCTTATGTGACTTCCTTTCCCACCCTGTTCTTGGCAGGTGCGCCTCTCCTTACACTGTCTGCCTGGGGTGGGGGTAAGGGAAACGGAAGCTCTGTCCATATCCCTCCCCAGGCAGATAGAACCTGAAGGGGGGGGCAGCAAGTGTGGCAGGAGGCAGCCTCCATCCCCCCCACACCCCCTGCTGGGGCCTGGGCTGGACACGTGCTCAAGGACTCCAGGTTGTAAAGCGGAAGTTCAGACCAGTCTTTGGAGGCCAACAGACCCAGGTAAACCCTACTTCTATACAGCGTATCTGACACAACTCTTGGTACTTCTGGAACCTCAAGAGTAATTCCTGGAAACCTCAAGGGAACCTGATTAATGAAGCCTCCACCATCTGGCTTCCAGGCCATGATAGAAGGCCTCCGGTCAAATTCTGCTGTGCAGACGTTAAACTTGATAAACAGGCACAAAGGTATTTTCTTACCCCTATAAATTCTATGAATTCCCAGGATCCTGACCATTTTGGTGTTGCAACCTTCCTGTGGCATTAAAAGAAAACCAAAAAACCTGAATATCTTTTTTTTTTTTTCTTTAAAGATTTCGAGTAATCTCTACACCCAATGTGGAGCTGGAACTCACGGCCCTTTGATCAAGGGTAGCATGCTTTATTGACTGAGCCAGACGGATACCCCCAAACCTGAATCATAAAGGCAGGGCTCTTTTGCTTTGAGCCTTGTAAGACTTATGGTCCATATCAGGTGATCTAAATCCTCCAAATTCACACATGACTGGCTTGGGATTGAAGCTGTTTTTCTAACTTGTTCGGTCGAGATTGAGGAGTGAGCGACTCTCAGATATTTTAACCAGTGCACCTGTTTGAATACTGTAAATTCCACTCAAGGGATCCCATTTTCCCCACCTTTATCGGGGCAATTAACAAACCCTTGATTTCACCACCGTTTCTGATATTCATTATGCTAATGAGCAAACCTTCCCAAGTGGATGAAGATAGGGATAACAGAAGTGACTGATTCGAGCTTTTGGTTTAGAATACGGGCTGCCCCTGGGGTGTAGTTAATTGAGATACACACAGACACATTCAGGGCTTAAGTGGTTCGGCGCAGTGGAATCAACAGATGCGTATATTCACACCATGTGTGCAAAATGAGGGCAGCGTCCTTGGATCTAAGGAAAGGTGACCTCTGTTCGCGTCTAGGTACCAAGGAGAGGCTGAGATCCCAGCTCCAGCTGTGTGACCCTGGGCGTGATCTCTGCTGTCTCATCTCTAAAATGAGGATAACAAAAGTCTCAGTCAGTCTAGGGCAGGGCCGACCGGTGAAACCTTCTACAATGATGGGAATGTTCTGTCCATGCTTCTCCAACGTGGGAGTAGCCACTTAGCCCCACGTGGCTGTCAAACACTTGAGATGTGAGTGCCACTAAGGAGTTGGAGTTTTCATTTCCCTCTTCATTAAGTAGCCACATGCGGCCAATGGCTACCGTCTAAGACTATACAGTTCTGGAACTTGAGAGGGTGAACGTATAGGCTTAGCGTTACTAAGGTTTGTCTGGTTCACTGCGGTTTGAAGATTGACAGTACGTAGATATCCTGGCCCAGAGAAGTAGGGGCCAGCTTGGAGCCGGGGCGGGGGGGAAGGCTGGAAAACTAGGTAGAAGTTTCCAGGGAATCTGAACTTTGTGCAAGCAGTAGAGAGGAGACACAGACGTTTTCCCGAGGGTGTTTCAAAGGGAGGCAGAGTCGGGGAAAGGGTGTCAGGCTGAGGGTCAGGAGATGACAGCACCAATCCCGGGCTGCACAGGAAGGCCGATGAGACTTCTTGCTCTGGACCTCAGGTTCCCCAAGGGTAGCATGATGTCCCAAATGCCTCCTCTGCTGGGACACTGTGACAATCTGAGAATGCGGGTCAAAGGCCAGAGGTGGGCATGTGACCATCAGCTGGCTCTTTAAAATCCTCGTGATGGGGAGTTTCATCTTTCCTCAGGCAAAGGTGACCAAGGGTAGTGGGGCACAGCCGCAAGGCCTTGTAATCCAGATAGGACAGGGAGACCTGGGGAAGGGGTGCAGTCAGTTCACGTTGAAGTTGACTTCGGCCACTTGCAAACAAGCGACATGGTCTGGGACAAAAGGCTTTGGCTCTTCCAGTCTTTCAAGGGCTGTGCCCTGCGCTAAACTCATTAGATGGGGGGGCGCCTGGGTGGCTCAGTGGGTTAGAACCTTTGTTTTCAGCTCAGGTCACGATCTCAGAGTCCTGGGATCAAGCCCCACATCTGGCTCTCTGCTCAGCAGGGAGCCTGCTTCCCCCTCTCTCTGCCTACTTGTGATCTCTGTCTGTCAAATAAATAAATTTAAAAAAAATCTGTAAACTCATTAGATGGGCTATCTTATTGGCTCTCCAGCAGTCCTTGAGATACACACCATTACAGGAAACTAAGGCCTGGATGTGATCTAACCCTGTCGAGGAAAGGCAGAGACCTCACTTCACCTACTGTCTGGCCCACAATGATAGCTGCTAGATAACTACCTGATACTTTCAGTATTATTGCTCCTTTCCCCTTTTTAGCCCTATGCCCAACATGGGGCTTGAACTCACGACCCCAAGTCAAGTGTCACATGCCACACCACCTGAGCCAGCTGTACAAATGGATAGTATGTCTCCCTTTTTCATAAAATAAAATTATAAGAGTGTAAATTAAAACCTATTTTTATTTTTAAAGTTTATTCTTAAGTAAGATCTTCGCCCAGTGTGATCTTGATCTCAAGACCCTGAGATCAAGAGTCAGATGCTTCAATGACTGAGCCAGCCAGGTGCCCCTAAAATATTATAAATAAATAAATAATAAATATTAATTATAATTAATATGTATTTATTTATTTTAAGCTACTGGCAAATAATGAAAAGATGGACCGTCCTTGGGTAAGTAAAGAACTTTCATAGCTCATTAGTGTTGGTGGAAGTTGGCACATACAGCTTTCTAAAAGTAGTCTGATTGGGGCGCCCGGGTGGCTCAGTGGGTTAAGCCTCTGCCTTTGGCTCAGGTCATGATCCCAGGGTCCTGGGATCGAGCCCCACATCAGGCTCTCTGCTCAGCGGGGAGCCTGCTTCTCCCTCTCTATCTGCCTGCCTCTCTGCCTGCTTCTGCCTACTTGTGATTTCCTCTCTGACAAATAAATAAATAAATAATCTTTAAAAAAATAATAATAAAAAAAATAAAAGTAGTCTGACAATATTTATCAAAAATATAACTGCCCAGGGTGCCCTGGTGGCTCAGTCAGTTAAGTGTCTGCCTTTGGCTCCGGTCATGATCCCAGGGTCCTAGCATAGAGCAGGGAGCCTGCTTCTCCCTCTCCCTCTACACTCCTCCTGCTTGTGTTCTCTCACTCTCTCAAATAAATAAAATCTTTAAAAAAAATTTTTTTTAAATATAACTGCATGCATTTTGACCTACCCACTGAAGTTTTTACAACATTTATCCTCAAGAAAGAGTTGGATAAAAACCTAAAGGTGAAGGCACAAAATGCCCATTCTAGTATTGGTCAGAATAGCGAGGAGCTATGAAAAATGTCCAACATTAGGGACGCGTGGGTGGCTTAGGCGGTTCAGTTGGCTGCCCTCCGCTGGGGTCATGATCCCGGAGTTCCAACCTGGAGTTCCCAACCGTGGCTCCCTGCTCAGTGGGGAGTCTACTTCTCCCTCTCCCTCTTCCCCCTCCCGCTGCTCTCACGCTCTCTCTCTCTCTTCAAATAAATTAAAAAATTAAAAAAATATATTAACAATGTCTCCAGTGGTAAGATCAGTAGTCTTTGATATTTTCTTAACTTTAGCAGTGACCGGGTATTAATTTTATAATCAAGGGGAAAGTTATTTTATAATCAGGGTAAAGAAATACCGGGTATTTGTTATCTGCGAGGCACAAAAGCCTGGTAGATAAGCACACGGACTCCGGATTCGGCTTGCCTGGATTCTAGCTCCCACGCGTCTAGTTAATGACTGGGTTCGTCCAAGCAGGTTATGTATTTGTTCTGTGCCTCAGTTTCCCTTGCTGTAAAATGGAAATAATAACTGCCCAGGTTGATATGTGCCAGACACTGTTTGTTTTACGTAAATTATTGCGCTGAATTCTCACATCAGCCTTATAAAAGGTTTTACGATAAATGGGTCACAGTCTGGGAACTTCAGGCCCCAAGCGCCTCCCAGAGCGGAGCTGGGGAATTACAGCAGGTTCAGAAATGCGCGCACGCGCACGCCGAGTGGAAGGCGTGGCGAAGACGCGGGAGACTTCCCCCTGCGCTGCCATTGGCTGTCGTGGTTGTCATTAGCCGAGAAGGCCGCCAATGAGGGGCGCGGCCGCTTCGCCTTGGGAACCCGAGGGCGGAGGGAGCTGTGGCTTTCAGGCTGCTGCAGGTGCGCGAACCTGGAGGCGGGTGAGGGGACCAGGCGTCACTCCTTGAGAGTGAGCCCCAGCGTCGTTCCCCCTCGTTAAGGCGGCCCCAGCGTCACCCTCCTTTCCTGAGAGTTCCCTGGCGTCGTTGTCCCCCCTTCCTCTGAGACATCAACCCCCCCCCGAGGGACCCCTGAGATGTTCCCTCTTCCTGAGGAGGACCCCGGCGTCCTCTCTCCTTCTGGAGCTGAACCCTAGCCTCGTCCCTTCTCCCTGAGAGGGACGCCAGCGCCATTCATGCTCCCTCGGTGGGCCCCGGCCGAGGGGACCCGGGTGTCAGTGCCCTTCCCGGAGGGGTCCCAGTGTGTGTGCGTGTGTGGAGGGGGGACCCCAGCTGACACAGGAACTCGCCGTGTCGCCCGAGAAATCGGTTAAGGAATTGCGGCTCTTTCTCCTAAAATGGGAGCCGCGCGAAAGCTCTAAAGCTGCCTTAAAATACCTTTCAAGTGCTTCCCACGGTCCCTGTCATGGTCAGCAGGGCCTTGTGGAGTGGCTGGGCAGGTGTAGGACTGTCCCCTGGAAGAGGGGTTGCTGTGGCCCATGACGTCCCAAGAGATCTGATGGTAGGGGCTAGAGGGAGGTCGAAGGGCTTCCCTGTCTGTGTCGAACTGAAATCCTAAAAGAAATCCTAAAAGGCGGAGCACAGAGGGGGCGAAATCCGCAGCCGGGGAGACCTGGCTAGTTGCGTTCCCTCCCGCAGAGTCATCCTCCCGCCACTGCGATGGCGCATTGTCTCGTCCACGTTCAAGTCCATGTGAGTTTCCTGTCGCGGCCGGTGTGTCAAACGGTGAACAAGACAGAACAGACGGCGAGTTCCCATTACAAGGCTCGTACCTGCGGGGCTTGTGACTTTGCAAGTGACGCTACTTCTCCCTCAGGGTTTCTGGCTGTTCCTTAAGGAACAGTCTGTCCCCTGCCTGGTTGGCGACAAGCGGCAGGAGGGCGGAAACGGTCTGCTCCTTAGTTGTCTCTACCCAGTGCCTGGGACAGGGCCCGTACGGATGTGTTTGTTGTGCATGCCCCCAGCGCTTCACTTGGTGAATCCTTAGTGGGGCTGAGACACGCCGGGGAGGATGAGGTGTGATGAGTAAGGGAAAGGCACGCGGTGGAGATGAAAGAGAAGCACCTGTCTAGCTGAGATTTCAATGCCAACTCCTTGGCTAAGGCAATTCATCCTTCCTGACCCCGAGGCTACGAGCAAGTGAAGGCAGAGGCGGCTGAGGTCAGCAGCGCGGTTTAAAATTTCCCACCGAAGTTGTCTGGAGCAGCGGATTGAATCCAGGCAGATCCTGGGATACGTGGTCTGAAAAATGTTCCCGAGGGCCCTGTTTAACATGCGGCCTAGGAAAATGTAGATGGCGTGTGGGTGTGGATGGGGTGCTGGGGCTCATTGGAAGGAAGAGCCCTTTAGATAGGGGGCAGTTTCCTGATGCATTTGCAGTTGTGTTTCATTTACTATAAATATAACTTACCCAGAAGTCGTGAAGAATGCTAATTAAAAAAAAAAATAGGAACAAGCCAAGGTCAGGTAATTTTGCACCCCGGGCCCCTCCAATCTTGTTCCTTTTCTAGCTCTCCTTTTCTGGCAACAGTTTCTCTTTCTGCCTGGAAGCCCACAAGAGGGTGCTGCATTCCTTTTAGACCACACCTCCTGCATGGGCCCAGAGAGTTAGGGGCAGCTACAAAACCCTCACAAAATAAAGCGATGGGTTGGTGGAATCACTGATTTTTCACAGGTTACAAGAGCAAGGGAGGAATTTTAAGGAGCACAGGTAAAGTGGTCTGAGGTGACTGAATGTTATACCATTACCTTGCTAACCCTAACCTTGCTAACCCCGATCAATGTTAGCATATCAGGTTTCCAGTACTTACCTCATTCCTACCAGTAATACTACATTTATTGTATCTTACTGTGCGCCAGGTGCTAGGTAGTTATTATCCCCATTTTACAGACGAGGAAAGCCAGGCACAGACAGGATTTGCGCCAAGTTTGAATGCCAGATATGCGTCTCAAGCCTAGTCTGTTGATTCCAGTATATTCTTTCCCTCCCCCCAACCCCTGCTTAAGTTCTCTCTTTTGCAAAATTTAGTTCCACTGACATTTATATTATATATTTTGAAAGATTTTTATTTATTTGACAGAGATCACAAATAGGCGGGGGTGGGGGTGGGGGGGTGGGAAGCAGGGTCCGTCCTGAGCAGAGAGCCCGATGTGGGGCTTGATCCCAGGACCCTGAGATCATGACCTGAGCTGAAGGCAGAGGCTTAACCCACTGAGCCACCCAGGTGCCCGACATTTATATTTTAAAACCAGATGCAGAGCATCTGGTGGCTCAGTGGGTTGAGCATCTGCCTTCGGCTTAGGTCATGATCCCAGCGTTCTGGGATCAAGTCCCATATCAGGCTCCTTGCTGAGTGAGGAGCCTGCTTCTCCCTCTGCCTGCCACTCCCCCTGCCTTTGCTCTCTCTCTCTGACAAATAAATAAAATCTTAAAAAAAAAAAAAAGGCAAAACAAAACAGAATGCACACCCAAGGGAGAAGATAGTCACTGAATTGAAGGCATGTTGTATTGCACAAACCAGGGGACTCTAGCATCCAGAATGACAGTGCCTTTCACAGAGCTCAACGTTACCCTAGACACTGTCCACTTGACTGAGAGTGGGAAGTTATTTGTTTCCTATATGACTATGACTCCATCCTCTTTCACCGTCATCTTTGATAATCTTTTTTTTTAAGATTTATTTGTTTATTTGACAGAGAGAGAGAGAGAGAGAGAGAGAGATCACAAGCAGGCAGAGAGGCAGGCAGAGGGAGGGGGGAAGCAGGCTCCCCACTGAGCAGAGAGCCCGATGTTGGGCTCGATTCCAGGACCCCGAGACCAGGACCTGAGCTAAAGGCAGAGGCTTAACCCAGTGAGCCACCCAGGTGCCCTTTGATAATCTCTCTATACTGAAACTTCCCCTCAGCTTATAAACATGCTGTTTTCTGAATCTCAAAAACAAAACCCCAAACCCTCCCTGAACTCTTTGTTCCTCTCTAGCTTTCACCCAGTCTGCCTCTTCTCATCCAAATGCCGCAGAAGAGATGTTCTCTTCCTCAGTGTTCCTCACTGATTCAGTGTTGTCTTCTCGGCACTTGCACCTGTTTCAAGGAGGCACTCCCTAAGTTTGTACTGTAGGGATCTGTTGCTTTACCCTCACCAGTCTCCTGAAGTGGTTCTCTATAAGATTGCTTTCCAGTTACCAAATCCAGTAGGGATTTGAAGGCGTCTATCCTTCTGAAGCTCTTTGCACTTCATAGCATTATTCCTTAAAATTTTTGTGTTCCCCAAAGAACAAATAATTCAATCAAGAAATGGCAGAGGACATGAACAGAGATTTCTGCAAAGAAGACATCCAGATGGCCGACAGACACATGAAAAAGTGCTCCACATCACTCGGCATCTGGGAAATACAAATCAAAACCACAATGAGATACCACCTCACACCAGTCAGAATGGCTAAAATTAACAAGTCAGGAAACAACAGATGCTGGTGAGGATGCGGAGAAAGGGGAACCCTCCTACACTGTTGGTGGGAATGCAAGCTGGTGCAACCACTCCGGAAAACAGCATAGAGGTTCCTCAAAAAGTTGAAAATAGAGCTACCCTCTGACCCAGCAATTGCACTACTGGGTATTTACCCTAAAGATACAAAAGTAGTGATCCAAAGGGGCACGTGCACCCGAATGTTTATAGCAGCAATGTCCACAATAGCCAAACTATGGAAAGAACCTAGATGTCCATCAACAGATGAATGGATAAAGAAGATGTGGTATATATATACAATGGAATACTATGCAGCCATCAAAAGAAATGAAATCTTGCCATTTGCAACGATGTGGATGGAACTAAAGGGTATTATGCTTAGTGAAATAAGTCAATCAGAGAAAGACAATTATCATATGATCTCCCTGATATGAGGAAGTGGAGATGCAACGTAGGGGGCTGGGGGGGAAGGAAAAGAATAAATGAAACAAGATGGGATCAGGAGGGAGACAAACCATAAGAGATTCTTAATGTCACAAAACAAACTGAGGGGGGAGGGGGGGGAGGGAGAGGGTGGTGGGGTTATGGACATTGGGGAGGGAATGGGTTATGGTGAGTGCTATGAAGTGTATAAACCTGGTGATTCACAGACCTGTACCCCTGGGGCTAATAATACATTATATGTTTATTAAATTTTTTTTTAAATTTCTAAAAATAAAAATTTTTGTGTTCAACTTTTTCTCTTCTTAGCCTCTGTGACACTATACTTTTCTTAGTTTCCTCGTGTTTTTCTGCTGCGGTTGTTTGTTGGGGCTTCTCTTCCATATACTCAAGTGTTTCTCAGAATGTGCTTTTTAAAAAAAAATTATTTATTTATTTGACAGAGAGGCCACAAGTAGGCAGAGAGGCAGGCAGAGTAAGAGGGGGAAGCAGGCTCCCGCTGAGCAGAGAACCCGATGCAGAGCTCGACGCCAGGATCCTGAGATCATGACCTGAGCTGAAGGCAGTAGCTTAACCCACTGAGCCACCCAGGTGCCCCTCAGAATGTGCTTTTAACCTGCTGCTGTTCCTACACCAGTATGTCTTGGAATGTGGTCCCTGGACAAACAGCACCAGCATCAACTGGGAATTTTAGAAATGCAATTTCTTGGGACCCACTTATAGAGTGAGAGACTTCTGGAAAATTTAACACTCATGGTTAAAAAAAAAAAAAAAGCAAACTAGGTATAGAGGGGAGCTTCCTGAACTTGGAAGAAGTTCCAGCAAAGCTTAAGGTATAGGTGACAGAAAATCGTTCGGCAAACATCAGATTGAATGGTGGCACATTAGAAGCACTCACCTTATTGTTAGGAATAAGATAACTATTCCCCCCCTATTCCCACAATGAACCAACATTTCCCAGAAGGTCTTAGCTAATGCTGTAAGGCAAGAAAAAGAAACGAGTGGTGTAACTACTGAAAAAGATGGCATTCTACTACTACTATCTGTAGACGATTTAACTCTCTGCTTAAAAAAAAAACAAAACAGAAAACTAGAAAAAGGCTGGTGGGAGATCAAAATATCTAAATCAAAACTTTTCATATACCAGAAATACCAATTTTATTCTATTTTTCCAGAAATACCAATTGTAAAAGATCCAGGAGTAAAGATCTCATTGACAACAACCACAGCCATAAAACTCCCATGAATAAACCCTTCGCAAGTCCTTTGTGGAGAAATTATAAAGCCTTCCTGAGGACAGCAAAGAAGACTTCACTAAACAGGTACACTAAGTTCACGAACAGAGAGACCTAATATTGTAAAAACATTATTTCACCCCAACTCGATAATTTTAATGCAACCCAATTAAAATTTTCATGGAATTTCATTCATGAAGCAAAGAATAAATATGCAATAACAGAATAGCTCAGGGGTTTTTTGTTTAAAAAAATAGAAAAAGGAGAGGGACTTATTCTGATATTAAGACATGTTACAAAACTTCAGTAATTTAAATGACAAAATTGATGCAAAAATGGATATTTAGGTAAAACAGTAGTAATCTGATATAACAGAATAGAGGTCCCATACATACATGAGAAGTCTGTGTATGATTGGGATAGCATTTAAGAACTACGGATAAAGAATTAATTAGTCAAGAAATGGCTTGAAAAATAAATGGTGGAGCAGCAATAGCTATCCATGCAAAAAATTAAATTTCTACTCAATACTGTATATACCAACAAATTCCTGTTGGATTTAAAAACGGTACAAAAACAAAACAATCATATCTGATGGAAAAACAGCACAAAAATTTCTTGGTGTCTCTATTAGTCAGGATTCTTGGTTTTAACAGAACCAACAAAAACGGGTTCTGGTTACCTTAAGTGGAAACAATGTATGGGCAGGAGACAACAACTTAACAAATGGGTAGGAAGCCACGAAAAATGCAATAGTCCTTAAATATGACACAGAAGGGACAAAACATCAAGGAAGAGTGATAAATTCAACTGTGTGAAATTTATAAAAAGCTTCTAGAAGCAGTAAGAATGTGGTTTGTTACAACCACTTTGGAGAGGAATCTGGCAGGATATAAGGAAAGCTGTGCTTGCCCTAAGATCTAGTAAGTTCCACCTCTTAGTATCCCCCTGGAGAAATACACACATTTGTGCCCAAGAAGACATGGTTAAGAGTAGGCATTTCAGCCTTATCTGTAATTCGGAGAAATGAAAGGACCTAAGACTGTAGGTACTGGAAGAGATAAAACAGAACATAGGTACCTGGCAAAAGGAATGTGACATCACAGACAAAAAGATCTAGAAATCTGAGGGGGAAAAGCAAATTGCAGAATAATACAGGCAACATTATACCATTTTTATACAGAAATACATAGAACATGTCTGCAGTTTGTTTTAAGTTGAGAGGGGGCTGGAATGGAGAGATAGTAAGATTTCAGCTTTATCTATAATGTTATATTTTTTTAAGGTAATACTTAGGTATTTAACAATTAAAGAGAAATGAGGATGGCCCACAGGGCCTCTTCTGACACCATGTTCCTCTTCCCTCTCAGAGTTCACCTAGATTGCTTCCCAATGCCACAGGACCTTTGCATGTGATGCTTCTTCTATCCAGAATCTTACTCTTCCTTTCCTCATCAAGTTTACATTATCAGTTCCTTTGGATTTCTGTGCCCCCATCTCAACAATGGTTTCTCAGAGCCTCTGACCTAGGTCAAGCTCCTGGCCTTCAGAGGGCCTGTCTTTGCACCTAATTACATATGTACTTTGTGATCATTAATTCTAGCTCTCCGAGTGTCATGCCTGTTCCTCATTGTGTCTGAACACCTCACTTTGGCTCTGATAAAACAGCCATTCCAGAACTACCTGTTGGAAGCATTAAAGCCTGGAGGCTAGAAAAATGACTTTACACCCTCCTAAAACAATTTTACTTTGAGGCCTCAAACCTGACACATCCCCAAACATGGTTACTTCTCTTCTATACCTGCAGCCTCCTCAAAGCTTCTCTACCCCTGGCTGCTGAGTAAGGTTGAAGCCACACAGGAACATTCCTAAATCTCTGCTGTCCTTATCTCATCAGTCTTCTCACCGTGGATTCAACCTATCCATTCCCACAGCCTCATCCAAACTGGTGTCCTCTCACCTGCCTAACGCAATAGCTGCTTCACCTTTCCCGTGCACTCCAGTTGGCAGTCACCTGTGCCCATATACCTTCCAGAGCCATTGACTTTCAAATGGGAACTTAACCATGACCCCCAGCAGCCTATCACTCAACACAGTTGTAATACTGCTTCAGCATCTGGCTTACCTGCGGAGATGCCCCAGTTTACCCGGGGGGGGGGGGGTGTAGCTGAGGGGTTCTGGGATGCCAGCCTTCCGGTGTTCAAACTGGGACTGTCCTGGGGAAAACCAGGACAAGTTGGTCAACCTACTCCTCTGCCAGGCTGTAATTTCCATGAAGGCGGGGATCATCTGGGGCCTGTTCCCTACCCTAGCCCCTTTGATACCTGGTGCAACGGCTGTCTTTGCGGAGTTGGAAAGGGAGTGTCAATACTCACCTTTGTTGGTCCAGCAAGTTTACATGCCCAGTCGGTGTCCAAGTACCATTTTTGCAGGTAAGAAACTGTTCACCTTGCTTTGCTGAATCAGCTGAAATCTGACCTCAAGACCAGGGTTCTAACCCTTGTAGAAGGAAACACCACTCTGGGATAGGCTGTGTGGCTTCTGGCAACCGGATTACATGCAAATTCCTTTTGACTCTAGATTAGATCGCTGTTTCCGGAACTTTCACTGATAGACACACTGACCCCACGGGACCTCCTTCTGTCCCTTCTCACACGCAGGGTTAGCGCACGCTGTGGCTGCTTCGGTGTCCACTAGAGTCGAATCTAAACCCTACCACTTTGTGGCCTCATGACCTTGGGCAAGTCGCTTCCCTGAACCTCTCTGATCTGTAAAGAACGCAGGCTTGCCTTCCTAGCTCACAGCACTCTTGAGGATCAAGTAATGTGCAAAAAACTGCAAATGCTAAAAGGCTGTCCAGATACTGTTTACAATTCTTTGTCCTTCCCCACCCATTCAATGCACCTGATGCAGATTTATTTTCTTGTTCCAATAAAACCTTAGAAGAGGACCAAGGAAGCGGCGTGACCAAGACAACCTTCAGGTGACTTGAGTGAATGAAGCTGCGGAGATGGGAGGTTAAGGTTTTCCCGGGAAGGAATCAAATGTCTCCTCGCTAAGCCCCTTGGGAGAGTCTGGGACATTCCTGACAGCTGAGACCACACTTCGTTCCTCTTTGTTCCACTCTCCCAATACAAACAGTTCATTGCCTTAAGGAGAGAGCCAGGCTGTATATCACCTTCACAGGGATTGTTCGGAAGAGGAGACCAGGTTCCAGCGAGCACTGTGCCAAAGAAAATTCCCAAGAGCCCCTTTTGTCCTTTTAATACCCAGGCACCTAAATAAAAGGCTCAGTCTGTGCAACTGAAGCGCATAAAAATTCCCGGATAGATTTTCACCGATTTGAAAGGCATGTTGGGGATGGTTTGCCTGAAAATAGAACTCCAGGGAGACCTAAAAGAGAGGTGTCAAGGAGTTAGGTCATTGTCTTCAAAGCAGCCCTACGTGACAAAGTGAGCCCTGTGTGGCTTGCCTATGGGGAGACAGATGCCCTACATGTCAAGATGCCGTGGGCAGAGATAACGAACTGGTTTCATATTCAAACTCAAAATCAAAGACTTGAGTATGTTTCCGAAGAGTCCTTTCTGTCCTCGGGTTCAAGACCTCCAGCTGAGAGCCCGGGTGGAAGACACTAGTTAGTTTGTTCTTTATTTTCATTGGAAAGTTATAGGGTTACTTATCAACAAAATGACTGTCCAGGGCAGAGATATCCAGTGGTTTCTATGTACAGGCCCATCCCTGGGGTCCACACCTCCACAGGAGCCTCACCCCAGAGGCCTCAGCTGGCTCCTTCCCAGGCCTCCAGGAACCAACCACAAAGACACAAGGAACAAAAACCCCGCCTGACCTCAGCACCTGTTTTCACCCCAAAGGGAGGTGGCGGCTGCTGGTTTGGGACCCAGGCCTACTCTCAGAGTCGTGGGTGCAGAGGCCTCTCTCCTGGGAACCTGCCCTTCATGCGCCCCCCCCCCCTCCCAGGAAGGCTCTCCTGGACATTCCTGGGACAACTCGGACAGGCTCATGGGCTCCTGTTGTGGCCTTCTTTTCTTTCTAGTTGTCATCTGAACACTGAGGCATCTCAGCCTCCCATCTTGGAGGATAAGCATTTGCACTGCTGCCTTTTCTTTTGTCCCCGTTTTTGTACAAAAACAACAATACTCTCGATCAGACCATTTTTTTGCCCAAGAAACACAAGTGGCTCAACAGGTACAGTTCTGCTGGTCGATCTGCTTCCGGCAGGGTTCCATGGTGACAGCAACACCCACCCCGCTCCGGCCAGATGTCATGTGGGTCACCTCACTCCAGGTGTCTGTGTCTGGGTCGTAACACTCCACACTGTCCAGGAACGTGTGACCATCGTAGCCTCCTGCAGGGAGAGCAGAGGAAGCAGTCACCCCCTCTGAGGGCAGAGGAAAGAAAGAGGGAGAGGGGGCGCCTGGGTGGCTCAGTGGGTTAAGCCGCTGCCTTCGGCTCGGGTCATGATCTCAGGGTCCTGGGATCGAGTCCCACATCGGGCTCTCTGCTCCGCAGGGAGCCTGCTTCCCTCTCTCTCTCTCTGCCTGCCTCTCTGCCTACTTGTGATCTCCTGTCTCTCGCTGTCAAATAAATAAATAAAAATTTAAAAAAAAAAAAAAGAAAGAGGGAGAGGGAGGGGCACCGGGGTGGCTCAGTGGGTAAAAGCCTCTGCCTTCTGCTCAGGTCATGATCCCAGGGTCCTGGGATCGAGCCCCGCATCGGGCTCTCTACTCAGCAGGGAACCTGCTTCCCCCCCTCCCCCGCACCTGCCTCTCTGCCTACTTATAATCTCTGCCTGTCAAATAAATAAATAAAATCTTAAAAAAAAAAAAAAAAAAGAAAGAAAGAGGGAGAGGGAACCACAAGAAGCCCTCCTACGGGGATCTGAACCTGGCCCCAAAGATGGGGTTAATCGGGCTTCTCCACCCAGGTCCCCGCCCCCAGGGCCTCACCGAGAACGTAGATCCTGCCCTGGTGCACAGTAATCCCCAGGGCGCTTCGCCGATGCTTCATGGGAGCTACAAAAGTCCACGTTTCTGTCTCCACGTCATAGCGCTCCACGCTGTTCAGCTGGTCCTGACCATCGTAGCCCCCCGCAGCATAGATACAGTTGTGCAAGACACAGACTCCTAAACCACACCATGCAAAGACAGTGACTCCAGGGCCTGGCGCTGGGGGCCCCAGGCACTGCCTTCTTGGGGGCGCCCTCCCCTCTCCCCTCTTCCGGGGCACCCTTCAGAAACACAGCTGGAAGAGAAGAGCTCCGATGGTAGGTCGGGATCTAGCTCTCCTGGGCGTGCCGCAGGGTTTAAGACTGAAACCGGAAGCCTCCCCCAGGCCTTGCTGAGTTTCATTCCCCAGGGTGGGAGGGGGTTCCTCCACGCTCCCTTCCCGGCAGCCCCCACCCACCTGCCCCACTTCGGATGGTGTTCATGGGCGTGATCATTCGCCACTCATCTCTCTCTGGGTAGTAACACTCGGCTGAGTTGAGGCGGTTTGTTCCATCGAAGCCCCCGACGGCATAGAGCAAACGGTTGAGGACGGCCACCCCCACCCCGATCCTTCGAGTCAGCATTGGGGCCACCAAGTGCCACTCGTCCCGCTCTGGCTCATACCTGCAAGGGCATAATAACGACAATAGCGATCATAGCCGACCTGTATGGAACACTATGCCCCGACGTGCTGCCTGTTCTTTATGCACTTGAACTCTTTACTCCTCGTAGCATGTCTCTGAGGAAACAGGTTCACAGCCATTATCTGCTCAAGGTTACCTGCATGTCTGCTGGACGCTGAGGGTGGTCCCACCGTATACCACTGCCAGGCCCCATGCTGCGTGTTGTTAGCTCCCCAAAAACCCTCTTAGCCTGTTGGACAGGTGGTCCTCTTTATCATCTCCCACTGCCCCATCACCTTCAGATGACAAGACAGAAGCACAGAGGGATGAAATGGCATGTCCCCGGTCACCACGGAGGTGGGGCTGGAGGTCTGACCCAGCCTTCTAGGACACCAGAATCCTAATTCTAACAACCAGCCTACCACCCAGGATGGTTTCTGTCAAAGTGTGCTGTTTGTTTAAAATTCCCATTCCCTAGCCCCGCTCCAAACCCAGCGATGCCAGATCTTAGCAGTGGGCTAGGAAGTTTGTTTTAACAAGTTCTCCAGCTGAGAACTGTATCCTGGATCATGCTTCTAGAAGAGGAGAAGGCGGAGGACTGACTGTGCAAAAGTTGAAAGCCAAAATTGCTTGGCCTCTTAACACAGGGTCACCATGCAGTTGTGCAGGTTGTGCACTGCACAAGGGGTCACCTTCCACATAGAAGACCTCATATATCCGTTTATTATGGCAGTTTTGGGGCAGATGGCAGTAAGGTGTCATGCTGTAATAAAATTAGCATTTTACCACAACTTCAAACTGATAGAACTCCTTCCAAATCTGCAGGAGTTGTATGGGTTTGTGACAGCCCTGTAAGCAATTCCCAGGCCCAAGACACATCATCCAACGTCACTGACCACAAATCTCCCATGGATTTAGCTTCACCTGAGGTTTCCACTCCCTGAAGGCAGAGTGCAGAGAAAGGCACCTAACAACAGGGGGAATCCCCAAATCCCAGTGGGTTAGGACCTGTGAGCAATGGGAACCTCCGAGCTTACCCCTCTGGCCCCTGCCACTCACCTCTCCACGCTGTTGTGGTGGATGCAGCCATGGGAGCCACCAACGGCATAGATGTGGCCATCGATGACCCCAACCCCGATCCGGTTGCGTGGTACACTCATGGGGGCACAGGGCGACCACTGGTTGGTCATGGGGTTATAGCAGTCCAGGGCATTGGAGTCGGTGTTGCCGTCGGGCGAGTTGTTCCGGCCGCCCACGGCGTACAGCAGCCCACCCACGACGCAGCCGGCCAGGCCGCTGCGGGGCACCTGCAGGTCTGCCAGTCGGAGCCAGGTGCCGTCACTGGGGTTGTAGGCCTCCAGGTAGCTGAGTGACTGGCGGAAGTAGCCGCCGGCGGTGTAGATGAGCCGGCCAACCTTGGGCGCCCGACAGGGCATCACCTGCGTGGGTTTATGCAAGGTGAGCTCCTGGAAGATCTTGACCAGGTAGTCCTTGCAGCGCGAGTCTGACTGCAGGATCTCGCACTTCTGCAGCTGCAGCTGCAGGAAGCGGGGCGTGAGCGAGTGGCAGCGCACAGCGCGGAGCAGCGCCTGCACGTAGAAGCGCCGCTGCTCGCAGTCGTACTTCACCCAGTTGATGCAGGCGTGGAAGACCTCGGACTCGCAGCGCACGTTCAGATCGTCTCGGCTGATGAGCGTCACCAGCTGGCAATGGGACAGGTTGAAGAACTCCTCTTGCTTGGCCACCTGCGGAGGGCATTACGGTGACAGGCTGACTCCCCTCGACCGCGGGATGACTGCGGACAAGTCACTCAACCTGCCTCTCACCATCTCGGTTTCCTATTTCGTAAAACGGGGATCCGGATAGTGCGAACCTCACAGCTTGTGAAGATTGGAGTTACTACTCCACGCCAGGCCTATACTACCTAAGTACTCAGGCAAATGAGCAAAGACACAATGTTCTTTGTACCTTTTTGTATCATTTTGTGCTTGGACTACAAGATTGTTACCTTTTCTTACTTTTTTTTTTTTAAGATTTTATTTATTTATTTGACAGAGAGAGATCACAAGTAGGCAGAGAGGCAGGCAGAGAGGGGGAGGGGGGAAGCAGGCTCCCTGCTGAGCAGAGAGCCCGATGCGGGACTCGATACCAGGACCCTGAGATCATGACCTGAGCCGAAGGCAGCAGACCAACCCACTGAGCCACCCAGGTGCCCCTCTTTTTTTTTTAATTTTTAGAAGATTTTATTTATTTGACAGACAGAGATCACAAGTAGGCAGCGAGGCAGGCAGGAGTGGGGGAGAAGCAGGACCCCTGCTGAGCAGAAAGCCCACTGGATCCCAGGACCCTGAGATCATGACCCCAGCGGAAGGCAGAGGCTTAACCCACTGAGCCACCCAGGTGCCCCAATTGTTACTCTTTAAACGATATTACTTTTTCAAAAGGACAGATTGACTAAGTAGGAAAAAATAGCCACAGAATATTCTAGAAAAAGTGTAGGCTCTAAAGAAAGTAGGCTGAGCTGCACCTTGGCCCCCTCTTTCTAACGAGGTGACCTTGGGCAATAATCCGTGCCTTGGTTTTCCTCCTCCATTAGTAGCTACCTCACAGCTGGGCTACTCCTAGGGCATGCAGGGCCCCAGGCAAATATTTCTTGTCAGGCACCAGACCATATAAATAATTTCAGCCACCCCTCATCAGCAGGTCACCGACACTCTGGTACCCCAAGCCCACGCAATCCCTTTAAAGAAACATCGCACAGGCCTGCGGGAAAGCCCAGCTCACAGACCACCTTTCTGGAAGCCAGAGGCCCTAGGACTAATGCTAGCCTCCTCGGAGCTTCTGGTTAAGCCCACACCCGGGGGCAGAGGGAAGGAGAACATCAGCCCTTAAGGAGAGAAACTGAAACCAGGACGGTATCTACCTCAGCTGATCCCAGCCACTGGAGGAGGACTTTGAAAATTTCCAGGAAGGCCCTCTAAAGCATGGGACTCCCTAAGGCACGGGGCCTGGGGTACAGCCCTGCTGGGCCACAGCTAAGGGTGGTGCTTCCTCATAGGATAGTGGGGAAAACCCAATGATTTAAAGAATGGAAATCACTTAGTACAGGGGTGAGCCCACAACAAGTGCTCAACAAACACTTATTATTATTGTCATCCCCAAGGGCACAACCTCTAGGGCCTGCCACCCACGGATCTGGGCTCATCATTGCGATTTTACAAGGAATCGCTTATTTTCTGCTCACAACTTCCTCCACTTAAAAACGAAAATGAAACCAACAACAGTGTAAGGACAACACTGCGTGGACCAGAGGAAACATGTCTAAGGGTCCCGTGTGAGGTCGGCAGCATGTCATGGGTGTTCAGTAAGTATCTGCAGACTGTCTGAAACACCGGGCCCTCCTTTAGCGCACCCCAGGCACCCTGCCCCTATTCTTGGCCCCAGAGGAGTCGGGGAGCCCAGAGACAGACCCAGAAAGTTCTCACTTTCCTCAGCTGTTTCCCAGAGTCACCCCTGATCTGTAGACTAGGACCTCAGAACCCAATTTGTCTCCAGCAACCTGACCTGACTCTTCACATCTCAAGGGAAGCCGGGGATGTCCGTCCATCTGTCCCTGGTCCTTCTGATGCCGCCCCCAAGCCCAGGCCCCATGTCTCCTCCAGCAACTCACCTCTCCGAAGTGCATATAGATGTATTCGCGGGCGCGCTGGTGCAGCTCGGCACAGCCGATCTGTTCAGCGAAGTTGGCAATGCCAATGGCGTTGCTGGGGTCCAGCTGCTGCACGAGGAAGTCGCTGCAGGCGCGGACGACGCTGTCGATCTGGTACATGACGGCACCGTTCATCACGTGGAGCACGCACTTCTCACCCATGGAGATGGAGGCCGTGTAGGCAAACTCAATGAGGCGCTCCATGACCTTGGGGTGGATGCCCTCAATGGACACCACCTCCATGCCCTGCTCCCGTAGCCCATTGGTGAACATGGCCTTGAAGACGGGGCTAGATGAGGCCAGCACCACCTTGTGAGCCATGAACTGGGCGGCTGGCGCGTCCTCGTATTTGACCTGCAGTGTGACGTCACACAGCTGCTGGCTGAGCCGCAGTTCGTTCATGATGCCGAAGGCCTGCTTGGTGTGGTCCTCCAGCGTGTAGCTGAAGGTGCGGTTGCCGTGCTGGGAGGGCGTCACCTCGGCTTTGCACTCGGTGGAGGCGTACATCACCGTGTCCTCTGCCCCCTCAGGGCGCTGTGACCTCAGGGGAAGGAATCGGGTGCGGGCCCCAGCCCCGCTAGGCCTGGGTTCTGGCTGCATGGGGTTCCAGGTGACAAGGGACAACACCACCACTGGCACTCAGAGGCCTGGAGGAGGGAGAGCACAGGGCTGGGGGCAGGGCCTGGGGGTCAGGCCTCCTTTTTTTCAGATAAAGCGACTCCTAGACCAGTTTTCCTTCCCAAGCCCAGATGAAGCAATGTCCATTTGTGCTCACTAACTGCCACACGGCCTCAGAGCCCAAGAGTTCATCTTAAAACACAGGTCGGACGATGTCCCCCCACCATCCCCACTCAGAATCCCCCCCACAACTCCCTGTGGCATGAAGAGTAAAACCAAACTCTGCAGTGTCCTACCCTACACAGTCAGCCTCTGTCCGCCTCTTTCCTTTGCTCACTCTGTTCCAGAGATCAGCTCTATCCCTTCCCAATAGAGCGCATCTAGCTCATTCGCAGTATCTACTGTGTGCCAGGCACTGTTCTAGGCACTGGAAACATAGCAGAGGAGAAAGGCAGACATAAACCGTGCCGCCCTGGAGAGGTCACTTGGGGAGGGATGGGCCATAAGTGAAATAAGCGAGACTTGAGGAGAAGTTGGGATTGGGAAGAAAAGGACAACAGCATTGTGACAGGGTGCCTTGGGGCAGTTAGTTTAAATCGGGTAGTCCAGGGCTCTGTTAGAGCTGAGACAAGAAGGACATACACGTGAAAGGGGTTTTCCAGGCAGAGGGAATGGCAAGTTCAAAGGCTCAAAGGCAGAATGAGAGAGATGATCTGGAGAGTCGGAGAGAAGTGTAACGAGAGATACACAGGCTTCCATGAAACCTGTGGAGTCTGGAGGGCCAGGGCTGGAGCTGTGTTTTGAAAGATCCGCTCTGAGAAGACCGGAATTTGCAACAGGCCCCCCAGGTTCTCCACTGATCTTTCCCGGACTCACAGCAGAGTCATCTCCTCCGTTTTTCATTTCCACCACAGCACTTGTCAGAAACCGTAATGACCTCCACTGCTTGCTTGTTGAGGGATGGCCCATGCCTCTGGCCCTCAGCGGCAGGGCTTCTGAAGGCAGGGAGCCCTGTGTAGGTCAAGGCTGTGCCCACCCTCCCATGTGGCTCCCCCACGTCCTGCCTGGGGCCTGGCACTGCTCAGGGGTCAGTAAGCGAGAGGCTGGCTGGCTGCCCACTTCACTGTGCCTGCCACAGCACCCTCCTCCACCGGGCCCAGGGCGCCGCTTGGCCGCCTCTCCCCGGCCGAGGCCCCTGTCCTGCCTCTTGGTCTCTGGCCAGTCGGTCAACGGTGCCCCTAGGACACTGGGCACTTCTCCCCCACGAAGCGATCAGTGGGAGACTGCGCATGCCCTGCCAGAGCCGCCACCAAGGCCTGGAGAAGGGAGGAAGTGACCCCTGCCGTGCGGCCTTTCCACTGCCAACCCCAAGGCGCAGACCAAGCTCCCCAGCGCGCCGGGCTCCCGGGCCCTCGGTCCGAGGGGCACTCCCTGGGCCTCTCGCCCGGCTTGCGTAGCTCCCGGGCCACCCCTCGGGTCGCGCCGTCCAACAAAAGCCGAGGACTCGAGCCGCGCCCTCCTGGCCCTCCGCGAGGCCGCGGGAAGCCCATGGCCACCGGACCCGCGGCGCCCCGTTCCGCGACCCCCGGGGCACTCCCGGCCCGCGGTTCGCCCAGCCCGGACGCAGGCCGCCTCACTCACCCCGCCATGGCCGCGCGCGAGCTCCGCCTCCGTCGCCCAGGCCCGGGCGCCTCCATCGCTGCGCGGGGGGGAGGCGTGGAGCGCGCGCAGGTCACCATGACTAAGCAGAGCCGGGCGCCGGCCGTGTCAGAATAAAAGTCCCCGCGGCCCCCGGCCTCCCGCGGCTGGGAGGGCAGAGGGGCCGCTTCCCCCGCCCCCGCCGTCAGTCACCAAGCTGCGCTGCCCCCGCGCGGCGACCACTCCGGCTGTCATTGCGGCGCGGCGCACCCAGCCGCGTGGTCCGAGCCGCCGGGAATCAGACCCTCGGGTTCGAGGCCCGGAGCGCCCCTGCCTGCACTGGAGATCGGCGGACAGCCCTAGCGGCCGGCGAGCTCACCTCGGCCGCCGCGTAGTCTCCTAGCTCTTGCCGCGGGGTGGGGATGCCCGGGGCACCAAGGCGGCTCCGGGCACAGTGGTGCCACCCGCGCGCAGAGCTTCCGGGAAACCCGAGGGTCCGCGTCCCGGCCGGGAGCGGCTCCCGCTTAACTTTCGCTATGGAGCGTCAGCCGTCGGGGGACCTTGGCCCTGGGGCGGCGAGGCCTGCGGGGTCTTGGACGTCGGGGAGGGGGGGCGGCCTCCGATCTGCCGGGAAGGAGGCGGGGAGAGGGCGGAGAGGCGCGGTGGGGAAGGAGACGCGATTCCCCGCCCTTCCCGCAGGTGCCCGGCACCCCTGGGCAAAGAGTGGGCGAGGGCGCAAGGCCGCGGGTTGGGGTGGGGTGGGGGGGGGGGCGGTCCGGTCTGTCCCCACTTCGCACTGCCCCTTCCACCCGCTCGATTTCGTCATCTCGGCGCATGACTCCTCTCTCCGACCCGCTTTCCTTCCCCCTCCCCCGCCTTTTAAAAAAGATTTTATTTATCTCTTTGTCCGAGAGAGCAGAAGCAGGGGGAGCGGCAGGCAGAGGGAGAAGCAGGCTCCCCGCCGAGCAAGGATCCCAATGCCAGACTCCATCCCAGGACCCTGAGATCATAACCTGAGCCCAACGCAGATGCTTAACCGACTCAGCCACCCAGGCATTCCCGCTCTTCTCCCTTTAACCCCACTCAGTTCAGGCCTCACGGTCCAATGGTCGCAGGATACCTGCTTGGCTTTTCCTTGTCTTTATTGTTTAGTTCTCTCCAATCTAGAGGCGCATGAAACTCGCCTACAGGGGTCTGAAGCCCGGCTCTCCCATTCTCTAGCTCTGTAGGGACAGGTCCCTAATTCGACCTGTCTATGCTTCAATTTTTTCCCTGTAAAGTGGTAATAATACTAGCACCTACCGGCTAGGGGATCCGGAGGACATAGGAACAATTGTTATTTTTCAATGCAAGAGATACTACTGATTTGCCATTTATACCGATTTTATAAAGTTAATTTTTAAATGTACTTATTTTTAAAAGAGCTCATCTAGGGGCGCCTGGGTGGCTCAGTGGGTTAAAGCCTCTGCCTTCGGCTCAGGTCATGATCCCAGAGTCCTGGGATAGAGCCCCACATCCCATCGAGCTCTCTGCTCAGCAGGGAGCCTGCTTCCTTTCCTCTCTCCGCCTGCCTCTCTGCCTATTTGTGATCTCTGTCTGTCAAATAAATAAATAAAATATTTTTTAAAAAAGTAAAAGAGCCTATCTAAGCCAAACTATGGAAGCAGCCTAAGTGTCCATCTATAGATGAATGGGTAAAGAAGATTTGGCATATACTTATAATATTATTCAGCCATAAAAACGAATAAAATCTTGTCATTTGCAACAACATGCATGGAGCTGGGGGGATAAGGCTAAGCAATATAAGCCAGTCAGAGAACGATGAATACCCTATGATTTCACTCATGTGTGGAATTTAAGAAACAAAGGTTGGGGCTCCTGGGCGCCTCAGTTGGTGAAGCACCTGACTCTTGATTTCAGTTTAGGTCAAGATCTCAGGATTGTCAGATGAGCCCCAGAATAGGCTCCATGATGGAGGAGGAGCCTGCTTAAGATTCTTTCTCCCTTGGGGCACCTGGGTGGCTCAGTGGGATAAGCCTCTGCCTTCAGCTTAGGTCCTGATCTCAGGGTCCTGGGAATGATCCTGCTTCCCCCTCCTCTCTGCCTGCCTCTCTGCCTACTTGTGATCACTGTCTATTAAATAAATAAAATATTTGAGAGAAAGGGGGAAAAAAAAGATTCTTTCTCCCTCTCCCTCTGCCCCCCCCATCTTAAAAAAATAAGAAGAAAAAAAAAGAGAGACATCCTGCAAACAGACTCTTAACTATAAAGAACAAAGTGCTGGTTACCAGAGAGGAAGGGGTGGGGGATGGGTGGAATAGATGAAAGGGGTTAATTAAGAGTACGTTCATCAGGATGAGCACTGAGTAATGTATAGAATTATTGAATCACTATATTGAACACCTGAAACTAATACAACACTGTATGGTAACTACACTGGAATCAAAACAATTTAAAAAATTGTTTTAGAGCATGAGTGGGGGAAGGGGAAGGGTCAAAGGGAGAGAAAGAATTTTTTTTTTAGGTTTTATTTATTTACTTGACAGAGAGACATCAAGAGAGGGAACACAAGCAGGGGGAGCAAGAGAGGGAGAAGCAGGCTCCCCACCGAGCAGGGAGCGGGATGCCAGGCTCAATCCAAGGACACTGGAATCGTGATCTGAGCGGAAGCAGACGCTCAATGACTGAGCCACCCAGCCGCCCTGAGAGGATCTTAAGCAGGCTCCACGCTCACAGAGGAGGCCAATGTGGGGCTCCATCCCTGAGATCATGACCTGAGCTGAAATCAAGAGTTCGAGGCTCGGGGCGCCTGGGTGGCTCAGTGGATTAAGCTGCTGCCTTCGGCTCAGGTCATGATCTCAGGGTTCTAGGATCGAGTCCCGCATCGGGCTCTCTGCTCTGCAGGGAGCCTGCTTCCTCCTCTCTCTCTGCCTGCCTCTCTGCCTACTTGTGATCTCTCTGTCTGTCAAATAAATAAATAAAATCTTTAAAAAAAAAAAAAGAGTTCGAGGCTTTATCAATTGAGCCACCCAGGAGCCCCTAATTTTTTTTTTTAGATTTATTTATTCACTTATTTGACAGTGCAATCACAAGAGGGCAGAGAGGCAGGCAGAGAGAGACGGGGAAGCGGGTTCCCCACGGAGCAGAGAGCCCTGGTGGGCCTCCATCCCAGGCCCCGGAGACCATGATCTGAGCAGAAGGCAGAGGCCCAACCCACTGAGCAACCCAGGCGCCCCCTAATTTTTTTTTTTTTTAAAGAAAGACTATATATCTTTGAGGAGGCATAATCAAGGATACAACATTTACAGTTTTCTAATGAAATGGCTTCACAAAAATTTTAAAAAACAAGTATCTCATAGGAATAATTCTTGCCATATGTGATATACATTCATTCCTGAAAAGCTAGATGATAAACTGACCCAAATTTCAACTGCACTTGGGAAATCTGTTTCCTAAAGATGCTCTATATTAAATCTTTTTTAAAAGAAAAAAAAAGAGTCCATCTAAATGAAAACTAGGCGAATAATCGAAGGAAATGCCAGGCTAAAAAGCTGTTGGTCTAAGAAAAGATTCTGCCAGCCTTAGGAGTGCATTTTAAAGATTCAACATCTCTACTCAGTCTAGGATTTAATCCAAGCCGGAGGGTGGAAGGGGGTGCTGTTGAGTGAAGCTGCAGTTCCAGGCTGCTCCAGCAGGGGCGCCATTGCACAGTCAGAGAATACGCCGAGCGGCCCCCAGCTCTAAGGCAACCAGCACCTTCCCAGAATGTTTTTTTTTTTTTTTTAAGAATTTTATTTATTTATTTGACAGACAGAGATCACAAGTAGGCAGAGAGGCAGGCAGAGAGGCGGAAGCAGGCTCCCCGCTGAGCAGAGAGCCCGATGCGGGGCTCGATTCCAGGGTCCTAGGATCATGACCTGAGCCGAAAGCAGAGGCTTAACGCACTGAGCCACCCAGGCGCCCCCCAGAATGTGTTTGAAGCACTCTCATATCTCAAAATCAAACCTACTGGCCCTGTGACCCAGCGATGCCACTTGCAGAGATTTATCCAAGGTACACTTGCACACGTGCAAGAGGATGTACTGCAGTACTGTGTATAAAGGTAAAGGCTTGGACTCCACCCCCACCGCCCTCCATAGGATCCTGATGGGATATGTTGCGGGCACAACCCCGCTGTGAAATATTACGCATCCAGTGAAAGGGATTAAGGCATTTGCCTTATGGATGTTATCTCGATTTAAAAAAAAAAAAATGGGGGACGCCTGGATGCCTCAGTGGGTTAAGCCTCTTCCTTCAGCTCAAGTCATGATCTCATGGTCCTGGGACTGAGCCCCGTGTCAGGCTCTCTGCTCAGCAGGGAGCCTGCTTCCCTCTCTGTCTCTGCCTTCCTCTCTGCCTACTTGTGATCCCTCTCTCTGTTTGCAAATAAATAAATAAAATCTTTAAAAAATTTTAAAAATTTTAAAAAAGTAAAAAAAAATTTTTTTTAGTGCTATGGATCAAATTGTCAACCCCCATGCTCCCCCACAAGAAATATATGTTGAATCGCAAACCCCCAACACATGGTATTTGGAGATGGGTCTTTGGGAAGGATGAGGCCATTCATGGTGGGGCCCCATGATGGGATTTGAGCCCTTATAAGAAGAGACACCAGAGAGCTTCTTGATTTCTCTATGCCAAGAGAGGACACAGCAGGAAGGTAGCCATGTGCAAGCCAAGAAGAGAGTCCTCACTTGCACTAGATAAGGTTGGTGTGTTCATCTTGGACTTCCAAACCCCAGAACCGTGAGAAGTAAGTCTCTGCTGTTTCAACTGCTCAGGTAATGGTGTCTGTTATGACAGCCCGAGCCAACTAAGAGGGTAAGACAGTACAAAATCTGTGGGTGTGCGACAGTTTCCAAGACATACTATTAAGTGAAAAAGCAAAATGCAAAGCAGTGCTAAAATTGTATATAAAAAAAGAGCAGTGTTTACCTGTCAGCTCATTTATCCACAGAATAGCTCTGGAAATTTCCAAGGATTCCCCACAGCGATCACGTCTACAAGGGGAACTGGTGCTTTTCGAATTGTGTAAAATGTGAACAAGAGACTAAATCCCTTTACCATCATCCTATCAACCAACCAAACAATGGAGTGAGCTTCAGGTTCCCCTAGACTATAAAGGAGCCTGGGGTCAGGGGCACCAGGCCTAGTGGGAAATTAGGTCTAGTCCTGGGAGCATCCCAGTTTCAGTGTGTTTGTGTTCCAGGAAATAGGCTGGTTTCCCATGCATGTGGCCCGCAGGGACTACCTGAGCATGGCCAGTGGCTCCCAGGGTGAGTCGGCGGCCTCCAAAACACACTGGGGTCCTTACGGCTGCCTGCAGTTACACGGGTCTCCCGGCAAGTGGCGCTCGGTAGTTTGAGCCCAAAGCCCCTGCCCCTCCCCCGGGGCCGCAATGCGGCATTGGGGTCAGGAATGCGTCTAGGGACAGCCGGTACCCAGAGCCAGCATGCCTGGAGCCTTTTATGGGCACAAACAGGCCCCTGGTATCGCCCCCAGACAAGAATGCAGACCACTCAGGGAGGGAGCGTCTGCCCTTGCCATGCCCCTCTGAAGGAGCCAGACACTAGTCTAGGCCTGCGCCCCTTAAGGCCTGAGAGCCTGGCAGTCTGGGCTAGTATCCTGGCTCCCACACTGGGCCAGGTACTCACTGCTCATTTGTCAAATCGGGGTGAGGAAAACTACCTTGCAAAGTTGCAGTAAGGGTGAGGAAAAGGTGTGTCCTGGGCCTACCACTGTGGGGATGACTGGCCCCGCACAGTAAGCTGTAATTGTTCTTATTATTTTATTAGTTTTTTAATTTTTTTTATGACACCACACTCAAAGAAATCTTGTTTGGATAGGAACCGGCTGTCTTCCACAGTCAAATTTTAGTTTAGGGTGCCGTGTCTTTAACATTCCCTTCTCTAAACAGGATTCTTTTCTTTCTCTCATGCCTGCATTCACTTCCTCAGTAATTCTGTCTGCTGTCTCCAAAATCTATTCAGAATCCACATAGCCTGAGCCCCTATCCTTGCTCCTCTGGGCCAGGGCAGGCACTTTGACCTTGTTCTAGCTTCGACCTTCCCCCTCACAGAGATCTGTGAACATCTCAAGCAAATCAAGTCCAACGGCTACCTCCCACTCCACTCAGAGTAAAAGCAAAGTCCTCCACGGAGCCCACAAGGCTCTGCCCACTCTGCCCCCATCATATTCCTGCCTTTGTTTCCTCCCACCACCCCCCTCCGTTGTGCTCCAGCCGCGAGGAGATCTTTGCTTTTCTGAGGAGGTACAGGCATGTTCTGGCCTCAGGACCTTTGCGCTGCTGTTCCCTCATCCTGCAACGCTCTTCTTTCAAGTGTTCCCAGGGCAGTGACAGCTCGGCTTACAGTGTATGTCACACGTCTGCAGCCAAGCATCCCCTGACACCACGGATGGCATCACTGTATTGTAGCTGGAATTACCTCCATCATTTCTTCACTCTGTTATTGCCTGTGTTCCCCATCAGGATGTCAATGCCACGAGGGCCGCGGGTTTTGTCTGTTTCACTTACTGCCCTGAGGTTTAGCATAAATAAAACACGTTTCCCTTTGTCTCTTCTGCCGCCACCATCTTCAGCTGTTTTTCCTACCAATTCCTTATTTAAAAAGAAAAAGTCTGCCAAACAGCCCTTAGGGAGGGTAACGGCAGGCCAAAGGGCATCATTCGGCGGCCGGTGCGGGTACCAGGGTCCGGGCGGCTGTGGGCGCCCCAGGGCCGCCAGCGGAGACGCTCGTGTCCAGCCCGTCCCGCTGCGGGGACGAGCGCTCGGAGCGGCTGGAGCTGCCATCCAAGCCAGGGGGCAGCCAGCGGTTCAGGCCTTCCGAAGCCCCAGCGGGGCTCCCGGAGCCCTGGGAGGCGTCCTGCCCTCTGTGGCAGGGGCGGCGGCCGCAGCAGACCAGGCGCAGGAGAGCGAAACGCAGGTCGCGGTTGGTGAGCGTGTAAATGATGGGGTTCAGAAGCGAGTTGGCCATGGCCAGGCCCAGGAAGGGGTCGGCCTGCAAGAGCACGGGGCAGGCGCGCGCGGGGCACGCCACGTCGAGCAAGAGCAGTAGGAAGAGGGGGCCCCAGCACGCCACGAAGGCCAGGAGCACCACGCTGAGCGTGCGCAACAGCGCCAGCGAGCGCGGCGTACGGCGTGCGCGGCCCGGGGCGCCCCCCGCGGCCCCGGGGCGTCTCCGCAGGCGCCGCGCGTTGGCGCGCACCTGGCAGTAGATGCGCGCGTAGAGCGCGCAGATGGTGGCCAGGATGCCGAGGAAGGCGAGCACGCAGAAGAGCACGTAGGCCTTGGCGTAGAGCGGCAGGACGGTGGAGCAGGTGTCCAGGCGGCCCAGACAGTTCCAGCCGAGCGCCGGCAGTAGTCCGAGCAGCAGCGACACGCCCCAGGCGGCGGCCGCCATGGCCAGCGAGCGGCCCCGACGCGCGGCGGGCGCGGGTCCTCGGCGGGCCATGGTGAGGCGGCGCTCGAGCGCGATGGCCAGGAGGCTCAGCACGGACGCGGCGAGCGCCACGAAGACGCCACCTTCACGGGCGAACCAGAGCGCGGGCGACAGGCGCAGCGTGAGGGGCCCCGACAGCAGGATGTTGGCGGCATAAGCCGCGCCCGCCAGCAGGTCGGACAGCGTCAGGCTGCCCAGGAGCAGGAACATGGGCGCGTGGAAGCGCGGGTGGCGCCCCAGCACGAACAGCACCGCCAAGTTCTCGAGCACGATCAGGGCGCACACCGCCAGGCACACGACGGCGTCCGCACGCAGCCCCGCGCCCGGCTGGTAGCGCGCGCCGCGAAGCTTGCCCGTGTAGTTGTAATGCAAGACGATGACCTCGCTCACCGGCGCCGGCCGCAGCAGCCCCGACTCCATGGGCCGCTTGCCCCGAGGCTGCGGAGAGGTAAGGGACAGCGTGAGGCCTGGGGAGGTAGGTGGGCACGTTAGAGGCTCGCAGCCCTGGGGAAGGTGGCCCTTCCCACCACTCCACACTGACCCCGGGGCTCAAAGGGAGTTAGGGATGGAAAGGAGGTGGCCATGGAGAGGGGCAGACACAAAGACACGCCAGTAATATCAGGAAGGGACACGGGGACAGAGTCCCACAGGAAAGGGACACTAGTAAGTCACACATAATCAGGGATATCCAGGGGCAGATTCAATCATAAGCAGACAGAGACGCACACACGAATACAGTGACACGTTGACAATGACTTGTACTCACAGTCACACCTCATGGGGGAAACAAGAAAATATATTCACACAGGAGCGGAGCAACATAGCCAGAGTCACACAGGGACCCAAATTCAGCCACAGAGAGGGTCTCGCCCACTCGTTCAGGCCACAATTTCACAGCCTCCACCCTCAGCCAGCCCGGGAACCCGGAACCTCACAGTCTATGTGAGAAAGTTGTCTGCCCTCCCATTTTAGAGAGGCAGAGCCTGGGGGCAGCAGACAGGATCCAGATGGCTTTTGCAGAGGGGCGCACATGTCATTACAGTGTAATAATACTTCCTGCCCAAGACTTCACCCTCTAATCCCCTCACAGCTCTCAGTCCCAGTTTACAGACTGGAAACCGTCGACTCAAAAGTTCCTCGAATAAGAAGGGGACACGAGGGTTTTCATGTTTCAACACAAATACAGCTCCTCAGAAATGCTCAGACAGTCGTGGGAGTCCCACTTGACGGATGAGAAAATCGAGGCTGGGAACGGGAGCGGACTTACTTGCACAGGGCGGGGAAAAAAATGCACTCGGCTGGCATCGGTTGCCCTCGGGGAACGTGGCGCGAATATAGACCCAGGGAGTCACGGACTCAGCCACGCTGCGGGGAGGGAGGCATCAGAACCGTGCGGACACGGGTGACGCTCTGATGGGGACACAGAGCCAGAGGCTGGAAACAGGACTGAAGTAGCGAAACTTGCAGTGTGGCCAGGAGAGGGAGAGGGAGAGGGCGAGGCCAGGGGAGTCCAGGCGTCCCTTTTCCTATCCCCGGCCCCGGCATCCAGCCCTGGAGTCGCCGCCTTCCCTCCCACCCCCGCCACCCCCTTCCCCTGAGGCTTCCGGGGAGGTACAAACAGGGGGGCCGGGGGAGCGGTCAGGGCAATCCCCTGCGGGCCAGACTGAGCCCCGCGCCCCTGGAGACCCAGCGCAGTACACTCACCCCCGCGCCCTGGTCGTGCGCCCCGGCAGTTGCTCTGCCCCGAGCAGAGTGAGCGGACGCGGCTCCGGGGGCGGGACCGGAGCTGGCAGGCGAGGGGGAGGGCCCACAACGCGGACCTCTGGCGGTCGCCAGTAGTCGCCCCCTCCCCTTGGGGCCCGGGCACCCAGCCCATGGCTGCCAGCCTGTGCCACCCGCCGCGGCACCGGAGCGCGCCCCGTCGGCGACTGGCACCGGCGATCCCTTGGCTCCCCCCTCCGGGCCTGAACTGCTCTCCTAGGGACCGCTCCGTCGCGGTGGGAGGACCCGGAGAAGCGGGAAGGGGAGGTTCTCAGCAGGAGCCGCCGCAGCCTGAGCCTCTTCCTGCCCCCCCAGCAGAGGGGTCTCGTCTGTGCTCTGGGGCCTGGACACTGGTCCCTGCCCACTTCCCGCCTACCTTGCAGCTGAGACTCCGGGATGCACCCCAAGAACGCCCCGTCTGTCCGCGACGGATCCCAGGCGCGCAGGTTAGGAAGGGTCTTCAGTAAGGCAAGGATAGCCTCTGTCCCTGGACCCCAGCAGTCACCTTCGGGTGGCTCCGGGGTGCTGGGCCTTCTCCATCCCCTCCTCCCCCGCTCTCACACCTGGCTTAGAGGGAGTTGGGGAGGAGCAGGAGAAGGCAGGATTCTGGAGGGAACCTCCTTCTCCCCAAATGAGGAAGTTCTGGCTCCCCCACACCCCGTCTCTGCTACCCTTATTGCTCCCAACGATGTGATTTACTCATTTAACATGTTTCTGGGCTGTGTCCCCACCGGAAGGTCAGCCCCCACCGAGGCACAGCCCAGACGCAGTAAGTTATCTGCTGAGAGAGTGAATGAATGAATGAGTGTACCGTGGCTTTCTGTGTGTGTATCTCATTCATCAGATCTGGGGTCTGTCTCTCTTTCTCCTGGTCTCTCTCGTGTCTCTCTCAGTCGTTGGCTGTCTTTGTCTATGTCGCTCTCCCACGCCTCTCCCAGGCTTCCGCTTCTCCAACGGGCCAGTCCCAGCTGGCCCCACACCCCCACTCGAAGTTCCCAGGAGTTTCCTGGCCTGGCCCGGCTCCCCCACCCTCAGACCAGAGTCTCTAGCCAGGAAGGGGGGACTGGGATTTGTGGCTGCCATTTGACTCAGCCAAGAGGGGAGGATTTGGGGGGTGCCCCCCCGGTGAGGGATGGAGAGGGGCACCCAGTCCTGGTCATAGTCCCATGTAGCCCCTTGGGGATCCCTGAGGCTTCTACCCGCACTGCTCCTTGGGGAGACAGAAAGGTTCCCGCTTGCTCCAACCAAAGACACACACAGGGCCAGTGCAGCCAGTGGGGCCAGGATGGGGGGATGGGGAACGCCTGGGTGGGGGTGCCCCACAACCTGGCCTTCCAAGCCAGCAGGGATGAGCCCTGAAGATTCCCCAGATGCTGTGGGGCCACCCAGATGCTGGATAAATGACCCCGTTCTGTGAAAGGAAAGCCGCACCCTTTGTGGGAAGGTGGCCTCTTCACACCTCCCTGGGCTCTATGCTGTGCTGGGCCCTCCCACTGCCACCGTCCACCCCCAGGGTCCCTTTTCTGTAAACTAGGACCCTGCCTTCTCCAGCTCTGTGCCCCCACCCCTCTCCACCATTCCACACCTGTGGCCACAGTTCTTAATACCCAGATCAGGTCGGGCACCTGGGTGGCTCTGTGGGTTGGGCCGCTACCTTCAGCTCAGGTCATGATCTCACCGTCCTGGGATAGAGTCCCGCATCAGGCCCTCTGTTCGGCGAGGAGCCTGCTTCCCTTTCTCTCTCTCTGCCTGCCTCTCTGTCTACTTGCAATCTCTCTCTCTGTGTCAAATAAATAAATAAAATCTTTAAAAAACAAATACCCAGATCAGGTCCTTCTCCTGCTCTAAATTCTCCCATGGCTCCCTAGGTGACTCAAAGTAACTGCCAAAGTGCTCACCACCATCCACATGGCCCCGCTCTGTGTCTCCTTACTTACTTCACTGCTGTCCCTGCCTCTAGCCACCCTCTGCCCTCCTGCCCCAGTGGCCTCCTACAGATTCCTCACACAATTTAGGACCCTTGCTCTTGGGGATAAGTCACCCTTTCCCCCAACACTTCCCAGCTGGTCACCTCCTCAGAGAGGCCTTCCTTGATCTCTCTCCCTCCTCCCCAGTTTCACATGGTATTTGGCACCATGTGAAACTACCTTATTTATTTATTCACAGGGCCTGTGGTATATCTGTGCCCTAGACCCCCAGATCCGGGAAGGCAGAAACCCTGTCTGTCCCTCTGGCGTGATGTCATCTAAATAGAAAGGGTTTGGAGTCTGGCGCCAGGCTCAGCTACTCTGTAGTCTAGGACCGTGGGCAAATGAGCCTCAGTGGCCCCTTCTGTAAAATGGACTTAATAACAGTGTCCTCTCTGAGGGATACTGAGGATGAAAGGTATGATTAGAACAGAACCAGATGGAGCGCCTGGATGGCTTGGTGGGTTAAAGCCTCTGCCTTCAGCTCAGGTCATGAGCCCAGGGTCCTGGGATGGAGCCCGCTTCCCCTCCTCTCTCTGCCTGCCTCTCTGCCTACTTGTGATCTCTCTCTGTCAAATAAATAAATCTTAAAAAAAAAAAAAAAAAGAACAGAACCAGAATTTAAAAAACAAAAACAAAAAACAGAGCCAGGACATACAGTGAGAGCTCCATAAATGTTGGGTATTCTGGGTCAGCACTGTGTCCCTGAGGAGGAATTAGGAGGGGACTCAGCTCAGGCCTCATGGGCCTTAAGCACCCCCCACCCATCCTTCCCGCTCCCCCCCCAGCCCCAGTCAAGCCTGGTCTCTTCCCCAGGGAAGGGCAGCTCATGCCACAGCCCGCGCACCTGATGCGTGCCTGGGCGGGCACCCACCCAGCAGGTTCTGCTCCCAGCGCCCTCCCACGGGGGCTGCCCCACCCGATCAGCACCCACTCACAAAGCAGAGTCAGCACCAGCGAGAGGACAAAATGCCCAGCGCTGTGGTCTCAAACCCCCACCCGCCTGGAGGATGGCAGGACCGCAGGACCGCAGCTGGGGGTGTGTGTGTGGGGGAGGTTCCATTTCCCCCTCTCCGTGCCATTCGCTCGGATCCTGAGCCCTCCTGAGCCCTGAATGCCGTTGGCAGGGAGGAGCAAACTGACAACTCCCCCGCCCCCATCCCGGGCCTGGCCAGAGACCAGAGCAATCATGGTTGGGGGTGGGGCTCTCAAACTGGAGGCCCAAGGACCCCAGGCCTGTTCGCTCAGCTCGGAGGCCTCCCATTCAAATAACCGGCAGAACTGCCCGGAAACACTGTGCTTTAGCTGGTAAATTTGTTGCTTGCAGGGGTGCAGGCGAACAACTCAGGGACTATTTATATGCCAGTGTGGAACCAGCACGTACACAGGGCCGGTACCGACGGCCGGATTCGGGCTGGTGCAGAAGGAAGCTGCGAATGAGCAAGGTGGGCGCGCCTGGCTGGCTCGGGCGGTGGAGCATACCTGCTCTTGATCTCAAGGTTGTCGGTTTGAGCCCCACCTTGGGTGTAGACATTACTTAAAAATAAAATCTAGAAAGAAAGAAGAAAGGAAGGAAGGAAGAAAAACGGTGCTGGACTGTGGTTAGCAGTATGATGTATTCATTTTATTTTATTTTTTTTTAAAGATTTTGTTTGCTTATTTGATGAGAGACTCAGTGAACAGAGAGCGAGAGAGGGAACACAAGCCAGGAGAGTGGGAGAGGGAGAAGCAGGCCTCCCGTGGAGCAGGGATGCCAATGTGGGACTCATCCAGAAGCCCGGGATCATGACCTGAACCAAAGGCAGACGCTTAACGACTGTGCCACCCAGGCGCCCTGATGTGTTTATTTTAATAGGCATAAGGGGCGCCTGGGTGGCTCAGTTGGTTAAGGGTCTGCCTTTGGCTCAGGTCCCGGGTTCTTGGGATCAAGCCCCAGAGCAGGCTCCTCGCTTCTCTCTCTCTCTCTGATGCTTCCCCTTCTCATACTCTCTGTCTCTCTCTCGCTCGCTGACAAATAAATAAAATCTTTTAAAAAGATAGATATGAAAATAAATATAAGTGTGTGTATACATGGGTTAGTAAACACACACATATTTCCTGGCACTGTCTGCTGAAGGTTGGGAAGCATTGATACTCTAGGAAAAAATGAATACACTCAGCCCCCAGGTCTTTTTTTTTTTTTTTTAAGATTTTATTTATTTTACAGAGAGAGAAAGCACAAGCAGGGAGAGCAGCAGACAGAGAGGGAGAAGCAGACTCCCCGCTGAGCAGGGAGCGGGATACAGGGCTCCATCCTAGCACTTTGGGATCAGGGCCCGAGTGCAAGGGAGACGCCTAATGACTGAGCCACCCAGGTGCCCCAGCCCCAGGTCTTGCTCTCTAAATACCATTTTCCGGGTGCCTGGGTGGCTCAGTGGGTTAAAGCCTCTGCCTTCGGCTCAGGTCATGATCCCAGAGTCCTGTGATCAAGTCCCGCGCCGGGCTATCTGCTCGGCCGGGAGCCTGCTTCTCCCCCTCTCTCTCTGCCTGCCTCTCTGCCTGCTTGTGATCTCTGTCAGTCAAATAAATAATAAATAAATAAATAAAATCCTTAAAAAAAAGTTTTAAAAAATTAATAAAAATAAATATCATTTTCCAATACAGGGACCCAGGGCTGGAGAAATGGCTGATTCTAGGGCTGGTGCCGAGAAAATACCACACCAGCCTGGAGACACTTCCAGCGGCAGAAAGTACTTAAAACAAGCTGAAAGGACGGAGAAGCCAACCTCAACTCTCCTTGGCCACAGCTGGAACAATCGAGAACAAAGTGAATAACCATAGTATTGGATTATGACCCCAAAGATGAAATAAAGTCCACACAAGTCCATACTGATTAAAAACACGTGAGTAAATCCATTTAAAGATGGAGGAGAGGGGCGCCTGGGTGGCTCACTGAGTTAAGCTTCTGCCTTCCGCTCAGGTCATGATCTCAGGGTCCTGGGATCAAGCCCCACATTGGGCTCTCTGCTCAGCAGGGAGCCTGCTTCCCTCTCTCTCTCTCTCTGCCTGCCTCTCTGCCTACTTGTGCTCTCTCTGTCAAATAAATAAATAAAATATTTTTTTTAAAATGGAGAAGGGACAAATGTCCCTGACAGGAGACTTTCAATTAATAAATGTAGAATGAGATGTGCCTGGGTGGGCCAGTCGATTAAGTGTCCGACTCTCGGTTTTGGCTCAGGTCGTGATCTCAGGGTCATGATCAAACCCTGCGTGGGGCTCCGTACTTAGCTCAGAGTCTGCTGGTGAGTCTCTCTCCCTCTCCCTCCCCTTTTGGTCCTCCCCCACTCAGCCCACACTCTCTCTCTGAAATAAATCAATAAAATCTTAAAAAAAATTAATGTAGAATGAACGACGAAAGTAGAAAGTCGCCATTAGAATGCCTGCCTTCTTCTGCAGGAGGCAGAAGCCACTGATGGGTGAGAAATTTAGTGGGAAAACTTTAAGGAGAGGGGCGCCTGGGTGGCTCAGTGGGTTAAAGCCTCTGCCTTCGGCTCAGGTCATGATCCCAGGGTCCTGGGATCGAGCCCCACATGGGGCTCTCTGCTCAGCAGGGAGCCTGCTTCCCTCTCTCTCTCTGCCTGCCTCTCTGCCTAGTTGTGATTTCTCTCTGTCAAATAAATAAAAAATAAAATAAAATAAAAACTTTAAGGAGAAACAGGAAATTTGCATAGCCTCAGAGTTTCTACCCCTAAATATCTCTTAACCACCTTGATGTCTTTTTTTTTTTTTTTAAGATTTTATCTATTTATTTGACAGAGATCACAAGTAGGCAGAAAGGCAGACAGAGAGAGAGAGAGGAGGAAGCAGGCTCCCAACTGAGCAGAGAGCCCGATGCGGGGGCTTGATGCGGGGCCTTGATGCGGGGCTCAATGCAGGGCTCCATCCCAGGACCCTGGGATCATGACCTGAGCAGAAGGCAGAGGCTTTAACCCACTGAGCCACCCAGGCGCCCCACCACCTCTATGTCTTGTGAGGTGCCCGGCTGGCTCAGTCGGTAGAGCGTGCGACTCTTGGTCTGTAGCCCCACAGTGGGTGTAGAGCTTACGTAAAAATAATTTTTTTTTTAAAAATCACCTTGACGGCTGTAAATTTTGTCCATGAATTATTTTATTTTATTTTATTTTATTTTATTTTATTTGACAGAGAAAGACCCACTGAGAGAGGAAACACAAGCCGGGGAGTGGGAGAAGGAGAAGCAGACTTCCCACTGAGCAGGGAGCCCAAGGTGGGGCTCGATTCCACCACCCTCGGATCATGACCTGAGCTGAAGGCAGATGCTTAATGACTGAGCCACCCAGGTGCCCCATCTACAAATTCTTTTTTTTCCCCCACAAATTCTTGATATTCCTTCCCATAAGCAGTGGAGTTAAGTTGCTCCCTCCTTGAGAGGGAATGGACTCCAGCTTTAGTCATAACAGCTAAAAGTCGGCAGCAAGCAAGGCATCCTTCAGGAGGGGAGTGGATGAACTGTGGGACATCCACACACGCTGAACATTACTCAGCGCTGAAAAGAAACAAGCTATCAAACCATGAAAAGGCAGGAGGAAACTTAAATGCATATCGCTAAGGGAAAGAAGCCAGTCAGAAAAGCTACCTGTGGGGCACCTGGGGAGCTCAGTCGGTTGAGCGCCCAGCTCTTGGTTTCCGCTCAGGTCCTGCTCTCAGGGTCATGGGATCAAGCCCCGAGTCTGGCTCTGCACTCAGCGTGGAGTCTGCTGGAAATTCTCTTTCTCTCCCTCTCCCTCTGCTCCTCTCCCTTCTCTCTCTCTCGCATAAATAAATAAAATCTTAAAAAAAGAAAAGGCTGCATGCTGTTTGACTGCAGCTCTAGAATATTCTGGAAGAGCCAAAAGGGTGGAGACAGTAGAAGGCGCAGGGGTTGGCAGGGGTTACGGGGTGGAGAAGGCTGCCTAGGTGGGGCGCAACGGATTTTTACTGCAGTGAGGGTGGGTACGTGTCATTTTACGCTGGTCCAGACCCAGAGAATGGAACAGCCCAAGAGTGAAGCCGAATGTCAGCTGTGGACTCTGGGTGACAATGACGTGTCACGGTAGGTTCACTAGTTCTACGCGCCGTGGGACTGTGATGTGGCATGTCCACTGTGGGGGGAGTTGTGGGGGCATCAGGGTGTATATGGGGACTCGGGACTTTGCACTTAATTTCAGAGCTCTGAAAAATAAGTTTATTACGTTTTCAAAACACCTCTGCCATTTCAAGTGGACAGATGCTCCTGGACCATGCCATCTGGTGGCTTTGGACGTATGGATTGCCAGCCTGACTGAAGATGTTTGAGTTTGGGACGCCTGGCTGAGATGCCAGGGACGTGGACTTGGGGTCAGACCAATGGCAGGGCCATTTTCAGGTTCCTGAACCTCTCTGCACTTCAGTCTCCTCCCCTGAGAATAGGGACACACACTGCCTTCTCCCTGCCCCGTTAGGGCCTCACCTTCTGGAAACCCCATATACAAGGTAGTAAGCGGATTCCACATAGTGATGTGTGCTATTAACCAATCAGATATCATGGGGGCATAGGAGAGTGACTGGGGACCATTTCAGATCCAGAGAGCGAGGCATCCCTCCTTGAGGAGGTGAAGGAAGCTGAGGTCAGCAGAAGGGGGGTTCCTGGCAGAGGAATCATCGTGAGCAAAGGCCTAGCATACTCTTTTTATTTTTTATTTTTTTTTTAAATATTTTAGTTATTTATTTGACAGAGAGATCACAAGTAGGCAGGCGGGGGAGGGGTAGCAGGCTCCCTGCAGAGCAGAGAGCCCAATGCGGGACTCGATCCCAGGACCCTGAGATCATGACCTGGGCTGAAGGCAGAGGCTTAACCCACTGAGCCACCCAGGTGCCCCACTCCTTTTATTTTTTAAAAATGAGGCAACATTCACATAACATAAAATGAACCATTTTAAAGGAACAGTCCAGTGCCTTTAAGCACATTCACGAGGGTATGCAAACATCACCTCTGTCTAGTTTAAACACATTAAGAAATAATTTCATCACCGCAGAAGGAAGCCACACCCATCAAGAAGCCATTCCTCATTGCCCCCTCCCGGGATACCTCATGTAACTGGAATCATGTGATCTGTGGTCTTTTTTATTGGACTTCTTTCACTTGGCATCCGGTTTTTTGGGGTCCTTCCAGATGTTGAAGGCACCAGGAGTCCATTTCTTTTTATGGCTCAATAGTATTTTATTGCATTTGTAGACTTCTTCTTAAAGGTTCTAAAAGGCTCCGAGAAGAGACTTCCGGTTGGCCGGGAAAGGGCGGAGAAGGCAGCGTGGTGCTGGGGCATCACCTTGTCTGGAGGTGCTGGTTAGGACTTGGGCAGTCAGACGACTGACTCTCTCCTCACCTGCTCACCCCAGGCCTGGCCTGCTGGCCAGGGGGAGAAGCTGGCCTCATCCTCCCTCGCCTGCATCCCCAGTTACAGCTCAGGTTAAACTCAGGCCAAGACTTCAAAATCTGTGGAAGTGGGTGGGAATCGAGTCCTCGGGAGGAGTCAGGCCCTGTTCTTTACCCCAGGCCGCCCCTCGAGGTACCCTCCTCCCTACACTCTCTCACTTCCCAAGCCCTAGGCTTGGAAACTGGGAGTCAGCACCTCCCCTCTCTTGCCCCCTCACACTTAGACATTCATTTCACAGACAAGGTGGAAGGGAAGGAGAAAGAACAGCTGGGCAGAAGCAGTCGATCAGCACAGGCAAAGGCCTGGAGACCACAAAGAATGGGTGTGCAAAAGAAAAGGAAATGAGGTCAGTTGGGTGGGAGCTTGGCTTAGGGGAGAGGAAAGAAGAGAGGGGTGGGGCGGTTTGGGGGTGGGGGTAAGGGTCAGGTCCAGCGGGGCCTGAAATGCCAAGCCTCTGCCGTCTGACCACCCCCTCCCTAGATGACGCGCCAAACCTCTCTGATCTCAGTCACCGCCCTCGGTAAACTGGGGTCTTTCACACAGTGATCTTGTGAATACGAATGCAGTCATCCGGCCGTGTTGACACCTCTCCTCACAGCAAACCACTCTATAAATGTCAGCAAGCATGTCTTTATGGCTCTACTGAGACACGACTCGCCTACCATACAATTCACCCACTTAAAGTGTGATTTTGGATTTCGATGGTCCTTGGTGGATTCGCAGAGCGTGTTCCCAGTCCCCACATCTAACTGTAGAACACGGCATCACTCCCGAAGGGAACTCCATACCCCTTGGCCATCACCGTCATTTCTCCCCTCCTTGCCGTCCCTGCAAACCACGAACCTACTTTCCTGTTTCTGCCCATTTGTCTGTTCTTGACATTTCCTACGAATGGAATCATGCGATACTTTGTATCTGGCTTCTTTCACTCAGCTGGGCGTTTTCAAGACCCAGCCATGTCGCAGCATGAATCCCAACGTCATTCCTTTTTATGGCTGGATAAGATGTCAGGGTATGGATTTGCCATGTTTCGTTTTTCCACTCATCAGCTCGTGGGCATTTGGGTGGCTTCTCCTTTTTTGGCTAGCTAGGAAAATGCTGCTATGAACCTTCACGTGGAGGGTTTTTGTGCAGATATCTATTTTTGTCTCCACAGGGTATATTCCTAAGAGTGGAATTGCTGGGTCAGATGGTTAACTCTTTAACGTTTTGAGGAACTGCAGACTGTTTTCTAGATCGACTGCGCAATTTTGCATTCCCAGCTGCAATGTACACAGGTTCAGACTTCCCCACATCCTTGCTAATGCTTGTTGTCCGTCCTTTATTATTATTATTATTTTTTAAGATTTTATTTATTTGTCAGAAAGAGAGAGCACACAAGCAGGCAGAGAGGCAGGCAGAGGCAGAGAGAGAGGCAGGCTTCTCTCCCTACCCCCGAGCAAGGAGCCCGATGCAGGACTCGATCCCAGGACCCGGGATCATGACCCAAGCCGAAGGCAGGGGCCTAACCCACTGAGCCCCCAGGTGTCCCGTCCGTCCTTTATTATGACAGCCATCCGAATCAGGGCGATGTGGTATCCAGTCGTGGTTTTGATAGTTACTACTTTTTGCTACTGTTTTTGTTTTGTTTTGCTACTGTTTTTAATGATCCACTCTTCACACCGTAGTCCATCCTTCCTCCTGTCCTGCTTACAACCCTCCACTACTCCTTGGTGCCCTTGGAAGAAAGTTCAGAGAGTCCTGGCCATTGGCATTGGCTCTCCCCTCTGCCACCTCTCCTTCCCCCCGCTTCACCCCATAACTTAGTTCTTGCCTCTGAATCTCCAAATCTGGCAACTGCTCCTCAAGGTCAGAGAGAGGCAGGCTGTGGGGTCAGGCAGGTAGGGGCTGGAATCCTGGCTCTGATGATCTTGGGTGGATGGATTCACCTCTGTGAGCCTCAGTTTGCTCATCAGTTAAATGGGAATCAGATTATTCCCTCTCATCGGGTTCAATGACTCAGTTCATGTCAACTCCTTTTTAAGATTTTATTTTTTTAAGTAATCTCTACACCCATCAAGCTCAAACTCACAACCCTGAGATCAAGAGTCCCACACCTGGGTGCCTGAGTGGCTCAGTTGGTTAAGCAACTGCCTTCAGCTCAGGTCATTATCCTGGAGTCCCAGGATGGAGTCCTGCATAGGGCTCCCTTCTCAGTGGGGAATCTGCTTCTCCCTCTAACTCTCTCCCCTCTCATGCTCTCTCTCTCTCTCAAATAAATAAGTAAATAAATAAAATCTTTTTTAAAAAAAAAGTCCCACACTCTACTGCTTGAGCCAGCAGACGTCCCCATGTCAACTCTTTAGTCCAATGTCTAGCATTGAGTAGGAGTTGTATCGATCAAGATTTGCTTAGTTGGCAGTTCCAGAAAAAAAACAAAACCAAATTATATTCAACTGAAAAATGACTCAAACTCATGTGAGGAAAAAGAAGAAATGAATTGGCTCCTGTAACTGAAAATCTAGGCATCTAGGAGTTGTGTGGACTTCAGGCACAGCTGGATCAAGAAGCTATATAGTGTCACTGGGAATCTAACTTGCTGCCTCCTGGCTCTACTGGGCTTTCATCTCATCAGGCTCCCGTGGGGTGGCAGAGATTGTGTCTGGCACCATAGATCCGTGACTCCCACTCAGCAGCTACTTGGAAAGAGATAACCAACTGCCCCAAGGTTTCATCAACAGTCCTTGTACTGCATCATCATTGGTCCAGCTGGGATCACGTGACACAACCAAACCAATCCCACGGCCTAGGGGATGAACTACTCTGATTGGCTGAGTCAGAGAGGAGGTTATTCCAAATTTGTCAGCACACCTCCATCTGAGCCCATATGAGTCCTCTGAGCCCAGCCTCGGTAGGTTGTGTTTCAGGCGTCTGAGATGGGAAGGCGTGGGGTGTCAGAAAGGTCAGGAGTTACATTTGTGGAGTTCCGTTGGGGATAGCTGAGTTTGAGGTGCCTCTAGGCCATCACACGGTGCCCCTGAGTCATCAGCTGGGTAGGAGACAGCGGTCACCGGGTGTCTTGGTGGCTCGCATTTTTATTGCTTTTATGGCAAGGTAATTTCATCTCCCTTTGAAGGATACAATTGGAAAGTGTAATTATTATGATGTATAATTTCTCCACCTGGAGATAATTGCCTTTTTTTTTTCCTCCTTCTTAGAAGTTCTGGCAGCACATCTCAATTCAGCTTTCCAAATGATCACACCGTCCAGAGAATGGAGAGGGAGCGTGCTCTTTTCTTCCTGGGTTTTTTCTGCTGGGCAGCTTCTCCTGCCATTGTCCCGCAGGAATCATCTTCAATTCCCATATCGGGACACCTGTTTCCTCGATCTTGAGTCTTCCTTTTTTCTTTTTATCTTTCTTTTTTTGGGGGGGGGGAGGGGAGTTTACTCCCTTGTTTTGTTTGAGTGCATCCTGCAATAACTTTCTTTCTTTTTTTTTTAAGATTTTTTATTTATTTGACAGAGAGAGATCACAAGTAGGCAGAGAGGCAGGCAGAGAGAGAGGGAAGCAGGCTCGCCGCTGAGCAGAGAGCCCGATGCGGGACTCGATTCCAGGACCCCGAGATCATGACCGGAGCCGAAGGCAGCGGCTTAAACCACTGAGCCACCCAGGCACCCAATAACTTTCCAAGAACGTAAGAGCACGGGAGATGACATTTTTGAGCCCCTCTGCATTTTGAAATGTCTCTGCTTGCTCCTTGCACATGGTCACTATTTTGGCTGGAAATAGGGGTCTGGGTTCAAAATCCTATTCTGTCAGAATTTTGAGGCTACAGATCCATTGTCTTTATTTCCAGTGTCTTTGAATTTGCTGCTTGTGCTACCAGGAAGGCACTCCTTTCCTCCTCATCCTTTCGATCCCACAATGGCCATTTCGAGGGTAAACCAATAGCTCTGGATGGAAAAACTCAGCCAAGTCCGTGACTGCCTTGACCGATTCTGGCCATCAAATGCAGGTGGAAGCTGAGTCACTTCTGTACATCAGTCACTTCTGAGCCGAGGCAGCGAAAAGCCCACACACGTTTCTCTGGTCTCCCTGGACGTGTTTGTTCCTGCAGCAAAACTTGACTTATGCTAATACAGAGTCCCCAGCGTGAATGTGGCTTCCTCAGAGAGGGCCTCCTGGGTCTCAGCGGCTAACCTAAGATTACTTCCCCCTATCGCCAGCAAATATTTCCTGACGTGACCCTTACTGCTATCATAACCATGAAATTATTTGTGTACCAAGTTCAGCATCCATCTCCTGCATCCCCCTCCCGCCCCCACCAAGACCCCGAGAGGAGAGTGGTATTCGGTTTACTTACCCAGTGCTGGAGCTTTGAACCCAGACAGAGCCTGGCCCAAAGTAGATGTTCAGAATCCATTTGTCGAATTTAGTTGTAGCCAATTTCTGAAGATTTTATTTATTTATTTGACACAGACAGAGAGCTTAAGCAGGGGGAGCAGCAGGGAGAAGCAGACTCCCCTCCAAGCAAGGAGCCTGATGCTGGACTCGATCCCAGGACCCTGGGATCATGACCTGAGCTGCAGGCACACACTTAACCTTTGAGCCACCCAGGCGTCCCTCTCACTCACACAACTCTTGATGTCATAGCAGCGTCAGGGACAGCCCAGGATGGCCTCAAGGAAGCAAGGAAGTTTGACAAGGAGCATGATTGACGGTGAAAAAGCATCTGTGTGTTTCATTTTCTTCAAGAGCGTGTAATGCATTCTAGCAACTGCTCAGCCCGGGAGGGATGTCCAGGGCATGATGTAGTTCACTGAGGGGCCTGGGAACAGGGGAGAAAGAGGCCCAGAAGCATGCTTGGAATTGCTCAGGGACCCAGGAGGAAATTCATGCAGCGACGCCAAGACCGAGATGCAGACACCAGAAGACAGTCCCACCTTACGGGACTCCGCGCAAGCGCCCGTTGGCTTCTGGGCCCTAACGTTAGCGTATGGATTCGCTCCTTTGGCTTTGCTGGACCATCACCGACATACAACAAACCGCTGGTACTTCCAGTGTTCGGTTCCTCGCGCCCTCTCCAGCCTTCGGGATGGGCAGCCTCCCTCATACAGCCATTCGGGCGGGTTTGTAGTGGGAGCTGGTTGTCCCGTCGTTTTGCATTTCCCTGGGGGCTGCTGCTCGTTGACAATCTTTCCTGTTGCTTCTTTGGCATCCGTGTATCTTCTTTTATGAAGAGTCTGTTCAAAGCTCTTGCCAGTGTTTTCATTGGGTCGCTTTCCAGGTTTTCAGTGCGTGGTGGGGTGCGCGGGTGGCTCAGTCCGTTACCCTGCTCAGCAGCGAGCCTGCTTCTCCCCTTCCTCTGCCGGCTGCTGCCCCTGCTTGTGCTCTCTTGCTCTCTGTCAAATAAATAAAATATTTAAAAATAACAAATAAAATTAAAAAAAAAGAGTCTGGTGACTCTGAAGATTATCCCTGGGGATAATAGATAATAGTCGATCCCCTGCTGTATGACCTCTGTATCTGAAGGGGGATAAATGAGTGTGCCTACCTTGGAGGGTAGTGCTGAGTGTTAAGTATTTAAGACAGGTCAAGTCAGGGGCACCTGGGTGGCTCAGTCGGTTAAGCGACGATTCTTGATTTCCACTCAGGGCACGATTGCAGGGTCATGAAATTGAGCCCCGAGGTGGGCTCCATGCTCAGCTGGAAGTTGGCTTGAGATTCTCTCTCCCCCTCTGCCCCTCCCCCACCTCTTGTGCTAGCATGTGCTCTCTCTCTCTCTCTCTCAAATAAATAAATAAATAAGAAAAAAAGACAGGTAAAGTCAGTAGGGAACTGATCTGGAGCCCTAGAGAAATCAGCTGTGGAGACTCAGAAACAGTTGGGAGGGGGCACTGAGGATGGCTAAGTGCTACAATCATTTAGTCATTCAACAAACAGCCATTGTGTGTTAGTTGTGTTCCAGCACAAGAGGCACAAGGAAATGGGGATGTCTGGTTTCTCCTGTCATCGCTAGCTCTAGGTGCCAGCGCGTTGCAAGGGATGATGGATGTTCTTGAGAGAATAATGGAATCAGGAGAGTCATAGCTCTTGTCTGTGGGTCCCCAGGATTCATGAGCAATGACCCAATGGATCAGGAGTTATTACAACTATGGTTAGGGGGAGACCAAGAACAGATAAAGGACCCTAGCCTGGGGCACCTGGGTGACTCAGTCAGTTAAGTGTCTGCCTTCAGCTCAGGTCATGATCTCAGGGTCCTGGGATCGAGCCCCACATCAAGCTCCCTGCTCAGCGGGCTCCCTGCTTAGCAGGAAGTCTGCTTGTTGCTTTCCCTCTGTCCCTCCCCACCCACCTCCCCCCTCCCAGCTCTTGTGCTCACTCTCTCTCTCTCTCTCCTTCTCAAATAAGTAAATAAAATCTTTTTAAAAAATAATAAATAAATAAAGGGCCCTAGCCCCAAGGAGGTCAGGACAGGCCTCAGGGCGGATGATGGGCAAGCTGAGGCCTGAAGGGGCAGAGGCATCAGCAGGTGATACCAGTTTCCACGCTCAGGTAATAAACTACAACAAAGGGGTGACTTGAAGCAGAAATGGATTCCCTCATAGTCCTGGGAGCTAGAAGTCCACAGTCAAGATGTCAGCAGGGTCACGCTCTCTCTGAAGGCACCAGGGGAGAAGAGAAACTGCTTCCCTGCCTCTTTCCTGGCATCTGGCTGTAACTGGCATCTTTGTTTTATAGGTGAATAACCCCAGACTCTGGCTGCATGGTCCCTTGGCCTTCTTCCCGGTGTCTGCGTCTGTCTGTCTGTCTTCTCGGCTTGCAGGGACACCAGTCCCGAGCCTTCTACGATCCAGGGCCCACCCTAATCCAATATGACCTCAGGCTCCTGGGGTTAGGACTTCAACATATCTTTCTGGGAGACACAATATAGCCCAAAGGCAGGTCGTCCTAGGACACTACTGGGATTTGGGATCTGAAGTTGGCAGCAGACAAGTCTGGGGCAACCCAGTTGGGGGAGGTCCTTGGGGTGGGGGCGGCTGGTCACTGGTTTGCTTAAGAGGATGGGCCATTGCAGGAGGGGGAGGAGGGGGAGAGGAAGGGAAGAAGGAGGAGAAAGGGGAGGGTTAGCCCAGATGGAGATTCAGAGCGGGCCCTGAACAGCTCCAGGGGGCCAGCCGGGATTCAGGCAGAGGTTGTCCAGGGAGGGAGGGACCCAGGGGACCAAGCGCATCTGGGATGTCACGTGTCTGGACATGTGCTATCGTTGTATTTCCTGCACTGTCCAATCCAGGAGCCGCTGGCCACGCGGGGCTGGGGAGCACCTGACATGTGGCCGGTCCAAGTTGAGACGTGCTATGGCTATGAAACACACACAAAGCAGCTTTGGCAGACGGTGCCAAAAAAGGTAAAATAGCTCGATAATCATTTTTTATACTTAGTACATGGTGAAATGATAATATTGTGCGTATATGGAGTTAAATAAAAAGTACTGTTAAATATAATTTTAGGGGCGCCTTGGTGGCTCAGTTGGTTAAGTATTTGCCTTCAGCTCCGGTCATGATCCTGGGGTTCTGGGATCGAGCCCTGTGTCAGGCTCCTTGCTCAGCGGGAAGCCTAATTCTCCCTCTGCCTGCTGCTCCCCCTGCTTGTGCTCGCTCGCTCTATCAAATAAACAAACAAAATCTTTTAAAAAACAAATAAACCCTTAATTTTACCTGGGGTGTCTGTCTGGTTTAGCGGGTGGAGCGCGCGACTCTCGACCTCGGGTTGTGAGTTGGAGCCCCACATTGGTTGTATACGTTACTTAAAATAAAGAGGGCACCTGGGTGGCTCAGTGGGTTAAAGCCTCTGCCTTTGGCTCTGGTCATGATATTAGGGTCGTGGGATTGAGACCCATATCGGGCTCTCTGCTCCATGGGGAACCTGCTTCCCCCCCTCCCTGCCTGCCTCTCTGCCTACTTGTGATCTCTGTCTGTCAAATAAATAAATGAAATCTTTAAAAATAAATAAAATTAAAATTAATTTTACCTGTTTCTTAAACTTTTTTTTAAAAGATTTTATTCATTTATTTGAGAGAGAGAGCACATGAGTGGGGGGAGAGGGAGAAGGAGAAGCAGACTCCCCGCTGAGCAGGGAACCCAACGTGGGGCTCAATTCCAGAACCCTGGGATCATGACCCAAGGTGAAAGCAGACGCTTAATTGACTGAGCCACCCAGCTGCCCCTAAATTTATTTTTTATTGAGATATAATCAACATGTAACAGTGTATTAGTTTCAAGTGTGCAACATGATTTGCTATTTGTATATATTGCTAAGTGATTGGCACATTAAGTTTACTTAATATCCTTTACCTCACATAGTTACAAACTGTTTTTTTATGAGAACCTTTTTTTTAATATGTAAGATTTTATTTATTTATTTGAGAGAATGCGAGCCAGAGAGCATGAGCGGGGGCAGAGGCAGAGGCAGAGGGAGAGGGAAAAGCAGGCTCCCCGATGAGCAGGGAGCCCGATGTGGGACTCGATCCTAGAACCCTGGGATCATGACCTGAGCAGAAAGCAGATGCTTAACCATCTGAGCCACCCAAGCACCCCAGATTTTACTTTTTTATTTTTTAAAATTTAAAAAATATTTTATTTATTTATTTGACAGAAATCACAAGTAGGCAGAGAGACAGGCAAAGAGAGAGGGGGAAGCAGGCTCCCCACGGAGCAGAGAGCCCGATGTGGGGCTTGATCTCAGGACCCTGAGATCATGACCTGAGCTGAAGGCAGAGGCTTTAACCCACTAAGCCATCCAGGTGCCCCTATTTTTTTTTTTTTTAAAGTAAACTCTACACCCAACTGGGGTCTCAAACTCACAACCATAAGATCAAGAGCTGCACTTTCCACTGAGTGAGCCAGGCACCCCTAAGATCTTTTTATTTTATTTATTTTAAATTTGTATTTATTTAAGCTATAGCTACACCCAGTGTGGGGCTCGAACTCATGACCACGAGATCAGGAATCCCAAGCTCCACCTGCTGAGCCAGTCAGGTGCCCCATGTCTGGCCTTGTTCAGATTCCACCTGTGAGAGCCTGAACAGTATTTGCGCTTCTCTGTCTGACTTAATTCACTCAGCATAATGCCCTCAAGGTCTACCCACATTGTTGGGAATGGTAGGATTTCCATTTATTTATTTATTTATTTATTTATTTATTTAACAGAGAGAGAGTGAGAGCACAGGCAGAGTGAGTAGCAGGTAGTGGGAGAGGCAGAGGGGGAAGCAGGCTCCCCACTGAGCAGGGACCCCCGATGCAGGGCTCGATCCCAGGACCCCGGGAACATGACCTGAGCTGAAGGCAGACGCTTTACGACCGAGCTACCGAGACATCCTGGATTTCCTTCCTTTTTTAAGGCTGAGTAATAGTCCACTGTATGGATAGACACTACGTGTTCCTCCTCTAGCTACTAACGGACAGTCTGGGGGTTTCCGGAGCCTGACTGTTGTAGACGATGCTACACGAACACGGGAGAGCAGGCATCTCTAGGAAATCCTGTCTCCGTTTCCTTCGGGTAAATACGCAGACGTGGGATTGCGGGATCCTATGGTAGCTCTCTTTTTAATTTTTGGAGAATCCTCAGTACTGTTTCCCACAGTGGCTACACCAGCAGACACTCCCATTAACAGTGCCCCGGGGATCCCTTTCCTATGTTACTACGCTTACCATCTTTTTCATAATAGCCATCCTGACGGGTGTGAGTTGACATCTCCTAGTGCTTTTGATTTGCCTTTTCCTGGTGACCGATGATGTTACGCACCCTTTCATGTAGCTCTTGGCTAGTTGTATGTCTTCTTGGGAAAACTGTCTATTGAGATCCTCTGCCCGTTTTTTAATTAGATTGTATTTTTCTAACAGGGCTACTAGAATTTCAAATATTATAGTCACGTTATGTCTCTACTGAACACCACCGCTCTAGGTTTTTGGGTTTTTGTTGTTGTTGTTCAGTGTGTAGAAACTGTTCATAAGCATAACTTGATAGGGGCACGTGGGTGGCTGTCGGTTAAGCACCCGACTCTTGATTTCCGCTCAAGTCATGATCTCAGGGTTATGAGATCGAGGCCCACCACAGGCTCCAAACCAGACGTGGAGCCTGCTTGGGATTGTCTCTCTCCCTTGCCCTCTGCCCCTCCCCATTCCTCTCTAAAAGTATAAAAAATAAATAACTTGGTAAATAGGCTCTTTCACCTGTTGGATGGATTAGAGGCATCAGAGGAGGCAGCCGGCTGCTAGTGACTGGGGCCAGACTAGCAGGGGAGTGGTGATAAGAATGTCAATCATCGGGGAACCCGTTAAGTAGTCTGCATTTGGGTCTGGTCATGATCCCAGGGTCCTGGGATCAAGCCCCACAAGGGGCTCCCTGTTTGATGGTGGGTCTGCTTGTCTTCCTCTCCCTCTGCCCCTCTCCCCCCAATCACGCACATGCTTTCTCGGTCTCTCTAATAAATACAAAAAATAAAATCTAAAAAAAACAAAAGCAAAAAGCCATGTCAAGAGCAGCAACACTTCACGCTGAAGTCATGGCTGGTGTAAGCCTGGCCCTGTTCTTTGCGTTCTGCATATGCCTTTCATCCTTCTCCCAAACCCTAGGAATTAGGCACTGTTATTAAGCCCATTTGGCAGATGAGGAAACTGAGGTCTAGGGAGGCAGGGTCACCTGTCCAAGAGGTCTGACTGTTGCGTCTGGCTCGGTGACCATCACTATTGTGCTGCTTCAGGAGTGTGAGGACAGCTGGGGACAGACAGATTCTGGTAAAAGAAGCAAGGGAGGCTGAGGGGTGGGGGAGGGGCAAGGGTATGGGAGGAAAAGCCAGTGGGGATGAAATGCAGGATCAGGTAGGGGCACACCGAACCTGAGGAGCCTGGGGGACATTCCAAGGGGGATACAGGTGGAGGCTGGACCCCGGGCTGGGGCCAGAGACCCAGGCGGAGAGATGAAGTCGTGGTGCTCATTGGAAGGGGGGAATGAAGGGCAAGGAATCCAAGTCCCCACCGGGTCTGCTGGGGAACCAACTTGACCATGGAAGGGGTGGTCAGCCACCAGATCAAACAGAAGGGGGTCACCTATGACCCCCCAAAACCACCTGCTCCTTGCAAAATGTTCTTCTTTCCATTCCAGATTTTATTTGTTGTACTTACTGCATTGTTGAGCACCTACTGTGTACATGGAGGCCACGGGCTGAGTGTTGAGGAGCCAGCAGTGACCAAGATGGGCAGAGTCCCTAGGCCTCATGGTGTGGTAGGGACAGAGGTAATAAATATACTATATATATATATATAGTATATATACTATATATTATATATAATATATTTTATATAATATTTATATTTTATATAATATATTTTATATTTTATATAATATATTATATATTTTATATAATATAAATATATATATAAATATATAAAATATATAAAATATATATAAAATATATATAAAAATATATAAAATTATAAAAAATATAAATATATATAAAAATATAAATAATAAAATATATAATATATTATATATTTTATATAATATATAAATATTATTTATATATTATATATTATTTATATATTATATATTATATATAATTATATAATATATATATTATATATTATATATTTATATATTATATATTATTTATATATATATAATATATTATTATTTTATATATATATACATAATTGGTGCTCTGGTCAATGTTTGTATCCCCCCCAAAATGCATATATTGAAACTCTAACCCCCAATGTGAGGGTATGAGGAGATGGGGCTTCTGGGAGATGATCAGGTAATAGATGAGCTCATGAGGGTAGAGAATCCATGATGGGGTTAATGCCAAGAGGAAGAAGACAGGAGATCTATTTCTCTCTCTCTCTCTGCCTCCCTCAGCCAGCATACAGCAGAGAAAGGGCATGTGAGGACATAACCAGGAGCAGGGCCCTCACGAAGATCTCGGCCATCCTGGCACCCTGATCTTATGCTTCCGCCCTCCAGGATCATGAGAAAGAAATGTTCATTGTTTCAGCCACCCAGTGCGCAGTATTTACAGAGCAGCCTGAGCTGACTCAGTCAGGTTGTGGTAACTGTTCTGGGGCCAGGGGAGGGTGGCGGCGGGGGGAAGCCAGGGAAGAGGAAAGGAGTCCAAAGATGGGAGTGGGGTGGATTTTGAGCACTGTCAGCCTGCGGGGATGACATTTGAATAATTTCCTGATGAAGGTCCAGGAGGAGGCAGCCATGCAGCGATCTCAAAGATGGGAGGGCTAGGCGAGCTGGGGGAGCTGTCTGAGCAAAGGTCCTGGGGTGGGATTGCACTTGTTGGGTTTGAGAAAGGAGGCAGGTGTGGCTGAAGGAAAGCGCAGTGAGGAGAGAGCGGAGGGAAAGTCAGGGAAGTGACTGTCTTTTTGCAGCCTCTGTACATCCCACAGCCTTGTCGAGTTCCTTCAGCTGGCTGAGGACAGTGCCCTCTAGTGGCCTCTAGTGGCCACCCTCTCTGCCATTCAGAGGGTCAAAACACTGTCATCCGCCTTTGACGTTTTGCTTGGTTTCCTCTGACTGCCTCAAATGCCATTCCAAGGCACTTTACACGGATGAGCTCAGCTCGTCCTACTAACATTCCTGAGTCACATGCATTGAAAAATTTTACAGCTCTATTGAGTTATAACTGACATACAATAAATCACACACATTTCACGTGTAGGATCTGATGAGTTTCCACATCTTGTAACCCAGCATCACGATCAAGATACTAAACGTATCCTGATCTCAAAAAGTTATATTCTAAGCCCCTTTTGTCCCTCCCTCTAGCCTCTCCCCACCCAACCCCCAGACCCCCCGAAACTGATCTGCTTTCTGTTCCTAGAGATGAGGCTGCATTTTCTGGAGTTTTAGGTACCGGGGACCAGAGAGTCTATACTCGTCCTTCTTATCCGGCTTCTTTTCCTCCGCATATTTATCACAGAGATTCGTCTGTGTGGTTGTATTTGAGCCCTTTCTGCTCCTGAAGGAACTGAGGCTCAGGGAGGTGTGGCTTGGGGGTGTGAGGAGGAGGAGGAGGAGGTGTCGCGCAGGTTTGGCACCAGAGCGACGCGGGTCCCGGGGGCGCAGGCCGCGGAGGGGCGCCCCGGCGGGTGGGCCGCGGGCAGGTGCACACAGGCTCGGAGCCGCCCCGGGGCCGGCCTTTCCCAGCGCGCCGTCGGGGGCGGGGCCGGGGCGGGGCCGGGGCGGGGCCTCGCGGCTCTGGGGCCTCCGATAAGGGCCTGCAGGGGGGCTCGCGCGCGCCTGGGCGCTGCGATAGGGCGGCGGGGCGTGCTCGCGGGGCGCCGCGGGGAGGCGCCGCGGCCGAAGGTCCCGGCGCGCCACCCGGAACCGGGGCCGGCGACCCAGGCTGGGGCCGGGCCGGGCCGGGCGGGGCGGGGCGTCCGGCCGTGTCGCGCCCGCCTGGCTCCCGGGGCCAGGGCCGCTAAAATGGCGGCGGCGGCGGTGACAGCGTCCCGCGCCGGGCCCGGGGGCCCGGTCGCCGCGTCGGGGGCCGACTAGCGCCTTCCCGGGCGCCGCGGCCCGGCCCCCTGGGCGCTCGCTCGCGGCCCCCACCCGGGCCCTCGGTCCGCCCTCCCCGTGCGCCCATGAACTCCGTGTCGCCGGCCGCCGCGCAGTACCGGAGCGGGAGCCCGGAGGACGCGCGCCGCCCCGAGGGCCGCAGGCCGCGGGGCCCCCGGGTTCCGGACCCCAACGGCCTGAGGCCCTCTGGAGCCAGCGGCCCCGCTCTTGGCTCGCCCGCGGCCGCCCCTGGGGAGCCGGACGAAGTGGACAAGTTTAAGGCGAAGTTCCTGACGGCCTGGAACAACGTCAAGTACGGTGAGGAGGGGGCGGGCCCGAGGCTTGGTTCCTGAGATGGGCGCTGGCCGAGGGTTCGGCAGCCAGGGGGCTTAGAGGCCGGTGGGAGTCGAGGGGTGGCCGACCCTGGCCCTGCCGAGTATTCTCCCATTTACTCTCCTCCTGTGAGTCACCTGTGGGTCCCCCGCCCTGCCCCGGCACACCTGCAGCAGGTCCGAAAGGGAATGTGTTTTCAAGTCTATGCCATTGCCGTGTGACCTTGGGCAAGGTTTTTTCCTCTACTGTGCCTTCATTGTCCCCCTCTGTAAAACGGATACAAGAAGCGAACTGCTTTATTCATCCTGGATTGATGGCAAACACTTACGTGGTGGTTACTAGGGTCCCTGCCTCCATCGGAGGGGAATATGGCATGGCTTGCCCCGTGCCAGCCCTGAACTGGGACCTGGGAGACAGTGAGGTGGGATGGGGGGGGGGGATGGAAGCATGACTGCTGTCATCACTGTCATTTAACATGTCTGTCAAGCCAGTGCTTCATCTGGCTGGGTGCTGCCCCACGTCTCCCCAGGTTGGGCAGTCAAAAGCCGGACCAGCTTTAGCAAGATCTCCAGCGTCCACCTCTGCGGCCGCCGCTACCGCTTCGAGGGCGAGGGTGAGCTGGGGACCCCAGGCCAGGCTCGAGGGAGACCTGGTGCTCCAGGTGGCCGCTGACAAGCCTGCATCTTGCAGGTGACATCCAGCGTTTCCAGCGGGACTTCATGTCCCGCCTGTGGCTCACGTACCGCCGGGACTTCCCGCCCCTCGCTGGAGGCTGCCTGACCTCCGACTGCGGCTGGGGCTGCATGCTGCGCAGTGGGCAGATGATGCTGGCCCAGGGCCTGCTGCTGCATTTCCTGCCCAGAGGTGAGCGCCGGAAGGGAGGGCACCCGGCAGTGTCGGGCCAGGCACGCGGGGCAGCAGGGTCAGAACTGTTTGTAGACTAAGCTTAAAGGTTTGTGAGAAGGTGTGCCGAGTAGGTTTCTGGGGGGAGCGAGAGTTGATACAGTAAGGTTCAGGATCGTGAAAATTGCTGGTAAAGCTGGGGCGGCAGGAGAGTTAGAATTGCGCAGAAAGCATGAGCACCAGCACCCTTTGACTCTGTAATCCATCCCCACCAGACTGGACCTGGGCTGAGGGCTCAGGCCCGGGACCCTCTGAGCCATCAGGCCTGGCCTCTCCCAACCGTTACCGTGGGCCTGCACGCTGGGTGCCCCCGCGCTGGGCCCAGGGCACCCCTGAGCTGGAACAGGAGCGTCGGCACCGGCAGATAGTGTCCTGGTTCGCCGACCACCCCCAGGCCCCCTTCGGCCTACACCGGCTGGTGGAGCTTGGGCAGAGCTCAGGCAAGAAGGCGGGGGACTGGTATGGGCCATCTCTGGTGGCACACATACTCAGGTGAGGGCCGTTGCAGGGGACGCGGGAGCCACTGGGTTCCCGCAGGCACTCAGGCCTTCCCTGTCACCCGCCAGGAAGGCTGTGGAGAGCTGCTCGGAGGTCACCCGCCTGGTGGTGTATGTTTCTCAGGACTGCACAGGTAAGAGACTGGAAACCAAGGTCCCAGAGTTGTCGCCCTGAGCCAGTCACTACCTACCTTCCTGGGGCAGAGGAAGCCTGGGGAAGGATTTGAGACCCACACAGGGGAGGTGGGAGGTGCTCAGGATCCCCCACGGCCTCCAGAACCAGGACAGGAAACGTTAGGGGCTTCTTGGTAAGTGGAGAAGAGAAGATATAAGAGCTTCCCTCTCTCAGGTCCAATTTACTCTTCCTCTGTAAACAGTTCTAACACGTACAGAAGTCTGCTCTGTGCCGCAAGGGATTGTTGTGAGGATTAAGTGAGTCAATAATACAAGTTAAACTCCTAGAGCAGGGCTTGTCACACAGTGAGTGTTAGCTAAATATTATTATTGTTCCCCACTCTCCTCCAAATCAGTTTTTTGTTTTTTAAGATTTTATTTGTTGGGGCACCTGGGTGGTTCAGTGGGTTAAGCCTCTGCCTTCGGCTCAGGTCATGATCTCAGGGTCCTGGGATCGAGCCCTGCGTTGGGCTGTCTGCTCAGAGAGAGCCTGCTTCCCCCTCTCTGCCTGCCTCTCTGCCTACTTGTGATCTTCTAAGTAAAATCTTCAAAAAAAAAAAAAAAGATTTTATTTGATAGAGAAAGAGAGAGAGTACAAGCAGGGGGAATGGCAGGCAGAGGGAAAGGGAGAAGCAGGCTCCCCGCTGAGCAGGGAGCCCAACTTGGGACTTGATCCCAGGACTCTGGGATCATGACCTGAGCCAAAGGCAGAGGCTTAACTGACTGAGTCAACCAGGCGCCCCTCCTCCAAATCAGTTTAGATGGGGTCCTCATTAATAGGAGCCTTAATGGTGTCAGAGAATCTACAAAACCTATAAATTTTTATATAAAATTATAGACATTTAGACATGTGGACAATATTTGATTTTCACAGATGACCAGTATCTTAGTCCATTTGGGCTGCTGTACCAAAAATGCCACAGATGGGATAGCCCATAGATAATAGGAACTTACTTCTCATTGTTCTGGGGGCCGGGAAGTCCCAGATCAAAGCACCAGCAGGTTCGGTGTCTGGTGGGGACCCACTTCCTAGTTCATTCTGCCGCCTTCTCACATGGTGGAAGGGGCAGGTGAGCTCTCGGGGGTCCTTTTTATACAGGCACTAATTCCACTCATGAGGATTCCATCTTCATGACCCAGTCTCCTCCCAAAGGCCCCATCTCTTAATACCATCACTTTGGGGATCAGAATTTTAGCATCTGAGTGTTGGGGGGACACAAGCATTCAGGCCATAGCAGCTCTGTTTCCAGAAGGGGCTGAATCCCCTTTTCTGGAAGCCAGGCGGGGGCTTACTTAGCAGTGAGGGAAGAGGTACTCAGAGCTCCCATTTCCATATCGGCAAAGTCACGCGCTGAGTAACGACTAACCAGGCCTGGAACTGGGGAGGTGCTCTGGGCTGCGGGGAAGGCTCTCTGCCTCCCCCTGGTCTTATGTTCTTCATCTAAATCGTAGGGCCTCAGTTGTCCTCTCTGTAAAATGGGGATGTCTGCACCTGCCCCGAGGCCCTGGAATGGTCGAGGGGCGAGTTTGGGTGGGTAGGACACTCGAAAGACCTCCTTCTCCGCTGATGACAGGAGTGGCACCCTGCGAAGTGACACAGGCATGTGGAGGGCCACTCTCCAAGGCCTGAAGGGTGGGTAGGAACGTGACCTGCTGCATCGTCTTCCCAGTGTACAAGGCAGATGTGGCGCGCCTGGTGGCCAGGCCAGACCCCACGGCTGAATGGAAGTCCGTGGTCATCTTGGTGCCGGTGCGGCTGGGCGGCGAGACTCTCAACCCCGTGTACGTGCCCTGTGTGAAGGTGGGTGCCGTCAAGTTCCACTAAGCCTGCCCTGGGAACCGCACTGGCTTCTGTAGCTTGGGTGAGGTGTTTCTGCTGCTTTCATCTGCCCATCTGTTTGTTCAGTAGTCGGGGAGCACCTAGTACGTGCCAAACACTGTCCCAGCGGCTGGGTTTCAGAGGGGAAGAGGCAAACGTTCGTGCCCTCTGGGATTAGAGATTCTACTGGAGGACAGACAGACATTGGGGGTCTGAAACCAAACTGACAGGTGTGGCATTATGCCTTAGATTCTAGAGGAATGAAAACTAACACATGTGAGGGGCAGAGGGGGGGAGGCTGCAGCCTAGGAAAGCCCCTCTCCAGCCAAGGCAGATGAGGAGGAGCCAGGGTGCTCCAGGCAAAAGGAATGGCAAAGCTGGGAAAAACCTGGGTTGTTTTCACTCAGAATGAAGGCCAAAGTCTCCCTACAGCCTGCGGGCTTTGTACCATGCCCCTGCCCATGCCTTGACCTCATCTGCCCCCACTCTCCTTCCCCCTTCTCTCTGCCCCCACCACAAGAACCTCCTCACCTTTCTCAGAATATATTGGCCTCAGGGCCTTTGCACTCACTGTTCCTGCTGCTTGGAGTGCTCTTTCCCCAGAGATGCACTCCTAACTCCTTCGGATCTTTGCCGCAATGTCACCTCAGCGAGGCCTGACTCCCCTACTTAAAATTGCAAAGCCCTTTTCCCTTCTTTATTCTTCTCCCAGTGTTATTGCCTGCGGACACGTGGCAAAACTTGTCTTGCTCCTTGTTTATCTCCTACACTGGAATATCAGCTCCTCAAGAGGGGGCTGGATTTGCACACACTGGGGGTTTGCCAAGTGCTTCTCTAGGGCCTGACAGCACCTGCCTGGAGCGGACTCCTCTGCCCGCTTTTCTCCCTGCAGGAGCTCCTGCGTTCCGAGCTGTGCCTGGGCATCATGGGGGGCAAGCCACGGCATTCACTGTACTTCATCGGCTACCAAGGTAAGCCCACCCCATTCCACCCCCCCCACCTCCCCCTTCCTCGGCCCCCCTCATGCCTCCACCCCTGCAGACGACTTCTTGCTCTACCTGGACCCCCACTACTGCCAGCCCACCGTGGATGTCAGTCAGGCTGACTTCCCCCTGGAGGTGAGCCGGGTGGGATCCCCAGGGTGGGGCTGGGGAAGGTGGAGGGGGCTGGGGCCCTGAGCCTCCCTCATTTGTATGCTCCAGTCCTTCCACTGCACCTCACCCCGAAAGATGGCCTTTGCCAAGATGGACCCGAGCTGTACGGTGGGCTTCTATGCTGGAGACCAGAAGGAGTTTGAGACGCTCTGCTCAGAGCTGACCAGGGTGAGCCAGGAGCGGTGGAGGGTGGAGGGCAAGGGGCAGTGATGGGGGAGAAGAAGACAGAGAGACCTCAAGTCCCACAGACCTGGGGAATCAAGATCATTATCCTGCCCACAAGCTACAAAAGACCAGCTAGGACTGATTGGACCAAAACAAGGACAGGAGATGAAAAGTTGGGGACATTATTGCCTGAAGAACAGCAGCATCCATAAGCTCAAGTAGTAGACACTGTCCCATAAGGGTGTTACCCTTAGAGTGGCAAGGGGCACCCCCCCCACCCGTTCAGTGAAAAGGGAGCCCTACTTTCCCAGAGTTGCAGCAAAAATCCTAGGGCTGCTGCTCATTGGTCACTCTGGATCACGTGCCCATCGTGGTGGTCTGGGAATGGGAGGCACTGATTGGCTGGCCTGGGTCACTGCCCTGGAGGGATGAGAGTTGAGCTCAGGAAGCACTTGGTAAATGCATCCGTTAGGATAATTACACCTATAGAACAGATATGGTTTGGGGCTAAGCCTCGCTCTCCCTCCTCCCGCCAGGTCCTCAGCTCCTCCTCAGCCACCGAGCGCTACCCCATGTTCACCCTGGCTGAGGGCCATGCTCAGGACCACAGCCTAGACGACCTCTGCTCCCAGCTCTCCCAGCCAACACTGCGGCTCCCTCGCACAGGCCGGCTCCTCAAGGCCAAACGCCCGAGCTCGGAGGACTTCGTGTTTTTATAACGGGTGGGGTGGGGGGAGATGAGCACTATTTATTTTTTTATTTATGTCATGCTGGGTGTGGGAGCTTGAAACCTGGAGGTGATGGGTCTTCCCCTTCTCACCCCCTTGACAAGTGCAGCTGAGACCAGTCCAGGAAACCTCGGAACTGGGGGCCCTCCAGGCAGGGGCAGTCTGCCTGCCTCTGGCCAGCTGGGCCCTCCGCCCAGGGCAGGGAGGGAGGGCTCCCAGACACCCACTCAGGGCCTGACTCTAGTACTGTAGTTTGCACTGGACCACCTGTGCCCCTCACGGGTCCCAAAGCCCCTACCCTGCTGAGGTCTAGGGGTGGTGGGGGGGACCGTGGCCACTGGGGGCTAATAAAGCCGTTTAACTTGACTGTGGCTGGCCCAGCACTGGAGGGACGGGGTCCGAGGTGTGTGTCAAGGGGAGACGGCAGGGGAAGCTTGTTAGGCCAGCGAGACAGCAAGACTTCTTTGCCCCCGGGTGGACACACGGTCCACACAGTCCATGAGGGAGATGCATCCAGGAGCTGACTGGAAGGGAGGGACCCCAGGACCTCTGGCTGCTTCCTGGAGCTCAGGGGCCGCTCTTGGGACCCTGGGGCTTCCTCCGCTGCCGGCCCAGCTGGCGGAAGTGTAGCCGTTTGGGGTTGAGCCCAAAGGCCTGCAGTCTCTGGCGGCTGAACTCCCGCCCCCCCAGTGTCAGAGTGGGGCCCAGGAGACGCGCCTTCTTGCCCCTCCTCTGCCTCTGGGGGACTGGCTTCTGCGTGTGTGACACGGGGCCTGCTTCTTCCTGTGCTTGGGGGCTCCCAGGCTGGGCCTGCTTCCCACTAGCCCCATCAGATGCCAGCAGCTGTCCCTGCGGGCCGTCTTTGTCTCTCTGTGGCTTTCCTGTGGCTTCCGAAAGTGTCTCCATCCTGAGGAGAAAAGTGGGGGCTCAGCCCAAGCTGGTCACGATTAGGCCAATTCCTGAGTACACATCCCCCATTTTACAGATGAGGAAAGGAGAGGCTCACAGAGGCAAGGCGCCAAATCAGGGGCCTGTCTGGGGTTCAAACCCAAGTCTGACACCAAAACTGGGCCTTTCCTATTGAGCTCCGAGACTTGACGAACTGCCGCTCACTGGGGCATTTTGAACCTGGGCCTCTACTAAGCTGCTCATGGAAAGCAGCTTTCAGCTCTGGGCGGTTCTATCAGCCCTGCTTTACAGATCAGGAAATAATGGGCACAATAATACTACTACTTAAAATACCCTTATGGTATTTCCTATGTTCTAGGCACTTTACATGAATGAATTCACTTAATCCTCAAAAACCCAACAAGAAACGAGCCATCCTTACTCCCTACCTGCATTTTTAAATAAGGAAACAGGCCCAGAAAGGGCAAAGGCCTTGCCCAAGGCCACACAGCTATGGCTGGCCAGAATCTGAACCCAGGGATCGAGAAAGGAAGCCCCATTCCCGGGGCCACACAACAAATGGCTGACAGAGCGCGCGGCAAGCCCAGGCCGGCGGGCTCCCAAGCCCACCCTCCCCCCGCGGGGGATACTCACTCCTCTGGGCAAAGTGACTTGAAGATCTGCCTCTTTTTCCATAAGTTCTGGGCCTTCTGGCTGTATGCCCGCTTGTCCTGCAGTTCCTCCTGCTCTGACCTGCGGCGTCCAGCAGACACGCCTGTCGCGGGGAGCTCTGGGAGGTGCCCCCACCTGCTAGGCCCTCCCCCCGGCCCACCTGGCCCGGCCCTGTCACCTGTACATGCAGGTTTTCTTCAGGGAGCACCACCGGTTCAGCTCCTTGTCATCCGCAGCGAGGATCTGCACAGGAAGGCGGGGTGGGGGCCCGCATGTGAGCCCCAGGTCGGGGGTGGGGGAGCCCAGCTCACTCGCTCTCAGCTTTGGCCGCCTCACTAGTCAAAGGCGGGTCATGCTACTCCCACTCGGCACAGACCACAGCAGGAGAGGACTGATTTCTACGGGGGCCACTGGAAGGTTGTGGCAGCGGGGATCAAATGGGGAAACTGAGGCTCGGCCAGGTGATCTTGCCCGAGTCACATGATCGGGAAGTGGCTGATTTCAGATTCCAGATTGGGCCCGGAGTGCCTGCGCCTCACTCAGGCACCACGGACGGTCCCAGTAACCTCAGGTCAGGCAGGGGCTCTGCGCGGATGGCCACGTGTGCCAATGACAGGTGAGGCCTCACCCAGAGAAACTACTGAGGCTGCCGGGAAGACTGAGCGAGCGCAGCAGGCCCGAGCTGCATAAACGTGGGCTTGGCCGGCCGTGACAGGTGAGGCCCCCGCAGCCCCCACGGCTAAGGGGCCAGCAGCTCCAAGAGCCACACACACACACACCTCGGCTCCATAGCCGCGGTGGGGGGGGCTGTTATTAGCCCATTTTACAGTCGGGGAAACGGAGGCACAGCATTCTAGGTCGCAGTTGGTGAGTGGCCACAGCCGGTTTGAATCCGGGCATCTGTTTCCAGAGCCCACCCAGTCCTAACGGCCACCCAACCGCTGATATTCGGTAAGAAATTTAAAAATAGTATTTTTTTAAAAAACAGAAGTAGTATTTACACCATGTCCTGTGGGCCTCAGAGGCCATCCGAGGCAGGTAACGTTATCCGTACGGGTGTTTTCCGCAGAAGGAACGGGGGTCGCAGCATCTGCTGGCCACACACGCCCCCTTGCCCGCAAGGCGCACCCCCACCCCCAGCAGCACCGCTGTGGGGTCCCACCTCCTCGGTGCTCAGCCCGAAGTCGCAGGGAACCACGGTGCGGTACTTAAAGCGACAGGGCAGGTCGTCAATGATGTCCTCGTAGTCCAGCCGGTAATACTCGTCCAGGTACTCCTCAAACGTCTTGTCGCCTACGCAGGGAGGGAGCCAGGCTGCCGGGGTGTGCCGGGCCCCGCGGAGCCCCTGCCCGCCCCCCGCCCCCAGCCCGGGCCTCACCAGGCTCAAACACTGGCTTCTCCTGCCCCACGGCTGCAGCGAAGGGGGACTTGCGCTTCTTCTTGCCCGTCTGGGGGGCCTCGCGCGGCTTCTTCTGCGGCTGGCTGGGGTCGTAGTCAGCGTCCATCTGCCGAGATGCAAAGGTCAAGCCAGCCCTCACTCGGGGGGGGGGGCTCACCCCTCGGGGTCCCCCCTACGCCCATGGCACCTACATTGAAGTCGGGGTCCTCGCAGTGCAGCTCCTGGTCCCAAGCTCCAGCCTGCTCAGTCCCAGCCCATGTGTCCCAGTTCCAGTCATCTGGTCCCAGAGGACACAGAGGTGGGGGGTCAGGGCAGAACTCCGGACTTCAGACACAGCAGCTCCCCCAGGCTGGTGCCCCCGGTGACCTCACCTTCAAGCCCTTCCTCTTCCTCAAACTGCGGCTTCTCCTGCTCCACGGTGCCATAGTACTCATCCCCAAAACATCTCTGCAAGGTCAGGGCCAGGAGGCTCAGCAAGGCCCACTCCCCCAGACTGCCTCACTCACCACCCTACATGGCTCCCAGCACCCCCCAGACCTCGCTGCTGACATGAGAGGAACCCGGTGTGTCCAGGCCCCTCTGTGCCCCAGTACTCCCTGCTGCTCCACAGAGCCGTGGTTCTTCCCCTCCCACAGGCCTTTGCCCCCACAGTACCCCCTGCCTGCTGCACCCCTCCCTCCTTGGCTGCCAAGCTGCGGCTCAGGCCTCAGCTGCCCGCCTTGACCCTCTCACCACCACGCCCGACAGTCAACTGGGGACTCCTCTCAGACCCCACCTCCCCCTGAAAGTCCCCATCACCACTCTGATCGCTAGGGGTTGTAACTGTACAGTTAAGGGCCTGCCATCAGACCCGGAGCTCTGGGAGGGCAGGGGCCGCTCCGTGGCCTGGTGCTCAGTGACCACGAGGCTGGTTCTTGCCATTCCATGAGCTCCAGGAGGGCTGAAACTGCTGGGCCCTTGACAGAAACCCTGCACCCAGTGGGCACCTGCCAAAAGCAGATATTGGAAACTGTATCATTTATTTTTATTTTTATTATTTTTTAAAGATTTTATTTGACAGATAGAGATCACAAATAGGGAGAGAGGCAGGCAGAGAGAGAGAGAGGAGGAAGCAGGCTCCCTGCCAAGCAGAGAGCCCGATGCGGGGCTCGTTCCCAGGACCCTGGGATCATGACCTGAGCGAAAGGCAGAGGCTTTAACCCACTGAGCCACCCAGGCGCCCCGAAACTGTGTCATTTATTAAGCACCTACTGTATGCCCAATGCTGGGCTGCAACTCACTGCATTCTCAAAAGCACCCCAAGAGACAGAAACGACCGCCATTTCACTGAGGAACCAAAGCCTACACAGCCTTGGTCTCCTCCCCTCACCTCCAGGCTTGGTCAGGTGTCTCTTTGGGGTTCCCCGGGTCCCCACTGCTCTCCCCATACAGCCCTATCACCTGTTTCCATGGCCTGATGCTATGTCCCTTCAAACCCTACAAGTTTCAAGGAAACACAACTATTCCCTGTCTCTTGAGCGTTACCAATTTTTATGCAGGTTTCTCCCAAGCTATCCTGAGGTAGACTGTATGGCTGAACCCACTTTATAGACAAGGACACAGGCACCGAGACATCAAGTCACTTCTCTGAGGCCACACAGCCTGGAAACGCGCATAGATTGCACGGCTGGGAGGGGTCCAGGGGTCATACCTGCATGAGCTGGTCATGGCGGGTGGGGTCAAAGTCGTCCTCGAGGTCCCGCTCCTCAAACCCCAGGGTTTCGTTGCCTGTGACCTGCCGCAGCCTCTCCAGCTTGGCCAGAATCTCTTTCCTTTTCAGGTTCTTCAGCTGCTTGAGCTCTTCCTGCTTCTTGGCTTTCTCCTGCGGGTGGCAGGCCGGGGGGAGAGAGGGAGCGTGGGCTCCCCTGCACAGTGGGCCGCCCTCCCCCGCCTGGCACCCCCATACTCACCCTCCTCTTCCGCTCCCGCGTCTCCTCTCTCCTCTCCTTCCTGCGCTCATCCTTGCGGCGCACAGAGGACGCGATGCTCCGAGGGTAGGTCTTGACCTGTGGGCAGCAGGGGAGCCCAGAAGGGCCACAGGGATGATCCTGGGCTCTCCCGGCCTGGGCCCCCAAAGCCCGGGTCCTCCCCAGCCCCAGCCCTAGTCCCGCACCAAGGCCGAGTCCGGCTCCTCGAAGCGGAAGTTGTACTTGTGCTCGAAGTCCTCCTGCTTCTTCAGAAACAGCTCCCCCTCGTCTGAGGAATCGTCCACCGCTAGCTGGACGGGGAGGCCGGGACCCCTGAGGGACAAAAATGGGGCAGGTCAGCCGAGCCCCCATACCCGTGTACTCCCGCATTAACGCATGGAATCCTCACATGAGCCCTATTTGGGGGGCACCCCCATTTTACAGATAGGGAAACTGAGGCACAGAGTCCAGGACCGGGGCCATGTAGCCCCAGAGCCCACACGCCGCAGCTCTTCCTCACAGGACTGTAACTGCCACCATCTGTGTGAAGAAGTAAACACCCGGTGCCCTTCGCCTTCGGGCTGGCAGGGCTCCAGGCGGACATGGCTGCTCACCCTTCCTCCTCTTCTGCCTCCTCTTCCTCTTCGCCTTCCTCCTCTTCGTAGCGTTTGTTGAGGATATAATCCCGCAGGAACCGCTCTCCTTCATCCAGCTCTGGGTTGCTCCAGTATTCCTTGAGGTGGGTCTGGGGCGGAGGGGGGAGGGGACAGGAGCCAGGTCAGGGACCTGTGGGCAGGGAAGGAGGGTGGTGGGCTCAGCTCCACGTGGACTTAAGTAACTAAAACTTCACAGCCCGTCTGTGAAGGGGGGGGGGGGGCCAATCGCCATCTTACAGAAGCAGAAACCGGTGCCCAGAGCGGGGCACACCTCAGTCTTCACACGATGGGCTCTTGGCTACTCCCTCAAGAACTGGTTTCCAGAAAAAGCCTGGGAACCGACCAGACAGGAGAACTCACCAGTTCCTTCAGGGTGTCAGGGTTGTGAATCTCCTTCTGCCCCTTCAGCCACTCCACATAGTCCGCATCCTCCTGGGCCTGAGGGGACGCCAGCTCTGAGCGCCTGGGGAACCCTGCCCGCCGCCAAGCCCCAGCCAGCCAGGCCCAGCACGCACCTTCTCCTCTTTGGTTTGGGCACGTTTCTGCAGCAACCCGGAGCCACCTTCCCCGGCACTGTCCTCATCGTCGCTGTCCTCCACGAATGCCCGGAAGCTGCCCATGTGAGAGAAAACGCCTCAGGAGACACAGCCCTGCCCACAGTCCTGAGATGAACCCTGTTTACAAAGTCCTGGGCTCCCCTCAACAAGCTCGGAGCAGCGCTGTGACACAGAGGGTATCGTCAACCCCATTTAACAGACGAGGACACTGAGGCACAGAAAGACTAAGTGACGTGCCCAAGGGCACACAGCCACGAAGTAACAGGGCTGGATGTGAACCCAGGCTGGGCCTGTCCAATCCCAGAGCCTAAAGTCCAATCCATCTGGCCATCGAGCAGGCCCAGGCTCACCTCTCCTTGAGCTGTTTCTGTTCCTCTACGTAACTCTGCGATGAGATCTGCTGCAGAGAGAGCGACTGTGGGCCTCAGGCCCAGCCCCAGGCCCCTCAGCCCCCAGCCAGGCCTTCCACCCCACCTACCGGGAATCTCTGGTCAGAGCTCTCTGCGTCTGAATTTTCCTCGTCGACGTATTTGCTGGGCAAGGACAAACAAGGGCTTCAGAGTAGACTCCCCACGGCTCGTTCGTCCCCCGGGGTGGGGAGCTCTTACGAGCAGCCATTGGGGGGCAGGGCGGTGCAGGTGGATCACGGACGCTCCTGTTCTCTGGGAGCCCCTCAATCCTGGTGAGTCACCACCAGCTTCTTCCCCCCTCTTCTAAGACCCCCATGCGTCAGCCTGCCCTGGGAAGGCTCGGGGGAGGGATGGGACTGGAAGTCAGGACCTCTGCTCACCCTTCTTTCTCCAAGATAACCTTCCTTTCGTAGTCCTTCAGGTACATAGGACGCATCTTCTTTTGCTTCTTTTCAGCTTCCTCAGCTTCCTCGCTCTCCGAGGACGATACTGTGGGGTTGCCAGAAGACACCTGCCATCACCCACAACCCCCTTCCTTCCCCAGGTGGAGAATTCCCACAGGGCCGGGCCTGGGTCCGACCAGGATTTCAAACGTCACACTTAAAACTACTCGGTAGTAGCTGGCTGTGCTCACTCAGTAACTCATGCTTTGACCAGGGCCGAGCACACAGTCATTATTGACGAATAATAACATAAAACACTCCGCCAAGCACTTAGGACATAGAATGTAGAACATACATAGTGTGATGGTTCATTAAATAGTCGCACAAACCAGTAAGGCAACGAGGAACCTGGGCCCTAGGGAGGAGCAGCCCCAGACCTGTTTTCTGATAGAAGGTGGCATCCTTCTGATAAATGCGGGGGTCCTTCTTCTTCAACAAGGAGAGAGTCGTGTAAAAGTCACGCTCTTGCTGGGGGTCAAATTCCTAAGGCATGAGAAGGACCGGGGATAGACTTCAGAAGGGAGACGGAGGAGGGCCCTTGTGGAGGCTGGAGACACTAAGTACCAAGGGCAGGTGGGCTGAGAGGGTGTGGGAATTAGAGTGGATCAGGGGCATACATGAGTAAGAAGAAGTGATCCAGCGGGACAGAGGCAGGTTGGGGGCTGGAGGGTGGGTAAGAGGGGCAGTGGGAAGATGTGAAACAGGTAGCGGAGGAAGAGGGGCCCTCAATGGGGGTGGACTGGGACGGGCCACAGAGAGGTACAGGATCTGAGCTAGAGGAAGGTAATGGGCAAGGGGAGGATACTTCCTGGGAACAAAGGATTGAGGTGGGGGCCGGTGAGCAGAGAGGACATAGGTGGGACAGCAAGCAGGGGCTGCGCGGCACAGTGAGGCCCCCAAAAGATCAGGCCTGATGTGAGAAGCTGAGTACCCCATGTGGCAGAGGGACGCCCCACTTCAGGGGCTGAGTTGGACCCTGACAAATGGTTAAACTCTTGGGAATGAAAGAGGGGACACAGCGGTCGCACCGCACACACATCGGGATGAGCAGGTGGCTGGTGGCTGGAGAGGGGAGGTAAGAGGGCATGCGGCCTCCCCTGGGGATGGAGAGAGCGCTGTGTGTCCTTCATGGGATTAGGAAGAGGAGGATGGAAACTCCCGTAGGGTGAAATGGGGTTGGGGGTTAGCCGCCCTCTGTATATCAAGGTTGGGAAGCGGTAGGGGGGGAACTTGGATGCTTCCCGAATGTACAGCACCGGGGTGAGAAAGCTCACCACGCGCTCGTCGCTAGAGTCAGACTCAGAGCTGGAGTCGCCGCCGCTGTCCCGGTCCCCGTAGCGATCTTTAACTGCGGGGCACAGGTGGGAAACCCCCAGATCAGCGTGGAGGACCAGGTGAGCCCCCACTTCCCGACGACCCGGCACGCGCCGCCGCCCCGCGCGCATGCGCCCCGCACTCACGCCGCTGCAGCTCCTCGCGCTCCCGGTAGCGGCCGTACCGCGCGGCAAACGCCGCGTTGACCCGCAGAGGCGACGACCCTCGCGGTTCCGGCATGGCGGCTCTGTGGCCCACTGCGCATGCGTGCAGCGAGAGTTTTCCCCACCCCCACCCCCGGAAGGCGGGGCTACTCAAGGCCCCCTTGAGCCTGAGAGGAGGCGGAGCCTCGCGGGCCGCACCTAATCCTGTCCCCAAACTTTCCGGGATCCCTTACGCCGTGCGACCACAATCCCCGCCCGTGGGTCACGCCTCTTCGAGTCAGACTCCAGCCACCGCCCACTCACCCCCACCCCCGCCCGCCCGGGGCTCCCGGCACCCAGCTGACATCTGGGGGCCCTTTCTCCACTCGCGGTTTCCTGCCTCCCTTCCGTTCCGACAGCGTAAACCGCTGCCCCACCCAGCTCACTCACCTCTGGCACCCTGGGAATTACCACTCACACCCCTCCCCCAAAGCATCCACGACCTGCGACCCCTCTTCCGACCCCATACAAACATACTGGACGCGCGGCTCTCCATCGCAGACTCAAAAATCAGAAGCCACCAGCTCTGTGATCATGCACAAGTCTTAATTTAATGGGTAAAAACATTAAGTTATCACACAACAATTTTTTTCCACAAAGCTTAATAAATAGAATCTCTTTTTTTAAACGCTGTACAAGAGACTGGAAAACAAGCTTCCAACAAAATATGAACGAACTCATACTACCCTTTGATTCGAAACTCTCCCCCCTCCCACCCCATGCCTGAAAGCAGTGTGCACACTTGGAGGTCTCTCTCTGGGTACAAGCCAGCCAAGGTCGCCAGGTTCCAGGAGCCCTGGAAGCGATGACCTCACTCTGGGGCTGGGGCTTTAAACGCTCAGCTCTCAGGCGTCTGTAGCCCCAGCAATCTGAGGCGCAGAGAAAACGGAACCGTTTAGATGGCTGTTGTCAGCAAGAGCCCTTCTCTGCCCAGCACGTCAAAAGGGGTGAGAAAAACAAATGAGAAATGTCCCTCAAACACACACACCCCGCAAATCAACACCAACAAGCCACAAACCGGTGCCCCACCCCTTTCGACAGTGGGCAGAAGTGAGGGGAGAAAGTGTTTCTTTCCTCCTCTCTTGATACAGAACCCCGCCGGGTCCTGTTGCTGGAGTGGGTGGCCCTGGGTCACAGCAGCACCACCGTGTGCCCCTGGAGGATGTCCATGAGATCCTGGGCCCCTAGCCCCTGCGCCAGCTCCAGGGGTGTGAGGCCCCTGGCGTCCCTGTGATGGAGATCAGACTCCATAGCCAGGAAGCTGACCACAGCCGTGTGGCCCTCTCGCACCGCCAGGTGGATGGGGAGCGCCCCAGTACCATCAGGCGCGTTGACATCAGCACCATGCTCTACCAAGACCTTCAGGGTGTCCAGGAATCCAGTGCGTGCCGCATCATGGGCTGGAGTAGTGCCGGTGGCGTCCTGGACATTGGGGCTGGCACCTTGCTTGAGGAGCTCCAAAGCAATGGTGGGGCTGCCGAACATCATGACCTGTGTGGGGGCCAAGGATAAGGGGTCTCTCAAGGGAGAGGTTCCAGGAGAAGGGGGTCACTGAAGAGAGGGGTCATTCAAGAATAGGGAACACTAGAGATCGTCTAAAGAATCGGGAAACCCCAGAGAACACAAGCACTCAGACAGCTGTTGGATACCCCAGAGAAAGACATCTCCTGGGAAGAGGGACCCCTCTCCAAGAAACCGGTCATCCCCTAAGGACAAGATAATCGTCTAGGGAATAGCCTCCGTGGAAACTTTCAAGGAACTTAAGACCCTCCCCAAAGAAGCAGAGACATGCCCCATCCCATAGAGGAGATCGTTAGGAAATATGGCCCCCACTCCAGGAAATCAACCTCAAAGAATGAAAACTGCCCCCTAAGAACTTGAGAACGGAAGGGAAAGGAAGTGCCCAGGGAATTTGAAACCCCTTCTCTAATTAACAGCTCCTCCCATATAGTGAGGATGCTCCCCAGGGTGCGTCGCCCCCTTGAGAAATGGGGTTCCCCTGTAAAATGCCCCCCAGGGAATAAGGACGCTCAAGCAATGCCTAACTGTGCCCCCATTAGGACTTTCCTTAATATACCAGGAATCTGGGGAACCAACAAACCCAGGAATGGAGATCTCCCCAAGTAACCGGATTCCTCTCAGAGAACCCTCCATTAAATGGGGACCTACTGGAAACATGAATCCTTCTTTTCTGTAATTGGAAGGTCCAAGAAACAAGAACCATCCCTATGAAACCAGGATCCAAAGAAGCTGAACTCACACCACGGAGTAAGAATCTCCCCAGGGAAACTGAATCCTCCGCATCCAGAGAATAAGAAATCCTCCAGAGAAGATGGAAAGTCCTCCCCTCCCCCCAACCTAACCCCATCCATCCACGACCCACCCACGAAAAGGGACATCAGGGAGCAACATCGGCCCAGGAAAAAAGGATCGGACCCCCAGTCTGCCACCACTGCGACCAGGAAACGTAAGGGAAAGGGTCTGGGGTCCCAGCCCCGCCCTCGCTCCGAGCCGGCCGGGCCTCACCTGCAGCGCAGTCTTGCCGAAGCGGTTCAGGGCGTCGGGATGCACCAGCTCGCGGTGCAGAAGGCGGCGCACCTCCTGCACGTCGCCCCGGGCCGCCGCCCCGCTTAGCCGGTCGCCGGCGCGGACCTCCTCCAGCAGCATGTCGACACTGGCAGCCTGCAAAGCCCCCGCCCCACCCCGGCGCCGTCAGTGCGGGGAAAGCCACGGAAGCCGGCCCGAAGATCCGCTCCGAGGTGCACCTGGCCCGCGCGAGGCTCCCAGCTCTGCTCGCCTGTCGGCTCTCCGGCGCGACCCCCGCCCTCCCGGCGGGCTCCTCCCCCCGTCGGCCAGCGGGTCGCCGGGGGCTGGGAGCCCGGCCCAACCCTCCGCCGCCCGCACCGCCCGGCCCGGCGCCCGCCCCTTGGGGGCCGGGTCTCCCCTCAACTCACCCTCCCTCCTCCGCGACGTCTGTTCTGAGGCGGTGTCGAAGCCGCTGCCAAGCCGGCCGTCAGGGGGCGGTGCCGTCACGCCGGAGGCCCCGCCCCGAACGCTGCGGATTTGTTTTCTTACGAACTCGCTACACTGTAACCCAGCCGCGTTGCCCGGCGCGCGACCTGCCGGCGCCCCGCCCACGCAGCCAGCGCAGCCAATGGCCGTGCGTCACCGGGGGAGTTTTACGCTCCGGCATGGGTGGTGCCGCTCCTGATTGGCCGAGCCGCGGCGACCGGTGGGCCGCCGGCAATGGCGGGGTTTTCGGTTTTCAAACTCGCCAGGCGGGCGGGAAAGGGAGCCGGTTTAACTGACCCGCGGGAGAAAGGTCAGGGGCAGGGTAGCGCGGGCAGTCCAGTCTGGAGTTTCACCATTCAGTCACGCGATAAGCACTTATTAGCCCTTAGTCTGTGCAGAGAGCTTTATTTCACTCACTCGCCCCCTGTGTGCTGGAACCCGTCCCGCGCTGGGGAGCGCACGTTCGGGCAACTACATAATTTTAGGTAGCGTTAGGCATCGTCAAGAAAATAAAACGGGGAAATGGAGTAGGTGAGAAGGAATCACGGTCGGGCTCAGATTGGACCAAACCTGGCACAGCAAATGCCATGGCAGAGACAAAATTTCACGCTGCCAGCTGCAGCCGCCACGTGGATGAGCCCGGAAGGCTAGAGTCGAGGTCGCAGGCGGCGCTTACAGACGTCTGCATTCAGACTTTTACCGAGCACCCTCTGTGCACTAGGCGCACAACTGGAGAGCGAGCCAGCCAGCCAGGTGGTTCCCGCTGCAGGATCCCCACCATTTAGGTCGGGAGGAGACAGTAATGTGATCTTTGCAGGGTGGTAAACGCAAGGGAGGTGATAAAACAGATAAGTGATAGTCTCTTGGGAAAGGAGGACCGTTGAAACAGGTCAGGGAGGGCCTCCCCGAGGAGGTGACGTTTGCGATCTGAAGGTTAGGGAAGGAGCCCTGTGAATATCTGTGGGGGGAGGTACATGCCAGGTGAAGGGCATTACGGTTGCAATGGCGGAGGTGGGAGCACACCTGCCATGCACAGGAAGCGTGAACGCTAGAGGCGGAGAGTGGGAGGGGGTGAAGACAGGTTAACTAGAAGGACGGGGAGCGCAGATAAGGCTTGTGGACCGCACTGAGCACTTACTTTTTACTTTTCACGAGGGAATCCTGGGAGGGTTCTGAGCGCCACAGTCTGGCTTAGAAGAAGCGCCCTCTGGCTGCTACGAGGGAAACTGATGAGGGCGGAAGAGGGTTGGAGCCCCGACCCAAGGAGCTAGGGGGAAACTGCACTGCCCCAGATATGCCTCCGCCTGAGGAGCGGATCTGCGTTGCCCACTCCCATCCCAGCCCGTCAGCGGGTGTTCCTGGCATTCCCGGTCCCAGCCAAGAATATACGCAGCAGCCAGATTTTTTTTTTTTTTTTTTTTTTTTTAATACCATCCTGAAACTCTGGGTGGGCCAGCATGGCCTCCGGGCTCAGCAGCTGTGAAGGAGGGGTCCCAACACCCCTAAGGCAGGTCACTGCAAGAAGGCACTCATGAGGGGGGTTTCAAGACCCTCCTCTATTTCTTCATATAAAATTGGAGGAGGGAGGAGCCCGGAGGCAAAAGGAGGTAGGGAGACTGTTCGTCCCAGCCTATGGGTGGAGGGAAAGGCAGGGAGGAAGCCAGGTGCTGGGTGCTGGGAGCAAGAAACTGCTAAGTCAGGGTCCTTCCCTCATACACATCCCCCATCTTCCTCCCTCTCAAGTCTACAGTCCCAGCCTGGGGGGAGGGAAGGCCCCATGTCCAAGTCCCCACCTCTTCTCTCTCCTAGCTGGTCCGAAGTTGATAATCTGCAGGGAAACAATAAGCAGGGACCATATCCAAACTGGAAAAGGGAACAGAGGGAAAGCACCCCTCCCACATTTATTCCCCCACCCCAGTGCTCATGATCAACCCCATGGGTATGTAACAAGGCTAAGAAGGGGGTCTGACCTAGGGAAGGTAACCATAGCTTGTCTTCAGGTACAGATGGGGGTGCTGTGTGTTCAAACCCTATCAGTACCCTAGAGCTGGCAACTGCCCCCATTTTAAAGATGGGCAAACTGAGGCCGGTTCTGTTGAACTGTGGTGCCCTCTGACCCAAGTGTGGCCAAAGCCCCGAGACCACCCTTTGGATCTCCTTGACCCAGCGTCCCAGGGAGCCAGGCGGCCTTACCGCCACTTTGGGTGATGTAGCGAACCCACGGCAGGGCCTGGTAACCGCTTTTCTCAATGATCTTCATGTACCGAACCTGAAAGGGGATGAGACAAGGTGGCCCAGGTTGTGCAGGGAGCCTGGCTGTGGTGCGGGAACTCTATGTAACACAGCTGGGGGAGAATGTGCTGAAATGGTCTGTGAGTAGTGACATGGGCCGGGCCAAAGTGTGGCACGGGCAGCGGGTGGAGGGGAGTGGGTAGGCCGTCCAGGGCCCTGGGAAAGAGACGGCACAGTGTAGGGGAACAGACACAAGGCGATTTTGAGGGGACGAGGTGGTACAGGCCAGGGGACAGATGTGACCTGAGCCAAGGCACAGGAGGATGGGGAACCCCCTGAGGCCAAGGAGGGAAGACACCTGCCTGCTCACTACACTCACCTGGATCCCAGAGACGGTGAAATAGGGGATCTCAAACTTGACCCCAATAGGGGGCCGGCCCTCTACCTCCTCCTTCTCCACGCTGGGGAGGCCAAAGTGGGCACGCATCAGGTACTCCTTGCCCCCCTGAGGGCACACGGGGGCATCAGACACACCAAGAGGCCTCCCTCTGCCCAGCCCATCCTCCCGGCAGCCCCCAGGGCAGGCTCTGCTCTTTGTCCATTGCAGACCAGAAAGTGAAACCTCCTGGCCAAGGTACAGCTGAAGCTTCTAACTATAAAGCCTGGTCTGAGGGCTTCTGATTACCACCTCCCCACTTTCCAGGCCCTAATGGATCCTCCCACCCCCATCCCGTTCGCAGGGGCTGACCAAATCCTCCAGCGGCCCAAGGATGAGAGTAACATGATCCTGTCTATTTCACAGATGGGCAAACAGAGCATCCGTGGAGGGAAGTGGGTTTCCTAAGACTGTCTAGCTGAGAAGGGAAGGGAGGAGAACTTGAACCCAGGGCTGGTTTCCTCAAGACCTGGGAGGCGGGGAGTTTAACCACCAGGCTGGCCTGGTTTCCAGCTCTGTGATCCCTAAAGGGTAACCATGTGCATACACACATGGGTTGCTATTTGTTCTCTGGCTTGCTTGCGAGCGGCAGGGGCAGGTCCCTCAGATCCCACACCCGTCCCAGTACTCACCGGGAAAGACTTAATACTCCAAATAACGACATTCTTTTCCGGCACGTACTTGGCACTCCCTACACTGGTCTTGAACTTCGGGGAGTCGGCGTCACTGGGCACGGGCACGGATATCTCCACGCCGTTGGCCACCGACTGCTTCTTAAACTGCCCCTTGGCCTGTCAGAGGAGAGGGTGTGGGGTGTGGAGAATTCACTCCTGCATCCTGCAAACATTCAGCAAGCCCTTTCCCCGCACAACCTCGGGGAGAGCCTCCGCAGTCCTGAAATGGGAATAATCAGCTTGCCCATTTTACAGATGAGAACATGGAGACAGGGGAAGCTAAGGCATTTGCTTGGAGATGCACGGCCAACACGTGGCAAGCTGGAGGAGTCACACCCACAGGAGACTCCAGAGGCTCTGTTCTCAGTGTTTGCAAAGTGTCCTATACCTTTGCCTGGTCCAAAATCCAAATGATGCCCATCAGAGGAGTTTTTGCTTGAGAGGTGGCATTTAATGAGTCCCTAGCACATGCTGGGCCCCAAGCCAACCACTTGGCCCTCTCGCTAATTCCCTAAAGTAGGATCCATCCCTGTGGTCCATTTCACAGATGAGGAGAATGAGGCACTCTGTCCAAGTCAATTAGCTGGTATCTGACACAGCAGGGACTTGCATCGGGCTTGGGTTGGCAATGATCACATGTCTCACTTACAAGTCACTGAATAAGTTACATCACCTGTATCTGACACGTGACATGGGACAGACTTTGAACACAAGGATTTTAAGTGTTCTGTGTGCAGTAGCTAGCATTATGACTACTACCACTGTTGACCAATTTGGGGAGGGATGTTTGAGAGGTGGCATCAGGGGCAGAGGACCTCGAAGTAAACCAGAGGGCACATTCTTTCCGGGAAGCATCAGCACTAATGGCTCCTTCCCCTTTATTGAGGGGTGTCAAGACCCTCTCAGGTGACCATTCATTCACCCTGCAGCTTCCCTGACACCCTGAGACCAGGGAACAAAGTGAAATAGAAAAACAGAGACTCTTAAGCCAGGCAGACCCAAGTTCAAGGTAGGTTACCGCCCCCCCCTTTCCTTGGTAGGGGACATCAGCACCCCTCTGAACCTCAGCTTCCCCATCTATAAAAGAGGGCCGACTCTAAACTGTGGAGAAGCTCTTGTTTGGGACTCCAGGAGCTGTTCACGGCAACAAGAACCAGAGTGGCCAAGAACTGGAAAAAACCACGCAAGAGAAGAAACAGAATAGATCCCCATGGTGGGATACTCAACAGTTGTAGAAAGGGAGGCACGAAACTAGAGCTTCTGGGACTCGTGTTCAAATCAAGCTTATGCAAACAAAGCTAGTCCGTCCACTGGTAGGATCAGAAACCAGCAGAACAAAATATTTATCGTTAAAAATGTGGGCGGCAGGGCGTGTGGCTGGCTTAATCGGTGGAACATGCAACTCTTGATCTTCAGATTGTGAGTTTGAGCCCCAGAATGGGCATGGAGACCGCTTAAAAATCAGTCTTAAAATAAAAATAAAAATTTTCTAAATCTTTAAAAAAAAATGTGGGTGCCAAAATTATAAAAGGAATACACTGAGGACTGTCTTTAAACCATGTATTATATATATATATATGTATATACATATATATGTATATTTGCTAGGAAAGTAAATAAAACATGTCAGTCGGTGTTAAGACATGGGGGAAAATAGAGCAAAGAGGGAGGTGGGGAATGATAGGGGTGACAATTTTATTTTATTTTTTAGAGACTTTATTTATTTGAGAGTGACTGAGAAACAGCATGAGCTAGGGGTGGGTGGAAGGGAAAGAGGGAAGCAAACTCCCCACTGAGCACGGAACCAGACGTGGGGCTCGATCCCAAGACCCTGGGATCATGACCTGAGCCAAAGGCAGACACTTAACTGACTGAAGCACCCAGGTGCCCCATGGGGGTTGCAATTTTAAATAGAGAAATCAGGAAAGGCCTTTGAGGAGGTAACACTTAGCAAAAAAATTGAAGGAGATGAGGGAAGGAGCCGTGTGGATATCTGGGGCAGGGAAGGGGTACGATCCAAAGGGAATAGCCAGTGCAAAGGCCCTGAGGTATGACCTTGCTTGGTGTGAATAAAGAGGAAGCCGATATAGCTGGAATGGAGGGAGGGAGGGAGACAGTGGAGGGAGGTCAAACTGGGGAGGGGACAGGGCAGACTGTCATAGGGCCTTGTGGGATGCCAGGACTTTGGCTTTTACTCTCAGTGAAGTGGGAGCCATGAAAGGTTGTAGGCAGAAGAGAGACACAGCCGGACTGAAGTGCTCATAGGTGCCCTCTAAGGGAACAGACAGTGGGGAGCCAAGACAGGAGCTGGGAGACCAGGGCAGACGCAGTGGAGGGTGTATGAAGTGGGGCCAATTAGAGACCTGTTTGCCCAGGATTTGCTGATGGTTTGTCTGTCTCCCCATCTGGCCTGCAAGCTCCTTGAGGACACCCTATCTTTGATCTCTTCTCTCTTGTCCCTTAGACCCCTCACAAAACAGAGGCTCCATTAAAATCATAGTGTGAATAGCGAATACTCCGTCTATCATTTACACATTACCAAGAACCTACTACATGTCTGACCCTGGGGAAAAGAAATCCACACCAGGAAGAAGTAGATGTGACGGTCAGCAGAGCAGAGACAGAGGGGGTGGGAGAGGGTGGGAGTCGAAGCTGTGGGCATGGCTGCTGGAACAGCAGCCCAGGCAGAAGGAAGAGCCAATGCAAAGCCCCTACAGGGAACTGTGCCTGACATGTCTGAGAACCAGCCAGGAGACCAGCGTGGCTGGAGGGGAGCGAGGATCCAGGAGATGGGGTTAGGCTGGTGATTTTGGGGTTGGAGGGGGGCAGACCACGCACTTGGAAGAATTATTCCCCTGGGCCTACCTTGACCATGATCTCCACGCGGCTGTGGGAGAACTTCTCAATGACGGACTCAATCCAGATCAATGGCTTGACCTGCGGACGGCAGAAGAGGGAGTTCTTGGAGGTTCTAGGGTCGTCTCTCACCCTCATAATGGGGCTTTCCCCTGCTTCACCTGGGTGCTGAGGCGGTAGGACATGAGCTCAAAGTCGCCATCAGGTGGGATGAAGGAGATGGTGCGGTCATTGTCAAAGCGGGAGAGCCGCACGCACTGGTGGAATTTCACATCCTCCAGCTCCACGGACTTGTTCTTGCTCCCTGAAACTCGGAGCCAAGCGGGTGGGCAGGTGACCCTGGAGGCCTGGCCCAGAGACCCTACCCCAGATCGCTAGCCCTGCCTTCTCTGCCTACCACTTGCCATTACCTGCCATTTTACAGGTAAGGAAACTGAGGCCCAGAGAGGGTGAGTAACTTGCTGGGCCAGAAGCAGGGGGACAGAGCTAGAATCTGAACCCATGGAATCTGGCTCTTGCTGTCAGGTTTTTAAATAGGATGCTATTCTGACCTCCTACTCCCGCTGGAATGTCAGCTCCACAAGGACAGTGATTTGTCTTTTTCAGCCTTGTACTTGGGCCAAACACCCAATAATGAAGCACTGTTTGCACCAATGAGCCAGCAGCCGCAGCACTGGCCATGACCAGCAGAGGGCACTCGAGTGCTTATTTCAGAACTGGCTGCATTTCTCTGGGTCCCCGGATGGGATAGGGTCCTCTCCGGTTTCCCCTCCTCCAGAAGCTTACGGCCAGTGAGCTCAAAGAGCACTCGGTCGTTGAGGCCAAGCCGCAGCTCTGGCATTCCCGACAGAAACACCTTGAGCTTGATGGTGCCCACGATCTCGCTCAGCAGGACGCTGCCGTTGGCATTGACCTGAGGATGCACAAACGGGGGTCAACAAACACATGGGCTCCTCTGCTGCCTCCAGGCCTTGGAAGGAGTGGGTGAGAAGGGGGTGCTCACCAGCAGGTTGACAGACTCAATGACATCAATGAAGACCTCATTCTTCTTGTACTTGATGCCCTCGGAGCGCCAGGACACAGCGTTGGTGACAGTGGGTGGCACCCGAGATTTGCCGGTCTCCAGCTTGTTGCCCTGCTGCGTGATGTACCTGTCAGGAGGCCGGGGCGATGACTAGCTGGACCCAGGGATGCTTCCCAGACCCTGCCGGACTTCCTTCCATGAGTAGGTCCACCCCTGGCTGTCCCCATGGCCCACTCACTCCTGCAGGATCTTGCTGTCCGTGGTCTGTGGGAAGCCAAAGTCCATGAGTTCATCCAGCAGCTCATAGACGATGACAAAGTTGTCACGGATGCTCTCCTCCTCCAACTCCTTGAAGTACTCAGAGAACACCTAGGGGTGCAGGGAAAACAGCAGAGGTATGGCTGGGGCCTCATTCATCCAGCCAACAACCCAACAGGCAACTATTAAGTGCCTACTGTATACCAGCACTGGGACATTAAGAATTCAGGGACTCCACAAGCTTTAGGGGTTTGGCCCCCCCCCCCAAGTTCAGAGCCTCTAGAGTGGTTGGCATAACCACAGCAGGAACCTCCCAGTCATCTGACGTTCAAAAAACCCTCCATCCCTCATTCTGCCCCAGCCCCACTGGCCATCTCTCTGTTCTCACCTGGGAGTCTTTGCATATGCTCTCCCCTCTGCCCAGGACATTCTTCTCACAGTGGGCTTCTTGTCATTTGGGACTGAGCTCAAAGGTCATCTCCTCAGTGAAGCCCCAACCGTCCCTCCCCTCCCCCCCCCCGCCCCGCCTTGAGTGTCAAAGTGAGACTAGCATGGCAGGCTCCAGTTCTCATCATGTCCTGTTGCACCTCCTTCGTGCCCTTTGACTCCGTGGGACAGGCAGGGATTGTGCCCCCTTATGCACAGCTGTGTCCCCTCTTTGCCTAGCAGGGGACAGATCAATACACATTCCTTGTTTGTTGAAAAGTATTTCCTGGACACTTTCTCAGTCACTGAGAATGGCGTCTAGCGGGGCGCCTGGGTGGCTCAGTGGGTTAAAGCCTCTGCTTTCGACTCAGGTCATGATCCCGGGGTTCTGGGATCGAGCCCCGCATCGGGCTCTCTGCTCCACGGAGAGCCTGCTTCCTCCTCTCTCTCTGACTGTCTCCCTGCCTACTTGTGATTTCTGTCTGTCAAATAAATAAATAAAATCTTTAAAAAAAAAAAAAAGAATGGCGTCTAGCAAGCACTCAAATTATTATATGACTCTATAAACAGTACTAATGCTAACAATACCAAACTGTTATTGAGCATTTACTGTATACTAGGCATTATTTTAGGCACCCATAAATATGAATTTGACTAATTTGTCCAACAACCCCGAGGTAGGACTTGTTGTAATTCTCAGTTTAGAGACAGTGAGAGAAATGACTTGCTCAAGTTCACATGGCCAGGGAGCAGGGAGGGCGGTGGGGGGGGGGGGCACCTGGGATCAGAACCCAGTTTTTTCTGGCTCAGATCTGAGCAGTGCACTGTCTTAGAAACCTCCTTGGTCCTTGCCCTACAGGGAGAGAGACGATGCCCTAGCGGCTAATGAGAACACAGAGATGGGGCTTCAGCGGAGGTCAGGGAACGCTTCCTAGGAGAAATGGATCCTGAAAGAGAAGCGCAAATCAAGTGGATGGACAGACCAGCTGGCTGATGGGAAGGCAGAACCTACCTCCACCGTCTTGTAGAGGAAGGAGTACACGAGGGAGGCGTTGGCGTTCTTCAGTGTGGTGGCCACCACTGTGGGCAGCAAAGTTAAGGATAAGGTGCCATTTTGGACGTCTCAAATGGAGCACGGATCCTAAAACCTCACCCTGTCCATCCCTCCCCAACCCGAACCACTGATGTGCTGTGCAACTTCTGTCCTCCGTCCACCCTCTCGGGGCCTGAGCCACCACCATCCCAGGCCTCCAGGAATCCTGCTAAGGGCCGGATACAGTAGAGGTTGCTGTGCTTGATCCACAGGAAGTGAACCCGGCCATGGCTCAGCAGTGGGGCCAGGGCACCCTCCTCCTCCCGCTGCACGAGCAGAGGCATGAAGTGCTCGATCTCACTCATGGCCACATCGCCCTTGTAGTTGCGGCTGATCAGGGGCTAAGGGTGAGCAGAGAAGTCCCGGTCACCACGGGGCATCAGAGAGAATGCCTGGTTCTGACTCTACTTCCTGGCTGCCAGGCAGGGGCAAGACTCTGCCGCTCTGTGCCTCAGTTTCCTCCTCTGTAAAATGGGAGCATGGTAACAATAGCAAAAGTGTAGAGTCCTCAGTGCGGACCAGCTGTGTCCCACTACAGACCGGACGTTTGCTAACTGATCTGGATCTCACTGCACGGGGCAGGCAGCTTCACCATCTTCATCTGAAGGATGGAGACCCCAAGGTGTGAACCATGTCTCTTAACAGGTGGGGAAACCAGGAATGGAACCAAGACACAAGGGTCCAGCATTCCAGCTCCTTCCCAAGGCTTCACAGGCTCCAAACTGGTGAGGTGGGGACGACAGAAGGGAAGGGAAGGGTGGGGAGAAAGGAAGGAAGGAGGCAAAGAAAAGAAAAAGATTCTAGAAAGAAAGAGACAATACCCTTATAGGCGCTGTTGGGCAGGCAGTAAGCACTGGATACTAACAGTCCCTACTTCCCCAGCTGGTTTAGTCCAAGGCTGAGAACCCCGAGGGGGCAGAGCTGGTCCTCAAACACCTTAGCTTTCACCACCACCGTTTTTTTGGATATAAAATGACAAAGTGAATGAGAGAGGGCTTCAGAAAGGGACTAGGCAACCCCAAATATGCCCGTCTTCCCCCAAATATGAATTGTGTGGATGATGGAGACGGTGATAGAATTTCAACGGACTGAACATCTCCTGTTTGCAGCTGGGTTCTTGAGCTAAGTAGTTTACACTCATCCAGCTGGATGCATTCTTACTGGGTGGGGACCTCTGTTATTCCCATTTTTACGGACAGGGAGACTGAGGCCCAGGGAGGCAAAGCCCCCGGCCCGCGGCACGCGACTGGGAAACAGTGAAGATGGGATTCCACCCGGGACTTCCAGGGATTGGGGGAGGGGTGTTCCCACGCTCCCAGAGCTTTCTGGAGCCTCCCCGCCCGCGAGGAGGGGCCGCCCCTGAGTCCAGGGGAGCGCAGCCTCACCTGTCCTTCCCCAACCCCATCCCCCGCGCCCGGCCCACCTTGCCCTTGACGTCGAGGATGAAGACAGCCGAGGCGGACATGGTGGCAACCGGCGGACCCGGGAGGCGGGGAGGGAGCGCCGGGAGGCGACGGCGGCGCCGCTTCCTTCTTCCTGCGGAAGCGGCCCCGCGCAGGTGAGCGCCCAGGTGAGAGCGTCTTAAAGGGGAGGCCTCCAGGTGAGCGGCGCTGTTGGCCGACGCGAAGACGGCTGCAGGGCGGGGCCTCGGAGGGGACTGCTGCCCCGCCTCACTTTCCCGGTGCACCCAGGAGGGCTGATGGGAGGAGTCTCCAGACCAACCAACCATCCCTTCGTCCACCCAGCCAGCCACCCACCCACCCTCTCATCCCCCACCCATTTTTCCCACCCACCCATCCATCCACCCTCCCATCCATTCGTCCACCCAGCCACCCGCTCACTCCCTCCACCCCCGGCCCATTCATCCCGCCCCCCACCCCACCCCACCCCGCACCCATTCATCCATCTCCATCCATCCACCCATTCAAGCACTGGTCTGGTTTCTCTTCAGTCTCTCCCACATGCACACCTGCCCCAATGGAGGAGAGATTTTGTCCTGTTTTTGTCTGTGTCCCCAGTGCCCACACTGGTACTCCATAATATCTGTCCAGCTCCGTGGAGAGGGGAGAAAAAAATGCATTTGTGCAAGTCATGCATTCATTCATTCATTCATACAATAACGATTTACTAATTAATTTATTCTTCCCTCGGATATTTACTGACTAGTACATTCTTTCACCGAGGAACTGTGGGTAGAACTTGGAGCAGAACAAATGTAACCGCTTTTATTATTATTCCTAGTGTTACTCTTAATCATTCCAGTAAAGTATTTATAAGATGTTGATAGACTGTTGAAAAGATCAATGGTCATTATTATTGTGACTGTATTATAAAATTCACTCAACAAGCATTTATTGAGCACCTTCTGTGTACTGCACCGAAAACATGGAGGCTGGTAATGCTGCCCTTGCTACTGATTCATGCATGCAGTGAGTGAATATTCGTCAAGCAGCCCTGTGCCACTATGGATGGCAAACAGACCAAGCCCCGCCACTGCTCTCTGCAAGGGAGGGTGAGAGGCACACAACGTAAAAACCGAAAGACAAGATGACCTCTGATCATGACCAGAGGTCATCTTGATTGTCTCAATCGTGATCATCTCTGATCAAGAAGGCAAGGGAAGGGCATTAGGTGGCTCAGTCCGTTAGGTGTCTGCCTTCGGCTCCGGTCATGATCCCGGGGTCCTGGGATCGAGCCCCATGTTGGTTGGGGGGAGGTCCCTGTTCAGTGGGGTGTCTGTTTCTCCCTCTCCCTCTGCCTGCTGCTCTGCCTACTTGGGCGCACTCTCTCTGTCGAATAAGTAAATAAATAAATAATCTTTAAAAAAAAAAAGGAAGAAGAAGGCAAGTAAGTTGGTAGCAGGGATTGGGGGGCGCTGTGAGAACAGAGAGATCAGAGAGGGGGCTGACATTTGGAAATTTCCTACCATGTCCTTAAGAGCAGGAAGAAGACAGCGGAAAGAGCCTTCGGGCAGAACCTGCACAAAGCGAGTACTAATATTGTTTTTGTTGTCTTGTTTATATGTGCTAGTGCAGCAGGAGGCCTTGGGAACCAGCTGCTTGGGCTCAAGTCCGGCCACCAGCCAGCTGGGTGGCCTCAGGCACCTGCTCTGCCCTGCACATCTGTCAAAAAGGGTCAACTGCTCTCACCTCCTTAGGTTATCATGCAGATGCTTGGGTCATTACCCCCAGCAGGACTCTTGGAACAGACCTGGGATACAGCCAACACTCAGTAATGTTGTCAGTATTATTTGCTATCATTGCCATTATTATTTACTGTGAAGCAGTTAAGAATACAGATGGTAGCAGGATGCCTGGGTGGCTCAGTCCGTTAAGTGTCTGCCTCCGGCTCTGTCCTGATCCCCAGGTCCTGGGTTCCAGTCCCGCATGGGCTCCCTGCTCAGCAGGGAGTCTGCTTCTCCCTCTCCCTCCTCCCCTCTCCCTGCTCCTGCTCTCTCTCCCTCAAATAAATAATTTTTAAAAAAAGAAAAAAGACACAGGCAACCACTCATCCTTCCTTCCTCCTGCAAACCTAGCCCCACAACTTTATCAGTCTTTTGGGGTGCGGTGGGTGTCCCCAGAGGGGACTCGAGGGAGGGAGGCGAGGACAGCAGCTGCTGCTATCAGAACTACCCACTCCTCTCCCAACAGGCCTCTAATGCGGATGATATCACAGCAATGATTCCCCAGCCTAAGTGCGCACTTGATCATGAGCACGGCTCTCCTGCTACATCTGTCTTCTGCGGATTTTCTTTTTATTTATTTTATTTACTTGTTTGTTTGTGTTTGCTCTTTGACTCTGGTCTTCCCATCTTTGTTTTTCCTGATAATTCAGGACCCGAGGGGGAAGACCTTCTATGTTTTCTTCCATTGGAAGAAGCAGAGGCCCAGAGAGGTCAAGCCACTTGCCCAGGGCTACACAGCTGTGAGGTAGTTGGGCCAGAACTTGCGCTTGAGTCCTGAAGGTCAAGTGCTCAATCCCCACCCACTCCCAACAGCATTGCCAGGTACCAGTATTCCTATTACTAACAATAGCTCACGCCTGTGGGGCGCTCACCGTACCCAGGCCCTGCCCTAAATGTCTCCCCGGTGGGAATCCTTCTAGAAACAATGCCTGAGTGAGGGAGGACTGTTATCTCCATTTGACAGATAGCATTGCCAAGGGGAGGAGAGCAAGGACAAGCTGGACAAAGTCACTCAGTTAGCAGTGGTGTAACGGGATTTCCAGCCCCGCACAGTCCAAGGTTTTATGTTGTCTTTGCTCAAAAGAGGAGGATTGCCACCACTCTCCTTCCCACCTGCCCCCTGCTCAGAAGGTGACTTAGGGGGATGGCGAAGGCTACCGGGTCCTTGCCCCAGCTCACAATCACTGAACCTCCTAGGTCCCTGAGATGTGTGTGTGTGTGTTTTTTTTTAAGATTTTATGTATTTATTTGACAGACAGAGATCACAAGTAGGCAGAGAGGCAGGCAGAGAGAGAGAGAGGGAAGCAGGCGCCCCGCTGAGCACAGAGCCTGATGCAGGGCTGGATCCCAGGACCCTGGGATCCTGAACCCAGCCGAAGGCAGAGGATTTATTTAACCTCCTGAGCCACCCAGGTGCCCCTCCCCGAGATGTTTTCCAGGCAGTAAATAGAACCCAAAAGCCCGGGCCCTGAAGCCCTGGAATCTGAAACTCAAGGTCTGTTTGGCTGTAAAATGCACTAACCCGAAAGCTTCAGCGGAGGCAGAGAACAGAGCAGCTCTGTGTGCCCCAGGGCCCCGCCTCGGCTGTCCCCAGGGAACTGCGGCCTTGCCCCAGTTCCTCCTAGAGGTCTAGAGCCCGCCCCAGCCTCCTCTCTGGGACTCTGCCACTCTGCCTCTCTGCACCCCCTTCTGTCCCTTCTCCACGTTACTCAAGGGCTTGGTTCTGAAACTTGACACTCCCTCCCTCTTCTATCCCCCACGGCTCCCACCGCCTTTGAGCGGCTGAGGCCAGTACAGTGAGAAACTGCCCCGACTGACCTCTCTACAGAGCCACCGCTGCTTGAACCCACTGCCCCTGACACACTGACTTCCTAAATTTCAGTTCCTCCCTCTCTTTCTCTCATTCCTCCAGCACCTAACCGCACAGTACAAAATTGCCTGCTCCTCTTTGCTTTTTTTGGGCTTTTTCTCAAGCCGAGATAAGGTCTCCTCTTCAGGAAGCCTTCTCTGATCTCTCAGCCCGTGTCTAGGTCATGTCCCTCCTCTGGGCTCTCTCTCCACTGTTCCATTCTCCCCTGTCACAGCTGTGTTGTACTGTTTTTTTTAAATTATTTTTTTTTTAAACTTTAGCTGTCTAACATAAACTTGACCGTTTTATCCATTTCAAGTGTACAATGCAGAGACCTGAACACATTCACAGCATTGTGCCGCCCTTATCACCATCCTTCTGCAGAACTCTTTTCATCTCCCCAAACTGAAACTCTGGGCCATTAAAACCCCAAGTCCCCCTCCCCAGCACCCCCGCACCCACCATCTACTTGCAGTCTCCCTGAATTTATTCCCCTAGGGAGTTCAAAGCAGTGGAATCAGACAGCATTTGTCCTTTGGTGACCGGCCTGATAAACCCGATTTTTAAAATATATTTTAATTTTAAAATGTTTTAATTTTAAAATTTTAATTTAATTTTAAAATGCTTTTTAAATTGAAGTGTCGTTGACAACGTTATATTGGCTCCCGGCACACAACACAGCAAATCAGCAATTCTCTGTCTTACGCGGTTAAGTACGGCATTGCCGTCTGTCACCATCTAATGTCATTACAATCCTACTGTGTATTTCCTGGGCTGTCCTTTTTAATCCCCGTGACGTAGGTGTTTTAGAACTGGGAGTTTGTACCCCGTAACCCTCTTCCCTTAGGTCCCTCATGTACCCACTCTTCCCTCTCTGGCCATTACCCATTTTCTGTATTTATCATCCTCTTCCGATTTTTTTGTTTGTTTGTGCCTTTGTTGAGATGCCACATGGAAGTGAAATCACATGGTATTTGCCTTTCTCTGACTGATTTCCCTTAACATAATACCCTCTAGGTCTGTGCTGTCAGGAATGGCAAGATTTTATTCTTTTTACGGCTGAGTAACATTCCATCAAATATGTACGCCCCATCTTTATCTAGTCAACCATCAGTGGGTTCTTTGGTTGCTTCCATATCTTAACTGCTGTAAGCATTTTATTTTATTTTTTAAAATTTTAAAGTTTATTTCTTTATTTGACAGAGAGACACGGTGAGAGAGGGAACACAAGCAGGAGGATGGGGAGAGGGAGAAGCAGGCTGCTCCCTGCTGAGTAGGGAGCCCCATGTGGGACTCATCTTGGGACCCTGGGATCATGACCTGAGCCAAAGGCAGACGCTTAATGACTGGGCCACCCAGGTGCCCTCTATTTTTAATTTTTTGAAGAACCTCTGTACTGTTTTCTGTAGTGGCTGCACGAATTCACTTTCCCACCAACAGTGCCCGAGGGTTCCTTTTCCTCCGCGTTAAACCTATTTCTTTTCTTTCTCTCTCTCTTTTTTTTAAGATTTTTATTTATGTATTTGACAGAGAGATAGAGAGCACAAGCAGGCAGAGGTCCTGGGATGGAGTCCCGCATCAGGCTCCTTCCTCAGCGGGGAGCCTGCTTCTCCCTCTCCTGCTGCTCGCCCTGCTTGTGCACTCTCTCTCTCTCTCTCACCAATAAATAAATGAAACCTTTATTGTTTTAAAAGGTTTAATTTATTTGTGTGAGAGAGAGAACATGAGAGGGGAGAAGGTCAGAGGGAGAAGCAGACTCCCTGCTGAGCAGGGAGCCTGATGTGGGGCTCGATCCCGGGACTCCAGGATCATGACCCGAGCTGAAGGCAGTTGCTTAACCAACTGAGCCACCCAGGCGCCCTAAATAAAATCTTTAAAAAAAAAATTAAAAAGAGAGAGAAGGAAAGAGAACATTGTAGATTAGGGAACAGTCCCTTCTGTCCCCCAACCCCTCCATCCTGGTCTTTCTGACAACGGGCATGTTCAGATCTTTTTCTATTAAGTCACACACAGATGTGTGTGTGTGTGTGTGTGTGTGTGTGTGTGTGTGTGTGATATCGTATCTCTGTCTTTTCCGCAGACCATACACAACTAACCAATTAAATACAACTTTCTAGGGGCGCCTGGGTGGCTCAGTGGATTAAGCCGCTGCCTTCGGCTCAGGTCATGATCTCAGGGTCCTGGGATCGAGCCCCGTGTCGGGCTCTCTGCTCCGCAGGGAGCCTGCTTCCTCCTCTCTCTGCCTACCTCTCTGCCTACTTGTGATCTCTCTCTCTCTGTCAAGTAAATAAAATGAAAAATTAAAAAAAAAAAACTTTCTATTTTGCAACTTGCTATTTTTTTAAATTTTTTGGTTTTTTAAAGATTTTATTTATTTATTTGTCAGAGAGAGAGAAAGAGCATGCACAAGCAGGCAGAGAGGCAGGCAGAGGGAGAAACAGGCTCCCTGATGAGCAGTCCGATGAGGGACTCCATCCCAGGACCCTGGGACCACGACCCGAGCTTGAGGCAGCCGCTTAACAGACTGAGCCACCCAGGTGCCCCTCAACTTGCTATTTTTACTCACCACGGGGACCTGGAAATCTAGCCCAGCTACCCTGGCAGGGTTATGGAGAGCCTGTGGGTTGTGAAGACAGGCTCCATGAGTTCAAATTTGTGTATAGCCCCACACTCACTACCTGGGTGACTGTGGGGAAATTACTTAACCTCTCTGTGTCATTTTCTCCACCTGGAAAAGCATTGCCAGGATTTAATACGAAGCACTTAAGGAAAGGCTTAACCTGTCTGTGTCACTTTCCCCAACTGGAAAATGATTATAAAGATGGACTACAAGGCACGTAATCCCTCTTCTGAGGTTGAGTAAGCTCCCTGGAAACATTCACTCTCCTTACAACCTGTAACCTATCAACAATTTTTCCATTCTTAAAACGTAACACATTAAGAAAGGTCAGAAGTGAAGTGATTGACACAAACTGAACCCACCTGTGTAACCACAGTCTTGCTTCCTGCCTCCCTTCCTCCCCCACCCCCGGAAGCTGCCGCAGGGGCCCTACCACCCACAAGGGCAAGCACTGATACACATCTGCCATTTCCCATGGGTTGATTAGCAAGGTCTGCCCTAGAACTTCATTCAAAAGTGCCTGGCCTCCGCTGTCACTCAGCATAATACTATTTATTATTATTATTATTATTATTTTGAAACTCATCAGTGTTATATTGTACTTATCAGTAGTTGATGCCTTTTGCCGAGGACTTTTTTATGGTATGGATGGACCTCGGTGTGCTGAGCCAGTCATCCATTTATGGACACTCGGATTGCTTTCAAATTTTGGCCCTTATGAATAGAGCTGTGATAAAATGTTTGTTTGTTTTATTTAGAGATTTTGTTTATTTATTTGAAAGAGAGAGAGTGTGTGCACAGAAGAGAGGAAGAAGCAGACTCCCTGCTGAGCAGGGAGCCTGATGCAGGGGTGGGTCCTGGGACCCTGGATTATGACCCCAGGGGAAGGCAGACACTTACTGACTGAGGCACCCAGATGCTCCCAAAGTTGTGATTAAGTTGCTATGAACATTTGTATACAAGATTTTGGCACTCTTCTTCTCCTTCTCCTCCTCCACCTTCTTCTTCTTTTTAAAAGATTTTATTTATGGGGCGCCTGGGTGGCTCAGTGGGTTAAAGCCTCTGCCTTCAGTTCAGGTCATGGTCCCAGAGTCCTGGGATCAAGCCCCGCATCGCATCGGGCTCTCCGCTCAGCAGGGAGCCTGCTTCCTCCTCTCTCTCTGCCTGCCTCTCTGCCTACTTGTGATTTCTCTCTGTCAAATAAATAAATAAAATCTTAAAAAAAAATTGTCTTTAAAAAAAATAAAAGATTTTATTTATTTGACACACAGAGAGAGGGCACAAGCAGGGGGAGCTGCCTGCAGGCAGAGGGAGAAGTAGGCTCTGAACAAGGAGCCTGATTCAGGACTTGATCTCAGGACCCTGGGATCATGTCCTGAGCTGAAGGCAGATGCTTAACCCACTGAGCCACCCAGGCATCCCTAAGACATCTTTTTCCAAGTGGTTGTTTCATTTTACATTCTCACCAACAGTCCAGGATAGTCTCATTTACTTGCCTAATACTTGGTACCATTTAGTTTTAGCTCTTCTGGTGGGCATATGGAGGTATATCATTGAATTTTAATTTGCATTTCCTCGACAGCCTCATTCTTTTTATTCGCTGCATGGTATTCCCTCCTGCTCCTCGTGATCCTTGCCCTCCTTTGTTGGTGGACATCGAAGCCTCCCCCCATTTATCACAGTAACTATCAAAGCCTCAGGTAGCAACCTTTGATACATAGTCCTCAGACACAGACACGTATGAGGGCTTCTCCAGAGTCAAAGGCAGAGATGAATCGCGCAAGGCAAACACTGCTGGATTTAATCTTTTCTGCCAGATAACATTTTGACCCACAGCATGTGCTCACCCCACTGGTTGTTACCGGGCTCTCAAATTCTTGCCAATCTGATGAATGAAAAATGGCATTTTTTGGTCCGTGCACTGGCACACAGTCAGCGCTCAATATCTACATAATGAGTTAGTGGTGGGTAGATGAGCGAACGGGTGACAACTGCTCCGGGCACACCGAACGCCCTGGGAGAGTCTCCCTCCAGATGGGAAACAAAGGTTGGGGCCCCACCCTCTCCCGGGCTCGGCCCCGCCCCATGCCCCGCCCCAGGCTGCTCCGGGCTCCCATTGGAGGCTGCGTGCGGGGCCGGCCAGGAGGGCGGGGCGGGGCCGGGCCCGGGGCGGGGCGTTGCAGCCCGCGGAGCCTCCCGCCCGCGCGGGCTGGGGTCGCTCCGGCTCGGACTCCCCTCCCCGCCCGACGCGGCCATGGAGGACGAGCGGAAGGACGGAGCCTACGGTAGGAGCCGCCTCGGGCCCGGGGTCGCCTCTGCTGAGTTGGGGGGCCTTGGGGGAGGGGTGCCTTCGAGATTATACACACCCGCGCTGCAGCTGCGGGCCCTCTCCCGCTTCCCGGCCCAGCATTCCGCTCCGCGCTGAGCCCACGCCCCCCTGCTCCCGCCGGGTCTCCCCGAGTCCGCTCTCCTGGGAGCCCCCGCACCCCCTCCGGCTGATGGGCCGGGACGCATGGCGCATGCTCCGCCCGGGGAGGTCCCGTTATCTGGGCGGCTCAGATGCCAGGCGGGGGAGGGGAGGCTTGGAGACCGGGGCTCGGAAAAGGGATAGGGCCCCGACTTCCCCAAATCCCCTCTTCTGGTTGCCTTGGTCCACTTCTTTCTCCTGCTCGCGTCTCCCGAGAAGTAGCCGTTCCGGGCTTCTGGCAAGATGGGGAAACTGAGGCAGGCCTGGGCAGACCCAGCGCTGGGGGCGGGGGTGGAAGCCAGTCGGTTCTTGCAAGCGGCCTGGAAGGACAGAAAGAAGGGCGCCCTCACCGAGGGGGCAGTAAAGAGGCAGGAAACCATTGAGAAACTTTCCCGGCCGCGTGCAAGGGACTGGGGGTGTCCGCTACCGTTTCGCGAGGTCTCTGCAACGCGGACTCCCCTCCCGCGAACCTCGGCGGTTGGCCTTCGCCTTGCGGGCCCAGGAGTTGGGGCCAAGATGAGGCTCCTCCCTACCCACGCCCTACAGTGCCTTCCTTCCCCGGGTTCCCACGGAGGGGAGTGCCATCCTCAGTTTCTCCTTTCTCTTCTCCATTTTGGGTCCCAGGGCTGAGCTGGGCACTGGTCCCACGTAGCACTCCCCTGGGGCGAAGGGGCGCCGCTGCCCCTCCTTGTGTGACAAGAACTTCCTGGAAACTGTGAGACAGAAAGCTTTGGGGAGGGGGCAGGAAACCGCTCAAAAATAATCAAGAAAAACAAAGCTGACAAGAGATGGGCCTCGTCCTAGACTGCTGCCACCAGGGACAGTGGCCTCAGCAGGTCGCAGAGAGAGACAGGTGGGGGAGACTGGGACCCTCCCTGCCCAGCCCAGCCTAGAGGGAAACACAGGGACCTGGCCACCACCCAGCCACTTCCCTCCCTGCCATAAGCTGCTGGCCCAACCTCCAGGGGCCTCTTGCTCTTGGTTTTTGTTCAAGCCTCAGACCCTGCTGTCAGGGGGTGCTGGGCATCCCTTGGGTGTGGCTGGCTGTCTCTGGTCTGGGAGGGCCTGCTTTCCTGTGGGCAGCAGCTGAGGGATCTTGGGTCTCTGTAAGGCAGGGCTGGGGGGCCAGGGATGGCAGAGTGGACAGGGATGTGATTCACCAAGCCTTGAATTTGGCCAAAGGGAGCCAGCCAGCCATGGATGGGTCTGAGCAAACCCTCCCAGGCCTGGCCAGACCCACACTCCAGACAGGGGACCTCTGTGCCCAACAGAGGTTGCGCTGGATGCCAGAAGCCCATTCCATCAACAAGCATTTACTGAGTGTGGTACAGGGAGGGTCTAGACAGTGAACAAAGCAGAAAAACCCTTGAATAAATATATGATTTTAGGTTGTTGTAAGTGTTGTGGAGCAGAAAACAGGACAGCATGTGTGTGGGAGAATCCTCTGGGATTATTTTAGGTGACCAAGGGCTGGTGTTGGAGCCCAGGGCCGCTGGATGATTTGGGAGAAGTGTGTTCTAGGCAGAAGGAACAGCAAACAAACCACATAATTGTTTTGCTCTAGGGCACAAGGATGCCTGAGGTGGAGACTTCAGCTGGTCTTAAAGCCAGGCCATCATCTGAGCTTCTAGAGGAGACACCTGGCTTGACTCCTTGAAGTGGGGGGGCGGGGAGGGGCAGGTCTCACTTGTTTTGTAAATTGTCGGTTCTTATCAACCAAAACCCTGGGGCCCCCAGGCTGCCACAAGAAGTCCCTGCCTGAAAATAAAGAGCTTTCCTTTGGGAATAATGTTGCAAGAGTTGCTGAGAAATCCCAGCGCTCACATATCTCTTGTATCCCGGTGCCTTCTGGCCCGTCATGTTACCGTGAATTTAGGGGTGGTGACACCCAGGTTCAAATCCTGCTTCTGACACTTACGACTGTGTGGCCATGGGCATGTTGGAGATCTCTCGGAGACTCTGGATCCTTGTCCGCGGGGCTCGGCAGATCACACTCACTGGTGGGCAGCATTTTCCGCAGTGGCTGGTGGGATCTCCCTGCTCAGGAGGCCTCTGGGGACGTGGTTTTAACTTGAGCTGATGGAAAAGCAGCCCTCTCTAAAAATAGACTTGGCTGGCCTGGGCTGGGCAGGAAGCTCCCTCCTCAGCAGACACCATATCTAGAGAAATGGCTCCTGGCCCTGATGGGTGGCAGCAATGGCTACTGCCGTCCTTCCCACCCACCCTGGGCATGATCATGGGAAAAGATTCTAGAACCCAAAACAACAGACTCTCTCCAGGGGATTGGGGGTGCGTGGGTGGGAGGTGAGACCAACGTAACAGTGCTTGTTTATTTTTTTATTTTTTTAAAGATTTTATTTATTTGACAGACAGAGATCACAAGTAGGCAGAGAGACAGAGAGGGGG